>NC_065558.1:20513415-21713415 GCF_022605725.1 Anthonomus grandis grandis
GGTCTTTAGCTAATTATGCATTTGATCGTATTATTCGAAGGTTCGGGGTTCCAGATGTGGACTTATTTGCCTTCAGCAGTAATTTCAAATGTAGAAAATACATTTCTTGGCTAAGATACCCAGGTGCCTATGCTTGCGATGCTTTCACCCTTTCATGGAAAAATTTACATTTTTATGCCTTCCCTCCATTCGCGGTAATTTTAAGGGTTTTACAAAAAATAATACAAGACAAGGCTGAGGGTATCTTAGTGGTACCGTATTGGCAATCTCAAGCATGGTATCCACTTTTCGTAAAACTTTGCGTCGAAGACCCCATTTTACTTGAACCACACCTCATTCTTTTGGTTTGTCCTTTTAGCAAAAAGCCCCATCCATTATCTGCGAGTCTTACCTTGGTAGTCGCGAGACTATCCGGAAGTCTCTAATACTACAACAAGTACCGGAGTGTGCCATTGAGACAACATTACTCTCACTATCGGAGTCAACCATTAAACAATACGGAGTCACTTACAAACTTTGGTGGGAGTTTTGTAAAGAACAAAATCTCAACTTGTTTGAAGCAAATATAAAAGAGGTAATAATCTTTTTACAGAATGTTTTAAGTAAATCCCAGAAATTATATGGTACATTTAACTCTCATAGAGCAGCACTATCTTTAATTTTGCCTATTAAAATAGGAGAAAACCCAATAATTAAACGGTTTATGAAGGGCGTTTCGAGGATGAGGCCCCAAACACCTCGTTATAATTCTATTTGGGATCCAAAAACTATTTTTGGTTATTTCGACAAAAATCCAGCCGAGAATTTAAAATAATTATCTTATAAGTTGGTTACTCTTTTAATACTGGCCACAGGTCAAAGGCTACAAACCATTAGCCTTATTAGAGTTCCAAATATTAGACCTTATAAAGGAGGACTTCAAATTCTAATTGAAGATAAAATTAAAACGTCCGGTGTAAATGTAAAACAACCTTGCCTTCATTTACCAAAATTTGAAGAATTGCCAAATCAATGCGTTGCCTCTTGCTTACATCAATACTTAAAACTTACAGAGAATCTGAGGAATAAAGATAGTGACTATCTATTTATAACCATTCAAAAGCTACATAAGACTGCTTCAAAACCAACCCTCAGTCGTTGGGTAAAATGTACCTTAGATCTAGCTGGTATTGATACGAATATATTTACATCGCACTCAGGAAGGCATGCTTCGTCATCTACAGCCCGAAGAGCTGGCGTATCGATAGATCTTATTAAAGATTCTGCTGGATGGCGCAAAAGTTCGAGTACCTTTTATGATCGGCCTCTAATAGAAAGAGACCAATTTGCTTTTAGTATTTTTAACAGTTAATTTATTATTTTGTTTATATTTTGTTTATTCTGTCTACACTTAAATATTTTTTGCTGCACATGTAAATGTATATTTTTATTTAACATATGCATTTATGCGAATATTTTAATTTAAAATTAAGTTGCAGACTAGATTTAAGCTGTAAGCATTTAATCTATATATATGGAAGTTTTGTCAAATAAAATGGGTCTTCTATATCCACATTTTTGGATTTGATATAATTATGATGTTTTAATTCATAACCTTGATTAATCTTTAAACATCCTATATGGTAAAATAATTAACATCTTTGGACTGGCCGACGACATATAATTTAACGATCAAATGAACTTACCTGAAGTTCGATCGAAATTATATTAGTCAGCCAGTCCAAAGATGTTAATTATTTTACCATGTAGGATATTTAAAGATTAATCAAGGTTATGAATTAAAACATCATAATTATATCAAATCCAAAAATGTGGATATAGAAGACCCATTTTATTTGACAAAACTTCCATATATATAGATTAACCCTCCCAACCACACCCGAAGGTTATGAATCAAAAACTATAGGACTACTTTTAACAGAATGGGGATTATTGGAAAGAGTGCCTAGGGTCTGGTGCGATGATGGGGGAATACGGAGCGAAATTGTACTATAAAATCTTGTGGATAGTAGCGCAAAAAGGCGGACTACATGGTAACATAATTAACATCTTTGGACTGGCTGACTAATATAATTTTGATCGAACTTCAGGTAAGTTCATTTGATCCTTAAAATATACAATAGTTCCTTATAGTACCTTCTTTTAATATGTAGAAATCTATATCGTCCTAAAGTTTAAATTTTATATTTTGAATCGTAGATGTCCTTATTGTACTATGTTTTTAATTTTAATTCTTTTATTTATTGTTGTTTTTATTCCCGATAACGAGTAATTTTTGTTTTATTTGGTGAACGTATAAGTTTTTTGTAATGTTCTGGTAAGTTCTAAATCTGTATTGTTATAGCGAATAAGCTCTTTTTCAACCCTTTCACTGCGCGGTGCTAAATTGAAGTGGTCGCCCAAAATTACTATTTTTTTTTGCGGCTTGCGAATATATTCGTCAAGAGCAGTTTGGTCCAATTTACCATATTCATGAAAATGATTTTTTTTTTAATTTACAGAAAAAAATACAAAATAGTTTTCTAAATGCTAGTTTATTTTAATAAATGTGATACACGTTCAATATGATATCATAAAAAAACAGTTTGGATGGGTTACATGATCTAAAAGAATTTTTTTGTATGATATATTTCAAAACAAGGCACTATACAAAGTGCTACATCACAAGTTAGACACATATATCTTGATTCGCGTCTTCTTTTATTTTTTGTACAAACGACGCATCGTTTTGTAGTGGACTTCTTTTGGGCAGTGGATGGAATGAAATTTGCAAAGTGTCTTTCAGTTAGACGTAATTCCGAGTTTTCATCTAAAACTCTGCGACCTACCGTACGAGTGGAAACTGGTGTGTGAAATTTCGCGATAATTTGTTTAATCAGCATTAGATGAAAATCTTCAATTGACACATAATGCACGGTATTGCATTTATATAATTGGTAGGCATTCAAAACCGTGCAATCTAATAAGTGAAAAAATACTTTTTTGTACCATTTCGTTGATTTGCGAATGCACTCTACAGAAGAAAGTAGCATATCTGGCACCTTCCATGACTTCTGGCATGATCCTTCTTCCTGTTTGATGGTCTGTCTTTCCTGTCTCCTCGACGTCAGGTTTATGGCAACTTGACAACATGTTAACTTCCCTTTTATCTTGCCATCTTACTGCAAGCAGGTTTTCAGTAGATCTATAAGTAAACTCACCCTTTTGTAACTTCTCTGTGAATTTTAGCATGTTTTTCCTATTTTTCTTCACAGTACCATAAGCGGTTGTCTTGCTTTTATACAACGACTCAAATAAATTGGGGCTAGTGTACCAGTTATCCACGAATAAGGTGTGACCCTTTTCTAGGTAAGGATCAAGTAAAGTCATTACTATGCTGCCAGATTTTCTAATATCAGCTCCATCAAATTCCTTTACGTTTGTCGAGGCACCAGTGTAGATAATAAAATCAAGTATATAACCCGTGTCACAGTCGCATAATAAAA
Organism: Anthonomus grandis grandis; assembly: GCF_022605725.1. NCBI lineage: Eukaryota > Metazoa > Arthropoda > Insecta > Coleoptera > Curculionidae > Anthonomus > Anthonomus grandis. The sequence continues at coordinate 20,516,901 of NC_065558.1, forward strand.
AAAATTTTACTTCAAACCGGTGTCTTTTCGATGGGATATATTGTCGAAAAAAAACTCTACCTCTAAAAAGTAACAAACTTTCGTGAATACATATATTCTTGAATGGACAATATGCTTCTTTGAATTTATTTTTTAGATGGTCGATAACTAACCTTACTTTCTGCAAGGAATCTTTTTCTTCAGGTAAGGGACCATTATTATCAGTGAAGTGAAGTAATTTCGTTATTAGTAAAAATCTGTCTCTTTTCATAAGTCTGCTAAAAATTGGGGTTTTGATAAATTCATCATTTGACCAATAAGAGTTTAATTTGTTTTTCTTTACATGTGGCATTAGTAATGCTACAGCAAATTAAGAGTACATCTCCTTATATTCCACTGGCCGCCACCTCTTGATACGTGAATGTTCAGATTGGTCTTGCAATAATAAATAGTCGTAATATTTATTAGTTTCGGTCGCTATTTGTTCCACTAACTCTTGGGTAAAAAAAAATTCAAAATATTTAAGAGTTGAATTTTCCGTACCTTCGATTTTGCAGCCACAATTTGTGCTGTCAAATTCATGTACCTTTGGGTCAAAAGCCTTAGTTGTCCATAAAAAGCTTCTCTTACTTTGAAACGCTGCAGCTTGCACTGGTTGATCACTACTGCTGTCTGAATCTTCACTTGACTCTACTAAGTTTGTTCTATTCGAAAAAAAACTCCTCAACATTATTTTCTTCAGCGGGCGTTATAATGATGTCATCATTTGGCCAATCGTCTTCATTCTAGAAGATAAAAAACCAATGTAGAAGCAAGTAGATCGCGTACATCTCATAATTACAAAATATAAATTAATAAACCTTTTTTTTTGTACTTACGTCAAGCGCCATCGGCTCGTCAATCTCGTCATATTCACTATCACTCCGAGCTAATATCTCTTCCAATTCCCTATCTGTTAAATAGTTTTTAGACATAATTATGTCACTAACTAAAAGCTAGAAAAACCGATGAAAATGCCACATAAACAAACAAACCTACTGGTAAATAGCGGAACACTACACTAGATTATCACGCCCCAAGACCTGTTACATCATATCCCCATCCTTTGGATACTTTACGCAAGTCCCGCATCAGAGAAAAACAAACCACAGGTGGTCTGTTTTTCTCTGCCCGCATCCCGCGGCACGAAAACAACGCTTGCAAATATATTCGTCACGAGCAGTCCAATCCTATTTTTATTAGCGTTGCGAGTTTACTCGTCTAGAGCAGTTTACGGCATAGCGAATAAATTCGTCCAGAGCAGTTAAAGGGTTAAAACTGTCTTGAATTACTTGTATTTTATTTTAGTATCTGATGATGGCTGTTTACACAGCCGAAATGCATAATACATTTACCTAAGTGACATGCATTTTTCTTGGAGATAAAGACTTCCCCATTTTGTTTTTTACACCTTTCATTGTCAATGAAGATTTCGCGGCACAGAACATGAAATTTACCAAAGTCGTGCCTACGTTGGTTCACTTACGAAGGTTACGAGGATTCGATCTGTAGCGCAAACAATGCCGCAGTAACGGCTACTATTTCCTTCTCTTGCTCCAACCAATCTATCTCTTCAAGTAGGTCTACCATTAGATTATAGATTTGAAAAGTTGGCAGTGATGCTAACTTTAAACGTGAAATAACATTATCTTTAGAGATCCAAAAAACTTTAAACTGTCAGCACCACACGTTTCATCTTAACAGAAAGATGTATCCGGCATATCTATCTGATGTGTCGTCTTCTGACGTGTCGCGTTACCACGTGTGTCCGTACCTTTATTCTACCCCCTAAGATGCTAACATCATTAGCCCTATGTTAGGCGCGTGGTTATTACTGACACGGTTAGGCGCGTGGGCTACTACAGTGGTAGCAACCCAAATTATAACCCAATTTATTTATTTATTTTAATGGATCGATTTATCCAAACTTCAGAAGAAAGTTTAAAAATTAGTTCTTTTAAATGTTAATAAGATAGTAACATGTAAATATTGTAAAAGAAAACAAAAAATGCTTTTAATTTTAGGTTAACTTATTTTATTTCATTTATGAAGTTAATCTTGCACTTAAATACAAAAATAAGTTTTAAAAAAATTCTCCTAATTTTGGCAGAAAAAAAAACATAAACCTCATATAAAACGTGGAATAACAAAACTTATCCTAAGGCGAAACAAAAAAATTAACATTTATTCTACGTTACATAACAAAGACAAAACTGGTCTAAATTTACTGCATGCACTTTACACAGATCTCATTCAAGTGTTCTTTACAGGCGTATCTTTGGCATTTTTTACAATATTTTCGAGTGGACTTATCGCGATTCCTGGCACAAAATGAACAACGTCTGACAGTATTTCTATTTACAGGTGGGAGAGGACTGAAATTCCCAATAAAACACGGGCGCGCCGTCGAAATTCCAGAGAGACTTGGATAAGTGTAGCTCTAAATTGAATTTGAGGCCTAATCAATTCCCATGCAAGTTCTTCTATAAAATCTGACCGTGCTATCTTTCTGCTCCAATTATTAGACTTATAAATGCATAAAGCATTTATTGCTGAAATAATTAGCAGATCATAAAAGATTACCATCGAATATCGGCGAGTATTTCTTGATACATCATATTTTGCACACAATTGGTCTAGTCGATCCACGGCAAACTTCGTTTGGTTATACATTGTAATTATTTCAGGTTTTCTAGCGTCTCCAGTTTCAGCATCAATTGCATTATCATGGTGCATACTTGAAATCAACATTTTTTCTTTGGACAATACGACACAATTGTGCAGTCTTTCTGGAATCCAAAAATAGAAGATCCCACTTCTTTACTTTTGTTTGGCAAAAATTCCTTTGGTAATTCTACTTTATTTTTTCGCATTGTGCCAATATAAGTTAGCTTTTTTTCAATAAGTAATTTTTTAACCAATGGCACACTAATAAACCACTAGTAAACCAGTTATCGCTAGTTATATTGCGGTTAGTGTTTGCCACTGGTTCTACTAATCTAAGGACAATTTTTTCTCCGGAAATTTTAAGTTTATATGATCCCTCAGGTTGGGTCCCTACATACGTCTCAAGGTTGAATGTATAACCAGATTTGACGTCCACCAAAGCAAACACTTTCACACCATATCGAGCCGGTTTACTTGGTATATATTGCTTGAATGAGCAACGTCCACGAAATGCCAGAAGTTGCTCATCGACAGTCAAATATTTACTTGCAATAAAATATCTTTGAAAATTGGCCAGAAATTGTTCAAAAATCTTCCTAATAGGAGCCATTTTATTAATTTCTCTTCTTAGATGTCTGCCTCTAATGTCATCAAAACGCAAGCATCGCAAAAGAAACCTAAAACGTTTCTCACTCATTGCCAAGTAACATACTTCTACGCCACTTCCTTTTGAAACGTCCCAAATTTTATGTAAGTTTTTTCGAGATGATCTTAATACACCGATTAAATAAAGAATCCCTTAGATGCCCTTATCTCTCTTTCATCTGTATTTCTTGCATCCCGTTCTCGTTCAAATCGTTCCTTTATACTTTCAATATACATATTGGTACAGGTAGTAATGGTTCGTATGATAGACTCATCTAGTAAAAGATTTAAACACTCAATCCCCGTTATTTCTGCATATCTAGCAATTCCCTTCGGACCAGGCAAATGGGTAATGATGTTATGAGCTCTGGTTCTTATATGAACATTAGGAGTTTCTTTTCTCCATTTTGTTTTTTTGTCCTTCCTCGTAAAATAATTATTTGGTTGTTCAGACTCACCGTCATCATCAGATTCATTTCCGGAACTATTCTTACTAGCCTCTTGATCCGATAAAGAATGATGCTCACTTTCGTTTACTGTATCTTCTTCAGGATTATCAACTTTATCTTCACTCTCAGTCATCACCTCGCTTTGGTCACTTGACATTTCGTCAAACCATTGTGACCAAACAGCTGGATCTTTGGATGTTTCACTACACCTCCTCTTTTCTTGAGACATCTAGATATTTTATTTCTCTAGAAAAAATTAAATCCAAATTTCAAATCAAGATTACAAAATTTTAAAATTAAAAAAATAAAAAGTACAAATAACAAATATTTCGCCTTTTCTCAAATTCTTAATTTTCTATTAATAAAAAAACCATTTTTTATATAGTATTATTAATCGTCATGACATACAAAATACTTACGGGATTAGGCGCACGGGCTACCACTGTAGCCCAGTCGTAAAAATTCGCTAATATTTTGGAATGGCACGTCCGCTTAAACCGCTCCCAGACGATGTGGCAAACGTTAGGTCCAACGTTCGACCCAACGTTTGATACAACGTTCGACACACGGCGTTTTGCCAGTGTACCTCCCACACGATGCTACGAACTTTTCAGTTGAAACATTGGACACATATTGGTTCCAACGTTTGCTCTGGCGCATCAAATTTATATTTGTTAAATTTATATTATTTGTTTTTAAATTTATATAAGTTTAAATCTAGGTGAAATAAAATGGAAGATAAAAGTTTAGCCGCCGGTATTGCTGCAGGCATTATTGTATTGACTTGTGCTCAAAATTTACGAAAGAAAAAAAATAAATTAAGACGTCAAAGGCGTTGGTGGATGTTATCAATACATAAAACTAGAGGACAGTAAGTATACTTATTTTAATAGGATTTTTGAAAGTTCTAAGGTTAAGTAAGCTTTTCAAAGTTTGTATGATCCGATATGCGCTATATCGAGCTATAAAAGCGCAATAAATATTATACCAGTTTTAAGGCAGAAATGCATTTAAAACTTTATGCACGATTAATTTAAATTGTTACCTAGCTATTTGAATATTTCTTAAATTTTATTTTGAATAACAAATTATGAAATTTCATTATGACCTCAAATTTTCTGTGTTAATAACTCCAGTGTCTACTAACGAATAACGGGCGACTACGAATTTTGGTTTTGTTTTGTAGAGTCGGAATATTATGAGAAAATGCCAGAGACATCAACAGGCGTCAACATTCGCGCATCCAAGTGTCGATTTATATGGTACGAAATGGATTTTGGCGCATCTCAGGTTACTCTCAGGCATTTTCTCATAATATTCCAACTCTAAGATTGTCGCCTCATTCCCGTGATACATACATTTTTTTAACTATTAGGTATATTAAATTTTAGATCCAACGGCTTAACCTTGGCTAGCTGATCTACAAAAGGAACCTTCTGGGAAATTTATGAATTTTTGCCGCATGTCTGCCGAGGACTTTGAAATCATTTTAAATAAAATTGGGCCACATATCTCAAAACAAGATACCAATATTTGAAAGGCCATTTCCATACTAGAGCGATTAGCAATAACGCTTCGATTTTTAGCGACTGGCGACAGTTTTACCAGTATTGGCTATTTGTTTAAGGTATCAAATCAGACCATCAGCGTTATTGTGCCAGAAGTGTGTAAGGCCATCAATGAAGCTTTAAAGGATCAAATAAAAGTAAGTTGTACGTTATGTTCAGCTCTTATTTATTGAAATAAATGTAAGTCGTTCCGCATTGTTATATTAAAATTTTAGGAGCACAAAGTAGGTCTAATTTTAAAACTAAAAAACATTAAAGTAAAAGTCCATCTTTATTTATTACAAGCCTATGAAAATAGTAGTCTACTTTATGCCCCTACAATTTGAACATAACGATACGTATCACTTGGTAATAATATTTAGCCGTCAAAACTTAAATAATATAGTCGTATCGAGGACGACTTATTATTTTGGGTAGTTAGTATTATTAGGGGGTTGACAACTAGAGTTTTGGAAAGGGGAGGATAAAGGATTATTATTTGATACATTGGTTGAGTTAGAAGTGGAGGGTAAGGAAAACTGATGATCGGAGTAGGGTAGATTTGGAGATGAAGGTTGGGTGAATGTGCATTTTGAATATGTATTTGTACTTAATAATTATTTATTTCAATTAAATACATTTTATTTCGTACCAATACATTAAATATTTAACCGGATATTTGGAATAAATGGAATTTGCTTTATTTTTAATACAATCACCTATCCACCATCTTAATTTTATGTCTAATAATAATGATACTCAAAGTAAGTATCAATATTTATGTTTACCAGACTCAAAAAAAAAATTATTTCCTTTTTCTATAATAATTTTACCGGTCGACACAACAAATGGTGTGGGAGTGTCACGAATGTTGCTTCAAACGTTGGAACGTAGCCGATCGAGAGTTCTAGCCGTGACACTGGTTTCGTGGCGTCAAAATTGAAGCCGAGATTTGGTGGCGCACGCCGTACAGTGGAACGACTAAGTGGAGATACCGCGGGACCTAATATTTTACATTTTACAAGATAATATATTTTTTTTATTATTACGTATTTTTAGGTATATGATAAATGTTTTTTATTATTTATTTTATTAGAGAAATATACATTAACGGTGTTTCAAATTCGTCTACCCTCAAAATATGAAAATGGATAATTTACCCCAAAGTTGCACGTTATTTATCTGTAAAAGAATATGCCATATAAAAAAATATAATATATATTATGTGGTTTTGAAGATTATTGAAATAAAACAATTTTTCAAAAACTTATTCTTGACACTTTTGTGGATTATCTTGGTTGCTATGGGAAAGTTTTTGCATTGCTGTATTACTTTTTCGTAAAAATGTTAATGCCGAAAACAAAATTAGGTAGGTACCTACGGCAAATTTTTGTTGCTTATTTAAAAAATCGTAAATTTGAATGATTCCGAAGATAATCAAAAAAAACCAAAAAAAAAATTTCAAATCCATTTTAATTTTTTCTGAGCTTAAACAGGAATGCAGCAAGAGGTAGGCATTATTCTAAATAAAATTAAGATTGTAAAATGTAAGTTAAAAATAAAATTGTTAATTTACCCACTTAATTTAAATACCGAGTTTTTATTCTTTTTAAAACTCAAAGCGAGTATCAAAATAGTTTGGTAGTTTAAAATTTTAAATGCGTAATCTTACTATAAACTACAATAATAACTGCAGTAAAATATTATTTCGAATCAACGCAAAATATGTGCCCCAGCGCGGATTTTTTGCCATCGCGATGCGGTCGTCGCCTCGCATGATTTCGGCTTCTGTTGTGAGGTATCGATGGAAGCGGGGATAAGTGTCCAGGCTAGAACTATCAATCGGCTACGGTTGGAAGCATCCTTTGACGCGGGGCAAATTTACCGACTGTGTCCGGAACGTATCGAGTGACGGACGTTGGACACATGCGATCGCCCGGTGCTCTCCCACACAATGCGGCAAATGCCTGTGTGTCCAACGTTGGAAAGCGTTCGCCACATCGTCTGAAAGCGGCTTTACAGACAATTGTAAATACATACTGTCTATCACAGTCTATGCTGTCATGCTGTCTATCGATATCTAATAAGCAGCTACTGAGAACGTTGACGACGCAAGACAATATTGGCGCTAGTTCAGTTCGCAGCCATTCAAAATGCGCTGGGCTACGTTAGTAGCCCATGCGCCTAACGTAGTGAAACACGTGTCGAGGATAAAGTAGAGAGTTTTGGTTAGTGGTAAAACTGCTTTGTAATTTTTTTCGCTTGAAGAGGCCATAGAAATAACCTCTTTAGGAAAATCATTGGGGTTTGTTTCAGTTTCATTGTGTTTAGTTAGACTGGGTTTGGTTGATAATGGAATTAAAAATAGACCAGCTCTTACACTTTTATTAAATTTAAACACTTATAAAATATATGGCAAAAAGGCATGATATTTATTTTTTTTACACCTAATAGCTTTTGGTATAAATTAAGGTTTGAAACAGGTTTCAAAAAGATAATTTATTTCTTTAGGTGTAGTGCATCAAAAACTAAGTGCTCTTGAAGAGATTTTTTTTTACTTATTCTTTGTATCCGTATCTAAAAATAGCGTTGTGACAAACTTAACTACGCCATATACATATACGCATATGTATATCTATTATCAGCCGTGTACGTGAAATTTAATCATACATATTATTACGTAATATGATGTAATATGTATTTCGTTCAAAATACAAATTCTAAAAAACAATAGAAAAATTTATATGGAAGAAATATAAAATTCTTTAATTAAGTACATGTATGGCAACGGCTTTAATGTCAAACGTTAAATATTGTAAAAAAAAATAGAATAAACGGAAGATGGAAAAGAATTTTGTTTTTGTTTACATGTTGAGTTTACATGAAAAATAAATATTCGTTGGAGTTCGTTGAAATATCGCATAGTGCCTTTTTTTTCATGTTAATTCGGATTTAAATAAAAACATTATTAAAATAACAATACTACGAGATAGTTTTACCACTAACTAAAACTTTTTATTTTTACTCTCGACAAGTATTTACATTCCTTTTGTTTTCTTTATTAGATTTGAAGATTTATAATCCATAAAAATCCATATTTTTTCTTTAATATGTAGTATTCACCACCTTTGTACATATTTTGGTGAATCATGCCTTGGCGTTGCGCCGCTAGATGGCTAATATTTATATTACCGTGTAGTATGACAGTCCACAGGCGGCCATGATGTGAGGCGAGAGCTGTTGGGTCTTGAGCAATAAAACAAACGTGTTTTGGAGATTCCTGAGTTTTTTTGAGGAGTTCCTCAAGGGTGCAGAGCTTTACTGGATAGTGGTAGCCAGACTCATTTGATCACACAGGGGTGTTGTGAGAAACTAGGTCTTGAACAAATTGAGTCATAACAGGAGTTGGTCAAAAAGTGTCGCAGTTAAAACATAGATGTCAAATAACTATCCAATCTTGTATTAATCGATATTCGATGAGTCTTCCTTGTATCATAATTCCTAAAATCAGTGGTACACATCCTCCTTGTAAGATTAATACATCTTCTTGAAATATACCAAAAAATGTATGTCTAGCAGATCCAGAGTTCAATAGGCCAGATAACCAGATATTATGCATAGGCTAAGTGCATTTAGGTAAAAACATGCCAACATTGTAGAAAATCCAACTAGGTTGAATTGTAGGGGGTGAATTTCACTCTAATCTCTCTGTGCCAAGGTATCAGTGTAATTTGACAACCAACTTGGACCTTCAAGAGCAGATTTACAAGTTTTGGGAGATTGAAGAGGGTTTTAATTCAAAACTTCTTCTTTCTGAAGAAGAAAAATTATGTGAGGAAATATTTAGTCAAACTACAACTCAATGAGGAAGGCAGATTGTTGTACATATTCCTTTTAAAAAATCGCCTGAGTGCCTTGGAGATTCAAAATAAAATGCTATTAAAAGGTTTCATTCTCTGGAATCTAAGCTTAATAAAATTTTTGTATTTAAGTCAAAATATGTTGAGTTTATTAGGGGATATCACTCTTTGTCTCATATGACCCAATGTGCAAAGCCAGACGAATCCAAAGTTGCTTACTATTTCCCTCATCACGGAGTCTTAAATGTAAAGAGTCAAACCACTAAACTAAGAGTATTGTTTGATGGTTCAGCTTCATCCGATACGAGGGTGTCCTTAAATGACATTCAATGCGTGGGCCCTGTTATTCAGGACGATTTGTTGTCAATTATTTTGACATTTCGGCGATATAAGGTGGTAATTGGAGAAGATGTGGTCTAGATGTACCGCCAGATTTTGATTCATAAGGGTCAGTGGTGTCTTCAGCGTATACTTTGGAAAGGTGAACCATCAGAGGAATTGAAAACCTTTGAATTAAAAACAGTCTCCTATGAAACATCTTCCGCTCCCTTTTTAGCTGTACGGTGTTTGAAGCAACTTGCTATTGAGAATTCAGAATCTTTTCCAAGGGCATCTAAAGTCATCGTAAAGAATTTTTACGTGGATGAAATGTTAGCAGGTGTTGAGAGTGTAAAAGAAAGCATACATTTGTGCAATGAGTTAATGTCTATTTTAAAATCTGCAGGTTTTGATCTTCAAAAGTGGGCTTGTAATAGTCAAGAGATCTTAGATCATGTGAAGACAAGACTGCAGATGTAGATGAGTCTACATCTGCAGTGTTATTTGGTGAAAGAGGTGAAACAAAAACTCTTGGATTTTATTGGTCATGTGAACAAGATTTTTTAATGTATCAAATTGATGTCAGTGATGTATCAAAACATGTAACCAAGAGAACAGTACTTGGAACAAATTTAATACAAGAACGTTTCAAAGTGGAACAAATTTAAATCTGAGTTATTAGTGTTAAATGAATTGAAGGTTCCCAGACATATATTGGGTACCCGTTGTATTGAGATTCAAATCCATGGCTTCTCAGATGCTAGTATTGAAGGCTATGGGGCTTGTGTTTTTATAAGGAGTGTAGGTAATTTTGGTATGATAAGTGTGCATTTAGTTTGTGGTAAGAGTAAGGTGGCACCACTCAAGGTTGTTACAATTCCAAGATTGGAACTTTGTGCCGCACTCCTTCTAGCAAAGTTAGTGGAAAAGGTGCGTTCCACTCTTACAATCACTGTCAACTCATGTTTTCTGTGGAGCGACTCAGTTAGTTACAGTTTTGACAGAAAAAGAAGCTATCTTAAACTCTCGTCCTCTTACCACAGTCTCTCCATATCCTAATGATTATACCGCATTGACTCCCTCACACTTTCTAATTGGGCGACCCCTTACTTCCTTAGCAGAGCCAGACCTAGGGATGTAAGGAGTCCAGACTTTCCCACTTTCAACGTTTGCAGCAGCTAAAGCAGCATTTTTGGTCGAGATAGTCCCTAGAGTATGTGAGTGAACTTCAGGTTCGAACTAAGTGGCAAATTCATAACAATGTTCTTCAACCTGGAGCCCTGGTTGTCTTAAAAGATGATAACCGACCACCCTTATAATGGAGTATGGAAAGAATTCGCTCTGTTCAACCAGGCCAAGATAGGGTAGCAAGAGTAGCCTCCATCCAGACCTCTAAGAGAATTGTGAAACGTTCGTTTTCTAAAATTTGCCCTCTACCAATGGAATCATGTGGGACTCCAAAACCAAGTGATACGAGTTAAACTATAGACCAGATTTGTGCTTGTGCTTTAGACTAGATTTAGTGGTTGATAAACTGCACTAAGCTAAACCCAACTTACTTATTAAGAGTTCTTAGTTTTAAGTATGCTTTATTTAATTAGTGTGCTAGGTTTATACTAAGTAAGGATATTATGTTGATTTATGTCAATGTTAAACTTTTCTTTTGAAGGTTAAGCCCTTCAAGACGGGGGCATGTTTACATTCCTTTTGTTTTCTTTATTAGATTTGAAGATTTATAATCCATATAAATCCATATTTCTTTAATATGTAGTATTGACCACCTTTGTACATATTTTGGTGAATCATACCTTGGCGTTGCGCCGCTAGATGGCTAATATTTATTTTACCGTGTGGTATGACCGTCCACAGGCGGCCATGATGTGAGGCGAGAGCTGTTGGGACTAAGAAATAAAACAAACGTGTTTTGGAGATTCCTGAGTTTTTTGAGTCTGAGTATTCTAAACAACAAGTGTTTCGCCAACGATCTTCTAGCATCTTCAAAAGAAGATATAAACTCCAACTATAGTACTAAAATAACAATATTTTATGATAACAATGGACATTGGCATAACAAAAAAAAAGTTTTTATATTGTTTATGAACAATGTTATCACAGCTACGCCATAGAATCCTTACGACCAATTTGCAAAAGCATATGTCTATGTTCATATAGTACATAATATGTATATATTGTGACGAACTTCCAATTTTTTTGCATAAAATAGTCCATAAAAAGATAGCTATTTTATAAACATATCTTATTTACAAAGAATAAAATGGCATCAAAATGCTCATGGCAGTATTTTTTTTTCTATTTTAAATAATTACCGAGGTTCGCCCTAGTTACTGTTTAATTTTTCTAGCATTATGGCTATATGTTGATTTTAGTAATAGATTTAAATAGCTTTTGTCAAGCTAGAATGGCTAAGGCTTTAAAGTGTATAAATTATATTGATATATAATTTACTTGATTTTCTAAATAATTTAGGAGAATTAAGGAATTTTGGTTCAAAGAGAAATTTTCTGGTCTTGCCTTTTCGGAAGTTGATCGTCCTGTTAGGTGTCAGGAGACTATTATCGTACTTAGGTTAAAAGTTATTACATATTAGGCAATGCAAAACTAGCATCGCACCTTCATTTAAGTTGCTTTATTAAGGCCTTTTTACACGTTACACTTAAGTTTTTTTATTTAAACTTAAATAAGGAAACTTAATACTGATTTAACTTCATAGATTGTAGTTACAAAGTGTGTACGTGTGATTGCAGTTAAGTGGTTTCACTAACTCTATGTTTTACTCTCTTTACCCTCTGTTTTATATCTTCTTTTCGTAAATTTTTAAAGGCAAGTAAGTATTTAGAATAACTTGGAGTAATTCTAATTTTGTCCGCTTCAGTTAATGATTCTTCAAACTCTACCTAACTCTCTCAGCGGATATAAATTTGCTCAGAGCTAGGCCAACTTTTTTATTTTTTTAATATTCTGAAAAACTTTTTTATTCTTTAAAATTTTTTAAGTCCTTTGATTTATTTGCCTTAGTTGAAGATGCTTTGTTATTGTTACCGATTTTATTTTTTGCCACCATTATAGATATTGTATTTAAAAGTGCATCCAAGGCATTTTTGATAAGCGTACTTATAGGCGTCGAAAACAAGTAAAAAAATAATTTGAAGTTTCTAAATGTATTTATTTGTTGCGAAACTAATACAAAATCTAAAATAAGAAATCTTATCTAAGCATTGGTAAAAGTCGACGATCTGATTTGTCTAATATCTTTTGTTCATTATCGTAGACTTTGGTTGTTGTGCCTGAGATCGATATTTATATATTATTTTATTTACGTATGTATCCTTATAGAAAAAAGTTTTTATTGATTTTTAACAGTTTTTCAGTCAGTCAGTAGGATTAAAAATCATGACTACCAGACGATTAAATATCCGTTTATTGGAATTCCCCCTATAAATTATAGATTTGATGGGATTTCTAATGTGCTTAATGTATTATGCTTTCTGTTTAATATATAAAGCTTAATAAAAGCAATAAATATAACGCAGTTTAACTTGTTAGTATAAACTAACATCATTGCTTTTTTCACTTCTTATTTATTTTTTTATTTATAGTAGGTCAATAAGAACTTAACAAATATTACATATTATACTGAATAACAGAAAGTTATAGCTAACATCCAAATCTAGTAACATAAAGAAATATGAGTTTGCAGTTAAACACATCAAAGCGCCATTGACATTATTTTATAAGTACTATAAATTTTCTTCTAGGTTTAGGAAAAGATATTTGCTTGATTTATTAAAAAAATCTTAAACTAACGCACTTTTTCTTTTATGTTCCAGAGAATAAAATACATGCATTTGTCGTAAAATTTAATGAGAGTAACCGATATCTGGATAAAGTCGCCGCCAGGCATAATTTATTTTTGACACCTATCAAAACTCGCTTTTTATTTGTCAGAACTATGATACTACCTGCACCTTACATTGTTTCTTAGATTCTTTGATATATTTAAACAGGTGCTTTGACAGGTGACCAAAATAAATTATGTCTGACGGCGACTATGCTGATCGTCAGTTCTAAGAGTCAGATATTTTCATTATATATCGGCGTTGGGTTGTTTCTAAATTATCGATGTGAATTTGAAGACCGTATAACCGAAGCGTATTTAAGTTTGGATCAAATAAATTCAGAATAAACTTATTTAATCCTGGAAGTATTAAGAAATAATTATACTAATGAAAGTATTTATACTAATGAAATCACATGATCTAAATTACTATGCTACAAGATTATTTATATGGTATAAAAGTAAATGAAAGTTTGCTACCAAACACTACTCCAAAATCTCTAAAACTCTCCACACTACTTACTCCATTTATCTTACATTCAAAACGAAATTACCAACTGTTTTAACAGCTGTTAATTTCGTTTTAGTTACTGTGCTACTTTTTTATAAAACGAAACAATACGTTTTCAAGAATTTCGCAGCTGTCATAGTTTTTAATCTGCAGAGTGATTTTGAAAATTTTGGATTTTGGGACCGGTCCTGTATCAGGCAGTATAACTTTGTAGGTAGTTAATTATTAATAATTAATCAGAGAAAGCCAACAACTTATTGTCAAAAACTCATAAAAAAAATAAATAAAAAGGTTAATTAAAACAAAAATTTTAAATGGAATAGTGGGTCGAGTCAGATCTTGTTTTAAAAGGTCTTTCGATTGTCTTTACGGCTATACCTAGTTTAAAGGATTTTACTTCAGTGGTTGTCAAACTATTGACTATTTTAATATTGTATACACTTTTTTGGAAAATAATCGCAATTCTTTGTCAAACTATCAATTTATAACAATCATACATAAACACCAGTACAACAAATGCTGAAAATGGCCATCATGTAATAATACAGATTTTTATTCAAATGGACGTCGCATTATAGCAATCGACAGTTATCTGTTTGTATTCAAATGTAATCCTTTCACGCAATTGTTCTATTGAATCTGGTTGAGTAACATAGATTTTAGTCTTTAGGTAATCCCACAGAAAGAAATCCAGAGGTGAAAGATCAGGCGACCGCGCGGATCATTTAACAGAGCCTCTCAGTCCAATTCAGCGATCAGGATAGTTCTCATTTAAATAAATGTGGACAGATAATCCGTAATGAGGGAGCGCACCATCCTGCTAAAACATCACCTCGCCTTCGACGTGTTGATTAGTATTGTCATTTTCAATAATGTTCGTTATTGCCGGATCAATAGCTTCTTTTAGTAACCGAAGGTACATATCCCTATCAAGATTACAGGGTATAAAAAATGGTTCAATAATATGACCACCATAAATGTCACACTAAACATTTAATTTTTGATATTGAATATGTGCTTCGCGATAAACGTGTCGATTGTGGTCCGACCAATAACGGCAAATATGACGATTTTTAGTCCGTTTAAGAAAAACGAACATTTATCTGAGGAACAAATGTTGAACACATAAATGGGATTATTTAATGCTCTTTCACTAGTTATTTCACAGAACTCCAAGCGCCGGTCGTCATCGTCTTCATTAATATGCTTTATATGCAATAAAGCTGGTACAGGAACCAGCTTTATTTTATAGGGTTTGTCAATGCATAAATAGAATATTAAAAAGGTTTTGGACTGTATTTGAAAACTGTAAGTGATTGCTAACGCAAGTAAGAAAATTGTTAAAAAAACGAATGACAGTTGTGGTGTTCTTAACAGGGATCCCCTTAGTTGCAGTCCAGGCTCACCACCATCACACAATGGTTTTTAAGCCAAAAATTAATTAAATTGTTTGAATGATTGTAACAATTGACTTACCGAGTTAATTAATTGAGTACCGATACCAAAAATTTACTTGTTTTCACCATCGTTGCTCACAAGTGCTTCGACCTTGCACATCGTGCCGAGATAATGGGAAATTACCGCGCGAAATGGAGTAAAATTTGAAATTAATGATGCATTAACAGAAGTGAAAATCATGAGTTTTTAGAACCCCTTGTATACTTCCCTGATTGATACCAGACACATCTAACTGTCGAGTGTTTAGTGTAGGATCCATACTAACATGTCCCAAAACTGCAACCTCTACAGCTTCGTTCCTTACCGGTTTCTTAAGATTCCTCATTTTATTAGCCACCGATTCCGAAATTTCTGATATTTATAATTAGTTCTATGACATACTTCTTTCCACGTTTGTGCTTTCTTTACGTTCATTGAAAAGTTTCGCTGTTCGAAATGCATTTTCATTGTTAGCAAAAAACAACTCCTTTCCCCAAAACTTTCTCTTGTAGTGTATAAATCATTTTGACTATTACTTTGTTTAATACGATAAACTAAAAATCAATGATCCGATTTCAATCTGATCAGTTGAGTTGACTTCTAAGTGACATGATTTATTGTTTATTTGTATTTTGACATTCTAATTTTTTCTCTGCTAAACGTCACTTTGAACTAAACTTGTATTATTGCATGGAGGTTAAGAGTGGCCATTTTCAGCATTTGGTGGACTAGTATTTATCCATGATTATTATAAATTAATAGTTTGACAAAAAATTGTAATTTAATACAGTTTTTCCAAAAACGCAACATTTAATTAAATAAATTAACCATCTTCGCCGACTGTTCCCCAAACCTCTTTAAAAAAATCATGGGGACCAAAAAAATATACATTGGATGGGAACGATACCCTGCATATGAAAATTTAGCAGTAAAACAGTGTTTTAAATGTTGTGGATATTACCACAAAAGTCCAGACTACCTAAATGAAACCACCTGTTCATACTGTGGAGGAGAACATAATCGAAAGGACTGTCACTTAACCCAAAATAAAGAAAATAGGAAATGCGTGAATTGTGAAAATTCAAATAAAAAATATAAAACGAACCATAATCTGATTCTGAATGCCCCACAAACCTATACCATCTAGAAGTATTAAAAAGTAAAATAAATTATGGCTAGACAACAAGAAGTAGAGCTGCTTGAAACGATATCCAGTGAAATTTTTAGTGAAACTGTGGAGCCTGTAGAGATCTGTGGTAAAATAGACACAGATAAAAAACTTTTAAATATAATGCATGTTAACATAAGAAGTGTAAAAAAAAACTTTGATGAACTGTTACTATTTTTAGAGACTTTCAAAATTTCTTTCTGTGATGTTATAGTCCTAAGTGAATGTTTTCAACTCACCTCTTTTTTAGAATTTACTATTCAAGGCTTTACCATTCACTATAGTGTTGGAAATATCACACGAAATGATGGTGTTCTTATTATGGTAAGAGACAATCTAAATGCTAAAATGGTATTTCATGAACTTGATTCCACTAAAATAAAGGTGGGTCGAATAACTTTGGAACATAAAAATGTGCACTATGAAATCTCTTGTATCTATCGATCTCCTCACTCATCTATTAAAAATTTTGTACAGGATCTTAATGTATATTTTACAGGAAAGTCAGGAAACAAGTCAAATAATGTTGAAATTTTAGTTGGAGACATAAATATTAACCTCTTAAATAATACTGATTTAAACGTGGTAAATTACACTTCAACATTAAGTTCATATGGTTTTCAATCACCAGGCCAGAATCAGGCACATGTTTAGATCATATATTTGTAAAGAACAATAATAAAATAATTAACACTCAAAAACTTCACACAAAACCGTATATAATAAATTATGATATAACGGATCATTTTCCAATAATGTTAAATTTTTCACATGCTTTAAATATTAAGAGAATAGAAAATATTGTAAAAACTGATGTTAAAAATAAAATAAATTACATAAAACTAAATTATTTATTTGAGAATGAAAATTGGAATGACGTGTCTAAAACAAACAATCCAGAAGAAGCCTATACACTTTTCATAAACAAATTTTTAGAACTTTACTTAAAATGTAAAACAACATCAATTTTTTACAATAAAACTAACAAAAAAATTAAACTCTGGATCACAAATGGCATTATTGTATCAATAAAAAAAAGAGATATATTAAAAAAAACAATTACAAAATAACTTTACAGAAGAAAAAGAAAGAGAGTATAAAAGATACCGTAATAATTTAAAAAAAATAATTGACTACACAAAAAACCTTTAATACAAGACAAAAATTAATGAAAATAAAAATAACTTAAAAAAAATATACGAAATATTATCTGACTATAACAATAAATAAAAAAAACAAAATAAAATCCCTATTAAAATTCCCATGGAAGCTAAAAATAATTGCAATTTAAAAGAAAAAGCAAATTTTTGTAATGATTACTTCTCTAAGATAGGCCTCGATATGTACAACAAAATACCAAACTCGTCAAATATATTTCAATTAAAAAATGCAAATAACTCAATGTTCTTAAGGTCAGTAGATCACAATGAATTAATAAAACATATAAACTCTTTAAAAAATAACAGTGCTCCGGGACATGATGGTATTTCAGCAAAACTAATTAAAAAACTTCACATTTATCTAATTGAACCCTTGACATATATAATAAACTTAATCTTTAAAACCGGAATTATTCCTAAATCTTTTAAAACATCCATTATAACCCCCATTTTTAAATCTGGAGACGAAAGTTTAATTGATAATTACAGACCAATCGGTACAATTTCTAATTTCGCAAAATTGTACGAAAAGTGTTTAAGGGAGCGACTAGCCGGGTTTTTGGATAAAAATGGACTTTTGTCTGAAAACCAGTTTGGTTTTTCTTCGGGCTTGAGTACTGGCGATGCCATGCACAAACTCATTGAACATGTAAGGGATAAATTGGACTTGCAAAAAGTGCTTAGCAGTATTTTTGGATCTGGCGAAGGCCTTTGACACGGTGCCCCACAAACAGCTTCTTGATGTCCTCGAGAAAAACGGGGTGAGGGGTCCCGTGTTACAGGTCTTTGCGAACTATCTTGTGGAGCGGCAACAGTACGTTAAAATAGATGACACTTTAAGTGACCCATGTACAGTGAGAATTGGGATGCCACAGGGGACCGTTCTGGGACCCCTGTTGTTTATTCTGTACATCAACTCACTTACAACTTTAAACATAAACGGTATAATTATTTCATATGCAGATGATACTGTTGTTGCTTTTGACGGAGATACGTGGGAGGAAGTAAAAAAATATGCTCAAACTGGAATTATGTATGTAAAAAAATGGCTTGATATATACAAATTAACATTAAATGTCCAAAAAACCAACTATATTGCATTCTCAAAGACTAAAATAAATCGACCATTGTTCACACACTTAGATATCCAAAACCTACCAGATAAAATACAGGAAGCATCAAATGTAAAGTATTTGGGAATTATCATTGATAGTAACATGAAATGGGACTTACATACTGCACATTTAACAAAAAAATTAAATTTCCGAGTCTACAAATTTTACACTATTAGAAATATTTTAGACAGAAATATGCTTATAACGATATACCAAAGTTTAGTGGAATCAATACTAAGATATGGAATATTACTCTGGGGCAGTATGCATTACAATTCTTTAAATCCTCTTCAGATAATGCAGAATAAAATATTAAAAATAATCCTTAAAAAACCATTCCTATACCCTACTAAAGAAATTTATAATGAAACCTATATAAACATAAGAACTTTATTCTGTATAACTGTTTGTTGCTGCATACACAATCGTGAAAATATTAGATATCCAATAAACCATAACCAAGGCACTAGATCTAATGAAGATAATCAACTAATTCTTCCTGTATGCTGTAGTGAGTTCGGAAAGAGATCCATTAAATTTATAGGACCAAAACTGTACAATTTATTACCTAAACATATTAGAAACATCAAAAATAAAAAAAAATTCAAAAATAGTGAAGGAATATATTGTGAACAATCTTAATAAGTTTAAGTCTGTTGTATCCTAATATTAGTAGATGACTTCCCGTGTTGAATTGTTTAGGTACTTTATTACTTCACTGTTATTATTTTATAAATATACTTAGGAGCTCATATTAATGTATATATTTTTTCTTTAAATAAGTTGAACAGAAGAAAAATGTTTATTGTACGCTGTTCATTTATTACTTCCCATACAGATGCTTGCATCTAGGGGAATATAACTGCATAATTTTGATATTGTAATAACTTATTATAACTGTGTAACTATAATATGATGTTATAAATAAATAAATAAAATAAAATAAATACAAAGCGTTACAAATTAATACAGGTATTCCAAAAAAGTATATTAAATGTTGAATTTTGAGAACCGCTGAAGTAAAATCCTTCAAACTAGGTATAACCGTAAAGAGAATCGAAGGACCTTTTAAACAAGGTATAACTCTCCGTCATTTTTAAGTTTTGCAAAATGAGGTAAGGACCAAAAAGTAGTATTTAGGTTGCTAATGATGTGTCTTAAATTTTAAACTTTTATATAATCGCCTTTAAAAGATAAAAGGAGAGGACAATTAAGAGCAGGATTGTATAAACTAAAGAAAGAAAATGTTTCAATAATAATAACAATCATAATAAGATAAAATAACAGTTTGGGTACTATTTTTTTTTTATTTAACATTTCTTTAATAAGACAATAATAAAAAATATGATTTTAAATTAAGCAATAAATAATAAAACTACCACATCATTTGTATAGGGTTGATATTTAGAATTAGTTTCTCCGTTTTGTATTGAACAAATAGTTTTAAGTAGTTTTTTAGTTTATTTTTTAATTCCTCACATACAAGCACATAATAATAAATATAATAATCTATTGTAATGTTTCAAATTGTTACCCTTCATTTAATTATGTTTATATAAGAAAAAAATTTGTTGTATATAGTAGCAACCAAAAGTTGATTTAAATTAGTTTATTACATCTTAAATATAAATTTCTCTAATTTCTGTTTAAAAAAGTTTGAAATTTTTAATTTTGTAAAAATAACAGATTTTTAGAATATACAATGAACTAAAAAAAATTAAGTATGAGAGTCTATAATAAAATTCTAAATATAAAATAAAAATTTTTCAACCAAATTAAAAATATACCCTAAAAAAATCGAAATACAATTTTTTAAATCCGAACCTGTAAAGGTAAATATCTGAAAATTTGTTCTCATATACAAAATATTGGTAACTAATTTTGGATACATGTGAACTATGCAGTAAAGCACATACACGCCTACGGATTATTCTGTTTCGGGGAAAGAAAACAGATTATCGTTGACGCCAACTATCAGTATGATTAGATAAATATACAGTGTGTCCAAGATAAGGATGTCTATCATGGGGATCTCAGCAGCTATAGGAGATACGAGGTTGATTAAATTAGAGAAAAGTTGCGCATTTTAGAGCCTAACAATACGGCGTTTAGAAAGTTTTTAAATTTTGAGTAGTTCCGGAGACATTCGAGAAAAACCGAAATTTGCCGATTTCGTTTTTATTTTTTTCTGGCGTTATTTAAAGAGATATGGAAAAACAAAAGACACTTTCTCATGGCCACTTTTTAAGCTCTAAAAAATAACATTCCGAGATTTTTCGTACGACGTTTCGTTTCGAAGAAACCATCATCAACTTAATTTTTTTATATGGCGCGTAAAAAAGTACACCCTGTATAAAATAGCATATTTTCTTACGATTACAACAATGTATGACACAATATGTTTCTACAACATTTAAATTATAGAAAATGATTTTTTATTAAATTCCGACAGTTTTGATGTTGTAGGCTGTGAAATAATGATCTGATGTTAATCTGATGTTATTTTTACCTCTGACGAAGAAAGTATACTAAACCTTTACCTTAAGTTTAATCTTTATAATAAGGTGGACTCACAAACACGACAGACTTTAGCTGTGGAGGCTGAGAGTGTTTTGCAGACGACTGATACAAGAAATAAGAATATCTTACGCGCTAAAATAATAAACTTTTTAAATTCTAGATGTGGCTCGAACAGCTTAAACAATAACATCAATAAAAAGCACCTAATTTCGCTAAAAAATAAAATAAAGAGTAACGATTTGATATTGTCAAAAGCAGACAAGGGTAATTGACAATATTATTCGTTACAATAAACAAGACTGACTATATTCAAAAGATATTGGATTTTCTGGACTCGGAGGATTTCATTACAGTTAATTGAGACCCCACCAATTCGTATTTTACGAAAGTTAAGCAAACATTGGACAGATGTAGCTTAACTCTCGATTTCTTTAACACTAAAAAAGACAAACTGTATCCTATGAATCCTAGAACTCCGATTCTTTATGGTCTCCCCAAAATCCATAAGACCAATTTTCCCATAAGACGAGTGGTTTCCTTTGTTAACTCCCCATGCTATAATCTTTCCTTTTGGTTAAATAACATTCTCAAGGAGGTGACCAACTTTAAAAGTATTTATTCGATTAAGAATTCTGTTGATCTAACCAACAGTTTGAAAAATCTTATTATCCCTCATGGATCTAAACTTATTTCCTTAGATGCAAAAAATCTTTTTCCCAGCATCCCTCCCAAAGATCGTTTAAAGTTAGTGAGAACTCTCCTATTAAAAACATCTCTTAGTCGTATAGTCATTGAGGGTCTTTTAGACTTACTCGATATAGTGATCAACCAAAATTTTTTCCAGTTTGACAATAAAATTCTTAGGCAGGTCTCAGGTTGTCAAAGGCTATGGGTTCTTGTCTTTCCCCTCTGCTAAGCGAGATTTTCATGAGTCATCTAGAAAGAGAAATAGTTGAGGGTAGGTTTAGAGATTGCCTCAC
Organism: Anthonomus grandis grandis; assembly: GCF_022605725.1. Lineage (NCBI taxonomy): Eukaryota > Metazoa > Arthropoda > Insecta > Coleoptera > Curculionidae > Anthonomus > Anthonomus grandis. The sequence goes on from NC_065558.1 coordinate 20,539,152, forward strand.
GATATATAAGAGGTATGTGGATGACATTTTTATAATCTGGAATGGCAGGGAGGAAGACCTCTCAAATTTTCTTAGTTTCGTAAATTCCTTACACCCTAACATTTAATTCACAATCGAAAAAGAAAAAGATGGTTGTTTGTCTTTTCTTGACCTTCTAGTTAGGAAATGCAACAATAAACTTATTTTTGAAATATATCGTAAGCCCACTACTACCGATAATGTAATTCAGTACTCTTCAAATTCTCCCTACTCATATAAATTTGCCTCCTTTAATTTATTTTTCTATAGATTGTTTAATATCCCCTTGTCAAAAGAAGCTTTCGCTAAAGAATTAAATATTATAAAACATATTGCTCTCAACAACGGATTTCCTCTTCATTTAATAGACAAAATTTATTACAAATTTTTAAATAAATATAAATTGACCTACAACATTGTTCATAATAATGACTCAATAAGTTCCTTTAGATCCTTAACCTTTTTTGGTTCTATCTCCGTAAATTTAGTAAGAGTCTTTAAATCCCTAAATGTTAAAATCGCGTTTAAGACAGTCAATAATTTAAAGAACCAATTGGTCAGTAGAGTGGACAAGGCAAGCATCCTTTCTAAATCGGGAGTTTACTCTTTAAAATGTGATGATTGTAACGCAGTATACATTGGCCAGTCTGGAAGAAAAATCTTTACACGCATTAAAGAACACGTAGCGCTTTTTGAAAAATTTAAAAATACTAATGTCAGTGATACCAAATCAGCGTTTGCGAATCATTTGCTGGCCTCTACTCATAATTTTTCTCCGGAGGTGGGAGCTGAAATGCTTCCTGAATGCCCTAAAGGTAAGAAGCTTGAACTTCTGGAGAAAATGGAAATTACAAAAGCTAAAAAGAGTCCTGTTCTCGTGTGTGAATGACGTGTTTACTTTTGAACCTAATTTAATTCTTAACAATTTAATTTAGCTAAGTATCGTTTAACATTTTTCTTGTAGTGTAGTCACTTTCTTCAATTTACATTTGCTAACGTGTTAAGTTGTTTTAGCATTAGGTCCGGATAGCCGATAGGTTTTACACTTGTACTTATAACCTTGTTGTACCGGGTTCGATTCTCGTTGAGTCTATGTTGTTGCGTTCCACTTCTTAATTTTTTATTTTTTGCTTTGTACAATTATAACCTTAAAATTGATTTTTGACGATTGGTTTTCAATCTTAAGCAGTATGGTGCGTTTAAGAAGCCAGTATTGTCGAGAAATAAGCCCTGAAATGAAGAAAAAGAAAATAATGTTTTATTAGCTGTAACTGAAAATCCGGAAATATCTGTTAGAAAAATTAAAAATACCACTGGAATACCAAAATCTAGTGCCCGTTTGATTTTGAAAAAAACATAAATACCACCCGTTTAAATTCAGAATCTCTCAAGGCCTCGACCTGGTGACGAACAAAGGCGCAGAACACTTTGTGAATGGTATACCAGGAAGTGTCAGGAGGATGAAACATTTCGCCATAGGATTATCTGGTCCGACGAGAGCGTGGTTACAAATAATAGAATTTTTAACCAGAAGAATACCCATTATTGGCCAAGAGATAATCCCCGAGTACACCGAATGGCTAGACATCAGCACCGTTTCGGTTTTATTATGTGGCTTGGCATTTTTGAAACAGATTTAAAAGGCCCCTTTTTTACAACAATTCTCTTACCTCGAAGCGGTATTGCAACTTATTGGAACGCGATTTGGAAGAGTCCTTGGACAACTTACCGCTTGCCAAGGTTAGAAACTATTGGTTTCAGCAGGATGGTGCGCCCGCACACAATGCCCTAATCGTGCGAGAGTATCTATCGAACAGATTTCCTGAAAAATGGATAGGAACACATTCAACAGTTCCGTGGCCTACTCGTTCCCCAGACATAACCCCGCTCGACTTTTTTTCTGGGGTTATTGCAAAAATTATATTTACAGTCGTGTTTTTAAATCTGAGAATCAGCTGAGGAGAATAGTTCTTGAAGCATTGGAGAGCATTACACCTGATATGTTAATAAGTGTTTTAAACTCGACTGTTAAAAGATGTTATCTGTGTTTGGAGAATAATGGTAATTTGTTTGAACATTTATTACTATGAATTAAATTAGTATTTTTGGGTTTCTAGTAGGTAGTTTTTTTATTTAATAATGTGTTTAATTCTTTAAAATAATGACGTGACCTAGATACGTGACGGTATATGAATAAAGTTTCTAAGTTTTCAATAACGTGATTTTTATTCAGTATTTTAAAATATTAGTAATAGCAGCCTACTACACCATCAACTCAGCGTCATCATTTCACCGCCTACTGCATCAAAACCATCGGAATTTAATAAAAATCCAATTTTTAACATTTAAATATTGTGGGAACATATTGTGTCATACACCGTTATAATCGTAATAAAATATGCTATTTTATAGAGGGTGTACTTTTTTTACGCGTCATATAAACAAATTAAGTTGAAGATGGTTTCTTCGAAACAAAACGTCGTACGAAAAATCTCGGAATGTTATTTTTTAGAGCTTAAAAAGTGGCCATGAGAAAGTGTCTTTTGTTTTTCCATATCTCTTTAAATAACGCCAGAAAAAAATAAAAACGAAATCGGCAAATTTCGGTTTTGCTCGAATATCTCCGGAACTACTCAAAATTTTAAAACTTTCTAAACGGCGTATTGTTAGGCTCTAAAATGCGCAACTTTTCTCTAATTTAATCAACCTCGTATGTCCTATAGCTGCCGAGATCCCCATGATAGACATCCTTATCTTGGACACACTGTACACAGTACTTTTATTTCAAAACGAATCACCCTTAATAACTTCTTTAAAAAAAAATCCATTTACCAGGAATAATAGATTAAATATCCATTATTCTCAGATATTTTTTGTCACTATTTGCTTGTACGTCTATTGATTTAATATTTTTTTGGAAATGTTATTATTTTTATATAAGGTTCATAAGAACAACAGCATAAATAAAAACTACAATAGGTATAAAATCTATAGAAATAAAATTATTGCACTGGTAAAAAAAGCAAAAGAAAATTATTACAGAGAACATAAAGGTGGTAGGTGATAAAAAATAAACATAATAATAAGAAGCTATGGAAAACTCGTAAACTCTTTTACATCGAATAATGCAAACCAAAACGACTGCTTAATAAAGGTAAAATGAAAAGACAATGTAAATAAAATAATTACAGACACAAAAGATATATGTAATTCATTTAATACACATTACACAAATTTTGGTGGAAAAATTGCAAATCTTATTAAAAAGAACTATATGGCAAAATACATTACCAACTTTATAAAGTATAAAAATTACAAATCGTGCTTTTTAAGACTTCTGTGAATCAGAGCTTTATAATATTATTAGCTCATTCAAAACTACCTCTTGAATTCGACAAAATAACCAATGTAACACTAAAAACTTATCCAATTACATCACTAAATATCTAACTTATTTAATAAATTTAATGTTTTCTGAAGGAAAATGCCCAGAACATTTTAAAACGGCTATAGTTAAACCCATGTATAAGAAAGGAGATCCATTGCTAGCAGAAAACTATAGGCTAATTAGCTTGATATGATTTAAAAAGGCGTCTAAACAAAGAATTGTTACCTTAACAGAAAAGATACTATCTAAAAAACAAGGAATAAATCTGCGAATGATGCAATTGCCTATCTAATCCACAAAATTTATAAAAGTCTTGATTCGGGTAGGCCGTGTGTGGAGCAATATTTATTGATCTTGCAAAAGCCTTTGATACGGTGAATTGCCGCCTGCTTTTGTCGAGACTGGAAGATATGGGTATTCGGGGACTGGCACTGCTTCTTCTAGAGGGTTACCTTTATCAAAGGAAACAAGAAGTGCGTATTAATTAAATTACATGCTCATACAGAGAACTTAATTTAGGAATACTCCAGGGAACAGTTTTTGGCCCTATACTATTTATTCTTTATCTGAACTCTCTTTTACAGCAGGAATACTAGGGTGAGATTGTCTCATTCGCAGATAATACTGTGCTCTTTGTTGATGGAGGCTCATGAAATGAAGTTAAAAACAAAATTATCGTAAATCTCCAAAAAATTGTATATTGGTTCGATCTCAATCTACTCAATCTACAGTGAATTTGAAAAAAACTGCTTAAGTTCCATTTTTAATTAATGTAACTAACTGACCTCAAACTACAGTAATTAATGTAAACCTTTAAAAAGTTCTAAAAAGTTACCTACCTGGAGATCATTGTAGACAGACACTTACGTTAGGATATTCATATACAAACCCTAAATAAAAAGCTAGGTTCACTTATTTACTTTTTAATATATTGTCGAATATCGCAGACATACATACTCTAAGATCCATGTGCTTTGCACTCATTCAGTCACATCTTTTATATGGAATAATTGCATGGGAAGGAACTTATCATAACTCAATAAAATAACTAATTGTAAACACTAAAACTCATAAAAGAATAATCAAACTAATGTATCATTTTAATATTAGATTTCCTACTTATACGTTGTATAAACACTCAAATCTTCTTAGCATAAGAGACATGTTCTACAAGGCCTCAGTCTTACAACTTATAAGGAAAATGTGTTCTTAAATCTACCTAATAATATAACAAATACCAGAGCAAATCAAAACAACCAAATTAGAATTCGCCGAACATACAGAAGAATAGGACAGAGATATTATGATTATGTCGGTAGAAAAACTTATAATAGTCTCCCACCTGACCTAAAAATTAAGATTAACTAGAGTAATTTTAGGAGCCTAATTTCAATTTGGTTAGAAACCAATAAATTAAACATAATTACTTAGGGTTGTCTTTTAGGATGTTTTTTTGATTTTAATACTATAAACGTCGTATTTGATATACGATATTTGAATGTATGTACAAGTAGATTTTTTTTAGTGTATTTTCAGGTCCATTTTTTTAAGCGATTTTTTTAAATAATATTTTAAATTTACATTGTTATAAAAGTGTTATAATTAAACTTCATTATAATTTAGATAGTACATTTTGGTGTAGGTCCGCGTCTTGTTTGCTCTCTCATTCCAGTCTTTGTAAACACTTTTACTTATTTAATAATTGCTTTCCTCATTTTCTGCCGTATTTAGCACAGTAATGTTAAGTTATTTTGTTTTTATGATAAATAAACGGTTATTGAATTGAATAATATGTAATCAATACGGAGTTCCTTCTTTTAAGCAAAGTCTATATTACATATACAGGGTGTCAGAATGGCAATAAACCAGGTGCTCAGGGATTAAAAAAAAATACCTTGAGTACTTTTAAAATTATAGGCATTCATAGAAAACCGAAAAAAATTGACACCCTCTGTTTTCTGTCCCAGCATTTGCTAGATCATTAGTCCAATAGGGATATGTTTTTTGTTTAGTAGATAGTCACATGTACGCCTCTACTCTAAGCTAAGTTAATAATTGTACAGTCAAAATAAATGAAATAAAACTTTACTTAATTCGCAACTAATGTTGAAATTGTCTGTCTTCATTCCTGATACGACGTTTTAAACTGGATTAGTGTACACTTTTTCGTAATTTTAATTTCTCACTTTTTAATAATTATTGTGTAGGTTTTTTCTTGATCGCTAGAGATATTATTGGGTTCTTTTAGGAAATAAAAGTCTGGATGGCAGAACAACAAAAGAAAGAGTTTAATAAATAAGTAAATCAAGTAGAGTTAATAACATGAATAATAAAGTGTGATGATAAAACTTGTTTTATATAAAACCCGCTTAATTAACTTCACACTACACGACAGCGTCTTATTATATTTACGTCTTCGATTTATTTTAAAAATCCGTCTTAGTTACGTCTTAATTCGTCTTTAAAATACTCAAAATTATAAAACCGAGAGCCGCCTTCTCCCGTTATAATTATAAAGCTCTTGCACGGCATCAAAACCGTCTTTTTTGGTGATCCCGCGAGTTTACGTCTTAAACCGGCAGATTAGATCGACTTCTTCAAAGACTTCGACTCACTGCCTGTTTTTCGTGACCTCATTTTTTAATACGTATTAAGTACTGAGTCAGATTTTTTATTATTCCCCTTTAATCGCCGTCGTACCGTTAACAGAAATCAAACGAGTTTTTGAGTCAGCAGTTTCCACAGATTCGGTTCGGCAGTATCAATTTTCTGAGAACCTTAAATATTGTTTTAACGAGCGCAAATTATATACCACATATCATTTTGAACGAAAAAATACTTTTAGAATATAAAGATAAAGAAAAGAAAAGCTTACACTAACTGATTATGTTATTTTAATTATAAAAAATAAAAAAAAATACTATCCTACATTTGGTTCCCCGTAAAGTAGGTAAACTTAAATAAATTATTTAAATTGGGTGTGGTGCCCAACCTACGTGTACGGGTATTCCCTGTTCATAAATATCCGGACAGGGAAGGTAAGACAGGTAGTGACGGAACTTAGATCACTAAGTAAGACCTTTGCTACAGCAATATTGTGCTATCTTCCGTTTACTATGCATCTTTCTCTATTCGTGTTGATATAGGGTTTTATTTATTTTTGCTTTTTTCGTTAATTTGGCTTGGTTTGGATTTTGGCTCTTTTCTGGACTATCGATAATAGTGTGATTGTTTAGTTAGTAAACGAAACCATGCCAGATCGTTATACTGCGCGGGAATATACTAACATGCATCTCAGCTATGGAGAATATCGATTTAATGCTAATGCTGCCGCTAGACTGTATCGTCAAAGGCACCCAAAAGTAGATCGTTATCCAGATTACAGAGTATTTCTAAATGTGCATCGATTACTTCTAGAGGGCTGATTCCCAAATTAAATGGATGATGCAGGCCGACCGCGCTTGACCTACGAGGGCAAAGTTTTTCAAGAAGTTGCATGTAATCCGAGTACTTCAGTACGTGGAATACTTCAGTACAAGAACAGGTGTGTCTAAAAGTTCGGCATATCGAATATTAAAAAAAAAACCTGTTACATCCACGTACCACGTACAACGAGTACAAAGTTTATTACCTCGAGACTACCCGGCAAGACTTGAATTTTGTCACACTATATTGCAAAGACATAGAGAAGATCTGCAATTCTTGGAAAGAATTCTATGGTCCGATGTATCGACTTTTAAGAAGGATGGATATATAAATCTCTACAACATGCATGAGTGGCATGTGAAAAACCACATTTACACAGAGAGGATCGGTCACAATACCAGTTTAAAGTAAACATGTGGATAGGAATACTTAATAGTAGAGTTATTGAACCATTCGAGTTGCCAGAAAATATGAACGCCGAAGTTTGCCTAGATTTATTGGAAAATCATTAACCAGACTTACTAGAAGATGTGCCACTTAATATTATCTTAATATCTAAAAAAATTATATTATCAACACTATTAATTATGAAAATCTTTCCGAGCAGTTAAATAATGAGAACTGGGATGATATTATGAGGGAGACAGACATTGACATAGCTATGAATATCTTTATAGATAAACTAAAAGTTATGATTTCTAAGTCCACCCTTACTAAAAGAATTAAAAGTAAAAATAGGAGATTGAAACCTTGGATTACTAGTGGTCTCTTAATATCAATTAGAAATAGAAATAAATTGAAAAAAGAATGCATACACAATCAAAATAATATTATGCTAGTCAATCGATACAAAACCTACAGAAATATGTAAGTAAATTAATAAAAAATGCTAAATAACTTTTTTATAAAACATTAGCACAGGAAAATGCTCATGACTCCGGAAAGTTGTGGAAGGTGATCAAGAAAGCCACAAATGATCAGGTAATAGACCTAAATGTAGAAATAACCAATAAAAAGGAAATTGCAAACGAATTTAATTCTTACTTTTGTAGTATTGCAGAAAGACTGGCTGAACAAATGCAACATAATGATCATGAGATGAACTGGAGGGAGGAGAAAGGGACGTATTTATTCTTTGTGAGCCCTACATCAAATGAGGATATAATAGAGGCAATATTAAGTTTAAATAAAGGGGTGAAGAGTGGTGAGGACACTATTTCCTCTGATATAATTAAATTAAACTATAACTCACTAATTAAACCACTGAAACATCTAGTTAACTTCATCTTTAATACAGGTGTTTTTCCTGAGATTTTAAAAACAACTATTATAATTCCATTACATAAGCAGGGGGATAAAAAATCGGTATCAAATTATAGACCAATAGCATTGACTAGCAGTTTAAGCAAAAAAGTTGAAAAATGTCTCAAGGCAAAAATATTGAAATTTCTAAAAAAATACAACCTTCTTCATGAAAACCAATTTGCCTTTAGAGAGTGCCTAAGTACAGAGAACGCATTAGTAAGAGCTACAGAAAGAATTATGAGATGTTTAGATGGAGGAAAAAATATAGTGGGTATCTTTCTAGATTTAAAGAAGGCCTTCGATACTGTGTCACACCAAATTCTTCTGAAGCGTCTAGAACAAATTGGAATTCGAGGTACGACTAACAAATTAATAGAATCCTATTTAAAAAAGAGAAAACAAAATACAACTATTCTAGATCAAGAAACTGACAGCCTTCGAATGGAGTTTGGTGTGCCACAAGGAACAGTTCTCTCACCCCTTTTGTTTATTATATATATTAACGGAATTATGAAGCTGTTAAGACAATAATGCTATATTCTGCTTTGCTGATGACACAGCAATTATTTTAAGTGGCACTAGTTGGAATGAGGTAAAGATGAGAGCCGAATCAGCTCTACAGAAAATTAAAATGTGGCTAGACAATAGTCTTCTTTCATTGAACATAGAAAAAACTAAATTTATGACCTTCTGCCTCTCTATTTGTTCCTTGCCTGACTTTCAAGAACTGACAATGCATGATTCCTTGTGTAGTAATGGATTAAACTGTAATTGTGAACAATCAATTTCTAGAAAACCTTCCTTGAAGTATCTTGGTGTAATCCTTGATGAAAACATTACTTGGAAGGAGCATATAAATTATGTTATAAATAAAATTAGAAAATTGATCTACAAATTCTATAAACTCAAATATATCTTAACATTCAAAACCTTAAAAACTGTTTACTATGCTCTTGCTGAATCTATTTTGGCTTAGTATTATGGGGGAATGCTTGCTCATCAATACTCTCTAAGCTGCAAGTTACACAAAAATAGATTCTAAAGATAATGCTCCACAAAAAGAGAACATATCCAACAAATCTAGTATTTAAAGAGAGTAATGTACTAAATATAAATTAACTATATGTTAAATCAGTAATTAGATTTATGCTAAAAATCAAATATTTCAGAGATGATATAACGCATGGTCTAAACACTAGAAATTTATCACAAGGAAATATACAACTAGAAAATCCAAAATACACTAGATGTAGAAATCACATTTACTGTGTTGATTCAGAAATATTTAATGATCTTCCAAGAAATATAAAGATGCAAAAGTATTTTAAAGCTAAGTCAGAAATAACCAAATGGATTATTATTAGTAATTATAGAATTTCCTATCTGATCTGAATTAGTCTGCCGTTCTTGTTGGAATATTTTGTTTTTCTTTAGTTTTAATTTATATTGGTAGGGTGTATTAATGAGATAAAGTATAAATTTATATTCGTGTAATATGACCTCTTTATTTATATTATTGTTATGTAGATGTGAGTGCACACACAATATTTTTATATATCATTGTGCACTGGATTTAGCAGTAGAAAACTTGTTTTATTTTTGTTTGAGGTTTAATAGTTAAAATGTATGTATTTTTGTATTTGCTAAAAAAAAAAAACTTACCGAAACATGTGGTTTCAACAAGGCGGCTGCCCGGCCCACTATGCTCGTCAGTAAGGAAATTTTTAGATAGAGAATGGCTGAACAGGTGGATAGAGCGGGGTTAAATAATGGCGTGGCCGCCACGTTCACCTGATTTAAATCCTTAGGATTTCTTTTATTGGGGAGCAATAAAACACAAAGTCTACAACAATCCTATATAGAAGACGTAGCTAAACTGCGCCGAAAAATTGAGGCAGCCTCTGAACAGATCAATAATGGAAGACTCGCCCGATTAATAACGCGATCCTTTCTAAAAAGATGTAGAATGTCTATTAGGAATGAAAGCAGACAATTTAAGCAACTGTTGTGACCCTAATAAAGTTTTATTTCATTTACTTTGATTTTTCTTTTAATTTATTTATTTTGACTGTATAAATATTAACTTAGCTTAGAGTAGAGGTGAACATCTGACTATGTAACTAAAAAAAAGACACCCCTATTGAACCAATAATCTAGCAAGTCTCTTACCATTTTGAAATCTGGATTAGATACGCCAACTTTTGGAATTACTTGCCAAACAGTGAGGTAATTTTCTTTTCCAGGACAGTTAGTTAAAGTTGGGATGGTCAAAAGACACAATTTTCAACGCAAGTTCAAGCAAAAATCTGATAATTTCTTAAAAATGTGAACAGTTGTACTTGAATTTTGTAATTTATCGAAGGGTTTTTCAGGGTTACATTAAGAAAAAAATTTAAGAAATTCAAAAATTTGTGACCACAGTACTAAAAAGATCAACAGGGACTGTCAATTTTTTTTTCGGTTTTCTATGAATGCCTATAATTTTAAAAGTACTCAAGATAGAATTTAAAACAATTTTTTTTTGAATCCCTGAGCACTTGGTTTATTGCCCGTTTTCGGCTTATCGTTGATTTTTGGGACACCCTATATAGTCAACCTAAAAGTTAGAATATCAAATAAAATAAAAAATCTCAAATTTTTTTAAATATGTTTAGCACTAACGAACTAAACATACTAATTATTAAATTTATAAATTAAAAGATTTAAAAAAATCCATCTGCCGTTAAGTGCTATGATTATAGTTATCATGTCGTTAATAAATGCATATCTTTGCTGAACTGTTTACAACCTAAAACAGGTAAGTAAATAAACAAGTTGCATTTTTTTATCAGTAAAAATTATCATTAACATCTGTTTTAACCTTAGTTTGAGATTTCATTGTCTGCTATTCCTTGCTATTAAGTAAATAGTTTCCCTCATTACATACCTGTTTAAAATTATATCAGTCACGAATAATATACAAACATAATCAGTTAAAAGATTTTGGAAGTGTGTGACTAAAGTGTTTCTTTATCTGTATAAATATTAGCAGTAAAATGCGATTCAAAAAAATATAATTTATTTCAGTTGGTAATAGCTTAAAAATGGGTTTCAGACCTACGGTAGAGATTCCGATATTCTTGGTGACACTTTCCTCTATGTTAACAGGTGAGAACAATTTTATTACAATAATTTATAAGTCATTTTCAAGATAGGATTAGTTTGATTATTTGCTATTTAAGAGAAACAAATTAAATTACTTTATTTTCTAAACAACCCTGTTAACATTAATTCTACACAACAAATTTAGCAAATATTCAGTTAGTGCATATCTATAACTATGAGTTGAAAAATTAAATGTTATTGCATTTTTTATACTAATAAATTTCTTCATTACTATATACTTCATATAAAAATAATAATCTGATTATTTTCCCTAATTTTCTTTTATACCTTTTCTTATTTAACTTGAAGCACATGACTTTACAATACAATTTTATTTAAAAAGATTAAAATTAAATAACATTAAATTACTTGGTTACTTTATTAATTTATAATGCTCTAGATTTAAGAATTTATAAATATTAAGATAAATCATTACTGCACTGTTAATAATATCGTATTTATAAAAATACATTCAATTAAATAATATTATTTTAATTATTTTATTTTTCTATACCTATGTTCTCTTGATAAATAATCATTACCTTTAACGAATTTTTCTTTATGTTTTCCAAAACTCTTTTCTAAGAATGGTGGTAATTTTTTAGCATAAATTCTTATCAAAATTATAGGTGTTAATAATTTTTGATTTTCCTAATATAAGATATAAAAACTTTGGTTATTTTCTCGTGATGCTTTATAAGTAACTAAGACGCTATCTTAGGCAAGTAAATTTTAATTTTTAAATGTATTTTGCAATCTCAGCCTTTAGTGTAAGTGCAATAATAATTTGAGACTTGTAATTTTAATATAAAGGAAACAAATTAATTTTCCCAGCCCTTGCGATAATCTGCAAGAAATTAAATATCTAATTAACTACAGAGAACACTGTTCTTAACCATTAAGAAAATATATAGTCTTTTACCTTTATTTTCATAAATCTACATAATTAACTATTAATAATAAGCAGGTGGAGCAGACTGCTTAAAAAAATTTGGCAACTTTCATTAAGTTATACCCAGCTTAATGAGCAGTTTTTTTTCTTGCGAGATTTTCAGATTCCTTTTTTTACTTAATATCCTTGTGCGTATGTGTATTAATTATTGTAAGTAATTAATTAATATTAATTATTGTATGTATTATTAAGTGTTGTAACTGTTATATTAATTAAAGTTGTTTTGTGACTAACAAATGCTGAAGTAAGTTTTCAAATAATGCGATAGACTTGTAAAATTCTAGTTCATACTTAAAATATTTGTTAATCATGCAAGAAATATCTCAAACAGTGATATTATTAAAATGTGATATTTACATTTACAGTTTTCAATGCACTCAAAAAAAATCACATTCATGAATGATTTAAATTGCTTTATAACAGTTTGAATGAACGATAAAACCCAGATGATAAATTCAAAATAAAAATTATCAATATTTGATCGTAAATTTACATGGAGGTCAATTGTCTTTTCGAAATTGGTTATTGGAAATAATTGGTTATTTTGGTTATTTAAAAAAAAATTATTTAATATTTATTTTGTCCCTGTTATAATCTAGGACAAAGCATAATTTCCAATTGGTGAGGAATGTTCTTTATAAGCCTTTACACTATGTTATCATTTATGATATACAGTACTTTCAGGGTAAAAATAATTTGTTGACCAAAAATCAAAATGTGCTACCAAAGCTATTTATCATCAAAAACTATGCGAAATCGATAAATGATGTTACTATACATATTAGTGCTTGCTACCAGAAAATAATCAAGATAGCACCCCTCTAAGGGGTAGTTTGTATTTGTCAGTTTCTAATAAAAACATGCTACCAAAGCTATTTACCGACAGAAACTGTTCAAACTTAATATCTGAAATCAGTATATGTATGACAGCCTGGTACCAAAAAATAATTGAAGTAGCACCTCTCTAAGGGGTAGTTTGTTGCTATTTAATCATGATTTTTAATTTTTGTTGTTGTTGTTGGGCATTAGAAAATTTGAAGAAGTAAAATAAATGCAATATAAACTTTCTGGTACGTAATTTATAATGTATTAACATTTCCTGGTATAACATGTATTTTATTCGTTATGCGAGTATTAAAACTAACTAATTATATTTATGAATCCTGGCATGTTGAACAGATAAGTTGTTTGGGCTTTTGTTGAAGACCTATGCAGTTGTGGTGGTACCAATGATAGCATTTCATACACAAGATCATCTCTTCAAAAATATTGGAACACTTGGCTGCACCAATATGACAGAAACCGGCCGTATCCTCATCCCAATAATTAACTGATACACACTGTAGAAATTATAATGATGTCGTCAGAGATTTTCCGCTTAGGTGAGGTAGTTGGTTGTTTTCCTTTATGATAATGTTTCCTTTAAAGCCTGCTGTACCTTTCTCTACTATATTTTTATCATAAGCAAAGGTGCGGAAATTTGAAGTTGTAGTGTAAAATAAATCAGTCAATTGTTTTTTAATGTGAATTCTGTAATTGTTGATTTCTCGAGATTGATGGTATGCTAAAACCTTGGAAGATCCGGTAATGATGAGTTCAGACAGAAGAATGACATAAGCGCCACAGTCATATGAGTTATACTGAACAGGTAAATCTGTTGGCCGGTAGAGATTCCAAATTTCGGATAAACTTATGTGCTTTTGTTGATGAACGAACTGTAGTACTTCTATGACGAAGATAATTTCATTGCGATATACTATATCACTTCTTACTATGCTTAAATAGTATTTAAGCATAGTATAGTATTGAACTTTTTCAGCACCACTATCAAAACAAAATGTTCATTTTTACAAGCCGGAATTAATAAAATATCCTTCTCGTAAAGTCCAAATTTTAGAAAATAATTTGCAGTAGTCTTGAAACTATTATTATCTGATTCTAAGAAATTAACTAAATATCCTTCCACTGGAAAGATATCAATCGATGCTTTTATCTTTTTTTCGTTTACTAGAAAACTATATAAACATCAATTATCACATCTGACAAATAAAGGTCTTTGAAGTTTACACCTTGGTCTTTGAAAGTTTACACCGTTGGAATGAGGATGGTAGTGTCAAGAGTACTGTCTGAATTTGCATAGTTTATTTCAGCATCTTTAGCAGCTTCAACCGCTGTCACCTTCTGGGGAGCTCTTTTTCTTCCTGACCTGGAACAATAAACAAAGTTAAGTGTTAAGAGATAATTTCTTATTATAGATACGTACTTGTGTCCTCTGTTCCTCCTGATGATTGTAGATAATTTTACCTTTTTCTGAAAATTAGTTATGTTACCAACAGACAGACGGGCTGCCTCAATGTGGTGGCAGTTTCTCTTTCCCTTACAGGTACAAGTTTCTTGGGGAAACAAAGTCACATATATGTTTCTTATTGTTTATTGTGGAAATTACAAAAACTTGCTCTTCGGGTACGAGAGTTACGCTGCCTTGTAGAATTATCATTTTGGCAGCTGTATATTTAGTATTGAGAAATTCACTATCGTCTTCCAAAGATGGTTTTGGTATGAAATCTTTATTTTGAAAAATATATGGTATTTTATCTATGGTAGGTAGGTAAATGTTGCTTCGGAAAAACTATATCTTTTGGATCTCGATATAGATGATTAAAGTTGTCATTCAGGCAGTAGTTTCCTATATTTGAGTATGCTTTAATAGTTGCTATTTCAATTATTTTTTGGTAGCAAGCACTTATATGTATAGTAACATCAGTTATCGATTTTGAATAGTTTCCGGCAGTAAATAGCTTTGGTAGCACGTTTTTATTAGACATTGACAAATACAAACTACCCCTTAGAGGGGTGATACTTCAAATTGTTTTTTGGTAGCAGGCTGTCATACATATACTGCTATTAAATATTAAGTTTGAACAGTTTCTTTTTGTAAATAGCTTTGGTAGCACGTTTTTATTCTTGGTCAGCAAATTACACACCACCGTACTTTCAATTCAAAACGATCCATCCTTAATAACTTTCTTAGAAAAAAAAAAAACAAAACAAACACGTCAAATTAGATATACGGGGGGACGTTTAATTATGCATTTACTGAAGTTCTGTCAATCACCTCCTCACCTCCAGCTAACCTCACTTTAATATGTCAAATGGGAACCCCCATCGTGTGATACATCATAGCAAGCAGCGTAAAATTCTCTATTCAACGGTACCAAAAAAAATCGGTAAATGTGTAAGCAAATAGTTAGCGAAAATGTCTAGAAATAATGAATATTTTATTTACGCCAAACTTTGGTATTATAAATGAATACTTTTAGTGTGGTACCTACATCATTTTAAAATTCTTACATTTTATATACCAAATAGGTACAAAAAAACACTGCAATACCTTAAATTTTTAAGGCGTTTAAAAAGCAGGCGATTTATTATTGTTAAAACTGTCAGTTTGACGCGTGCAATTTTTCAATTTTAGTTAAAACAGTGAGTTAATAAAATGGTGTATACGCTAGCCGAAAGAATAGAAATAATTTTCCTTTATGCAGCTCAGGATCGGTGTGCTCGCAGAACCGCGAGAGCATTTAATGAAAGGTATCAAGATAAAAACGTGAGTCAGAAATACGTATTAGAATTAATACGAAAATTTGAAGAGACGGGATCGATTTGCAGTAAGAAAAAATATGAAAATAGAGTTGTCGATGAAGCATGCCAAGTTGAAGTACTAGGACAATTTGCTATGGATCCAACTTTGTCTATACCAAAGGCCGCAAAACTAACAAATATTTCCACTGGTTCCGTACATAAAGTTTAAAAAGAAATAAGTTCTTTCCTTATAAAAATTAATATTCTTCATGAACTCGGAGAAGATGATTTTGATAGGAGAATTCAATTTTGTGAAGTGATGTGCCAGCGAATTGACGACGATCCCCATTTATTGAAGAACATTTGCTTCAGTGACAAATCGACCTTTTTTTTAAATGGCCTGGTGAACAGACATAACTGTAAATACTGGGATAATGAAAATCCGCATGTTTTTCGGGAAGACCATACCCAATATCCCCAAAAAATTAATGTTTGGGCAGGAATTTATAGAAATGAAATAATCGGGCCATTTTTTTTGGAAGAAAATTTGACTGGCGAAATTTATTTAAACCTTTTAGAAAATGCAATAACCCTTTCATCATCCAATCTATGGAAAATCAAGTAAGTATCAAGATGGAGCTCCCGCGCACTACACTTTGGTAGTTCGAGAGTGGCTTGATGAAAATTTTCGAGAAAAGTGGATTGGCAGACGTGGTGCAATCGAATGGCCTGCGCGGTCTCCGGACCTAACCCCACTAGACTTTTTTCTTTGGAACTACTTAAAAAGCAAAGTTTATAAAACCTCACCTGAGAGTATTGAGAATTTAAAAAATAGAATATTTCAAGAATGCAGAGAAATTAGCGGGCAGACCCTTGTCAATGTTTGTAAGGAGTTTGAAAATAGGCTTTTTTATTGTCTTGCTAATAACGACGCGCATTTTGAACATTTAATAAAATAAATTTGTTAAACTAATTAAATTTGTTTTTCTACCCTACCGATTTACACTTTAATTGCTTCTTGGTCAATCAATTTTATTTTTTTTACAACTATTCATAGCATAATGAGTGCCCTTTAAAATAATGTATAATACCATAGGATATCCATTTGACATACCAAAGTTTGGCGTAAATAAAATATTCATTATTTCTAGACATTTTCGCTAACTATTTGCTTACACATTTACCGATTTCAGTTTTTGGTACCGTTGAATAGAGAATTTTACGCTCCTTACTGTGATGTATCACACGATGGGGGTTCCCATTTGACATATTAAAGTGAGGTTAGCTGGAAGTGAGGAGGTGATTGACAGAACTTCAGTAAATGCATAATTAAACGTCCCCCTGTATATCTAAATTGACGTGTTTTTTTTTTTTTTTTTTTTTAAGAAAGTTAAAGTGCTTAAAGTTTTTAAGCACTGTATAATGAAGTCAATTTTATTCAGAATATGCTTCTCGCTATATTTTATTTTTTAAACATTTCATTTAGATTAAAGTGCACGTATTTTATTTCTTTTAGTTTTACGCTTTATACAGGGTGTTTGGTTCACCTACGTATATAAGAAAGGAGGTGAGATCATTTTGAACATATTATACCTTGTGTTATACCAATTGTTATGGTTTTCGACATATTATCGTTTTTCCAAATTGTACCGAATTTGGTGATGGATCTATAAAAGTTATAATAAAACTTTTGTTAATTATGTTGTTAAAAATGTAGGTAGCGGGATTAGAAACAACAAATCAAACCTTAAGTTTTTTAATTGGCCGACGTTTCAACGATATATATTTTTCGCCTTTATCAAGGCTAAAAAGAGATAAATTTCCTGTGTTGGTTTCATTAAAAATAAGTTCCTTGTACTCATTTTCCCTTTCTTTCCTTTGTTTAATAAATACATAGAGTTAGCAGAGACCAACAAAAATACACAACGAAACAAACAAGGAGAAAAAATATAAATAATAATAAATAATCCCACAACTCATCCCTTTGTCCATTATAAAACACAAATTAAAATTAAAGAAACGTAAATGTAAATAAATTGGATGCTGAGGTTAATTTTTATCAATAATCTTATTTGCTATGTATATTAAAAACAAAAATTAAAAGTTGATATTTTATGTATATACGCATAAAAAACAAAAAAGCACATAAAAACTATGCAATGTTCAACGCTTAGGAACTTACGCATATGCAACTAAACATACACATTAAAATAAATAAATAAAAAAAACACAAATAGGCAAAACATGACTACAATTGTTAATAAAAGATCGAGTAAAAAACTGTTGACTTACCTCATATAACAAATTTAGATGTTTTTGTAAGACTTATTACTAATAGTCTCCATTACATATATACAGATAACAACGACCAGGAACATTAACAACATTAACGCAAAACAAGAAACATCAATAAAAATTTTATATATATAAGGCAATCTACGATCTTATTAGCTTTGGGTCTTATCAATAAAAACTTTATTCAAAATTCCAAATTTACTGGGTATCATTGTTAAGTATTTTTGTACTTGCCTTTATAAGTTTTTAAAACAAAATTATATTGTGCACTTAGTCCCTGTGTATCTTGCGATGATTAATTGTGTCGTTTAAAAAAATGTGAATTATCTGATTAATGTTACGTTTTAAATTTTTTTTCTCATACACTAAAATACTGGCAGCTTGAAAATTAAAATTGTGGCCAGTGGAAAAATGGTGATCTGCTAATACCATTTTTTCTTTCTTGTCAATATTGATTGCCATACAATCATACTCATGCTGATAAATTCTACCTCTTAAATGTTGCTTGGTAATTCCCATATAACATTTCGGACAATTACAACATGGAATCTTATATACCAAATTTGACCTTAATTCCAGTGGGGTTAGATCCTTCAGGCGGGAGAACAAATAGTTGAAAGTTTTTAAATTATAAAACACTAATTTACATTGTTGATTTTTTTCCCTTATATTTCTCTGAATTTGTTCCGAGAGCGATTTTATATAAGGAAACCTAAAATATCTGATGGTCTCACTATCACCCCTGACCCGCACATTTACAAAATTATTAAGTACCTACGTTAATTATTTTATCTAATTAAATATTTTTAATATAAACCTGAATGTATGCTTCAGAGATATTGTTTTGTCCTCACTATTACAAATAAATTTAATATTTAGCATATAGTAAATTAGAACATTAAGTTCAAATTTTATTGCTTACATAATTTCCATATATAAATTTAACTTAAGTACACACATCGGAAAAGTCTAAGGATATTTTTATAAAATAATAAAATTATAAAAAAAAATTTTTTTTGGTGATCAATTTAAATCAAATTTGAAGATTGGCTCATCCTGTAGATTTCTGTGAGACAAACCGGATCTTAATACTGATAACAAATATTTTAGGAATTTCTTCACAAAACAGAAAAAACCATGGTTTTTATATTGCAATAAATATTCTGGTAGTCTAGTACAGAGTTACTGCTTTGCAGAGTGAATAAAAAAATTGTATTTTATTATGGAACGACTTCATTTAACTTTGGACGAGATGAATAGAGCTGTAAGACTTCTTCAAGGAGGCATGCGGCAAATTGATGTAGCTGAGCGTCTAGAAGTCTCTCAGAGCGTTATAAGTCGATTGTGGCGGCGTTTTCGTGAAACTGGAAATCCAGCTGAACAACATCCAGGACGTGACCGCGCTACGACAGCTGCTCAAGATAGATTTTTAGTTTTAACTGCTAGAAGGCAACCTAACATTACGGCTCCTGAATTGGTTATCAACTTGCAGAGAGCACACAATATTACCGTAGGCCGTGATACTATAAGAAATCGTCTCCATGAAGCCAACCTCCACAATCGAAGGCCACTTAGATGTTCATCTCTTTCCAGAGGCAATCGCGCTGCGAGAGTGCCAAGAATATCAAAACTGGAATGAACATGATTGGGCTACAGCTTTATTCACCGACGAATCCAGATTTGGATTTAATCCGGATTCGAGTGAGACGGTATGGAGACGATCTGGAAATGCAGAACAATTAAGACATATCCAGGAAGTGTATACATACAGAGGGCTGGAATAATGATAGGCGGTAGAACCGACCTCGTTTTTCCAGATCGCTTCCTTACAGCTCAGCAGTACATCGATACCATTCTTCAACCTGTTGTTCGTCCGTTTGCTAGCGCTGTTGGCCGAAACTTCCACCTAATGCATGATAATGCGCGTCCACATGTCGCACGCGTAGTGAGAGACTGGTTGGAGAACGAGGGGATTGATGTATTGCCATGGCCAACACAATCTTCTGATCTTAATCCAATTGAGCATGTATGGGATATGCTCCAACGAAGAATGACTCCACAGATGGGTGACATTTACACTGCCTTTCGTTTCCGGGAGCGACTGATAGCGGACTGGGGCAACTTATCCCAACAAAACATCGACAACGTTATTTTGTCTATGAACAATAGATGTCGAGCCGTCATAAACCAGCGTGGAGGTCATACTTTGTACTAATTTGCGTTTTTTATAAAGATTTTTTTTTGTATCTAATTTAAAAAACATTTTTTTTTCATTATACAAAACAATACATTTTTAAAGAAATTGTAGACTTTTTTTTTAATTTTAGTTATAGGCAGTTCTTTATTTTTGTAATTTTGGTTATTTTTTTAGTGTAGTAAAAGAGTCTTAATTACTATAATTCAGCTATTATTTATCCAGAGCAATTAAAAAAAAAATAAGGTCAATTTATAAAAATATCCCTAGACTTTTCCGATGTGTGTATTTATTGCACTTAATGTATCTTTATTGCTACATTTTCTGATACTTTTACTTGATACTTAAATTGAACTATCTACATTTTCTTCTCGATCTGCCTTTGTATTCCATTACCTATTTTTTACTTCCTTCTGATCAATCCTCTTCCGTATTAATTCTTATTCGAAAATATGCAAACAATATACTTTACCTATGCGAGAGAGATGTAAAGGCAGATTAAGAAAAAAACCCCGCTAAAAATGTGTGCGGACAGTACGACTACGGACGAGAAGCGAATTAGCAATGCAACTAAACGCACTTGTATATCATAGAACTGCAAAGCCTCTCTTACCTTCCTTTTATGCCCTACAAGGTAAGTCGAGTATATGTACATTTACTATTTATTAATTTGATATACTTTCTATATTTACGATTAAAAATAGGTTACTATTACAATTTTACGTAATCTATAGACGAAAGGGTTCGGATCAGGGAATGAGGAGGTGAGCGGGCTTAGCCTATAAAATTACATCTATCATGAATCAGATATAAAACACGTACTGGGATCTGCATTTGATAAAAAAAAAATTGTGCAGTAATAGAATGTAGAAAATGTGTTTCCGAAATATCTTACTTAGACTTTATAGGCGAATATAGACGAATAACTTGAAGCGTGTAAATAACATATTCGTTCAAATATTTTGAAAAACTTCCTTTATCCTTATTTTTTCTAGCAGATTCCAACAGAAAATGCTGCTTCTTTTTTATTGACAGCACTTATTTGATTTTTACCTAAAAGTAATGAAACAAATTATTAAGTATATATTTTTAAACATGATTTTAATAAGCATAATATTATAATTTTTTTGTGAAAAAAATAAAGAAGAAAGTATTTGTATGTATTGTAGTAAAAAATTAGTGTTTAAAGATCTAACTGAAGATTACTTAGTACCGAGTTGATCTAGACAAACAAAAAATACGCAGGAAAAGACGAAATCTGAAATACAAATTGTAAATATAAAAGTAGGTTAATTAAAAAAAGCGAATGTTCTCTTAACAAGAAATATGTATATACAAAAAATTATTAACATGTATTTACAAGAATTCATTTCTACGGTTCTCATTTTGAGCATGAGAATAGCTCAAAATGAGAACCGCCGTTTCTAATACAACGTCGACATCTTCGTCGCATCTCTGTAGTGGATACGCCTAGCCTCAGTTCCGCCTTCATTATTTCTGCTGCTGCATTAATTTTTTGGATAAGGTATTCTCGATTTAGGATTTATTTATTGTACACCAGTTATTTCATTCTTCCCCAAACATGGTACTCAAGAGAAGTCAAATCGGGAGATCCAGCTGGCCACAATATCGGTCCATTTCGGCTTATCCATCTATTACGAAAATGATTGCTGAGAAAATCTCTTACAGTGTTCCAATAATGGGCGAGACATCCATCTTTTTGGTATATGATTTGATCTCTTATATCCAGAGGAACTTCATCTAAAATATCAGGTAACTAAAAATTCTAGATAATTTTCACCATTTAAATTGTTTGGCAAAAAAATGCGGACCAATTAAAACTCTGCCTTTTACACCTGGCCACACATTTACATTAAATTTTCGTTGGAATAAAATTTGATTCTTCATATGAGGATTTTTATATGTCCGATAGTGTAGAGTGTGAAAATTAGTAATTCCTTCGCGAGAAAAATTGGATTCATCTGTCTACAAAATTCTCCGTAAAATATGTTATCTACTATATCACCATTTAAAATGATTCGATAGAAAGTAATTCTTCGAACAGGGTCACCTTCCTCGAGGCTTTGCACGAGGATATAGTGGAATAGGTGCATTTTCTTAGAATGCAGAACTGTCCACACATTCCATAAAGATAAATGCCATTATTGCGCTAGTTTCCTGGTGATAGTGGTAGGATCTCTTTCAATTTCATATAAAATTTGCAGATACACTTTAGCTAGATGTTGCTGGTTGTTCGCTCTAGGCCCTGCATGATTTAAGTTACCAGTTTCGCTTAATCTACTGTAAGTGTTAGTGAATGCGATCACATCAGGTACTCTTCTTTGAGGAAATCTTTCAGCATAAAATCTTCGAGCAGCTACTGCGTTGCCGTATTGCACTTTACCGTACATAAATACTATATCAGCATATTCGGCATTCGCAAAAGTAGGCAAATTTGTTCGTCGCAGGCAATGGACAAAACAAACCTACTAAGGAGTAACATTTACCACAAAAATACAATTTTAAGTACTGAACCACATCTTTCAACTGATCTCAGTAAAAGAGAATCAGCATTTTTTCTTAGAATGTGATATAACAAAAAAAATAAATATAAAGAAAGTTTAAAAAAATATTGACCGAATATCTTATAACACACTTCGAGTTATTCGCGTATTAACATGAAGTTAGATACTTCGGAAATTCGTTTTCTACATTCAACTAAGTCACATTTTTTTAAATCATATGTAGAATTCATCGTACGTGTTTTATTTTATTGAAACACATATATAAATTTACAATAAAAAAGTAATAATTTAAGAAGATAATAATATAAGAAGTTTTATTATAACTTTTATGGATCCATCAGCAAATTCGGTAAAACGATGGTATCTCCAAAACCGTATACACTTGGTTTAAGTAATACTATATAGGGTTAAATATATTTAAAATGATCTCATTTATCACCCCCTTTTTTATATACGTCGGTGGACTTAAACATACTGTATACTCGATTAATTGACAGCTGCACTTAATGGTAGGCTAAACACTCTGCGTGAAGAATTTTGAACTTTTAATACTGCCCACTGATAACAAATTTAACGAAGGACGGTGAAATTGAATTTATTGCACGACTTGATAAATTTCAAAATTCTATGAACCTTTCTTTAGACAAAATAGCCAACGACATCTAAAAGAAGAGGCAATGGTTTTTCGGCACAAGTTAACCGATATCAAGATAAATCCACAGGAATTCATTAATTGTTTATGAAGACCCAAAAACCATGTACCCAACAGTAATAAAATTCCTCAGCTACCGACAAAAAAAAATATTACAAAAAATTACATCAACTATTGTTATAGCTTAAGGAAAATCCGCCTTGTCAAAACCCAAACAGTACTCGACCGGTGCTTATTGTTGTGCGATTTTTATCTCGCACGATACACGACGCCGAACTTTTTCATAAAAAAATATTAAAAGGTACCAAATACTTAATCACTGATTTTATCAAGTGAGCGGTTATCATTGTTTCACAAAGTGAGGCAAATTTACAAAAATTTTACTTGGACTTATAACGGTCTTATATATAGACGCCTAAATGCAAAAGTATTGAATGTCATATTATATGTCATCTATCAAGGCAAATACAATTTTAATGTGAGTGCAAATCTTATAATAAAATTAACTCTGTTAACTTAGTTAATAGTTAATAAAAGCCATCTTATTGTAAGTCCATATAAGTGGCCTTACAATAAGTTTAGTATATAAACTAACATTAATCTATTTCATATTTTGGTTGACAAAATGCATGTTTGTTGATAATTGTGAAAAAAAAATAGTCACCTATGTTTTTAAAATACAAACGAAATCGCAAATTCTAAAAAACACATTCGATTAAGTGAAATAAACAAGAAGCAAATAAAAAACAAACAAAACAGATTAGAATATAACAGAAAAAAGAAGACCCTTACAAAATATCTACAAATTGGCAGCATATAGACTAGATAAGTTGATGGTCATTAGGAACAAAAAATATGTCTTACAACTATAAGTAACAAAGTTAATGATCATCTTCTGCAGTGTTACGCTGCGCTATATTAGTAAATGGCAATTCTTTAAAAAAGTCACATTACCCCTTTATCGCAAAGAAGCCTTAGATTTTTATCATTATTTTCGTCCTTATTAAATTAATTAAAGTATGTTTCTGAAGATCCTGCAAATCAAATATCTCTTTTTGCAGACAGCTCATAAACTTTATAAAATAGTTGCTTTCGTTTTGCTGACCTTACAAGAGTGTTCCACTGATCTAGTGTATATATGGGGATATGCCTCGCAGCCTTTTCAATAACGCTATGCACGCTGTCACCCTCAGATTGGGTGTGACCTGATTCAAGAAAGATGTGCCTAATTTTTATTAAATATTTTTGCGTTAAGTAATTATACAATGCAAAAATATATTTATTTGTCCTGCACAGTTATCTGAATAAAATGCAAATTCTTTTATACCACTTTTGACCTGACTTTCTATAAAAAGTTGCAGACAACTGATTATTTCTGATGAGCCTCTTTTTCCAATACACTCATACCACATATAGCATTGACCAAACAATTCTTTGGTCGCCAAATTATAAATTGTTAAATTATAAGTCGATTACTTAAGTTTATAGTACGTCAGACCGACATTTGATTTGGGAGTTGATAGCACTTGTAAATGAAAAACGGCGGCATATAATGTGGTATTCCGATTCGCTAGAATTTTGTTATTATTTTTTAGCTCTCTTGAAAGGTCTCTATTTTTCATATGCTTTTTAGATTTGACTTCTTCCTCTTCTATTTTGTTTTCAACCGGTTAATTATTAAAATTATGACAGGTGTCGCACAAATCTTTTTTTGGCATAAAAAATTAAAAATTGTACTCAGTATTAAAAATTTGTCGATAAAAACATTCGGTTGCTGGATTTATTTATTTATTTTGACAAAACTCTTAATAAAGGCAATACATTTTTGATACCTTCAATTTAGATGGCAAAAACTTTCGCTCTGTGTATTTTCTACAATAGTGGATTTCGATAGTTTCAAACAATTCGATATGAGCTTTTACTGATAGCCTTACAGATTGATCCAGCTGTGAATTTTTGCAAGCCTTTCCTCGTCTGTCTTTAGACACTACGCCAGATGTCCCCATCTTTTGAATCACCATTTCTATCATTTGTCCGCTTTATACTTAGCGTATTAAGGAAAAAAGTTTTAGATACTCACACAATTTTTTTAATACAAGTTAAATTATACGAATAAGTAAGTAACCTTTCTTCGACTAGGTACTTCCTGATCCAGATCTACTTGCTGTTGTTTTCGCTGACGACACCATTGTTTTGACTTTACCGTAATGTGTTTGGAAATAAAATCGATGCTTATGATAGCTGTCTATTTATGTCACTTAATTCCCAAAAGTTGGTAAATATTACATTACGTTCTTCTTCTGAAAGTTTTTCTACACATTTATTTCTACAGTCTTGATATGGCGGTTTAAGCATTCTTTTAGTCTAATCGTTTTCTTTCCAATTAACATATTCAGTTTCACTGTTTCTAGCTTTCTTAATTATGTTTCTTTTCCAAGAACTAATAAAGCTTTTTCTTTTTCTTGTTTTTGTTTTTTCATTTCCTCTTGTTGGCTGTAACTCAGGATCAAGATTGTCACTAACATCTGGAGGAATGAAATTGGGATAATAACTATAATAGCCTGCAAAGGGATCACTGTCTGATGAAGATAACTCCTCATTATCTGTTGGAACAACATTTTTTTGAGCTTTTGGGATACATGATATAGAATTTGATGGTATAGAGTTATTTAATTATGGATTCGGAAATAACTCCTTTTTTGAACTCTGTAGGATTTCTAAAGTAGAAAAAAACCTATATTGCCTGTTAATGTTGAGCTTTCATATAGAAATAGGTAGTTGCAAATTGACCGAATCTACCATTAATTTGACAAAAGCTGACTTCTCGTTCAAGTCCATGTTAAGCTTTGAATCTAAAAATTATTTAAACCAAAATTAAAATTTAATACAATAACATATCCAAAAAATCTAAACAGTTTTAAGGCTGTGACACAATAAAAAATTTTAGGAAATAAATATTAAATTTAGATATTAACCTAAAAATAGGAACAAAACTAAAGGAATAGAAAATATACTAATTAATACAAGTCATAAATAAAGTACCTATGATCTATTTTCCATTCCTTAATAATAATATTTCGGTTTGCATTTTTAGGTTGACTAAAATGTAATTCCTATTTTTTTATTATGTCAAGGCCTTTAATAAATTGTTCACTAGTGCTTTCTTGTTGAACTTTTTGCTTTCCTTTATCACATTTTTTTGTTGCCTGTCCGAGACTTAATAAGTTGTTTATTTCCGACAGGTGTGCAAGAAGCTCTAAATTAATATGGATATAAATACATATTTATTTCAGCTACTATTGCTGAATTTCTCACATTATTTTCAAAAATATATTTTATCATGCACAACATCAAAAAACAACTATTTTAAGTCATAAGTTTTTTAAAGTATTATATATCCCTAAAAAATTAATCAAAACTATATTAAGTCCTTTAAAAAATTATATGTCCATACGCAGCAGATCAGAACTATTATATGTTTCCCTTGTCGATAAACATGCATACAAAAACATGACGAGAGGAGGAACCGAACCGCTAGAACTAATAATATTTTTGCACGCAATAAATGTAACAAAATACTATATTATTTTGTAATAAACCCAATTTTCACAAATTTAGACATACAGTTCTTCTGTATTAGGGCGACAATATGTCTCCAGGAAATGGGGCAGAAAAATTATTCATAATATCTAGGACTTGGAAAAGCTTGCTGGGAAAGACAGTTAGGAGTCATCCTTGGAACATTAAAAGGCTAGGTTGGAGGTGTTTGAATCACTGGATTTCGAAGGACCTCCTGTCCCTCACACAACTTAAATATGATGCTAATTATTAAATTATAGATATTTATTTTGATTATTTTATTAATGCTACTAAACGTAAACTTTGATCGATTATATTATTACTTTGCTTGCTGACAGACATGTTCTAATGATAATAATGTACCCTTCTCCCTCTACCACTCGCCGTCTTGGAGCTCTCCTCGCATCGGTACAATGTTGTCGCGCGGTACAAAAAAAGTAAAATTTAAATGAATTTTTATACAGGGCTTAACAGCTAGAATTATCATTGCTATGAAGCTATGGGTAGTTTGTTGGCTTACAACATCTCTGATGCAATGATTTATGCTTATGTAGAAATGGCAAAAAAACATTCTATACTATCATAAAAATTTATTAGGTATTTTGACAGGCACAAAACAATACTATCGTTGCTCTTTAAAAAAGTCAATATTCAAATTTAAATAAATGCAGATAACGTATATTATAAAAAAAGGCCACAACATCGCAACGCCGCGCGATCGCATTGTTGATTCCACTGACGCGTCACAAGAAATCTTTACCAGTGAAGTCGTCCAAAGATAATGACATGATAAATACTTATTAATAATACATTATACTTTAAATTATAGATAATATTACCGTTTATGAAATTTTTATACATTTTTTAACGTACTTTTTTAGACTAAAGATACTTATCTAATAAAAAGCATTTTTATGGAAATTAAATATTTTATAAAAATTATAAATTTCTTGGTAAGTTTTTATTTAGATTGATTTCTATGATCCCCTATTCTTATTATGAAGACGAGTTTCTGGTAAATTAATTACGTTAATTGTAGTCGCTGTAGCACAGCGCACAGCCAGGCATTTGCCAGAAATAAATTAAAAAAAAAACATACAGCACAAAAAAACACTCCCTTTGACAGCTGTCGCTGAGCACAAACTCAAACAAAGTTGTTATTTACTAATCCTAGTCTTTCAATGTTCCAAGGAGTCATCTATAACGTTAATCACATCTGTGTTTACAGTATTGTACTATCGTGTATGCGGTGCCTACGAACTTTTTTGTTTCACTGGATTCTAGTATTTTATTGCTTATCAAGGCTGGTTTTTATAGGTAATTTTTCTTCTCTCTCCTCATGAGAGGATTACGTTTTATTTTCACTTAATCGGGATTTATCATTGAGGAAATGTAATGTTTGGTTCTTATTACACTTATTGTATTTTTTGGATGTTATGTAATACTGGAAAATATTTTACTTCTTATAATTCTTAAGAATTCTCTTTTCTAATTTGTACTTTAACAAACGATTCTCCATAAATTAATATTAAAATTCTTTTTCAAACGGGAGAAAACGTTTGTCAGGTATTTTGTTTTGCATCGTAAATCTAGGTGCTTTGCTTATTTTATATAATGTTGATTTTTATTTTGCCGGTGGCTTGATTGTCTACCTTACACACCAGTCTGGGCATTAGGTATAATCTTTCTAGATAGCAAGTTTATTTATCAAGTAACTTTCCTAGATATTATTAAAAGACTAATTCTTTATATATTATTTTTTTGCCTTTCTAAAGAATAAAATAAAGAAGCTAAAAAATAAAAGCTTTCTAAAGAATAAAATAAATAAAGAAGCCTTTCTTAGTAAAGAATAAAAATATATTTTAATAACAAAATGTGCTCACCATAACATAAGATCATTCGTGTCTAGTCTTAATGACCTTAAAATATTAGTACACCATAAACAATATGACATTTTTCTCCTTACTGAGACCTAATTTAAAGATGATATTCCCAGTATATTATTTAAAATTCCGGGATACAAACTGTTTAGAATACTTCGGAAATGTTTCCGAAGGTGTGGTGCACCTACATAAAATACTTTAAAAATACTTTATATCTGCAAAAGTCCTAGAATTTGATTTTCAAATTAACCCCTTACTTGTATAATTAAATCCCTTATATAATTTTAAAATAGGCGAAAAAACAAAGTCTCGGTCTCGATGGTCACACGTGATCAGTGCAGCTGACACTAAGTGTATTATTAGCAGCAGGGTTATTAATAGCTGGTTGGTAGCAGGTGTGGGTTTTTAGACTTGCGCCCTTCAGGTCTGATGATGCTCATTTCTGAGCGAAACATGTAACCAATTTAAAAATTTAATTTTATTATACGACTGTCGAGACCGAGACCTTTTTTCTGGTCTATGTTTTTTGGCCTATTTTTAACATCTATTTCTACAATTAACAATAAGTAGATCTTCACTCAAGGTAGTATTTTTTATAAACCTCCGAATATCAATGTAAAAGTCTAATTACCGATTTTGACTCAATTTTATCTTATATCTTTCCTAGCTTTGATCATGTCATTATTATTGATAACTTAAACATAAACTTTTTTAAACCATATTCTCTAACCCAAATACACAGATCGTCAAATGTCTTGAACCCCTTAGGAATTTTGTATAAAAATATTTCGTTGATGATCAGTTGCTGGGCATGTAAAGTATGTTGCTTTTGCATTTCAAAGAACATAAAAATAAACTCCTGGACAAAATTATCGCACCACTTGATTTTTAGAGATTTTTTTTTAATAAAGATAAAAAAATAAGCAAACTTATAAGCATTGTTAACTATGCATTATTAATTAACAAAAACAATTATATTCTATTTAACAAAACGAGATTTAAGTAACTAAATTCAATACAAGGAAAAGCATCGATTTTCACTAACTTCAATTTTGATACAAAAATAAAACAATAGACCCATAATGAATTCTTAATAACCACCTCTAGCTGCAATGACCGCTTAAAGTCTTCGCAGAATTCCTCGTATCAAATTATGAAAACTTTCCTGCGGATGTATTTTCACTCTTCACGAGCAGCATGTTCCATGATAATGCATAAACATAGTTTTTGTCCAGTTCTGCTTTTTATACGAGAAAAGATATTATAACTGTTTTAACTGATATTTATTTTTATTTAAATTTTCTTGACAAAATAATTAGTGGTGCGATAATTTTGTCCAGGAGTTTATTTCTAAGAGACTATTTATTCTCGATCAGAGCCATTTTTGATAATATGATTCTTCATATTTCTGTCTTGTTATTGACATTCTGGGTAGGTTTTATTTGAAAATACCGGGAAACGTAATTTTGCTATTTGATTGAACCAGAATAGTGGCTTTGCACCCAGAACATTTGTCAGATCACGCAATTTCAAATCGCCTGGATATTTCTAGAAGTTCGGTAGTTCGTATCTTAAATTTATACGAAGAAACTTGAAACATTGATCGGAGATGTGGAACTGGTCCCCCGACAGTAACAACCGAAAAAGAAGATCGCTATGTAACAAATTTCAGCCGTCGAAAAAGTCCAATATCCACTACAACTATAAGAAGTAGCTGATATTGGTGATGACTCATGCTGCCAATTTAAGATCTAAAAGAGTATTACGTGTTCCTAGACTATTGTTTCGACACATAGCTGTACCATTTTATTAGGCACAGGAACATAGAGGATAGCTTTTACCCCAGAGGCGTAACGTTGGTTTTTTCGGATAAAAAGAAACATGTTTAGTGACAGTCAGCGTCATCGAGTGAGGAGGACATCTGGAAGATAGATTGGCTGTTCCCCGCGAAATTGTTCCATACCAAAGAGGAACCATTATGTTCTGGGGGAGTATAATGTTTAATCGCACACTTCTTATTGCAATCGATAGGAATATGACTGTGTGCAGAAAATATTATAAGAGCTATAATTTATCTACTTCGTAATGAAATAGGAAATTTTATATAAATGGATGACAATGCCAGGCCTTATCGCACCAGAAGGGTACAAGAGGCTTTGGAAGATGGAAATATTATGAGATTAGAGTGGCTGGCAACTCTCCTATTATGAATCCGATCGAACATGTATGGGATTATGTTTAAAGAAGGATCCATATTAGGAAACATCCACCTTTTTAAAGTAAATTATTAAACCCTTCAAGAGATAATCAAGAAATCATTAATAACTGATTGTTTCAATACATAGGCGTGTCAATTTCCTGTGGCAGAGAAAAAAAATACATACTGATAATTACTATCATTTTTTATGTAACATTATAAAAGAATATGTAAAAATAAAATGTTATTGATTTTGTGCATATTTTTTTTTAATTTTCTTTGCCCTGTGTATAAATCTATTCGAACACCAAAATGAGGAGGTCCGAAAATTTTGGCGACAGATCTATTAAATGAACAAACATAACTGAATATACTAGCACCCTCATTAATACAGTTTTTATCAGCGAACCTGATTATGTCGCTTCTTGTGGAGCATTATCAATGGATAATTTTTCTGGCCATGAGTTTTTGATATTCATACGCTTTATACTAAGAAATATTCGAGTTTTAAAAAACCAGCTCCCTGGCTGAATGATGATGATGAATGACGCTAGTCGCAGCATAAAAATAACGCAACACAGGGTCGCACAAATCTAAGCAAAGTCGCTTAAACGATGATCGTATAAGATCTAGAACAGCATCTTTCTAACATTTCTAACAGCACCGCAATTACTTAGTTAGGGTAGTCAGAGAATCAAAAAAGCCTATGTTCGTAAAACAATCTGGCCAAAATGTATAAAACTCTTTCTAACATGAATGCTAAGACTAACATAAATTATAATTTAGCACCACATTTATCTAACATTGATTCCATTTATAATTTTTTTGGATCGTTCTTACAAATTATTTCCACTAAAGAAAAAGAAAAAAACGAATTTTGTAACAGTAATAAATTAAACGACATTTTTTTCTTTAAATTTTTCGCTCTCTTCTGTTGAAGAAATTCATAATGCTATTTATGCATTAAAAATCAATTCGCGAGAAACCAATGATATTTTTGTTTCTATGTTCCTTAATTGACACTTGTATATTACACATAATTAATTGTTGTATTGGAAGGCAATATTTTCCTTTTTCTTGGAAGACCGCTATTGGTAAACCTCTTGCTAAAATTGCTAATCCAACTCCATTATCCAATCTGCGTATAATCAGCATCTTGCCAGTACTATCTAAAATTTATGAATAGATTTTATACAACCAGTTATAGAGTTTTGTAATCGAGTACATAATACTTGAAAACCAATATAGCTTTCTAAAAGAGTCAAATGCTTCAACAGCGTTTGTGTCTGTAACTGATAATATTTTTGAGTCTAACGATAAAGGACTGACCAGTCTCTTAATATAATTAGATTATTCTAAGGCTTTTCATACCCTGGACCAACTCTTGTTGTCTAAACTTCATTATTATGGGTGCTCAACTGCTCATGCTTTGGATTATTCATCTCATCTTTTCTTAATAATAGACTTCAAAAAGTAACGTACAACGGATTTTTTCTCAGATCTTAAATATTCATTCCGGTGTTCCTCAAGGCTCTATTTTATCTTCAGTTGAACAACAAAGTCTTTTTGTTTAAAAAATTAATTTTTATTTAAAGACACTCACTTAATTTTAAATTAATAAAGCTACTCTGTGTGAATAAGTGAGTCTCTTGTTCTCACGTCATTATGCTTACTGCGATTTTAAATATATGCCTTGTTTTCGGTTATTAGAATAATAAAGAATTCAGAAAATGCAAATTTTTGTTATAGGTTAATATATGGACTTAAAAAAGAAGACCATATATCGCATAAAATATCAGAAACAAATTGACTTTATATGTCAAATAGATAGAATCTTCATCTTGCTAGTTTTGTTTACAAAATTGTCATTTACATTTAATACTATTAAACTTAACAACCATATTCCTAACTACTTTAAAATTCTCAATATTAATAAATTCTAATTTAAATTTCGTTCTTTGAATTTTTAACCGCAAATATAAATAAGTATATTCAGTCTCATCAAAGTCTTCAAGTTAAAAAATCATGTTTTATTGCACCAATGGTCTGTGTGTTTTTATTCAAAGTTTGCTGTACGCCCTTTTCCCTTTACCTGTGTAAGGAGGCTTAAGCATTTAATTACGGCATTATACCTCTTTTTTGTATTTCTATCAAAGTACCAATACATGTTTCTAAAAATTATTATTTTTCTTTTTTATTATTTTTCTTTATACGTTAGCAGCATCATTCAGTATGTAAAAATCTATTTTTACATAACAGAATCTATTTCTAATGGTTGAGTAAGAGTAGCCGTAGGGCTAGACTTCGCCATTATTTTCTACGTATGATTAACTATGTATGCATGTATTTGTTTTTTTGGATTTAAATAAAAAAGACTTATTGTTACCATTATTATCAGATTTCATGCCAAACAGCAATTGCACTTATTCACTTACCCCGATATCTCAGATATCAGAAGGATGAAGCTCTGATGGAGTCCTTTCCATGTTATCGGACTAAAAATAATAAACATGGACTAAAAATACACGATATCTTCTTTAAACTAGTTGACGTTATCTGTGTTTCCAGGAAAATTTCTAACAATTCGAGATCATAATAGCGTCGACTTCTGCATTAGCTGATAGATGCTTGCCTTCAGGTTCAGCAGTTTAATGTTTTTGATCAGGCTTTCTGTTATTACTCCTGCTGTTGATACAATAACTGGGATTATCCGCACGTCTTTTCCCATTTTCGTATAAGGTATTCTTGATCCCTGTACTTAACAATCTTTTGATTATGTTTCGCTCTTAGATTGTTATTATAAAGAATAGCTACATCAATAATGATTGTCCTAGAAATTTTATCGATTAGTATTAGGTCAGGCCTATTGTTACTTACTTGTTGTTCTCTAAGTACAGCGCGATCCCAATATAATTTGTGTTGCTGATTTTCAAGAACTGGTTCCGGCTAATAGTTATAATATGGTACCTTGACTGCTAATAAGAGGTTTAATTTTTCTATGAGCTCTTGATGCAGTATCTTTGCAACTAGATCATGCCGTTCTATTTCTTTGATGCAAATATATTTAAATATATTTCTTAGGGCTACGTCCCAAAGTTATGGCATCAAGTGAAAGTCGTCTTCATTCCGAAATCCGAAAAAAGCGATTTTACAGATCCCAAATCGTACCGACCTATCAGCCTTACCAGCTTTATGCTGAAGGCGATGGAGAGGCTGATTGATCGGTACCTTAAGGAAAGCATCCTGGTCAAAAAACCAATGGCGTATTGGTGCACAAATACGCCTATCAGGCGGGCAAATCCACAAACCTGGCCCTACACCACCTTGTAAGGAAGGTGGAGGGTGCTCTGGGTGCGTTTCTAGACATTGAAGGGGCGTTCGACAATACCCCTTTCGCATTAATCTGCTAAGCACTCGAGAGCCGCGACTCAGAACACTGTTTGGTTAGCTGGATTGAGGCCTCGAAACGTCATGTATCTGCCCAGCTCAACAACGAGATTGTCGAAACGTTGGCGGCTAGGGGCTGCCTGCAGGGAGGAGTATTATCCTCTCTTCTACCTTGTGGTGCCTTGTGGTCGACAGCCTGATAAATCTTTTAAACAATGCTGGCCTATACACACAGGCCTTCGCTGATGATCTGGTAATCCTTTGCCCGAGGAAAGACGCCGTCTTAATGCGGGGCCCTATTATGAGAGCCCTGCGTATGGTGAACATATGGTACCTCTCGGGGGGTCTCAGGATTAACCCCAAAAAAGCAGAGCTCATACTATTCACGAGGAGATGTAACTTTGGCACGCCCCCTGTTATATCTCTAGGTGGCGTGCAGCTGCATTTTTCCAGGACAGTTCGATTTCTGGGAATCAAGTTAGATCCCAAACTCTCCTGATACGATCATGCAGATACCAGAATGAAGAAGGCCACCGGCGGGCTTTGAGCCTGCAGGCGGGCTTTCGGCAATACCTGGGCTCTGTCTCCTAAGATCCTCCACTGATCCCTGCGCATTGTGAGACCTCTTCTCACATACGGGGCTATCGTTTCGTGGCCATGTACGGAGAAAGCGAAAATTCGTGCTCAACTGGACAGAGTCCAACGTCTTGCATGTCTCAGCATAATGGGTTCCATGCGGACGGCGCCAACTAGAGCGCTCGAGACTCTGCTGAGCCTTCCGCCTCTGGACCTCGTTGTGCAATTCGAGGCAATGAGGACTGCGTACAGGCTATACGTCCTCGGCGAACTACGTGATGGCGAGACCGGTCACGCAAATATTTGGTCACGGGCCATACAGGACTGTCCTCTCCTTCTGATGGGCAGTAACTGCATGGCTCCAGTGACTGTGGACTGCGAGGGATTCGTGACGCACATTGCAGATAGAAAGGAGTGGCAGCATTTCAACAGACCTGCATTACTAAATAGGGGGACCATCTGGTACACATATGGCTTCAGAATGAATAACAGAGCTAGTTCAGGGCTTTGTGGTGGGACCCCACATACCAGTCGGGCATACTCGCTGGGGGAGCACGCCACTGTCTTCCAGGCCGAAGTATTCGCTGTATTAAAATGCGGACAGAAAATCCTAAGCTGCGGACACCCCAATACAGTCGTATCAATATGCTCGGACAGCAGAGCTGCCATTAAGGCTATCACGGCCGCAAAGGTAAGCTCCAAGCTTGTACTAGAGTGCATAAAAGTCCTAAAAAAACTGGTGTAGGTTGGTTGCAGGGTCCAGCTCGTCTGGATACCTGGCCACGCAGGCCATGCAGGTAATGAAGAAGCGGACTCTCTTGCCAGACTGGGATCCGCAAAAATCTACTACGCCTAAAAAGACGCAAAATTCGACTAGTGACAGGTCTTTTAATCGGTCACTGGCACTTAAGAAGACATCTCCATACTATCGGTATTGCGGACAAGCCGAAATGCCGATGGTGCTGTGAGGAGGATGAAGCCATTGACCATGTAGTCGGGGAGTACCCAGCACTCACGCGCGCCAGGTTTAAAAATTTGGGTTCCACTTTCAGTGTACTGAGTGACTTTAAGTCCTTCAGACCAGAGAGCCTTATCAGTTTCTCTAAGGCCGTTGGGCTCTAGTAACCCCCGGTGGGGCATGACGGATCTATTAGGAGACCTATATGCACAACTGCCTTGGCAGCCCACTGTTTCGACAATTCGACAATTCAATTTGGTGCAAAAGTTTGACATCCACCGGTGACATGCTGAATAGACTTATACATTGTCTCATATCCATACCTACATCTGTTACTTGTTAAGACGTGTTAACTTAAAAGTGAGTTGCACAAAGGGAATAAAATAATCATGGTTTATGTACAGTAATTTTTTATGTTTCCTATTGTTTTTTTCAATTCTTTTCCAAAAATCTAAACTGTATTTTCAGAAGATAAATAGTGGAAGCATATTAGGGAGCTTTCTTTCTGATAGAGACAAAGCTTTTAAACTTAAATTACATATGCTTCCTTGACTATACCAATACTTAAAATATCGTTTTATAAAATATATTTTTAAGGTAAAAAAGTATACTTTTTCAGTATGTATAGAATATATTGCTATTTTAAGTGGTTACAGAAAAATATAATACAAGGGATTTAAAAGATCTATTAGAGCCATGAAAAACATATCCCACCACCGTTGTTCACAAAAAATTAAAAAAAAACCTTTTTTTTTCAGCCAGTGTCAGCAACAATTTACTAATCTACAGAACCTGCTATATTCTCCTTAACTACAATAAAACAGAATGCGCTCAACTAGGATTTGTAAGTAATAATGAAACTGCAAAACTGGAGCTTTTAGTGTCACCAACTAGTACCCATATAGCGTTGATAAACACTATTATCGAATCAGTGCTGGGATCAGTTTTATGTCTTTTCATGGCTTCTTGGAGCGACAGATTTGGTAGAAAACCTATTATTGTGATGGCATTTATAGGTTTGTACTTTTTTTCTAATAACAAATAAGCAATAGAGTATATCCCATATGTATGATAGCCTATACATATTATTTGATTTAAAATGGGCTGGAAAAGATAGTATTACAAAACTGATCATCTTAAAGAAACAAAAACCGCTCCTGGACTTTAGCCGACGCATCATTCAGTGTTGTCTTACTACTTTAAAAAAATGGTGGTGGCTCAGTGAATCGTTGGCTATATGATACACCCTGAGCTATCTCTCCAACTTCTTTTTAAGAAAAAAACTTTTTCTCTTATTATGCATATTTTGAACAGACAAAATGTATTTTAGGTGGTTGTATTGCGATAATTCTCCACGTAGTATATGCAGCCTTTGAACTAACTCCATGGTTTATATTAGTTCCAACATTTACAGTACTACTTACGGGTGGAAGAGCTGGTTTTATTACTATTTTATATGCCTATTTAGCAGACTTAACAAATGAAAATGAAAGAGGATGGAGGTAAGTTACTTTCCTTTAAATATATGTGTAACCTACAAAGTTAGTTGACAAAAATTCTACAAAAATTATCGTTTGTAGAATTGGTATATTTGAATTGGCAATGACAGCAGGCGTTCTTATTGGCACGTATTCCAGCTCTTATTTACTCATAGCAACAAGCTATCTTACCGTATTCAGTATAGGTGCTGTTTCACAGATAGTGGCTTTGTTATATGTGATTTTTCTTATACCAGAATCCCTAAAGCTTAAAGAAAGTTCGGTGAGTAAAATTTACTTTAAAATATACACGTTAAAAAAACGATTATTTAATATTTTATTTAGAAAATATTAAAATAGAACTAATTCTTAGTAGGATGTATCCCAGTGATCCTCTATATTGTTAATTATTGACGCCCGGTTGGTATTTTTAAATTCAAATCGAATATTTATTCTTTGCCTAAAAAAACAAATCACAAAACTTTAATTGAATCGTTTATTGTTGAAAGGAGGCAAGTTACATTTTATGAAGTTTGAGAAAAATGCAAAAAACTATTCTAAGCTATACTGAATTATTTTTGATTATTTTTTTTTTAGTAAAACTAATCAAGTATTGATTAGTAGATACAGGGTGTCCCGGTTCATGTGGGAAAACTCTCGGATTCAGATAGAACATCGAAAAATAATACCAAACGTTCCTATAAAAAAAATCATACAGGCCTTCTTTACGAAGATACAGCCTCCTAAAGGACGCTGCTGGAAATTGGTTTTTCATAAATTACTTTTAAACTACCTGGTAGAATTTAATAAAAATTTTAGGTGATGAACACTATTAGGGATCTCTTAAAATGACATCCTTAAAATACATTTACCTTGTTTACTTTACCAGGGGCGGACTAGGTTGTACACTTTAATGCGTATATTTTTAACACCCTGTATGTTAAAGTAGTCTAAAAAAAATACATTTGGATACCTTGAACCCTAGGCTAAAAAAAAGATACTCTTGTTTATATTTCTTGTTGTTTATTCGGCAAAATTTTGTTTTTAATCGGTTCCGTGATCGGTGGTTTGTGTGTGTGTGAGTATTTCAAGACTGAACAATACAATAATTATTATTGAAATTTAATAATGAATCGTGTAAGCTTTTTAATTAACTGTAATTTTTCAAATCTTTCAGTGGAAGAAAAAGTAAACATTAAGACTTTAGGCAGACCTTTGTCGGATTTAAATATGACTCAAGTGAGTGAAAGGAAAACACAACAAAGAAGTTTTACTCGCCGTTTTTTGAGGGACATTTATCTGAGAAATAATTGGATATGTGGTTGTGAAGAAACAAACTTATTCTACTGTTTTCCGTGTGTGTTATTTTTTGTCGCTGGCTCTAGTAGTGTCGATCCAAGTTGGGCAAGAAAAGAGGTAAGAGATTTACAACATCTTGCGGCTAAAATAAAAAAGCATGACATTTCACGAGGACATATAAATTCTTGCGCTACGTTTGCTTTACTGGGTAAGACTAATATTTTAACAGTTGATTTTTGCATATAGAGACAATTTAATTAAGCATAATGATGAAATAAGAAAAAATAGGCACTTTTAATGAGAATTATTAGCTGCGTAAAATTTTGTGGGGCCTTTGAATTGGCACTTCGAGGCCACAATGAAACTAAGGATTCTTCAAATAAGGGTTTGTTCAAGGAATTAATTAATTTTCCGCAGAATTAGATGTCACACTTAAGGAACACTTGCAGAATTCAACAGTCTTTTAAAGGAACATCTAAAATGATTCAGAACGATATTTTGGAGTGTATCCATTCATGAACATTTCTGGGGCTTTATAAAGGTTAAGGATAAAACTGCAACAAGATTAAAAACGTGTATCGAAAATGAAATTGATCCGCTAATTTTAAAGACACCTCAAAAATTAATAGCTCAAACCTACGACGGGGCAAATGTAATGAGTGGTTCAATTAACGGTGTTCAAGCTCAGATTAAATTAAAATATCCAAACGCGCATTTCGTTCACTGTTATGCTCACCAGCTGAACATTATTATGCAAAAATCGGTATCTCAAAATCCAAAAGTACGCGTTTTTTTAAATAATCTGTCTGCAATACCAGCTTTTTTCTCAAATTCCTCCCACCGATGTGATGTACTACAAGAAATAGTACATAGAAAATTGCCTAGAGTGGCTACAACCAGATGGAATTATAATATTCGCACCGTGAATACTGTTTATGAAGATGGCGAAGAATTAATTGAGGTTTTTCAAGAAATTGAGCAGAAATGTAAGAAAAGTGTGACGTCAAATGAAGCTTCCGGTTTAAGGAGAGCATAAGAGGATCCAGAATTCTTATTCTGGCTTACCCTTTTTCACAAAATTATGCCGCACGTGGACATACTTTATTTATTTATTTACACCACTCCACAGAATAAATTCCAATTAATGAGTGGGAAAATTACAACAATAAATTACAAAACATAGGTATCTTAAGAAAATTAAAAAGAATACAATATTATCAATAATTACAAGCAAATGGTATTAAAAGAAATATAGACAAAGTAAATTAAAAGTAAAACATCTAGGAAAAGTGTACTCTTTTAATTTCCGACAAACTGCAATTAAAGATGTCACACTGATCCAGAACAGAGTCATGTATGTTACATGCTCTGCGCAGAGGAGAAAACTTACAAATGTTGGTCTTGATAGGTAAAAAGTTGATGTATTCCTTGCTGATATGCGAGGCACATGAAAATTTAGTTGCTGCAATAGATCTGGTGAATCAATGATATTATTTACCAACTTAAATAAAAATTGCAAATCAGCGGATTTTCGCCGATCCTCCAGCAAAGCAAACGAAAATCTTTCCAATAAACGCTGATGTGGGAAACCAATTTCTGGGTACACTCCGTCACTCTTGTACCAAAGATATTTGAGAAATTTTCGTTGAATATTTTCAAGTTCATGAATATGATTTGTATAATATGGTGACCAAACTTGGGATGCATATTCCAATATTGATCTGACATAAGAAAAGTACAGGATTTTTAGACTAAGAACATTATTAAAATTTTGCGAGTTCCTGATGATATATCCCAACATTCTATAACTGCGCTTGACAATATCTAAAATATGCGGTTGAAAAGAGAAAGAGCTGTCAAAGATCACCCCTAAATCTCTAAATTCAGTTGATCTAGGCAGAATAACATCATCTATGGTATAGTTGTAAGTAATGAAGTTTTTCTTTAAGCCAAATGAGACAACATTACATTTAGCCGCATTAAGGGGTAGATTATTATTTTTACACCATGTATTCAAAAGACTTAAATTATTTTGTAGCTGCTCACAATCCAAAATAGAGTCAATTCTAATATATAGTTTTATGTCATCTGCGTACAGCAGGCTATTAACATCAAGTTGGTCAGATATTGTATTAATGAATGAGTTGAAAAGAAGTGGTCCCAGAATTGAGCCCTGTGGGACTCCGGAAGTGGCAACTATCTGCACCGAACTACGACCAAAACATTCCACGTGTTGTGGTCGCTCGGTAAGATAGGACTGTAAAAGATTTGACAAAGAAGAAGAAAATCCATAATATAGGTCGAAATTATTATTGAGAATATTGTGGTCTAGTCGGTCAAATGCTTTTGAAAAGTCTGTATAAATAACATCGACTTGAGAGTTTGCATTTATTGATTCGGTGATATATTCTGTAAGAGAAATC
Source organism: Anthonomus grandis grandis (assembly GCF_022605725.1). Taxonomy (NCBI): domain Eukaryota; kingdom Metazoa; phylum Arthropoda; class Insecta; order Coleoptera; family Curculionidae; genus Anthonomus; species Anthonomus grandis. The sequence goes on from NC_065558.1 coordinate 20,580,413, forward strand.
AAATTTGTAGTGGTAGATCTACCTTTCATGAATCCATGTTGTCGAGTATTTATAAGACTCCCCACTCTAGGATATAAAGCAGAATGAAGTGCGCGCTCAAAACATTTGGAGAAGTTATTTATTATTGTGATAGGCCGGTAATTTTCAACCATGTTTTTGTCATTCTTTTTATGTATGGGAACAATTTTAGACGACTTCCAAAGATCAGGAAAACATTCTTGTTTAAGGGCCAAGTTAAAAAGAATTGTTAATGGTTTTGCAAAAACATGTCTACAGTCTGATAAAAGAAATGCGGGTATTTTGTCAGGTCCAACTATCGGTGTGGGTTTTATAGTTTTTAAAGCACTTAATACCTCGTTTTCAGTAAATCTAGTTATGGTTATGCACTCCGGGTACGGTGTCTGATTATTATTAGAGTTAGAGGCTTGAGGTGAATTAAAAGTCGTGTATGAGCTCCGAAAGAAAGCTGCAAATGCATCAGTAATACTCTGCGGATCCGATAACAAAGTTCCTTGTTGATCAAATATATTTTGGGGCAGGGAGTTATTTTTTTGTGAACTCCGAATTAACTTCCAAAAGTTATTAGGCTGCGAGTTTAAATCATTCTCAAGTCTCGCACAGTATTGTTTGTATGACAGCTCAACATTTCTTTTTATTTTAGAACGCAATTCTCGAAAATTTATTAAATCTTGTTGAAAATAAAAGCGTCTAAATTTTATCCAAAATTTATGTTTTTGTTATATGTCTCTTACTATTTCAAAAGAAAACCAGGGCGGGTAGGTACGAGCTCTTTTTGCAGTTTTCGGAACATACATATCAAGACAAGAATAAATCTTCAGATAGAAAATGTTCATAGCAGTATTAACATTTTTAACCGCTTCCAAATCACTCCAATCAACTCTAAGAAAACTGTCATATAACAATCTGAGGTCAGCTTTTTTAAAATTATAAAAAATATTATCTATTTTACAGTCATTAAACTTTTTGTCAGGGGTATAATTGAACCTTATAAATAACGAAGGATGGATAGCTTCCTCGTCAACCAAGAAGTCGTAGCATCGCTCCACAGTACAGAATTGAGGCTCTGATGTAATGACCAGATCCAATAATTTACCTTGAGAATTTTTAATAAAATTTTCCTGATTCCAGTCAAAAAAGTTTAAAGTATAAATAATCTGGTTTAATCTGTTGGATGATAATGAATTTTCCGAATAATTAATATACTCAGGTATATTAAAGTCTTCTAGCAAAATTATTTTTGAGTTGAAAAGATAGGTTAAAGAAGATAAGTATTCAAAAATATTTTCATATATATCAGCATTAAGTCCGGGTGGTATGTATATTAAAATAACATATACATAAGAGTGCTCAAATATAATTTTTATACCTATGATTTCAATAATATTTTTAAGGTTATAAGAAAGCGCCAAGTTTAACTTTACCACCGAAAATGACTGCTTTACTGCTAATGCCACCCCCCTGCCCCTCTTCTCGGACATCTCTGCATAGTTTCTATCGCAGCGGTAGACAGAGTACGCATTCGGAAAAAGTTCCGAGCTATAAATCCCATCATTCAGCCAAGTCTCGGCCAAAGCAATAACGTCAAAATTGCATGTTAAAAGAGAATTGTAAAGTACTTTTGTTTTCGAGCGAAGTCCTCTAACGTTTTGATAACAGATGCGAAGGTCATTGCAACGATCATGCTGCCGAGACTCGACTGAATGCGAGCCGCAGGAACCACGAGAGAGAGGGCAGGCGGTTTTACCTTGCAGGTTGGGGGAATCCAATAAAGTTGGTTGGTTGCTACAGAGTGGACCCAAAAATATCGGACTTGAATTTGCTATTAGATTGTTTGTATGCATAGCAAGCAGAATGGTCCCAAGCAGCGTGATTGATTTCAATATTCAATTTATATTTATTTTTTAAAGACTCGCAATTAGCACACTTATAATTTCTTTTATCTGCTGCTTTTAATGTGCACATTCTAACTTCATGTGCGCCTGCGCAAAGAGGACAAACGACGTTACTTTGGCAAAACTTCACTGAATGACCAAGAACATTGCATCTAAAACAGCGTGTTATTGACGTGGAGTCATAAATGTTGCAATTGTCAAGACCTACAACAATTCTTTTTTGATCAATTAGCTCTTTAAAAGTAAAAGTATCTAAACGTAAAGTAGCCTGAAATATAGTTTCATTTTTTTTTGTAGGCCAGACCTTAAGTACACTCATCCTAGATACACCACTAAACAACAATTTATTTTGAGACCGCAAATGAAATTCTAGTGCTTCGTTAGAGTAATCTTCTGATAAACCAACTATTCGGATCAACGGCATTGTCGACTGAAGTTCTCGAATCTCGTAGTCTTCCCTAAGTTTCTCATTGGCCAGATCCTTCATTCTTCCTGCGCTATTAGGTTCAACTGTGACAAGAACACCGCCATTTGCAATGTGTTTAACATGGTTGAAGGATATGCTTTCATCCGCTGGCTTGATACGGTTTAAGATGTCAGCCTTAGTGTGACTGTTATCTTGTGCCATATTCTTCGGTTTTATAATAAGCCTTGTTTTTTGACCGCTCAACGCATCTGCATAACTAACTCTAGGTTGCTGGATCTCAGTAGGTTGTAGAACAGAGAGTTTCTCATCTATGGTCTGCAATATTGATTCTTTGACAGAAGAAATGTCGTTCTGCAAAGATTCCCGAATGGTACTTTTAATTTCATCCAAAGGTAGATTACGACAGGAAAGACAACGCCAAATCAGTCCAGGAATCGTTGTAATAATATTTACTGCATCACTGGGTATACGCATGCATTCAGCATGGAATCGTTTCTTACAAGATCCTGCGCAGGTGAGATGCGGCTTGCTGCGAGAGGATCCTGCCGACGTGTTGCAAAGCCCACACAAGGACATTTTTTATCTCTATAGACTGATAAGAGATTTCATGCGGTGTGGATCAAACTGACTTTATTGTTGGTTATTCAATGGGTTAAGTGAAATTAAATCACTTACCCATCTGTAGTGGTCACCAGAGAAACTTCTGTGAAAATTTCAGAATTTTCGAACCATAAATACAGCCAAACCTTAACACTTTACTGGTCAGCGCAAAAACACACGTCCGCTCAGGTCAACGCCTTAACGAAATTCTTTATAATCAGCTCCAGTCAAAAAGTAAGGATAGTGTGTCATTGCAAAAGGATCTGTCGATATTTGAATCAAGCATTGCCAAAATAATAAACGACACCGATAATATTAAGGCTAATATAGAATTAAACTTTGAAAGTGTCAAAAGAAGAAGAACTGACGATAACTTGAGAAGTATTATTGCAAAAGAGGTATGTGATACAGTTGTTACCCAAGCGAAGGACAGATTTTCCTATCGAGGTCATCTTCAAGCAGCTAACTTGTTCGATAAAGAAGCGTATCCAAAATATAACAAGACCTTTCCAGTGGATATTTTAGATAATGTAGTTACTTTATATCCAATGTTATGTAAAATTAGATTAAGAACTGAACCAGAAGTCATTTACTCAAGACCAGATTTCTCACAAAATATTGGAGCTATGAACTTGCTTTCATTTATTTTAGAAAATAATCTTGCCGAAACATTTGCCGAAACAATAAAATTATTAAATATCATTGTGACGACCCCAATGACAACTGCAGAGGCCGAGCGCAATTTTTCCACCCTTAAGCGAATAAAAAGCTTTCTGCGAAGTACTATGTTTAATGAAAGACTTAATGTTTTAGCCATGATGTCCATCAATAGAAATTTAGTGATGAAAATAAACAATTTTGATGAAAAAGTAATGGAAAGGGTGATAAATATGAAAGACCGTCGAGCAGATTTTACTTTTAAGAAGTAGCTTAAGTACCTATTGAATATTTATTAATAAGTATAATTTTTCTTCACGTTTTAAAGTTACTTGTTATTGTTTTTAAAACCGTAGAGAGGTGGCAAAAATATTTTCGCGCGAGGTTCCGTGATGTGTAAATGCGATTGTTTCGTAACAATGTTCTTTATTTTTGATTGCCAAATTAAGACCTTTATGTGCAAACTTTTTGTGATTGTACCATGATGACTGCAAACCGTCATGTCTCAGATATTATAACATATACTTAGGTACGTCCAGTTATATGTTTTTATTTATTAGTAAGTATATATTTATTTGGATTTGCGCGCCCCATAGTCAAATGTCGCGAGCCGCCACATTAGAGTAATTAAAAGTATAAGAGGGTTCAATCCCATAGTAACAAGTAGGCACCATCTTTACCCTAAACTCGATTGCAGCATCACGGATGCGATCTAACCGAACTAAAATAATTGACATTTGTCACAGTCGGTAAAATAGTCTACTGGAATACCGATCCATCATAGAAATGAAAGGCGTGCTATTCAAAATTTTAGAATGGCGCGAAATTTTAAATTATTGACGTATTAAATCAATATTTAACAGCGTAAAGGCTGTGAATCTCGATCACAAACTCTAAAAAATTATGAAATAGTGCAAGTGTATTAATATAATTTTTGAAGAGGCTAAGAGTGATAATGTATGTAATTTAAGTTTATTTTTTACATTTTTTAATTGAATTCGTTAGTTTTTTGACATTAAATTCATCAAATTTGCTTTTAAGTTGTTAAGTTAATGCATTAAGGCCCTTTAAAAAAATAAATTGTTAATAATGCACTTTTTCATTGATTTTTAGAGAATGCGAAAGAGATTTTACAGCCCAATACGCTATCAAAAAAAAGATTTAATGGGTCAATTATGTAAGACAATATTTTAGAGATTTAAGTATAATATATTAAGTCCTATTTTAATAATCAAATGCTCGATACTAACAATGTTAATTTCACTGTTATCAACAAATTAACAAGGGTAGGGGTAGAATTAAAGTCAATTGTAAAATAAGTTTATAATTTATTGTCTTAAAAGGGATCCTGGTACAATTTGTTTTTGTGCTTCTTTAGCACAACACTGTCCATGGTATGTATTTTGCTTTTTCTACATTTTGAGGATATGATACAAAAATTACAATTTATCAAATTTATAAATTAATTATTTATAGACATAAGAACTATATTTCTCAAAAATATGCCCTAAAAATTTTATGTTTACTACCTACTTTTGTATAGAGGGTACCCAAAAATGTTAGGGGAGTGGTAATATATAAAAACTAACCCTGTAATTAAAATATTCTTTATGGAGAGTATGATATTAAAAATTAGTTGACAATGATGTATACCATAAATTCTAGATGTCATCGGTCCTTTTTCTTAAATATTCAAGGAGAATTCCTGGATCTTACTCCCATCTTATCGAGATGAGGTATCTCCTTGAGTAGTGACTTGGTAGAATGGAAGTTGTTTCACTTATTGTGCTTTTGGTACTTCCTAGCAACAAAGCACTGATGATACCTTTCGTCAGACCTAGTAAAAAATGGCCTAGCATAATTATGTTCATTCTGATCATTATATTGAGATTCCTGGATTACCTATCACAGCAGGTAATAAAGTCAATGTTTCTTCCCAAGGTACTTGTGCCTCAACCAGTACTGGGGCATTTTGAATAATACTTGGGCCAGCAATTGGGAGAGCACACTTTCTTGAACGAGTATGTATAGTACTAGTAAATAAAATATCATCAAAATGGTCTTGACATAAATAACACCTTGTTGAGGTTGGGCTTAAACCAAGTATTTTAAACCATTCGAACCTCTAGGGATCTGAAACCACACAATAAAACAACAAAAAGCTTCTATATGATGAAATTATTAAGCTACATTTTTGACTATTTTTTGTTGAGAAAAAAACAATAGGACACACCCAATGGATGCCAAAATAAAAAGGAATAAGCAATGGCGACGATCGATGATGCGAAGGTGGGTGGTGGGAAGGGACGAAAGAAAATCGATAATCTAATGACAATTTTGACAGAAGTTGGCCCTCGATGCGGTCTAACCGAACTAAATTTTTTAGGTTAAGGATTAGAATTTTTTAGGTTAAGTTTCGATCAGTCTTTTAATATTCATTTCTCTATGAATGGCATCATGGCGGCAGACGATAGAGCAGGGATGGCGCGAGAGAGTGAGAGATAGAGAAAGTGTGAGAAGAAAAGAGAGACGCGAAGTGGAAAATACAATTCTTAGTAGCTGTACGCTCCACGCTATATTTATGGTTTTAGCTACATCGCCCCATGAAAATCGTCAAATGTTATTTTTTCCGTAATTCTTATAGGATTTGCTTCAAAATAAAAAAAAATCAATCAGGCTCGAGGATTTCAAGGTTAATTTTTCTTTCCAAATTTTTAACTCGCCCATTTCCTTACGCCATGCGCAAATTGTCAGATTATTGAAACATACACTCTTCTTCATGTACTTAACTTATCATGTCTTAATATAACGCGCTCGACTTTTTTTGATGATAGTTTTCTTTTACTAATCTGACAGACTGCTGTAAACGCACGCCTCTATATTAAGGATCATATATGGTAGGGGTACATTACAGGGTATATAGTTTAGTTATATAGTATACAGGGTGTTTCAGAACTATGGGATCAAACTTCTGGGGGTTGTTCAACAACTCCATCCTTACCACTTCCAGAAAGTTCAAGGTATGACTGCAGCCGATTATCATCCTAGAGTTCAATTTTGTCGATGGCTTCTGGATCACATCATTGCACAACCAAATGTTTTACAATATGTTTTGTGGACCGATGAAGCCTCTTTCACAAAAGACGTATTTTTAATAGTAGCAATAGCCATGTTTGGGACGAAGAAAATCCTTATGCAATTTTTCCAAGAAAACATCAGAATCGTTGGTCTGTCAACGTATGGGCAGGCATTGTTGATGATTATTTAATTGGGCCATACCTTCTACCGGAACGGTTAATAAGACTCTAAACTCTGGTATGGACAAAAACAAAGGTAAGGACACAAAGTCACGGTCTCATCCAATCTATATAATTTATTAAAAAAGCTTAAAAGCTACACGTGTTTCGCTCCTGTCGCATCATCAGGCCTAAAAAATACATTAAGATATTTTTCTAAAAGAACGCTTATAAAACTCATTACCTAGACCTACACAGATCACATTACAACTAACAACAAAAGAAAAGCTAGGTTAAGTTAACAATTCCCACCATAGATAAAAATGTATGCTTAAAAAATAAAAAAGTAAAAATTTAAAATGTCACCAGTGGGGAACGATCCCGCAACCTTTAGATTCACAGGCGCGCGTCTAACCCATAGGCCACCAAGTAACATGATAAAACATGGGGAACACTCCGAACTATACTATTAAGTGTGAATATAAGTAAACATCCTAAAAATAAAAACCAAAAATATCTAAAAACGAAAAAGAAAAAACTTTTTAAGACAGGTTGTTATAAATGAGGTGAGGTTCAAACGTGAAAATATCGTTCACACACACAAGGACAGGGCTCTTCTTAGCTTTAGTTATTTCCATCTTTTCTAACAAGTCCATTTTTTTGCCTTTTGAGCACTCATGCAAAATATCCGCTCCCTGAGTTAAAGAAAAACCATGTGAGGAGGCCAATAAATGATTCGCAAACGCCGATTTAGTTTTGATCATGTCAGTATCCCTATACCTGTCCACCAAGCTTGTATGTTCCTTTATTCTGGTGGAAATTTTTCTCCCCGATTGCCCTATGTAAATGGCATTACAGTCATTACATCTTAATGAATATACCCCTGATTTTGAAAAGAAATCTGCCTTATCTATTGTACTAACTAGCTGACTTTTTAAACTATTTGTAGTTTTAAAAGCAATTGTAAGATTTGTAGACTTAAAAAACTTTGCAAGCTGAAAAGAAATATTACCAAAAAAGGACATTGATCTAAAAAGGTGACTATTTTCATTATTAAGATGGATTAAGTTGTAAGTAAGTTTGTATTTATTAAAGAATTTAGAATAAAGGCGATTAATTATATCAAGTGGAAAACCATTGTTAAAAGCAATATGTTTAATTAAATTTAGTTCATCAAGAAAAGCTTCTCTAGAAAGGGGGATGTTGAAAAGGCGATAGAAAAGGGAATTAAAAGAGGCAAATTTGTAGGAATAAGGGGAGTTTGAGGAGTATTGGATGACATTGTCCGTAGTGGTGGGTTTGCGGTAGATCTCAAATTCAAGTTTGTTGGTATTTTTTGAAATAAGAACATCAAGAAAAGGTAACTTTCCATCTCTTTCTTCTTCAATGGTAAACAAGATATTTGCGTGAAGAGAGTTTATAGAAATGAGGAAATCCGCCAATTTCAGATCATTTCCATTCCATACCACAAAAATATCATCCACGTATCTCCTATATACAGTGAGAAAAGCACCAAACTTCCCATTGACAATCTTTTTCTCCAAATGGTGCATAAAAATCTCACTGAGAAGAGGAGAGAGGCAAGACCCCATTGCTAGTCCAGTAACTTGTCTAAAAAACTTGTTGTTAAAAACGAAAAAATTCTGATCAAGTACTAGCTTAAGGAGTGTTAAAAGATCATCAACAATAAATCTGTCAAGCGGTGACTTAAGCAAAAGGGACCTGACTAGATCAAGGCAATCACCAGGTGGAATGCTTGGAAATAAGTTCTTAACGTCGAGAGAAATTAGTTTTGAACCTTCTGGTATGCAGATATTTTTCAAAAAATTTGTCAACTCTACTGAATTTTTTGTGGAATAAGTACTTCTGAAACCAGTTACATCTCTGAGTGTGGTATTTAACCAGGCTGACAAGTTGTAACAAGCTGAGTTTACAAACGATACTACTGGCCTAATAGGGAGATTGGGTTTATGGATTTTAGGAAGGCCGTAGAGGAGAGGAGTTCTGGGATTCATAGGGTATAATTTTTCTTTCCTAGTATGAAAAAATTCTAAAGTCAGATTACACCTATCAAGGGTTTGTTTTACCTTGGAGAAAAAAGAACTAGTAGGATCTTTGTTTACATTAACAAAGTTACCCGAACCCAAAAAATCCAAAACCTTCTCTATGTAATCATCCCTCTTAAGTATAATCAGGCAGTTACCCTTGTCAGCTTTCGAAAGGATTAAATCGTGATTCTTTATTTTATTTTTAAGAGAAGTTAGATGTTTATTATTAAAATTAGATTTATTAGAATTCGAGTTAATATTAGAATTTAAAAAATTTATTATTTTAGCACGCAAAATATTTTTATTTTGAATATCGGTAGTCTGCAAAACATTCTCAGCCTCCACAGCTAAAGTCTCTCGCGTGCGCAAGTCAGTCTTTTTAAAAAAGTTATATTTTAAATTAAGAATCAAAAAACTTTCCTCATCCGGTGTGAAAGCCACATTTGTTAAAATCAAGTACCTTTTATGAAATTGAAAGTGACATTCTCCTAGCTGCCTACGGTATACATTATTATTATTTTTTCTTAAAGATTGAACTTGAGATGTCTTAAGGTGATTTAATTTGCGGTTTAAACGAAAAAAGGAGTCTCTAGAAAATATTTGAACCTCATCTCTAAGTGCTGAATCTAAAGTACAAAACTCCCAATGGGTTAGGAATAAGTTCAACGTAAAGTAAAGGTATTTTAGTACAGAATTCACCTTATTCAAGCTTCTATAATGGGTTTTGACTTCCTCCCTCAGCCAAGTTCTTCGGGCCACTTCCAATGCTGTGTCAGAGGAGTTGTTTCGTATGTTGCACCTTAAGTTGATAAATTTCGGTGTTAATCGATGAAATAAGCACTGTTGAAGGAACCATATTTTAAGCAACAAATTTTTTCTTGCGATAAGGTTCTTCTTGTAATAGCGGATGAATTTAGCTTGACTAGCATTTTCAAATAGAAACGTATCATCCATTTTTCTCTAAGAGACCAAACGAAAACAAAAATAAAGGTAAGGGCACAAAGTCACGGCCTCATCCAATCTATATAATTTATTAAAAAAGCTTAAAAGCTACACGTGTTTACACTACACGTTAACTAAAGCTAAGAAGAGCCCTGTCCTTGTGTGTGTGAACGATATTTTCACGTTTGAACCTCACCTCATTTATAACAACCTGTCTTAAAAAGTTTTTTCTTTTTCGTTTTTAGATATTTTTGGTTTTTATTGTTAGGATGTTTACTTATATTCACACTTAATAGTATAGTTCGGAGTGTTCCCCATGTTTTATCATGTTACTTGGTGACCTATGGGTTAGACGCGCGCCTGTAAATCTAAAGGTTGCGGGATCGTTCCCCACTGGTGACCTTTTAAATTTTTACTTTTTTATTTTTTAAGCATACATTTTTATCTATGGTGGGAATTGTTAACTTAACCTAGCTTTTTTTTTGTTGTTAGTTGTAATGTGATCTGTGTAGGTCTAGGTAATGAGTTTTATAAGCGTTCTTTTAGAAAAATATCTTAATGTATTTTTTAGGCCTGATGATGCTCCGACAGGAGCGAAACACCTGTAGCTTTTAAGCTTTTTTAATAAATTATATAGATTGGATGAGACCGTGACTTTGTGTCCTTACCTTTGTTTTTGTTTTCGTTTGGTCTCTTAGAGAAAAATGGATGATACGTTTCTATCTGGTATGGACTCTGGTAACAGGTTTCTTGGAGGAAGTTTTTCTAGAACTCCTTGAAAATGTTCCACTAAACGTTAGACAGCAAATGTGGTTTCAGCATGATGGAGCGCCGGCTCACTTTGCTGTACAAGTACGCGAGTATTTGGCTCAGCGGTTTGGGCACCGTTGGACTGCCAGAGGTGGAGCAGTTTCTTGACCACCGACATCTAGGTCACCCGATTTAACGTCGCTCGATTTTTTCTTGTGGGGACATGTAAAGTCTTTAGTCTACGAAACTCCAATAAAATCAGAGCTAGACTTAATTGGACGGATAACAGCAGCATTTAAAATCATTCAAAACGAGAATCAATCTACACAATTTTTAGTGTAGTCCGCCGAAATCATATGCGGCGTTTAAATCGGTGTATTGAGGTTGGAGGAAGACATTTTGAACAATTGTTGTGATGGTATCATATACAAAACGTAAAAATAAGTGCATCAGATCCTATATAGGTAATTAATATTTTTTCTAAATTTAAACGCGTCTTAGGGCCGTAGTGGCGCAGTGACACATTTCCGGACATGGGTTCCTATACTTAAATGGATTCTACTGTTGCACTGAACAACCCCTAGAAGTTTGATCCCATAATTCTGAATCACCCTCTATAGTTTTATATAGTATATAGTTTCTGACGGCCTTGAGTAACGCGCAAAATCCCCGCTTGGACTCCCCTACTATTATATTTTGGCTTTACCTTGGTCGATCTTAATTTAACACTTTTATATCAACTTTAGGAATAATTTTAAAGGCTCTAATTTCCATAAATATGCAAGCCTTAGCTTAGCTTTACTTGTATTGCTCGAATATTCTAGATTTTGATTAGGGATTCTACTTTGGGAGTACATTCAGCTTCTCTTGGACTGTTAACAATAATTTTACCTCATTAATTCCTAGGTATATAATTGGACGACGAATTTATCCTTAAATTTTTATCTACCAGAACTATATTAATTATAAGTATATTATTAATAAATTCATACTGGTTTTTGATTTATAAAGCAAGTTTTTAAAGAAACTTTAATCTAAATATTAAATAGAATAAAAAATAAGGTAGTTAAAACTAGATGAGAAATAATTTAACATTGATCTCAGTTTAAGTTTATATGAAAATATTAACAAACTATAAAGCATAAAAAAGTGTACACCACAACGACCACAGTAGATTCTAGTGGTAAAATAAGTTCTGAAGTTATATTTTGTAATTTAATTTGCTAGGTCTTGACCTAGTGCTGCAAAAGCTTATTGTTAAAATGGTATTTAAGTGTAATGCTTAGGATAAGCTTCGTTCTTTTTCTGATTCCTTGGCACTATAATGGTATTCTAACAATTTAAATAAAAACTTATATACCTTTTAGAATGCCGTGAGTGGATTCTTCAAACTTTCCAATTTACTCGAAATAGTAAAAACGCCAATGAAAAAAAGAGAGCACTCTATGAGGGCTATACTACTATTGACATTGTTAAGCATGCTTCTCGGATATCTGACTACTGGATCTACGGATATTTTCTTTTATTTTGTGAGAGCAAAACTCCAATGGACTTTGACCACATTCACTTCGTATGGGACAGTACAAAATATTTTGGGAATTTTTGGTAAAAATAATGAAGTTTTCAAAAAAAAAAATCTTATGCTTTATTGACTTTTAGGTGGTGTCTTTATAATGTACCTTCTTCATACGCGTCTAAAAATTAGAGATTTTTTGTTAATACTGGTAGGCATGGTTTTTACTATAATATCACCAATTATGTTTGGTTTAGCCGTAAAAGACTGGCATATATATCTAGGTTAGTCAAGAAAGTGCAAAAAATTCTAATAAATTTTCTAATTTAAGTTATTTCTAGGTGCTGTTTTGAATCTCCCTGCTTCCGGTCAAAGTGCTTTACTACGGTCTTTTATTTCAAAACTAGTACATAAAGAAGAAGTGGCCAAAGTATTTTCAATCCTTTCCATAGGTTCAAATATATTGGGGCCTATAAGTTCAATTTTATACACATTTTTATATAATTCGTATGTCAACGTAGATCCTGGCATATACAATTTTTTTACTGCTAGTATTCAGGCTTGTGTCTCTTTGCTATTTCTGTAAGTATACGATGTACTGATGGAGACATATATTTGTAGTAATATTATAAATATTTTTAGGTTAGCAGTCATTATAAAAAGTAGGTCACATCTGGGGCACGTATGGATTATCAAATTGAAAAAAAACTGAAACAGAAGAACCTGAAAAGTTAATTACACCCGATGCAAATAAAAGCAAATGAATATATAGATTGTGGATCCAGATTTACATTTTTTCAGCTATACGTATCCTAAATACTACATAATTATTAGCTTAAAGGTTATTGCTGTAACTTGTGAGAATATTTAAATTCTTGTAATTTTAAAATAATATTTTTGAAAAGCTCTTTAAGAAAAAAAAATTAAATCAGTTAATGTTATTACGGAATTTACCCATTTGATACAGATTTGCTTATAAGAGGTAACCAAGACGATTATATTAGGATTAAATAAAATATTTTTTTTATATTTTAAGCAGTTTAAAGGCCCCTGACTGTTCCCAGCGAGCTTGGAAAAGTGCTATTATCATGTAATATCTGGCTATTTTGTTCGGAGTTTGAAGAGGTTTTGTCTTACTACGATCTGAAAGCGGTTAGAATTACCACAATGATTTTCGTTTTATCTGTTAAATTCGAATACTTTTGAGGAAGAAAAACCATATACCAGTTCAAAAAGTAGCCGCCTGGCCCTAATAAAATAAGAGCAGAAACTTTTTAAAAAGTGGTCAAAAAATCTGTAGCACAGTTACACATATAGTTAAATTATGCTTTAACCGTAGAGTTTTCCCTGATATCATAAAAGCAGGAACCACATCACCTTCATACAAAAATCAACTTAACCCATTAGTGCATGAAGTAGCATGGAATAAGAAACAATAAGTTTTTATTAAACATTTGTTTAATGTACTTCAAATAAGCAGGCAAATGTGGAAAAAAAATAGAAATATATACATTTGAAAAAAGAACAGTCCCTTATGAGGGACATTATGCTAAAAATAACAAAATAAAAATTCTGAAAATATTCTGATAATCAACAAAAAATGTATTCTTTGATTCGCCTATTTAGTGTGATAAGCCTTGAAACATATTTTGGGGTGTAAGCCCGCATCACATTTTACGCAAACAAAATTTGCCTTTTCTTTGAAAAACGCACACCTTCTATCAGTCTCAAAATATTCCACCAAATGATTGATATTATCAAATCTAACATCCAGCGGTTGGTCTTAGTTTCCCTTTTACAGACTTTACGCCATATGAATGCAGCAAAGCTAGGGCTATGTTTCTTCGAAATATAACTCAAGAAGAACTTATTGAATCCTCAGGGTGAATTATTCTCATAAGTAGCCACGCATTTACTATGGACACATCAAAAAGATAGGCAAAAATTGGCCACCACCATTTTCTTTGTCTTATTCGGGTCCTATAGTTGGCAACCATGTTGTCTAATGTATCTACCCCACCCATCCCTCTCTTATAATTATATATTATCTCTGGCTGTGGAACATTTACCTTAGATTTAGTTTGCCTGCAGTAACGTGGAGCTGTTTTATTTGCAGATACGTCAAAATTTGAAGCAGCTGCTACAACTTTGTTGTCCTTATATTGAACAGCTACATCTTGACATGCAGACTTATGACAGGAGCCTCTTTTTTCAGTTTTCCATTCTTGCTTTGACCTTAGTGGGCTATTTTCTACTCGATTTTCACGTAAAGTACCTGTGGCACTGTAACCATCCTGAGACAATCGACTAAGTAATTTAAACGAAGTAAAATAATTATCAAAGTAAAATTGATAGACTTCACATAGTGGTATTTTAGCTTGTCGAATTAGGGATAAAACAACGTGGCCTCCTATTCCATATTCTTTATTCTCGGAATAAGTTAAATTATTTTGTTTGCCCATATAAATATCAAAAGTTAAAAGATACCCATTGCTGGTACAAAGAGCCCAGTTTTTGAACCCAAATCTTATGGGCTTCCCCCTAATAAATTGTTTCGCATAATGTTTTCCATAATAAGGAATTATGCTCTCATCAGTACTTAGTTTTTCAGCAAGACCTCCGTACTTCCTATAATTTTCATTTAGCCGCCCAATAACCAGTCGAAGCTTATAAAGTCTATCATCCTTATCTATTTTGAAATTATCGTTCATGTGCAAATTCCGTAATATTGTCTCAAAACGGTTGAGGCGAATACTTTCTGCTAATATTTTTGGAATATCATTATTAGCTCTCCAATACATTCGTTTGTTTGGATATTTAGCATACCCAGAAAGAGCTAAAGCACCGAATACAACATACAGTTCGTCATGACATAAATTTAAATTTAAATTTTTTTGAAATGCATACAGATTTGTTTGGGTAACAATATGTGCACACATCGTTGCAGCAAAAAAAAGTTGAAAAAATGTTAGTGGGGAAGTAATATTCACTAAATCAGCTGGTGGCTGCTCGGAGACACATGTGGAATTTATAATAAAAGACGGCTCTTCGATATTCCAATTCCGTAATGTTTGAGTTGATTTTCCAAGCTTTTTCTCTTTGTTGAGGTTTCTGCTTGTGTTTTAGTTTTTTTACAAAATGAGAAAGGGGAAGGTCATCTTCGGAATCATATTCTGCTGGCCTTCTGGTGTAAATAACTGCTTCGCATTCTGTTCTCAATATTGCCGCTCCCAAATGGTTTGGGTTAGCCTCATGTTCATCATCCGATTGTCCGTTAAAGCACCGTCATCGGGAGGAATTAAGTAAATGGAGGCTTTTTCGGGCTCATCATCTTCTAATTCTAGCAGTAATTTATGAAGACTTAATCTGAAAACAAACCGAACTTCAGTGGCTAAAATGCATGACGTCCCTCAAAAGGGACGGAAAAAATTATAAGTCGTATTAGGCAAGAATTTGTTAAAATTTTATTATAAAATAAAGACATATACAAAATTAAATGCCTTGTTTTTAATTTTAACCAAATTTTATGGCGTTAAGTTTCAAAATATTACTCAAAAATAAAACAATACTTACCCGCCAAGTGTTGTTGTGTATAAACTAGGGTCCATGCAGTTTTCCTAATACAAATTAAAATACAATATGGCACTGGAGTACGACTAGCTCGTTCAAAGTTCATCAACAGACTACCGAAGTAAATAAAAGCTTTGTTTTGGTTCCGATTTTGGGATGATTCTAGAACTGCGCAGAACTCGTTGTGCCGTAAAGTAAAATCCGGAATCGCTCCCGTTTCAATTCTGCATGGTATGGAACCCGAACGCTTGACACACTGGCAGTAAACAGCTGATTCTGATTGTTTATTTACTAAACACAACTTATTTTGAAATTTTGAATATTGCTTATTGCTTTGGTTTTGGACCTTTATGTTTTTTTAAACATTAGGACTAGAATAAAAATGAATGTAACTGCATTAATAGTAGGTAGTTAATTTTTCAAAGATTTTTTTTACACAATGTATTTTGGCTTATTGGGAGGAGCTTTTAACATCTAGCGATACATCAGCTTCTTCTGACGATTTAGAGGATTGGAAATTGGATTTAGAGTTTTGGAAGTTGTTATACCAGAAGTGTTGCACCATAGGCAGAAAAATTAAAACTTCTAAGACTGACTAAGAATCAATTTTATTTTAAAAAACTAAAACTTAAAAAAAAATCAATAGATAATTCTTAGGTTAAGTGAAATCTATCTACAAGAAAAACAATAAACATTAACAAAGCATAAAATGCTTTGTTAATGTTTTCGATATGCACAGGTTGGGCAAATATGATCCTGGAAGAAACACACCGCGACCAATTAAAGTGTCACTCCCAGGAGAAGATACGATCCATAAACTAATAAAAAACAGCAAAAAACTTCGTGATTCGCAATATTATAAAAATGTAACCATATCTTACGATAAAACTCCCAAACAAATTAGTTATTATAAAGATGTGAAGGCGCAACTTAATGCTAGGGTAGATCAGGGTGAACATGATCTTACAATTAAATATGTACTAGGAATTCCTAGAATTGTATCTTTAAACTCATAAGGTCACCCCCTTCCGATACGAATTTAAGCAAAGATTTTATATTATACTATCAAAACTCTAGAGGCTGTAATAGTAAAACTCATGAAATTTATAACTCATTATCTACGGGTTTTTGTGACATTGTGGGACTTACTGAAACGTGGTTAAAAGACGACATCTCAAGTTCTGAACTGTTTTCAACTTATTATGACGTCTATCGCGCCGACCGTAACTTCGAGTCTCATAGTGTCGCAAGGGGCGGGGGTGTACTCTTGGCCATCAAAAGGGAACTCAGGGCTGTGCCTATTGACTTTTCCCATATAAATCAACATTTTGCATTAATAGATATTGTAGGGTGTAGACTAAATATTAACTCTCATTTTCGTATTGGTGTAATTATAATTTATCTTATGCCGTCTTTATCCTATGATTATCTGGAAAATTTTATTGAGGCACTATGCCTGCATGATGCAGTTTTGAACCAGAAGTTGATTGTCTTGGGTGATTTCAACGTACCTCTCTTTGGTATTAGTGAACTTGATAATAAATGTGCACTTATTAATTATTTTCTAAATATTTTAGATCTAAAGCAATTAAACAATGTCAAAAATATTATTGACCGAACCCTGGATTTGGTAATTTCGAATGTTGACTGTACGGTCATAGCATCAGACATGCCGATTTCGAGGGTTGATCAATATCACCCCCCGCTACTCGTCTATGTTAATAACTTAAAAATCGAAAAATCACCATCATTTGAACTATGCAGAAATGCACCCAAGACGTTCAATTTTCGAAGGGCCAATTTTCCTTTGTTATACGATTCAATATTGCATGCAAATTGGGAACAATTGTTTAAGTGTTTGGGTGTCAACGAAGCCTGTGACCATTTATATAACTCTCTTAACGTTATGTTTCAGAACACTGTACCTTTGAGGAAGGATCGAAGGCGTCGGTATCCTCCCTGGTTTACCTCAGAGATCATACAGTTAATTAAAAGTAAAGAATCAGCCCACAAGAATTATAAAAGATATAATACAATCTACCATTATGATAAATTTAAAAACATACGAACTACTCTCAAAACAGTAAAAACAAACGCATATAATAACTATTTACGTAATATAGAAACGAATATTTGCAGGGATAGTTCTGAGTTTTGGAGGTACATTCAAATGAGGAAGGGCGATTCTAGAATACCGGGTATTATAAGGGATGGTGCCGATGAGTTTTCGAATCCACAATCGATAGTTGATGCTTTCGCCAATTTTTTTCAGAGTGTTTACATTGAGTCTGACGCTAACAACTTTACTTCATCTACACTAAAACATTGTCAAAGTGATGTAACTTTAAATTATTTAAATGAGTCTGATATTATTGAAGCCTCCAAAAAACTTAAAAACAGGTCAACTTGCGGTACAGACTTTATTCCGAGCTTCATAGTGAAAGACTGTATTGCGGCATTGGCGAAACCATTGACTTACATTTTTAACCTCTGCATACGCACGGGTATATTTCCTTCTTGCTGGAAGATAGCGCGAGTCATACCAATCTTTAAAAAGGGCGATAAGTCGGAGCTTCGAAATTATAGACCTATATCTATTTTATGCAATTTTTCCAAGCTCTTTGAAATTTGTATTCATAAACAACTGTACAATCAAGTTAAATCTTTCATCTCTATCGATCAGCACGGGTTTGTGGAGCAGAGATCATGTGTCACAAACCTGAGCTGTCTTTCTGAATATGTGTGTCAGGCGCTTAATGCTAGAGGTCAGGTAGATGTCCTTTACATGGACTTTCAGAAGGCGTTTGATCAGGTAGATCTCAGAATTTTATTAAAAAAACTGGATTATCTGGGCTGTTCCACAGGTCTGTTAAGTTTTCTTTCCTCGTATCTCAATGGGCGTAGGCAGTTTGTCGAGATCGACGGCTTTCGTTCTTCTCAATATATAGTGAAATCTGGAGTTCCCCAGGGAGCAAATTTGGGTCCTTTGTTGTTTATATTGTTTATTAACGATCTCGCATCAATCATCTCTTGTTATAAATTGCTTTTTGCCGACGATCTGAAAATTTACACTAAAATTAACTGTTTAGCCCACTGCCAACATCTTCAAGAAGTATTAAATAGTATTAATAGCTGGTGTCAGAATAACAGACTTTTTCTTAATGTATCGAAATGTTTTCTTGTTTCCTATTGTAGAAATAAAACTTCTATACAATATGATTACCATATACAGAATCTTCCTTTAACAAGATGCCATGAAATCAAGGATTTGGGTGTAACGTATGATGAAAATTTTGACTTTAAAAGCCACATTCAGAATATTGTACTATAATCATCCAGGTCTTTGGGGTTTATTATTAGAAATTGTCGTAATTTTAACGATACCAGCGTGGTACTATTATTATATCAATCTTTTGTACGCTCAAGACTCGAGTATGCGTCACTTATATGGCATCCAATATATGAAACTGAAATCAAAAACGTTGAATATATACAACGCAGGTTTATAAAGTATTTGCACTATAGGGAAGATGGCGTTTATCCAGCCAGAGGCACTTGCCAAAATGTCATGCTTGGACGGTTCAATATGAAAACCTTACTCGATCGTCGTGTGACAACGGCTATAACTTTCTTATATAAGCTAGTAAACAACAAAATAGACTGCATTTCACTCTTAAATCAGATTCGGTACATTGTCGTAAGGATAAACTCCAGAAATTCTCGCACTTTTTATTGCAACAGAGCATTAAATAATATTTTCAAGAGAGCTCCGATTTTTTACATATGTAATTTGTTTAATACGCTTTGTAACTACAACATAGATCTATTTGTTGATACGCTATCTTCTGTGCTGAGGCTACTCAATCAATAACCTAGTATTACAACCTGTAAGTACCTGTCTAATGCTGTTTGTTATTTAGAAGTGTGGTATAAAGGTTTGTTGAGTTCTTTTTTTTTATTTTTCTTTTCTTTTTGTTTATTCTTTAAATTAGTTTTAACTGTTTTACTTTACTACTTTGTTTTTTTGCATTTAATTTTTATTCTGTTATTATTGTTTTGATTTGTATTTTTTTTTCTGCATTTCCTGTAAGTGGGTGACCGTTGGAAATAAAGACTTATTTATTTATTTATTTATTTATAAAAAATAACTTATTTACTTCTTCTTCTTCTTCTCAAATTTGGTGAAGTCGGGTAAAATTGTAAGGATGTATTTTTTGCGCATGTGCGAACTGCCTGATTCTGTATTGATCCCTACTCTTGAGCAGGGATTTTTGGACGATTCTAGGACAATTCTGAACCGGTTCAAATAAAAACCAAAACACCAAACTTTCAATTCGGAATCAATTCTAATTTAACCAAAACGCATAAAACAATCTGCGCATGTGCAAAACAATTCTAAGACGATACTAACAAGAACCAAAACAAAGCTAAAAACAAAATTTTAATATCTATTCCTGCAAGTCGACAAGCAGTGTTGCCATATTTTAGAGAGTCCCTTATGGGGGACTATATGCACTAATGGGTTAATGAAAAAGTAAATGATTTTAAATAGGGTTTAGAAGAGATTTTAAACCTGAACTCAGCATCATTGTAGACCTATTAAATATACCTTTACCTATAATTTTTGATACCGCAAACCATAAAGTCTTATTACAGAAACATGAGGCGAATAGTATAAGGCGAATACCTTACCAGGAGGTGTCAGACTGTAAAAGCAAATGATGTGCAAAACTTTAGATATAGAATAAGTTCTGATGTTCCTCAAGAAACAGCCTTAGGGCGTCTTTTATTCATAATATATGTAAAAAGTCTTTTGATAATTATGCTACCTGTGAAAATAATTAGTTACTGCAATTTTATTTACGATAAATGCATGGCGTAGTTTGAGCAGTAGAAACCGAATCAGTAAATCAATATTAAAAAAACCAAATACATAACTTCCACAATTCACAAGTTCCCAAAAATAGAAACATCCAAAAATCAATTAAAAAAGCTCAATTCCTGCAACTGAAACCATTAAGTATCTAGGCGTTAACATGGATTCCTCAGATTAAACATCATTCAACTTTCCGTGAAATCATTAACAATAAGTGCCTTATGGCACATAGCGATAACAAAAACCGCGTGTAGCTTCCAATCTTTTTTATTTCATTTCTTTATCAGAACAATCAATTAGTCGTCATAATGTATAAGAAATTAAATAACTGCAATGATATTGGCAACGCCGCAAATACCACCTGCCCTCCGCCTTTCCGGAAAGTCAAAAGTAGTGGCCGACGTTTCTTGTAACGCGTTAAAGGTCAGCGAATCTTCCGGAATCATGGTCAGCTGAATATGTAAGGAGCCGCGTCACCGCTGGGAGGAGTAAACAGTTCAGTTAAAGTTTAGTTCGGAATATTGGTGCGATATTTAAAACGTACATAAATAGTAGTAAATAAATACGTTGTAAATAAATATTTCTAGTAGTCGTAAGTGACGGTGTTTAGTAGTAAAAATGTGTAAATAAATTAGTTGACTATTTTTATATATAAGGTGTTTTAATCCACACATCACGAATCGTGAAAACGCTACATAAATATCGAAAGTATCGCCCCAAGAATACCAGAAAAGATAAATCGTCGTAAACCATACTAGACAGGTGAGCATCGCACAAAGAGGTTGATTGATGAATGTCAGAATCATTAAATTAGGTCGGTAAGTCAACAAGTACATCTTGGAAGCCACAGTACCAGGAGAGGCTATAACGAGGTATCCATGTCAAGGTGTCACAAATTTCAATTTTCCAGGCCTACAAATATGTTGTAACTATAGTTCTCTCTATTGGATCTAAATCAGTGAGAAAAGAAAATGACCACGCACATAACAATATCATAAAGTGGACGTGAATAGAAAAAGTACGTGAAGGTATCATAATGATGTCGGTAGATACTGTTTATTTGAATCTATATCTTTATGTTCTGGTTTTCTAGTCGACCACGGAGTCATCCAATATAGGAATTAAAAATATTGACAAGGTAATGCAGGTCTCTTATTCTATGTCACTTTAAACTATTAGCGCTCAGACCTAAAGCTAACCACTTCCCAAGAATAAATGCTGTATGCATCACGCTTTATAAGTAATTACAAAAATTACAAATAAAGCTTCGAAAATCTACTTTTAATTAAATTCAAAAAACCCTAAAGTAAAGGTTAAGTAAACATTCGGATAAAGGTCTCTGATTACCTCATTTTCTATAGAAAAGAAATGTATATTTTTGTAACGTAACTCAGGAATACAGTTACTCTAGGAATACTCTTTAATGCCAGAAACACACTTTTTATTGACAACGTCAAAACTCTATCCTAACTCGCGTTAGTTGTTATTTAATTGTCTTTCTGAAATTACTGGTCAGTAGGCTAAAACTCTATTGTGGTTGTTTTTATAAGGTACCTTCGGGAAATTTGCAGATGTGTGTGAAATACTGGCATAGTTTTGGAGATTTTCTTGATTATAGCACTATTGACCACAATATACCAAAAATTTTTTATGACAGTTTTATATCTTACGATTTTAAACAAACTATCGATAAGCCCACAAGAATCACTGCTAGCACAGAAAAAAATATATACGTGATCTACACAGATAACTTTGATCATGTACCTTCTTCTTAAATACCTTTAGTTGACCTAATATCATATAGCTATCTACACCACGCTTGCCTACAGGCTGCAGAAGCTTCCCAAGGTGGTAACTTCGTGGTTTTAGGAACTTTAATGGGGATCTTTTTTCTGAGGATCCGGGAAGAGTGTATTGGGATCAGATATTCTATATGCCTGATATCAAGCAAAAAATCAATTATTTGAACTATCAAATATTGGGACTTTTTGATGAACATGCTCCCCATAGGACCTCAAAAGTTACAAAAAAAAATTGTCCTTGGTTAACAGATACAATTAAGGCAGTTATGAAAGACAAATTTCTGAAAAAAGGTAAAAATATAAGTGATTTAACTGCGTAATGCAGTTGTATGACTTAAAAGGTGTGAAAAAATTCACATTTAGAATATTTTGAGGCTAACAAAGATATAACACAGCTTTGGAAAACTATTAAAAGTATGTTTTCAAATTAAAAATAAAAATTAAATTCTTATCAATTTAAAAAACCAAATGATATAAATCAATATTTTTCCAATCAATATTTTTTTTATTAAGATTGATCTCATATTCTACGTCACTTTAAAGTATTAGTGCTTAGACCTAAAGCTGACAATTAACTTCCCAACAGTAAGTGCTGAATTCATCAGGCTTTGTAAGTCATTATATGCAGCTTCTTTTCAAATATCATAATTCTTATGATTAAAGTACATTCGAGACGTACGACGAGTTATATCGTCTTGCCTCAACAAAGCATCAAAAATGTACATTCTAATTAAACTCAAACAACTATTAAGTAGAGGATACATTCAGATAAACCTTCGACTGCCTCATTTTCCATAGAAAAGAAGGAAAAATTAATAATATTTACTCACTCTATCCTTATGATAGAGTATGTTAATAATATTTAAAAAATATACACTACACCTTTGTTTATCATGGCGAGTAGGTTATTCAAAAAAAGTCCAGAATATGTTTGAGGGAGGGGGTATTGGAATTTATATTAAAGGCATTATTAAGTGCTCTACTTTATTGTATAAAATTTAAGACTATATAGAGTGCAAAAGTTGAGTTTTTCAATGTCAACGTGATTAAATCAAGTTCTATCAAATGAATATTAAACTCATAGGTTTTCTTCTATTTTAACATGTCTCAAGTTAATTAAGGAATACACTAGTATGTCTAGAAATTTTAATATTGGCATTGCCATGAATAGAGTGATAAAGAACATAGTATGTTTACGAAAAAAATTTGAAAACTCATCGTACAGAGAGAAGCGCCTATGTTATTTCCACCAGATAATATTAATGATTTATTTCTATAGTGGTTGAAAAATAATAATACTTCCCCACCTTAAATTTTGAAGTTTTATGATAATAATATTATGAAAAACAAAAACAATTCGGCCTAATTTTTTGTTATCAAACGAATATCAATGTTTGGTAATATTAAGACAAATAAAATATTAGGCTACTTCTGCAGAGTCCTTTATAATATACTGGGTTAGTCTCCAGGAACCGCATCGATCGATTGTGTTAAACTCATAATTAGAAAAGATGGCAGCACTTCTGGTTATACTTAAAGTAGTTGTCAACTTCGTTTTCTTTAAATAAAATAACCATACTTTTTTGAATTCTAAATATTTTTTGTGTATAATATCCTTTATCTAAGTGTAACCTGTTTTTGATATATTTATGTTTTTATGTCTGAAGTGACATTTGTATCATGCAAGATGTTACGATACTGCTCACGAGTTATTAAACGAAGTGTTTTATAATAAGAAGAACTTAAAACTATCTTTTACTATTTAAATTGTCTTCATAAAATTATAAGGCCATGACGCTGTAGTTTCTTGTGGCTCAATTAACATTAAATTGCCAGGACATTTGAAAATCTAGTTCTTTAAATGGATTCACGTTTGTGTCGCGATAATAATTAGAATTTCGTCGATTTAAAATCCCCAGCTTCGAAAAGCAAAGTTTAGCTTTATCCAGATCCGTCCAGAAAATATTCTCCAAAAAAAACATTCTCTTAAGATCAAAGTAAAATGAAATCATACAATTCTACTCTTCGTAAAAAGTCGATCTCTTTAGGAGGGTGAACGGTGAAAAGTGATATGGATAAAACTTGTGCTTTTGTAAAATTCTTATTATTGATGAATAAGATATTCTTAATTCTAATGCTACTTGCCTTGCTCGTTTCTTGAGTATGTCGCAAAATATCCCAAATATGCAATTTTAAATTTTTTATCATTAAATATTTTATTCCGGAAATCGTATCGGAAATGTATCACAAATCCTTGAAATAACTTTATCACACTCTCCATAAATAATAATCTTCATGCGTATTATTTAATCGTTCCGTATTATTGACAATTTGCAATAATAAGTAGTGAGATTATTATACCACTTGATTATTTTCTAATGTTGGGCAGTAATGGCAAAACTGATAAAATTTTAAAATAGTGTAGTATTCTTACGATAGAAAAATAGAAAATTGCGAATATTTAAAAAACTACAAATTTTCGGAATAAGTATCTTCACATAAACTTATCCCTATTTTTAATGCTTAATACGGTTTATTAAATTTCCTTTATATTCTTTTTTAAGCACCCTATATTAATTATTATTGAAATTTAATATAAATCTTAGAGATGGGACATATACACAAACATAATTAGATTTTGGTTCAAAAATGTAATAATATGTACGGTGTTCCATTTAGCATAATGAAGTTAAAAGATGGCATGTCCAGTATAACTAGAAGTACCGTTTTCTTTAAAATCTTTTAGCCGAGTTACCCTCATCGACTTCATATACTGTCATATTAACGGATTTTTGCCTAATATGGTTTTCCCATAAAAGATCGATGCGGTTCCTGGAGACTCTGCCGTATACAGAGTATCCAGCTTTGCTGTCCATCTTTCTTCTTTCATCACACACATTAATAACGAATACATATTAAATTCCTATTTTCTAGTTGCATGGAAACAGGGATATGTTATCCCTCTATCTAGAGTTAAAAATCCTTCCGAACCCCTCTTATCTCCTTGCCAGCATCCTGTAATTTCCTGAGTATTGGAAATTTGAAGTTATAGTTCTACGCATTCAAAAAAAGAAATATAGATATAACCTTTTAGTTACCAGTTTATTTAATTTCTTATGACTAGACTCTCTTATCTAGTTCACCTAATTATCTGGTAAACTAATCCTATAGAACAAACATGCACACTTACCTATTATACAGGGTGTTTCAGAACTATGGAGTCGCACTTCTGGGGGTTGTTCAGTGCAACAGAAGAATTCATTTGAGTATAGGAACTCATGTCCGAAAATGTGTCACTACGCCACTACGGCCCTAAAACGCGTTAACATTTATAAAAACATTAATTACCTAAATAGGATCTGCTGCATTTATTTTTACCTTTTATATGATACCATAACAACAATTGTTTAAAATCAACGCTCATCAATGTCAATTCACAATGTCATGTTTAAAAATTTTATAGCTTACAATTTTAAAAACATTTATTGCTAATGGAAAACTTCACCAATCAAGAATTGGCGGTTATGCATACGGAGCAACAAACTGCAATGCACGAGCAGTATCGCGGTTGTATCATGAACGTTATCCTGAACGACAGCATCCTGGATACAAAAAGTTTATTGCGGTTCATCGACGGCTCGCTGAGACAGGCATGTTTAAGACCAAGATGCATGATACTGGTGTTGCTCGAACCGCAAAAACGGTCGAATTTAAAGAAGAGGTGCTTCAGCAAGTTGCCGACGAACCGTCAAATACCACACGTGACGTTGCTAAGAATATGAATACGAGTAACGCTTCTATCTGGCGGGTACTACTCGAGCAACAACTCCATCCTTACCACTTCCAGAAAGTTCAAGGTATGACTGCAGCCGATTATCATCCTAGAGTTCAATTTTATCGATGGCTTCGGAATCACATCATTGCACAACCAAATTTTTTACGATATGTTTTATGGACCGATGAAGCCTCTTTCACAAGATTAGTATTTTTAATAGTAGGAATAGCCATGTTTGGGACGAAGAAAATCCTTATGCAATTTTTCCAAGAAAACATCAGAATCGTTGGTCTGTCAACGTATGGGCAGGCATTGTTGATGATTATTTAATTGGGCTATACATTCTACCGGAACGATTAACAGGACCTATTTATCTGCGTTTCATGGAGGAAGTTCTCCCAGAACTCCTTGAAAATGTTCCACTAAACGTTAGACAGCAAATGTGATTTCAGCATGATGGAGCGCCGGCTCACTTTGCTGTACAAGTACGCGAGTATTTGGCTCAGCGGTTTGGGCACCGTTGGATTGCCAGAGGTGGAGCAGTTTCTTGGCCTCCTAGGTCACCCGATTTAACATCGCTCGATTTTTTCTTGTGGGGACATGTAAAGTCTTTAGTCTACGAAACTCCAGTAGAATCAGAGCTAGATGAACGAATAACAGCAGCATTTGAAGTCATTCAAAATGAGGATCAAATTTTTAGTGTAGTCCCCCGGAATCATGTGCGGCCTTTAAATCGGTATATTGCGGTTGGAGGAAGACATTTTGAACAATTTTTGTGATGGTATCATATACAAAAGCTAAAAATAAATGAATCAGATCCTATTTAGGTAATTAATATTTTTTCTAAATTTAAACGCGTCTTAGGGCCGTAGTGGCGTAGTGACACATTTCTGGACATGGGTTCCTATACTCAAATGGATTGTACTGTTGCACTGAACAACCCCTAGAAGTTTGATCCCATAGTTCTGAAACACCCTGTAGAGAGTTATTTAGCAAACACTATGTTCTTTATACGAGTCTATAAAATATCTATTACACCTCTCGGAAAATATTTCTAAATATTACATTATGTTCAAAAAGTAAACCACATTCTTCCTGTAGTAGAGCTTTACAATATTTTTATGCCTCTCTTTAAGTGTGTGTTTCATGCTTATATATTTGTGTCTTTCAATTGCACAATTCCAAAAGGACCTGGAAATCGTTCATCAATTTTAGTTTATCCTATGCTCTAATATTTTCTATTAGCACTTTATCTCCTAACTTATACTTAATGTAGTGACAATTTTTATCAAGTTATTTCTAGCCTCTTGGCATCCTGTTCAAAGTCGAAGTTTTAGTTGCTGTGGGTAAACATAAAAGTTATTTTGGTAGTTATTAGTTCACGCTTTGAGTTTAAAATATTTGGGGGTAATATACTTGCCTTTCCAAAAACTAACTAATATATATATATATATTGGAAAGGCAAGTATATTACCCCCAAATATTTTAAACTCAAATAACTTTCATGATTACCCACAGCAACTAAAACTTCGACTTTGAACAGGATGCCAAGAGGCTAGAAATAACTTGATAAAAATTGTCACTATATATATATATATATATATATATATATATATATATACAGTGCGAACGTAAAGGTTGGAATAAATTCATTTAAAATTCAGGGGTATGTTCAAAAAAAAACGCTCGGACATGTCGATTTTTATTTTTAACTGCGGGTTTTCTTACTATAATTTTATGGATACAGGGTGGCCCAAAAATAAGTTACGGTCATCAACGTAATTTTTTTAAATGTAAACACCTATTTTTTATTTTAGATTTAGTTTCTACATCTAATTCTAAGTACATTTCATGTACCATGTCCTATACCTAAACTCGACCGTTGACGATTGAACACAATAAAAGGCTATTTTTGGAAAAGTTATTTATATCAAGCAAGAATACATAAAAATATTTTAATTAATTTATTAAGTGTTGAAAATGGCTGCCACGAACCTCTTGGCAATATCCCAGTCGATGCTGAAATTCTTGTAAAACGTTATCGATAACAGAAGGTTCTATCAATCTTATTTCTTTCGTTATTCTAATTTTTAAGTCTTCAATGTTGTTTGGCCGATTAACATAAACTTTGGACTTAAGATACCCCCACAAAAAAAATCTAAAGGAGT
Organism: Anthonomus grandis grandis; assembly: GCF_022605725.1. Taxonomy (NCBI): domain Eukaryota; kingdom Metazoa; phylum Arthropoda; class Insecta; order Coleoptera; family Curculionidae; genus Anthonomus; species Anthonomus grandis. The sequence continues at coordinate 20,608,690 of NC_065558.1, forward strand.
CAGATCCGGCGATCTGGCCGGCCATTCAATTGCACCCCTCCGACCAATCCAACGTCCAGGGAAAACGGTATCCAGGTACTGGCGCACGGGACGAGTGTAATGGGCTGGAGCTCCATCTTGCTGATAACATAAGGAATTATCTAATATATCCGGGTCATTCAAGTATCCTTCAAAGAAAAAGGGCCCTATAACCCTGTTTTCAATCACCCTCGCCCAAACATTTACTTTTTGAGGGACTTGGCTGGGGCACTCCATCATCCAGTGCGGATTTTCAGTAGCCCAATATCACTACCATGAAGACAAAACGTTGCCTCATCAGAAAATACAATTTTTTTGGAAAATTGTGGATTAGCATGGCACAAGTCCATAAGTCTCTCACAAAATTCTAAACGCCTATCTGGGTCATCTTCATTTAGATCATGAACCAATTGAACTTTGTAAGGGTGCCATTTATTTATACCTAAATACTTAACGACGGATGTCTGGGATATCTGATTTTCTAACGCAATATTGCGAGTCGTTTTATGGCAATTTTCTTCAACTGCCAGCAAAACATTTAGTTGCTTCTCTTCTGATATGCTTGACCGACCTTTCGTATAATTATCCCTGACATGACCCAAATCCCGATATTTCTGTTCTATTTTACTGACAGTACTTTGAGATATACGTGGCCTATCAGGATAGTTGGCATGATAAATTTCACAGACTTCCATCTGAGTGCGCATCCTGTTACCATAACCAATCATCATCAAAATCTCTATTCGCTCTCGCTCATTAAGACGTACCATTTTTTGAAATTTTAATTTTATCTTTTGATAAACTTAACACAAGCAAAACTTTGCTTAGGCATCTAAATTAAACTAAATTCACTCAAAATTATTTGATGTCAACAAATTGTGACAAGTTAACAATCAAAAACACCAAGCACAAATGTAAATAACCAAACAATAACTAATAGGTTGCTTGATATAAATAACTCTTCCAAAAATAGCCTTTTATTGTGTTCAATCGTCAACGGTCGAGTTTAGGTATAGGACATGGTACATGAAATGTACTTAGAATTTGATGTAGAACCTAAATCTAAAATAAAAAATAGGTGTTTACGTTTTAATAAATTACGTTGATGACCGTAACTTATTTTTGGGCCACCCTGTATACATAAAATTATAGTAAGAAAACCCGCAGTTAAAAATAAAAATCGACATGTCCGAGCGTTTTTTTTTTGAACATACCCCTGAATTTTAAATGATTTTATTCCAACCTTTACGTTCGCACTGTATATATATATATAAAAATATATATAAAAATATATATATATATATATATATGACAAGCATCAAAGCGGTACCCAATCGCTCCAATTAACATATTAACTTAAAGCATACGAAGAAAAGCACTTGATTTTTAATGAAAATGTTCGAGCGTAGCCTAAGGTTTTATAATAGTAAGCTGTGAAATTAAGATAAATAATATTTAAAATTTTGCACGGTCTTACAATATTTGCAAAAAATTCTTGCTTCTGATCAGTTACCACTTTGCTAGGTATGTCAAAATTGCTGACAAATGACGGCAACCGTTTCTGCTTCTTTGTTAGCTAATGGATAGGGTTTAACAGATTTAGTTAAGTCACATTATAATATAAGAATAAACTTATTGTCATAAATATCCATTGTAGAGGACCTACCAGATCCAAAAAAAAAATTGAATTGCAAAACTCGCTATTGTGGTGATAGTCCTGCTCTTTGGCGATTTTTCACTGATGTACTAATCTCGGCCGATGCAATAACCTCTTTGTTTCTTGTCATACATGTAACATTTGTGCCCTTGTTATAACATTTATATCTCACGCACTCTACTACTCATTTTTTTCAACTCATTAGAATCCGTAATTAAAAAGACTATCAGTTTTTCAACTTAAGTCCTCGCTTGTTGCTGTTCAACCTACTGTCATTTGGTACAAAAATGCTACTTGCCATATTTCTTTTTTTAAAACTACACATTTTTCAGTCCTACTAATACAACAAGACCTAGCTTCGATTCGAGGTAACCATAACTTCGATTCGAGGTGAAATATTAATATACACATCTGTCTCTGACTCTAATGGTACTATAATACCAGGATTTGTCTCTGTATGAAAAGTAATTTAAAATTTCTGATAATTTATTATGCTTTCTGTTTTATACAGAAATGCTGATACTAGCATAAGCTGTAGCCCCGAATCAAATTTCTTAATAATACTAAACCTGAGAGATGAGATGTCATTACGAATGTAAAACAAAATATTCGCGGAACCTGCTGAAAATACTGAATCTGCGATACCTGGTTTTCAACATACTGGATGGAAACCTAACCTTTGAGTCATGAGACGACTTTGTTCGCGAGTTCTTACCTAAACCTCCAACTGTGCCTACCCTGTCTTTACGTATAAATTAGTAGCAACTTATCCTAAATGAATGTTCATTATAAGTCCTTGCTAAAAACTTGCACAAAAAAAATATTGGAAAAAAACAAAATTATTAAAACAGTACAGTAAAAATGTGTAATAGTTATAAATAAAATTAAATGATTAGTTAAATCGTTAAACGCGGTAAATAAAATGTAGGTCATGTTTTTCATCCATTGTGATTCTTTCTAATACTCTATTAAACCGAAAAGCACCTTTAATGGAAACGAAATTAATTTTTTATGGCCCCCATTGAACGCGGGATTTCGTACTGATTTAATTTCCTGGGGCAATGGGAGGCACTTAGGTTGCCCTAATAGCTTATTAATATTTAACGAGTTTCCAGATGAATTCGCTAATGAGAAAAGCGATACTCATTACGATGGACTTGTATAAAACGAGTTCCGGTTTTCTTATTTTTAGTTTTATTTAGAAATAAGAAACGATATCATCTTTAACTGTTAAAAAAACATTTGTTAATTAAAATAGAGTAACGATGATTATAAAATGATAAACCGAAATGAAATTTTAAGAACAGTAAAAGACAATTAATTAAAACAGTACGTGGAAAAATATTATTATGAATTTGCGTAAGTTCAGGAACGCGTTCTTGCTTAAAACGAAATAAAAAGCTCATATGAACATATGAGTCAAACCTCTAAGGTTTTAAGCTCAAAGTGGTAAATTTGAAAGACTTTTTTTTTATAATTTGATAGCTCTGCACATATATTAAAAAACTGTTATGCATTCGCAGATATCTTCTGATACGCAACTTAATGCGAGTTTTAACCTAAATATTTTTGAAAAAAAAAAGCAGGCTAGTTTTTCTTGCAATAAAAAATATTTTTATATTATATTTGTTTTGGTCTCTTTTAGCTTGGTGCAAAGTCTTCGCATAAAAAAATAAAAATCATATTTATAGACTTACTAATGCCGCAATTTTATTGTGTTACCAATCATTACTTAATAGTTCAAGCACTATTCTATTTAAACTACAACAGGACATAAATAAAGCCCTCAAAATATAAAAAACTAGATTCTAGAAGTAAAACTATTAAACTAAAATATTTCTCCCCAAATGTATTTATATATTTAAGATATAATATTTCTTCCCAATTCTATAACGCATGAGCCATCATAGGTTTGAAAAATCTTCCTAGCATGTCTAGCATACATTTCGCCATTTAATTTTTTTTCTATAAATAACGAACCAATAAGTGTCATCTCTCAGTTTCCCAATATAACATTAACCTTAAAGTGTTCCGTATGTCCTTTTATAAATACTCGTGGGTTCTCAATTTCAGAATTTTACAAAATTCAATTTTTCTATCAGAATAGGGACATCAGAATAATCCAGTTGGTATAGATGCCCAATGAGGCGATACAGTACACGATATCAATTTGCGTTGCTTTATTCACTAGTATTGGGTTAATCGTTTTTTTGTAATTCGCGTCAGTACCATTTTCTTAAAATTTTGTCACTAGTTCGCGAATGCACACGTTTTACGCTCTCCGGATGCCTCTGGTTAAAATAAAATTAATTTCTGTGCGTTTAGCTGTGTTGTCCACCATTATTATAGGTAAATGATATTTCTTTGCAAATAGTAACAAAATTAAAATCAAATGAAATAATTCTAATAATAGGTACTAGAACTATCACTATCACCTACACCACCATCTTTTTTGCCCGAGCAGAAACAAATGTTTTTTCAATTTTTACAGAAAATTTTTTGTTAATAATTTTAATATATTAATTTGTCACAAATAAATCTGTATACCGTAATCCTGTATACGAATAGCTGTACTTTTAACAGGTAACCTATAAGGAAGAGTTTTAAGATTAAGGCTACGATAGTAATTATCCTTTTTCTTTCTTTTTTTACCGCAATTTTTCGTTGTTCACATCTGGATGTAGGATTCCTTTCTGTTTGTTCAATCTGCACATCTGTTTCTTTTTCTCTTTCCCGAGGTTTGAATTTTTCTGATCATTTCTAAGATAGATTTAGGTAACCGCTGACTTTAGGTTTATGATATATGCTATATAAAAAGTATTCAAAATATATCGTAGACTTGTAAAATATCATGACGCCATAGTTTCTACTTGAGGTACCCTGTATGGGAAATTTTTGTTCCAAAAAAGGCTCAATACTAATCGACGTATCCGAAAAATAAAAATACCCGAATTTTAAATGCATTTGTTCCTTTCATCATGACTAAACTGTATACAGAGTGTTTCCTAACTACGGTACGAAACTATACAGGGTGAATCGTTAGGTCGTTTTATGAAAAAAAGTTCCTATGAACGTATGTCCGGAGTTGCTTTGTTTCTGAGATACAGGGCGATGAAGGTTCAAAAAAATAACGGTATTTTAAAAATACTATAACTATCCTTAAACCAATTTGGTTGAAATTTGGTGCAGTTATTTGAAGTTATAAGACGCTTATTTAGCTGTAACTAGATTGAAATTATTAGGTCCAGTGGCGTGTCAGTGGGCACCACATGCTTATTGTTGAGAAAAAACAAGGCCAATAATTAATTGTTTTGCAGCTTTTTTGATTTTTGTATTTAAGCAACTAAAAATACAACTTTTTCGTATCTTATCTTATTATCTTCATATCTGGCTTTGTTTTCGAGAAAAAAAAATTTAAAGTATCTTTAACTCATTCTAAAAATTATCCATGGACAACAACATGAAATAAAAACCAATTAATTCGATAAACAATTTCGACCTTAAAGTACATGAGCAAAATGTCCACTCTCCAATGCACGACTTTTTGGTCTCTTGTGTCTTGTTTACTATGATAATAAACATTCAACTTCTACGATTTTTATTATCAGATTTCTGAAATACAACAAAATAACAAATACATTGCTTCTTATGACACATAATTGGCAAATCCATTCAAGTACCTCCTTTGTACCTACCTACTTTGGAGACCAGCTGACAGTGATAGAATTGCTATAAGTAAAATTTAGCTGTCAATTAGCAGTGATTCATTACTCCATCATGAATAATTTTACTAACCATGAAATGACCGACATGCACTTTATTTATGGATTAGCAAATGGAAATGTGGAAAAAGCACGAAGAATTTACCAGGACAGAAGAATATATCCTAACAGAGTAATTCCATGTGCAACAACATTTAGAAAACTACATGCAAGATTATGTGAAACTGGGAGTTTTAATAAAAATATGGGTGGTGGAAGACCAGAACCTATAACAACGCCTGAACTGGAAGAAGCTATACTTGATGCGATAGAAGAAGATCCTTCCAATAGTATCAGGAAGATTGCACTGCAGCTTGAAGTCAGTTCAAAAACCGTTTGGAAAGTTCTAAAAAGAAACCTCCTACATCCATGTCACATACAGCGTGTACAAGCTCTACTGCCTCGAGATTTTCATCCAAGATTAATGTTTTGCAGGTGGTTGATTCATACGATGGCACACAATAATAATTTCCTACCAAATATTTTATTTACGGACGAGGCAAATTTTTCAAGAGATGCTATTATGAACTTCCACAATGATCATTTTTGGGCCGACGAAAATCCCCACGTTATTAGAGAAACTCATTTTCAGCAACAATTTTCGCTAAACGTTTGGATAGGAATTATTGGTGACTACCTAATTGGCCCATTTTTTCTATCAACAGGTATAAAATTAACAGGTGAATCCTACACGGATTTCTAGCAACACCATTTACCCACTTTATTAGAAGAAGTACCCCTACAAGTAAGAGTCAACATGTGGTTTATGCGTGACGGGGCTCCAGCTCATTTCAGTGTTCTTGCTCGTCAGCATCTCGACGTCATCTACCCTAATTGCTAGATTGGACGTGCAGGACCTCAAAATTGGCCGGCTCGAAGTCCTGATATGAATCGCCTGGATTACTATTTATGTGGCCATCTGAAGGCTCTTGTTTATAAAACTCCTGTTCTAGATGTGAATGACTTGAGGAATCGGATAATTGTCAATTGCAATATCATAAGGGATACTCCAGGTATTTTTGAGCGTGTCAGACACTCAATGACAAATCGTTTGCAGTCGTGTATTTTATCAGAAGGTGAGCATTTTGCTCATTTACTTTAAGGTCGAAATTGTTTATCGAATTAATTGGTTTTTATTTCATGTTGTCGTCCATGGATAATTTTTAGAATGAGTTAAAGATACTTAAAATTTTTTTTTCGAAAACAAAGCCGGATATGAAGATAATATAAGATACGAAAAAGTTGTATTTTTAGTTGCTTAAATATAAAAATAAATAAAAATCTCTATAGAATAATGGCGTTAATAATGGTTTGTCTTTCTCTTATACTCCTGATTAAGATTTATTTTTGCAACACTCACAAACTTTAGTATTTCACTCTATTATAAAATTTTAATAACCAACATCCCTAAATAAAATTGATGACAAATCACAGACTGTAAATATGAGACATAAATATTCTGTTGATGGCTGACAATTCGATCAATAAATATAAAATGTGTGATTTAACCCCTTAAATTAAATCATTTAAGAATACAGTCTTTAAAATTCGATATAATATATAGGTTCAAGAATAGTGCCCGAATTTTTTTATTTAATTTTTTTCTCTTTTCCGCAACTTATTTTTTTTTAATTTATTTTGTGGCTTTAATCAACCCTTAACTTTGTTAGGACACTGAATCTAAAGCTGTTGCACGTTGGTCGATCCTGTGCCACCTGAAACCACCTGTTTACTGTTTGTTACTTGATATCAAAGCCATCTTCTGTCTTTTTTTTTTTTTTATGGTAAACACAAGCACAAGAGGAAAGTCCTATGTCACTCTTGGAGTGGTGCTTGCGCGAAGATATTTGTGGGCATTTATCTTGAATCGCTGTAGGTTGTATGTGTCGGGAAATATGTGAGGTGGAAGCCCGTTCCACAAAGAAGATGTTCTCCAGATGAATGAGTCCCGATACAGCGACATCCTTGGGGTAGGCAGGTGAACTCGATGTTGATGAGCCGCAACTGCTAGACGCGTCCTTCTTGCCGGAACAGTCCTGGGTGGAATCAGGCCTGCCAGCTCAGAGGAGCACTTACCGTGATAATAACGGTAGAATAAACAGAGATCAGCCACCTTTCTCCTGTGCTCCAGACTATCCAGACTCTTTATCAGTTCTGGTTTGTCGATAAGACGAATAGCTCTTTTCTGTATAGAATCCAGCAGGTTTAAGCTATGCTTGGGTGCAGAACTCCAGACATGCGAGCAATACTCGAGGAAAGGGCGTATTTGAGCCTTATAAAGAGTCAGCAGCTGTTCTGGTGTATACAGTTTTTTCGTTTTGAAAAGCACTCCGAGTTTTTTGGAAGCCGCCCTGGCGACCTCGGCAACGTGGTCATGCCAGGACACACTGTTCGTGACCTCGACTCCTAGAAGATGTAAAGATGATTTCATTGGCAATGTTTTCCCTGCCATAACCAGCTCCGGGCCACCAAGGTTAGTCTTCATCGTAAATACTGCAGCCTGCATTTTTTTTAGCGTTAAAATTGACCAAATTGTTATCGCCCCACTCCAAGATTGTTCTAATATGGTTGTTGGTTGAAGCTACTTGTTGCTGCCTAAGATTCTGAGAACTTGCGGCTGTCATTGGTTTGGCGGACTTAAATGTGGAAATAAGTGTGCTATCGTCCGCAAAGCTGTAGATTGGATTGACAGTGGTTCCTAGCAAATCGTATATTAAATTTTATGTCTGTTTATTTTTTATTTTTTGTCTGATTTGGCTGCCTTCAGATCCGTTCAGTCGGGATTTACTGAATCGCTTACTTTTTTTGGAGCAAAGATCGATGACTTTACCAGCCAAATAGAGAACGTAAAAAAATTATCTAAAACGATAAATGAAATGCAGCAGGAAATTTCCGAAATTCGTAAAGAGTCTTTGCACTTAAGAACGGAAATCGAAGTGCTACAACAAGAGAGTCGTAAAAATAATATTGAACTCTGCGGCGCCCCAGAAAAAAGGAATGAGAATATAATATCAATGGTAAAAAAAATAGGCTCCATTGTTGGAACCATAATTCATGATGATGATATAGCCGCTTCTCATAGAGTTGCTCGTTTTAACAAGGGGTCGGATACCAGCAATATTTATCCTAAAAACGTTATAGTAAAGTTTTTCTCCGTGTCGAAGAGAAACGAATTTTTAAGTGCAGTTAAGTTAGGTCGAAACCATGGTTTGAAGGCTTCTGACTTGGGATTTGAGCAGGGAACTAGGTTGTTTGTCAATGAACATCTCTCTTCATACTTCAAGCAGCTGCAAGAAGGGCTCGGGAGTTTTGCAAAATGTCAAACTATACATATGGCTGGATTAGGGATTCGAAGATCTTCATTAAAAAAGAGGATAATAGTAGGGCTTTTCATGTCTCCAATGAACAAGTTTTGTCGTCTTTGAGTACTTAATCCCTTTTCTTCTTATGTTTAAATACTTTAGTCTATCTCCTATGTATAATCTCTATTTAAATGTCTGTATGCACTGAATTTTCAATTTATTACCAAAATACCAGAGGACTTAGAACAAAAACTGTTGATATTTACCAATCTATGTGTGCTGCTCAATTTGACTGTGTATCAATAACTGAATCCTGGCTGAAGCCTGATGTGCTGAGCTCGGAGTTATTTCCTCCTGGCTACAATGTTTTTAGATTGGACCGTAGTGCTCTAGTGAGTACTACGGCTCTAGGGAAAAAGTGATGGTGGCGGAGTAATGCTAGCTGTGCGCGATATTCATTGTGCCGAACTCATACCAAGATTATGTAACACCAATAATATAATTGAAGATATATGGGTCAGTGTCGTCTTAAATGGAGGTAATAAATTGTTAATTTGTACTGTCTATGTCCCCCCTCACGCATCTTCGAATAACTATAAACATTTCATGTCAAAAGTAGAGTCTGTACTAAGTAACAAAATTAATGGAAAAGTTTTATTGCTAGGTGATTTTAACTTGCCTAATTTATCCTGGTCGAGTAATAACAAACTAAATTCTGATAACGCCACTGACCCATGTAGCAAATGCTTTACTGATTTTTACTTCCTTAATGGTTTAAAACAATTTAATTATATTTTGAATTCAAGGAATAGAATTTTAGATTTAGTTGTAGGTACTAATTCTTTAATAACCGAGGTACTTAAATGTAATTACCCATTAGTGCCTGAGGACAGTCATCATATGTCGTTGGAGGTAAATATTAAGTTAAATTATGAAAAAAAAGTCGTGTGTAATTCTTATCAAAAGGTAAATTTCATTAGAGCAAATTATGCAGTTATTAATGAGAAAATTCGTTCTCTTCAGTGGAAGGATTTATTTTTATCTCGTGATGTAGATAACAACATCGAATGTTTTTACGCAGAACTGAGTAATATTGTGAATTCTGAAATATCAAAAATAAAAATTAAAAAGCGCCAATATCCTTTATGGTTTTCTAAGCACACTATTAATTTAATAAAGAATAAAGTGCAGGTGCACAGAGACTGGAAAAAATACAAGCTACAGTCTGACTACGATATTTTCTTAAATTTACGTAAAACTGTAAAACTAAATATTGGTAAAGACTATAAAGTTTACATTACTAAAACAGAGGAAAATATTAAGCATGACACAAAGTACTTTTGGTCGTTTATTAATAATAAAAGGAATACAAAAAAATTGCCGTTAAAAATGACCTTTAATGATCAATATGCTACGAATAACTCTGACATTTGTGAACTTTTCTCAAAGTTTTTTAGCAGTGTTTTTGAACCATCTAATACTCCATCATTAATTGATGTTGTCCGATCAAAAGAATGTTTTACTGTTGATCATGTTCGAGAAGACGATATTAGAGAAGCATTATGCTCTATGAATCCCAAAAAGGGTCCTAGGCCAGACGGATTTCCCTCAATATTTCTGAAATCATGTCCTAATCTTTGTGAGCCTCTATATTTATTGTATAATCAATGTATTTCAACTGGTAAATACCCTAAGCTTTGGAAAGTGGCCCAAATTGTGCCTATTTTTAAATCAGGAGATAAAAGCGCTATCAATAACTATAGACCGATTTCTCTCTTGAGCCATTTTGGGAAACTGTTTGAGTCTCTTATTTTGGATCAATTATTTTTTATTGTTAGGGGATCGATTGACTTAAACCAACACGGCTTTTTAAAAAAAAGATCGGCACTGACTAACCTTGTGCCTTACGTTCAACTCATATCTGAGAATATGGAGCGAGGTTCTGAGACTTGTACAGTGTACACCGATTTCTCTAAAGCTTTCGATAAGGTCCACCACCCAACTCTTTTAATAAAGCTTGAGAATTTCGGGGTACATGGGGCTTTGTTTGAAATTTTTAAAAGTTACTTAAGTGAAAGATCTCAGTATGTTGTTGTAAATGGCCAAAAATCGAAGAGTACAGCTGTGACTTCAGGTCTGCCTCAGGGGTCACACTTGGGTCCTCTGCTGTTTATCATTTTCCTATATGATATAGAGCAATGTTTTTCACATAGTAGCTATGCTTTATATGCAGATGGTCTTAATATCTCAAGAACTAATAATTCGGCTGCTGATTACTTTACTTTACAGTACGATTTATCTAATTTTATGAATTACTGTACTTTGAATAGACTTTTTGTCAATTTGGATAAATGTAATTGTATTTTGTTCTCTAAAAGGCCTGTTCCTCTGCAAGTTAAATGTGATCTTTACCTAAATAATGTTAAGCTTACATATTTGGATTATATTAAGGATCTTGGGGTGACATTGGATCCTAGGCTTTTGTTTGAAAAGCATCTTGAAAATATTGTACAAAAGGCTCTTAAAAATCTTGGATTTGTTTTTCGAGCAACAAAAGGATTTAGCAACATAAATTCCTTAACAATTTTATTTAATAGTATAGTAAGACCTGTACTGGAATACGCAACAACAGTTTGGAATCCAATGTACGCCAATTATATTGGCCGACTGGAGAGTGTGCAGCGCAAATTTGTTAACACTTTAAATTATAGGTTTAACAGACGACGGCATTTCTTTAGTTATGATGATAATTTAAAATTTAAAATTTTAGAAAAACTCAATTTTAACATCAATCCTTACATCCGTCGTAATAGACAAACTTTTGTAGTGTCCAGGTATTTTTCCAATTACTTATCGAATTCTCCAATTATTAGATGTACCCGTATGTATAATAGTTTGGAGTTAAACCATCCTAATATTGACTTATTTTTTTTGAGCTTTGATGCCTTTAAACGACACCTAAGATGGCTTCCTGATTAAACTACATAAGTAATTCTTTCTAGATTGTGATGTAATTTTAAGAATTAATTCTCTGTAGTTGTAATTATTATTATAGAGAACTTGTTTACTAATTTGTGTTTGTGATATAACGTGCTTTCTTATTATTGGACAGCTGTGCCTGTCTGTTAGAAAGCCTTGACTGTAAATAAATAAATATAAGACCCGTGATCATCTAGATTATGACAAAATTTTTAAAATACGACCTGTAATAGATGCAATCAAATTAAACATGTCAAAAATTGATCAAGAATAAAACAATTCAATAGACGAAATCATGGTGCCATTCAAGGGGAGGAGTTCATTCAAACAGTTGATTCGGAATAAACCGCATAAATGGGGAATTAAAATATTTGCCAGAGCTGGAGTGAGCGGTTTTATTTATGACTTTGAAATATACAAGGGAAAAGGGACCGTAAAAGAGAGTAATCTAGGAATCAGTGGTGATATTGTTATAAGACTTGTGGAGACATTACCCAAAGACTTAAATTATAAAGTTTTTATAGATAATAATTGGTTCACGTCGTATAAACTATTATGTGAACTTAAGAAACTGGAAATATTTGCATGTGGAACCGTAAGGATTGTAAGGATACCTGGATGTTAATTAAAAAATGATTCTGAGTTGAAAAAGGAAGGAGGTGGTTCGTTTGACTTTTGTACAGACGAGAGTAAAAATGCTCGTCTCCTTATATTGAATCAAAATAGGTGTTAGATGTTATTATTTACGACTAATTTACCATCCAATAGATATTTACATCATAATTGCATGGCTCTTGTACAGGAGAGACTGTTCAGCAAGAGGTATCAATAAGTTTAAACGACTGGTCACATTCAGAGCCGAAGTTTCACATGCAATGTTACAACAAAATGCACCATTGCGGCGAAGAGGACGGCCATCTGATCCAGTTGATAATGAACAGCCTCCGCGTAAACGGCCTGTTGTACCCAGACCCATAGATGATGCAAAATTTGATAGATTCTCTCAATGGCCAGAACAGATCGAACCCAAACAGAGATGTAGAAATTGCATCAAATTATACACCAGAATTTCCTGTATGAAATGCAAAATCCTGTATGCCCCTTTGTTTGTCAAAGGATAACAATTGTTTTGTTAGATTTCATAACCGTTAGTTTTTAATGTTTAGTACCTTTCCTACTTTTCCGATACGACTTAAGTTAACTAAAATAAACAATTAAAAATTTACATTTGTATTATTTTTCGCTCACTGATTCCAAATGAAGTAATAATTTTTTTCCCTAAAAAAATGGCCCTTTCAAAAAAAAATTTTACCTTATTTTTTAGCCAATAATTATACAAAAAAAAAGAAAAAAAATTTTTTTTTGCAAAAAATAATTTGGGCTTGAGAGGGTTAAGTAGCACAAGTTACATTGCTAAGTATATGAATACGAGTAACGCTTCCGTCTGGCGGGTGCTACGCGAGCAAAAACTTTATCCTTACCACTTCCAGAAAGTTCAAGGATTGGCTGCAGCCGATTATCATCCTAGAGTTCAATTTTGTTAATGGCTTATTCATCAAATCGCTGTAAAACCAAATTTTTTACGCTATGTTTTATAGACCGATAAAGAGGCTTCTTTCTCAAGAGACGGTATTTTTAATAGTAGGAATAGCCATTTGGGACGAAGAGAATCCCTATGCAATTTTTCATAAAAAGTATCAGCAACTATGGTCTGTCAACGTATAAGCATTAAGCAGGCATTCTTTATCATTATTTACTTAGACCATACTTTCTACCGGAACGGTTAACAGGACCTATTTTCCGCCGTTTCTTGGAGGAAATTCTTCCAGAACTTCTGGAAAATGTTCCAATAAACGCTGGGCAGCAAATGTGGTTTCGGCATGATGAAACGCCAGCTCACTTTGCTGTACAAGTACATGAGGATTTGGCTCAGCGGTTTTGACACCTTTGGGTTACCAGAAATGGAGCAGTTTCTTGGCCTCCTAGGTCACCCGATTTAGCCTCGCTAAATTTTTTCCTATAGGCACATGTTAAGTCTTTAGTCTTCGAAACTTCAGTAGGAATTGTGAAACGAAAGTGGACGAATTATAGCAGCATTTGAAACGAGTATCAAATTTTTAGTCAAGTCCGCCGAAGTCATGTGCGAGGATTAAATCAGTGTGTTCAGGATAAAGGAAGGCATTTTGAATGATTATCGTGATGATATTACGTACAGAAGGCAAAAATTTAATGCATTAAATCCGCAGACATCTCATCGTTTTTCTAAATTTTAACGCGTCTTAGAGTCCTAGAGCCGTAGTGACACTTTTTCAGACATAGGTACTCAAATGTTTTCTACTGTCGCACTGAATAACCCCTAGAAGTTTGATCCGAAATCTATGGAGGAATATTAACTGATTCTCTACCATTCTAAACAATAAAGGTGCTCATAAAATAGTTATTTTCTTACCTGAAAAACTTTTTTCCGATGTTGGTGTCTGTAACAGGAATTAAATGAAGACCAGTTTTATACTGCATATACATATTATGCGTCATGAGAAGCATCCATGCAAACACACATAGTCTTATGTAGTGAAGGGCAGATGACAAAGCTATGCACAGCTCCGAGTCCTGAAACAAGTACAAAAAATAGTATATCCCATAGCCCAAGAAACACATTTTATTATCGTTAAATATACAGGGTGGAATTTTCAACTGGAATAAATTAAGTATTAGAGAGCCTATTTATTTGTTGAAAAAATAAAGGAACACAGGTCCCTTTATTTTCAGTTTAGCACCTTTTTTTCTTGAATCTTTATAAATTTTACCCTCTTTTTGAGGGTAGCAAAAACCCCAATTTTTTTTTTCAAATGTGAAGGTATGTTTTGTGATAGCATGTTGGAAAGGAAATAAAAAAAGGAATATGACCCACTATTTACTTTTGCATTTTAATAAGCTAAGAAGCTAGAAAGAAATAAAATACGAATTTTTCGACAAGGTTATTTTGTTGTAAGTATTGTTGGAAATGTCGCCCATTTTTTTTTTGGAAAAACCCTAATCTAAAATAAAATTTATTCTTGATATTACGAATCATATCTGGAGTTATTTGGCGAATTTCATATATAAGTCTTTGCCTAAGTTCATCTAAATTTTCTGGTCTTATTACGTAAACTTTCGGTTTTTAGGTGACCCTAAACGAAATAATCCATAGGATTAAGGTCCGGCGATCTTGACTTTCATTCAATGGTAACTCTTCTTCCTATCCAGCGGTTTGGAAAAACTTAAGTCAAATGGTGTTGCACGTTTTGGGCGTAATGAGGCGGAGCACCATCCTGCTGAAACCATATTCGATCATCATGAAGATCTGCTTCTGCTTGATGAGGAAATAAAGCAGTCAAAGCTGGCATAAACTCTTGTTGCAAGTAATTTAAATATGTAGTGCCATTTGAGTTAGCTGTAAGGCATATTGGGCCAATGACTTGGTCGCCAATTATGCCTGCCCAAACATTAAGTTTTTGCGGACGCTGAGGGTGTGTTTCTCGTATCCAGTGAGAGTTTTTTGTGGACTAACATCGACAGTTCTGTTTATTGACCTTACTATTGAGTGCAAATCACTTGTAAAAGAATCTAATCCAAATCTGCTAAATGCTAATTAAAAAGATTCATCATCACATCACAAAACTGAAGACGACGGTCCGGATCATCTTCTAATAAATCCTGTATATATTGCATTTTATAAGACGTATCGCTTATGTTGCATTCTCTTACAACCTGTCGAACTGGAGTATTAGGATTTTCTTGGAGAGTCAGTAAAACATTTAATTGCGTGTTTTTATCCATTAGCCCACCTCACGATAATGATTTTCATATTTGCTGATAATGCTTTGGGAAATTGCTGAAAGATTAGGATGTCTTTCGTGAAATAGAGCTGCTACTTCTGCTTATGCGCGTGATCTGTCTCCAAAGCCAAAATTTCATTAAAATTTCAATTTTTAGTGATTTAGTTGAATAACCCATTTTTGTATGAAAATACTTTTTATTTAAAGTAAATGGTTCAAACTGCACAAAATACAATTTACAACAATATTATACAACAAAATTATTGGCTTCTACCAAACCAAAAATAAAGTGATCATTGGAATGTGACAGACAAATAAACAAAAACTTGATCAATTACATTTTTTTTTCATTTGGACATTCCGCGCAGGTAAAATCCACTTGCTAAAATGGCAACATTTTATTACTTTTCTGGCTTTCTAGCTTATCAAAAGGCAAAAGTAAATAGTAAATCATATTCTTTTTTTTATTCCCTTTCTAACGAGATATCATAAAACATACCTTCACATTTGAAAAAAAAACTTAGAGGTGGTTTCTAGCATCAAAAGAGGGTAAATTTTATAAAAATACCAAAAAAATGTGCCAAACTGAAAATAAAGGAACCCATGTTCCTTTTTTTTTTCAACAAATAAATAGACTCCCTCTCCCTCACTGAATTTGTCACAGTTAAAAATTCCACTCTGTATTTAACGATATTTTAGTAACTTTTTAGTTTTGGTATAAACTGTCCAACAATGAACCATTTTTATTTTTTACTCATTTTTTAAAGAGAATAGAGAAGGTAAAATTTGCAAACTTCAGTTTATATTAGTTATTATAATGATGTATTAAATACAGGCACCATTTAACAAAAAATAATATAGAGTTAATCTTTATAATTTTTTTTTTAAAACCTGTTTTGTGGTTTACTGTGTACCACCTTGTGGGTACAATGAACCATCTACACTGTTTACAGTGAACCAAAAACAAAAAAAAAACGAATGAAGTATGATTATGTATTTTTCAATAATTACAACCAGTTTTAAAGTTTTAAATTCTAAAAATAAGTTAGCAAAAATAAGAACTTCTTTTAAAAAACTAAGAACAAAAAACAAAATAAAAAAAACTTAACTTTTACAAAAAAATAGGAATTTTAACGAACATCTAATAAACCTAAATTAACATTAAATTTAAAATAGGAATTTTGCCTTGAGGTACTTCCATTAATATGAGGCTTTGGTAAAATAGTTTTTATGTCCGCTAGATCTATATCTGCCATATCTGTAACAAGAGGCATGTAAAACATATTGTCTATAACTTTTCTACGCAAGAACGTTACAGAAAAACTATTTTTATTTTCTTTTAAAATTTTCCCCACATAATAAATAATATTTTTCTTTAATTGAAATTCTACAAGCACAAAGTCATCAGGAAGTGGGGCTCTCTCAAGAGCCAACTTAATACCTGGCAACGCTTCATCTTCTGATGTCTCATTATCACTGTCTAAAACCAACGATGTGTCTGAGCTTGACGATGAACTTTCCATTAGGACTATCTTTGTCTTCTTCGGAACTATTCGTCTTTTACGTTGTTGCTTCATTTCCAAGAGGTCCTTTTCAGGAGTGTCAGTTGCAATTAGACTCCTTCCCGCTTTGCGTCTTTTCCTTGTATTTTTTCTGGCGGCTGCACGGAGTGGTGGTTGAAATTCTTTGGGAGATATAAAAATATTTTCGTTGTTTTGTTGATACGAAGTGGTTGGAATAGGAGACTCGATATTTAGGTTTTTCTCGATACCATCTGGTTGATTGGATATAGTAGCTTTTTCTGTTGACATGTCACGTTGTGAAGAGTTTGTGTTTTCTTCAATATCATCTCTGTCATCTGGGTTTCCATTTTCCACCTCTTGGTCCAAAATATATAGGTTTCGATCTCCAGGGTCAGGTCTATCGGTGACGGAGCTAGGCATAAAGTCAACTTCTGAAAAAATGTTACGATCAAACGGAAATTTGCCTGTTTTCCGAAATGCATTTGTAATTGTAGATGGTGTCATAGCTTTCTGATAAGCTATTCCAATAAAAGATGCTAATTTATAAATAGTAACGGGAATCCCAGGATTTCTCAGCATCCAAGAATTAATAGAGGCATTATAATATTCTTTAAACGGCTTCATTATACCAACATCTAATGGTTGGGCTTTCTGCGTTGTATGGGGTGGAAGGGTTAAAATATTAACACCGTTTTCCTTTGCAATATCAATAGCTCTGATTGTCAGGTGCGATTCGTGGTTGTCCATAATCAATATGGATGGATTCTCTTTTGAAGATGAGCTATGCTTGACAAAATGAAGCATCACCTCGCTAAAGAGATCTGAATTTATCCAGCCACTGGACGTTGGCAAGCTCAAAGAGCCTGGTGGAGCTCCATTAAGCATATGTGGTTTAAAATGCACTCTGGGAAATATTAAAGCTGGCGGTAGACTTTGTCCACTTGCACTTACGATACAACATATAGTAACTAATGGTCCCTTTTCTCCACTGGTTACTTTGGACAAGCTTATACCCTTGGGTACCAAGACTCTTTGAGGTTTTTGCACGGTCGTAGTGGAAGTTTCGTCCAAATTAAAGATTCGCGTCCCATCGGCAAACCGTGGATCTCTTTGCAAAATATTATAAAGATTATCAAAAAATTTTCGCACATTTGATCGGTTAAAAGAGGTTGCTCTGGCTAGACTACAACGCTCTGGGCATCTTAGCGTCAAGGTTGGATATCATGGCGAAAAAAACGCAGCCATTTTATTCCAGCAAACTCCTGTTTTGACCATGAAGCAGGCATTTTTATATTATTTTTTTTACCATTTAGTAAGCAATCCTACGACAATCTTTATTCGTTACGCCGTAAAAAGCATAAGCACATTCATATATGTATTCCACTAACGACTTTTCTTGCTCCACTGTAAATACTTTGTTAACCTCATAGTTTGGATTAAGTCGAACATCGTCTCCTAACTGTTGCTGCTTCATGAAGTATCTCCGAAGTGTTGGATAGGGAATAGATTTCCTTCTAGAGGCTTCTCGTAGGCTAATTCCCGTATTCTTGAGAGCAAGAGCGTCAGCCATTTGTGCCTCAGTGTGCTTTCCGATTTTACGTTCTCGTTGTTTGCGAGCCATGATGCTAAAAGTCAATTTTTTTATAAATATCATTTTATAGATAATACGGTCCACAGTGAACCGATTTACTGTGTACACAGTGAACCGATTCACTGTGTACCGGTTCACTGTGTAAATTTGCTACTATCCAATAAAAAAATTAATAACAAAATAGCAATAATGAAAAACAAAAGAATTATTATTTATAAGTTGGCTAAAAAGAATTAACAATAGATGACACTATCAAACATTCAAAATATTTGAGCAAACACCCCAAAAACATTGGGTAAATGAACATACGAAATTTAGTTTGCTTACCTGAAAACACACAATTGCACGTGGCGCGTTTAAAATAATACTGATCGACGAGAATCGACTAGCATACGTTAGAGATGCTTTAAGTGGTCCCCACCACACACACTAACGACCGTTGGTAAATGTAGTTGCGCCAAATTTGAATATGGTTCTCTGTGTACTGTGGTTCAGTGTTGGACAGTTTACCCTATTCATCAACCGTATATGTTATATGGTCAAGTTATATTTATTAAACTGTAGAATATACGTATATTATTATATATATATATATATATATATATATATATATATATATATATATATATATATATATACTCTTCTGTTTACAAAAAGGCGAAAATTTCGACATTTAAAAAAATTTTCACCGGATTTACATATCTAGTTTTTAAACTCGATATGTATGTATGTATGTATGTATGTATTTTAAATGATAGACTTTTTATACACGTATATATTTTATAGTGTAATAAAGAATATTAAATATTAAACACAGGGAAATCTAGAAAAAAGTAGGAAACGCATGAACGTGTATGAAACACTATAATTATACCAAATAAGATATACAATTAAAAAAAACTGAAGAATACAAATTTGCTTAAAACTAAACAAGTATTTAATAAATAAAAATTTATTTTAGAAAAATGCATTGGTGTACATTTTTATAATAAAAAATATTTACGATAGACCCCTTATTAATATCATTGCTAAAAATTTATTTTGTTCTATGTCAAAAAATGTCCCCTGATGCATAAAACACACCTGCAAATTATTTAAAAGTTATTTAAAAAAATTCTTTTTTTTTAAATTTTAACACCTTTTAGATCAGAAACTAAAACGTTTAGAACATATATTCATATGAAAAAAATTCTTACTTATTGTTGAAGAATCACTCTGTAAAGTTTGCCAATGGAGTTTCTGGACAACCGGTATAATATACCATAATTTAAGTCAACAACGTCTTTTTTAAACGTTTGTATACGTCTTTAAATAGTATACAATTTACCATACTAAAACGTTTAACTTTTATGAAATAATAAATATATATTATTAAAGTGTAATAAATCTTCTTGTTAAACGTGAATAACATAAACATGATATTAGATTCCTCAACGCATATTACGCGGACATTTTATCCGATTTTTATAGTTGAAGTGCAATCAAATATGTAAACGTGGTGTAAATCAAAAATAAACGTTTAGTTAACTTTCGTGTGTTGCGTGGGAGGTATTTAAATAAAGATAAATTGAAAAGACTATTTTCTGTTTGAATTAAAAGGTTAAAAATGTAATTTTAAGATTAAATGCCATAACCCGGCGAAATGTCATGCAACGCGCAAAATGAAATAACTTTCCGACTAACCCGAAAGGGAACGCTAAAAATATGCGACTGAGGTTTCGGGCTTTAAGGAAACTTTGCCGATGGTATTAGAGTTTTAAAAGTCGGCTTTGAAAACTCACTAGATTTATTGTCTCAAACAAAAAGGAGTATCGACATCGGTGCTTCTTTGAGAGTTTTGCTGATTTGAAACAATTTGTTAGATAAAAGTTAGACATATTGAAAAAAACATTTAATGGTTTTGGATTGGTCTTAGTTTTTTCAATAATATTATTACTTAGGTAAAAGGAATTCAAACCTTTAAAAAAAATTTGATTTAAAAAACAAGATAAACTTAAGAATACTATTGATTTTATAAGAAAATTGACTCATATAATATAATTCAGTACCTAAAAAATAAAAAAATAATAATTTTGAGCAACATGAAAAAGAAAACACCATTGTAGCGAGTGAAATTATTGAAAGTGCAGAAAAATAAGTCGATGGGTGAAATAACAAAAATTCTATTTAGTTCTATTGGGCTAAGCTTATCTTTTAAAGATATTATTATTAGTGTACAAAAATACCACCGGCTTATGATAAACAATAATATCCCAGCCTGTTGTAAAACTATTCACTAGCTTTAAGTAATCTGGAACACTTGCCCAAATTAAGAATAATTTGTTGCCTCAAAACATTATTTTCTCCGTTACCGTCAATAAAAAAGAGCACTAATTGAGTTTTTAAAATATCGGTCAGTACGTTAATTTTTTGAGTATACTGTAAGTTTAATACAATATTTCAGTGTTTCTTTTTTGTTGAGTAACTTACAGATAGATCGAGATGTTGAAAGAAAAAAAATTACTCATTAAAAATTAGACACTTAAAAATTAGAAACTATAGATGAAAATATTAGGCCAAATGTAAGTACAATCGTAAGAGAATAATTTACGTATTTACAATTTCATAATATTATTTTATCTCTGTTCGTGCATTTCCTCATTTTTTCACAATTTCATTAGTTCGTTCTCTGAAACAATTTCTTGTGTTGTAATTGTGTCAGCGTTCTTAACTATTTAAGGCAGAATTTTAAGAATGAAATTTGTGAACTATTACCGAGAAATGTAACTTCGGTAAAACTATATACAGCAATTTCACGAATTTCCCTTTCTTTCTCTAATTGTCGAGCAAGTTTTATTATATTCCATATCCACAATTTTCAAACTTATGGATGACTTCCAAAACCATAGATTTTACCGGAATGTTTCGATTTTTCAAAGAAAATACAGCCCTGCCAATTACGATCATTGGGGAACGACCTTATCGCTCAATGCAGAGGCAAACGTTAGTGTAGCTAGAAAAGTGCATGGAAATTGGTAAAAGAGATTAAAACATAATTGCAATTCCAATGCAATGAGCGGCATTTTTACTTAAGGCCGATCTATGAAAACGAAGCGCAGTTATATATAATCTAAATTAATCTAAAACAGAACATAGTTGTAAAGAAAGAAGGGGTGAGAGTATATCAGTATATATTATATCATACATAAATTATGATAGACGAAAAACAATGAAAAACACAAAGTCACGGTCTCACAACATTTACTTAAAGCTACACGTGTTTCGCTCTATTCAGAGCATCATCAGGCCTAAAACAATAATAATTAGTATTGAAAGAAAAAAGAGGACATTAAAAAGACTAAAACCTTAAAAAGCCACTAACGTTGGCAAAACAGTAAATAAACATACATTTAAGGTTAGGATGACTATACAGTTATTTAGAACCAAAAAATAAAAAATAAAAAATTGTAAAATAATATCACATCTATTGGGAATCGAACCCGCGACAACAAGCTTACAAGCCAGAGACTATAACCTATGGGCTACCGGAACACTGAGGAGAAGTTCAAAACATTTGTTGTTAAGCCAAGGCATTCTAACACAATATTAAACTTATTTCAGTTTGAAGAGATTATGTAAATATAAAATTGATTAAATAAGATTATTAAAAATAAGGTTGAGTTCAAAATTAAATACGTCGTTAACACAGACAAGAACAGGACTCTTCTTGGCTTTAGTAATTTCCATCCTCTCCAGAAGGTCAAGCTTTTTCCCTATAGGGCATTCATGAAGTATTTCAGCTCCGACCTCTGGAGAAAAGTGATGTGTGGAAGCTAACAGGTGATTCGCAAACGCTGACTTTGTATCACGGATGTTTGTATTTTTAAATTTCTCAAACAACGCTACATGTTCTTCAACGCGTGTAGAAATTTTTCTTCCAGATTGGCCAATATATACAGCGTCACAATCCCCATATTTCAAAGAGTAAACCCCTGATTTCGAAAAGATATTTGATAGTTTTATCACGCTCACTAACTGTTTTTTTAAATTATTCGCGGTTTTGAAAGCGATTTTGATATTAGAGGTCTTAAAAAATTTAGCTAAATTTAATGAAATTGAGCCGAAAAAGGACAAAGATCTAAAGGACTTTTTGTCGTCTTTCACATGAAGAAGGTTGTAAGTCAACGTATATTTATTTAAGAACTTTAAGTATAATTTGTTAATTAAGTAAAGTGGGAATCCATTATTAAAAGCAATATGTTTTATAATATTAAGCTCTTTAGCAAACGCTTCCTTTGACAGGGCGATGTTAAAAAGCCTGTAAAAGAAAGAATTGAAGGAGGCAAATTTGTATGGATAGGGAGAAATAGACGCATATTGAATGACATTATCAGTAGTTGTGGGTTTACGATATATTTCAAATATTAGTTTATTATTGAGTCTTTCTATAAGGAGGTCTAGGAATGGCAATTTACCATTTTGTTCTTCCTCAATGGTAAAAGAAATCTTTGGGTGCAAAGAATTCACAAAACGAAGAAAATTTGTCAAATCTTCTTTCTGGCCATTCCAGACAATGAAAATATCGTCAACGTACCTCTTATATTCAATGAGAAACTCCCCAAACCTACCTTTAACAATACTTTTTTCTAGGTTGCTCATAAAAATTTCACTTAACAGTGGGGAAAGGCATGAACCCATATCCAATCCAGAGACTTCTTTGAAAATTTTATTATTGAATTGAAAGAAATTTTGATTCACAACAAGGCTGAGCAAGTCCAAGAGGTTATCAACTATAACTCGACTAAGGGAAGATTTTAATAATAGAGTTCTTACCAGATCTATACATTCTGTAGGGGGAATGCTAGGAAAAAGATTTTTTACATCCAAAGAAATAAGTATAGATCCGTCAGGTATGTAAAGATTTTTCAGACTATTTGACAAATCCACTGAATTTTTAGTTGAATAAACACTACTAAACTTAGTCACCTCCCTCAAAACTGTGTTTAACCAAGCTGATAAATTGTAGCAGGGGGAATTGATAAAAGAAACCACTGGTCTTATGGGAATATTGTTTTTGTAAATTTTTGGAAGACCGTAGAGAATTGGAGTTCTGGGAATCATAGGATACAGCTTTTCATTCTTAGTGTTAAAGAACTCAAGAGTTAAAGTGCACTTGTCCAGCATTTGCTTAACTTTAGTAAAATACGAGTTGGTGGGGTCTCTATTGACTGTAACAAATAAATTATGATGTAAAAGCAAATAAATCCAATAATATTGGTTTATTGTAAGATTAACTAAATCTTAAATTAGGATAATTAGTATTTATCGACCTTCCTCGTTTAATGCTAGACTATTTATTACTTACGTGGCCAATAATATGAATAATATAAGAGAAAAATAGTATATTGTATACCTAGTAGGAAAAGCTTAACATTCCCGGGCAATCGTAAAAATTGCCAGTCGAGGCGCAAGCCGAGACTGGCAATACGGAGTCCGGGAATGTGGCTTTTCCTACGAGGTCTACATACTATTTTTCCGAAAATCGGGAATCATTAAAATTACGGCAAATTATTACTAATCATGTTAAAAATTTCAAATCAACTCAATTGTCCAACTTGACGAGTGAAAAGTTTATTTGTGGCGTCTATCCAAAGTGTTGATTTTTTAACGTTTTAAAAAGCCAAAGTAACGTGTAAAATGATGAGTGATGATGACTGTTCCATTTCTGAAACCCCCCCAGAACTCACGGAGGCAGTGAATGCTGCATCATTGGAATTGTTACCAGTAAAATCTAGAAATAAGTATAACTATGCATACAACCGCTTCATGGACTACCGTACGAATAAAAATGTAAATTCTTTCTCGGAAAATGTTGTAATGGCATACTTCTTGGAGCTTGGTTCCAAGATGAAATATTCAACTTTATGGGCCAATTATTCAATGCTGAAGGCAACCCTTGAAATTAGACATGATGTGGATATATCTAAATATTCAAAACTTCGGGCATTCCTGAAACGGCAAGCACATGCCTATAAGCCAAAAAAATCCAAGATTTTAACTAAATAAGAAGTAAATAAATTTATTCAGGAAGCTCCAGATAAGGAATATTTAATGATTAAGGTAACTTACATAACTTCAAATTATATTTGGATTCTTTACATGCTTATTTATTGTTGTAGGTAGCTATAATATTTGGAATTTCCGGAGCTTGCAGAATGGACGAGCTGGTTAAAATGACTGTACAAGATATACAAGACCTACTATCTAAACTTTTAGTTACCATACCGGATTCAAAAACCAATATATCAAGATCATTTATAGTAAACGAAATGTACTTAAATCTATACCGCAAGTATGTCTTTTTAAGACCAAGAGACATGAATACCACTCGTTTTTTTTTAAGTACCAAAATGAAAAAGTAGTAGGAATTCACCAATTTAGAAACATGCCTAAAATAGTGGCCAGTTGTTTGAATTTGCCAAATTCGAAAGAATATACCGACCACTGTTTTCGTAGGTCTTCTGCCACAATGCTTGTTGATTCTGGTGGAGATATTTCTAGTTTAAAGAGACTGGGTGGATGGAAATCAACAAACGTCGCTGAAGGATATATAGAAGAGTCTCTTACTAATAAGGAAGAAGTGGCAAATAAAATTTTCACAGCAGAAAAAAATCAAGAAAGTAAATCTAATATTACTAATACTGCAGTAACACCCAATATTAGTTATTGTCATACAAATAAAATTATTAGTTTGGAAAATATTAAATAAAATAATGCTATTAGTTCCCAAGTTCTTCCAGTTTTCAATACTTGTACTAATTATCAAATAACAGTAAATATAACAAATAATAAGTAATAATTTTAAAATATAATGTTAACCTTGTTTGTGCTGAAAATTTTAAAAATAAAATTGTTTAGGAAAAAACCTGTTCGCATTTATGTTCTAAAGTTTACTGTATGGAAATAACATTTCCTTACAGTACAGAAATGAATATTTCCTTACTGTTATTTTCGGTTGCCAGGCAACAATCAAGTTGGAGGAAATATTGACTTTTTCTTTCAAATATGTTGTCAAAAATGTTATTATTTCTTATCGATTTTCGGAAAAGAATAATAATGGAAAATATGAATCTTTTTAGAGAGAGTAACTAAATAAAGAGTTTCTATGGGTAATTATGGGGTTTCAAAGGGGTCACATTTTAGAAAAGTCTATTAGGACATTTTTTAGAAAAAAAAAATACAACGGAATCTTAATTAGCATCACCAAAAACCCTGCTACATAAATTTTTACCCCCCTAATGTACAGGGTATCTGAATAAAATCATATTAATTTTAATAAAAATTGTTAACTAGACTCATTTGTCGGGCCATATCCTGTACTAGGTATGATTAATTTGTTTGTTTGAAACACTTATTCAGAAATTTATTACCATCTTTATTATAAATTCAAACGTACCTCAATTAAACGGTCTTAAGCGTTATTTAATCTGAAGCTTTTCGATATGTCCACCGAATTCTCGAATTTTTCGCAACTCTTCTTGCGTTAAGCTCTTGCAAACTACAGTAATGGCGTCGTGAAGTTCTTCGCGTATTTGAGGTCTTTTGACGTATACCTTATTTTTCAAGGTACCCCATAAATAAAAATCGGTGGCCAATGAACTTAAGGACTATTTCTTCCGATTCGGGTAATCGAGAAATGTTGATTGAGCCAATTTCTATCAATCCTTGCATTATAAACTGGTGCCCAATCTAATTATAATTGCATGTTCGAAGATAGAACTTCGTCAATGGCATTCCAAAAATCAATTTGTCAAAGGTTTAAGAAATAAGCCGCTTTTAGGTTTCTATAAAAAAACGGACCGATTATTTTATCCTTCAATATACCGCAAACGACTTGTATTTTAAAAGAATCCTGCTATTTACATTCTACTACTTAATTTGGATTGTTTTCACTTTAGATCCTAATATTTTGTTATGAAACCACACCGTTGAAAGTAAATGTGGTGGGTGGCTTCATCCGTGTACAAGATACAGTTATGGCCAAAAGTAGATAGACAAATTTAAAAAATAACCAATACTCTTTTTTTTTTTCGAAGTAATTTTTTTTAATTACAAACTAAACCATCTACAATATTAGTATTTTGTAAAATACCCATTATTGTCTATTACAGCCTGACATCTACGTGGCATTGATTCAATAAGATTGTATATGAGTTTAAGACCAATATTTTTCCATTTCTGTTGCAACCGTTCGAATAATTTATCTTTATTTGAATAGCTTGTATCCCTAATATTACGATCCATAATTTCCCATAAATTTTCGATGGTATTAAGATCGGGTGACTAGGATGGCCATTTTAAAACTGGTATTTTTTCTTTTTCGAAAAATTGCTTCATAATTTTGGAGGAATGCTTCGGGTCATTATCTTGCTGGAATTGGAATCTTAATGGTAAATTGTCCTCGATATAGGGCAGCATAACAACTCTGAGAATATCTCTGTACATAAACCTGTCCATTATGCCCTCTATGCGATCTAACGGGCCCATTCCATAACCTAAGAAGCAACCCCAAACCATCACTGATCCACCTCCATGCTTAACTGTGGGTTTTGTGTACTTGGGATTCAAACGCTGGCCAGAAGGACGTCTAATATATTGAATTCCATTGGAATTAAATAAATTAAATTTTGATTCGTCGCTCCAGCAAACATGTTTCCATTCATGCTTTGTCCAGTGTATATGCTGACGGGTAAATTCCAATCGGGCTAAGCAATTCTTTTTGGAAAGAAATGGTTTTTTTGCTGGCCTACGTGCAAACAGATTCTCTTCTAATAACCTTCGTCTTACAGTCCTTGAGAACATATTCATTACAAATCCCTATAGCCTGTAATTTTATTTGAATGTGACGAGAAGTCATGAAAGGGTTATTCTGGCTAATTTGTTTTAATTTGCGTACAGCTCTAATGTCCATTTTTTTTGGTCGACCAGATTTATTTTTTGGCTCTAATGATCCTGTCCTTTCATATCGTTTGATAATTGCCCAAACAGCTTTTCTTTTAACATCAAATCTACGAGGAATATCAATTTGACGATCACCCGCGCGATATGCATTAATATTGCGTTGTCTTAAATCAAGAGAAAATCTAATTCCGCGTGACATGTTGCACCTTGAGTTAAAGAGAAGCAATACTATACTAATTTTATTTTATAAATGTCTAGACAAAAAAATTATTCCAAAATTGTTTTTGTCTATCTACTTTTGACCAGCTATATTTATATTATTGCTTTATCTGATAACAAGCAAAATATTTAACTGAAATTTATTGGTATCTTTTTATAGACCGCCAAATTACAAATAACAATAAGTTAAAGTCTAGGGGACCTGTGGGTAAATCTTCAAACAATTATATAAAAATAATATTTTATTTATCTATTTTTGGCCACTACTGTATTTTTTTAAAAGGCACCGTCATCTTTAAGGTACATTCTTTATAACCACGGAATTTTAAATCCTCATCTTCCAGAGTACTTTGGACAGCCACCTTTTTAATGCATTTAAATTTCAGGCAGCATCTTTTAGGCTTGATCTTGGGTTCTTTATTTATTAGGTTCTCTAAAGAAGTTAACAATTTCTTTATCCTTTGAAAACATCTTGTCGAACTTGCATTGTCTTATTTATTTAATGTAACACGACGTTTCGGTTGTTAAACTTTGCCATATCCTCAAAATCATCCTTTGTCTATAAAGTGTCTTCAGTAGAATCAATCCACCTACCACGTCCTGAGGCCGATGAATTTCAACACGAGGTAAGGGTTGCTCTGGACTTACTTAAAAAACAGAAACCTTCGCAGAACATCAGCAAAGAAGAGGAAACAGCTCTCAGGAATCTCAGAAGTGAAAAGAACATCAAAACTCTTCCTGCAGATAAGGGCAATGCAACTGTGGTTATGGACCTGGAAACCTACGAAAACAAGGTTGAGGAAGTTTTGAACAAAGGCGAATACAGGCTACTATCTAAGGATCCGACGACAACCATAGAAGGTCCGTCACCATTCGCCGACATCAGAACTCTCGAAATTCCTTTTGGAGATCATTAGACCGATCCAGGGCAATGCAGCGTCTTTCGTGCGAAACTCTGCCCACTTTGTAGACCTTCTTGGAGGGATCGAAGTCGAGACCAATGACAGATTGGTGAGTTTTGATGTCGAAAGTCTCTACACCAATATACCCATAGGAGAGTCTCTTAACATCATCCGAGACAAACTAAGCAAGGATGCAGCTTTCTCAACTCGGACCACACCGCCTCTGGACGGAGTGATGGAACTTTTGGAGATCTGTCTTCGTAATTATTACTTTCAGGTCAAGGATAGATTCTATGCCCAAGACGAAGGACTTCCAATGGGTTCATCTCTTTCCCCAGTAATAGCAAACATCTTCATAGAATGGTTCGAGGAACATGCAATAGATGCCTCCCATTGCAAACCCAAGCTCTGGCTTCGATATGTGGACGACACCTTCATCATCTGGGACAAAGAGGAAAAAGCACTTCAGGAGTTTCTGCTTCACCTCAACAACTTCAGACCAACAATCAAGTTCACGATGGAGATAGAGAAGAACTCTTTCTTTCCTAGATGTCCTCGTTAAAAAGGTCGGTGGAAATCTACGAACTTCAGTTTATAGAAAACCAACACACACGGGCCACTATCTTCACTATGAGTCCAACCATCCTGCAACCACCAAAGTAGGCATCATAAGATCCCTCTACAATAGAGCTCGAACCATCTGTAGAAGCGACCAGGATCTCAAGACTGAAGTGGATACCATCTACAAAGACCTACAACAGAATGGATATCCAAAGAAGCTAATAAGTAGGACCATCCAAAGGACGCGTCCAAATCAAATCAGAGACGAGGCCACCACGACAACCAGACTTCTACCCATACCTTACATTAGGGGTACATCGGAACAAATCCGACGCATTGCCAGCAAGTACAATATTAGAACTGCCTTTAGATCTAGCACCACTATCAGAAGCGTGGTAACAAAGACCAAATCAGATGGCCTGTTGAATACCAAAAATTGCGTCTACCAGATCCCATGTGAGTGCGGTGACTCATACATAGGTGAAACGCAGCGCCCCCTAGAAGTCAGAGCGAAGGAACATCGCAGCTGGACCCAAAGAGGAGAGGTTTCCAAATCCGGAATAGCAGAGCACGCGTGGCATAATGGACACAATATCCATTGGTCAGAAGCCAAGATTCTGCACAAGGAACAGCACTGGCGGAAGAGGAAGTTCGTAGAGGCAGTTTCATTCATCTTCATTTCACAGAATCAGGGGATCTTCAGCCAGCCAAGCGTCGATGTACCCAACATTTGGAAGCCTCTACTCTCAGGACAGTAAAGGATCTAGAGAG
Source organism: Anthonomus grandis grandis (assembly GCF_022605725.1). Lineage (NCBI taxonomy): Eukaryota > Metazoa > Arthropoda > Insecta > Coleoptera > Curculionidae > Anthonomus > Anthonomus grandis. Next base: position 20,638,732 of record NC_065558.1, read on the forward strand.
AGGCGTGTCCTCCCCTCAACTCTTTTCACGGATGACTTTCCTTTCCACATACTTTCTTGGTCGACGACGTTGACAAAGGGGTTGGTTTGCAGTTGTAATGCTTCTATGCTAATCAAAATGTCTATTATTTTTAGCAAGCGTTTTGTGATTCATTTGTGCTTCAGGATGTCGCCGATTGAACTGAACTACGATTGCCGCCTCCTACTAATCATACGATTTCAACTTTTTGATTTAAATTATAACCAGGCATTATTGTAAGAAAATTTGTGTTAAAATTAAACGTACAAAATTATTTTAAAAGAATACTGTCTTTTACATTTTACGACACAATTGTCAGATTTGAAGTTTATTTGTTTATCAAAAGGTGTTTTAATCAAAACAATCATCGATACAGGGTGACTTGACAAATGGGTCAAGTCACGCTGGTTAATATGTTTTTTGACATTTGAGCCCCTTTAAAGCTCCATAATTACCCATAATTACGAACCTGGAGCAAATTTGTCATACCAAAGAGTGCTTGTCAAGCCCTATCAAACACATTTTTTTTTTAAATCAGTTAAAAAATAAAAAATGTATAGGGGTGCGGACATATTTAAAGTGGACAAAATGTATAGGGGGGGGGGGACTCTAACTGAAATAAATTCGCCAACCCTCTTATAATAATAATTTCGAAAAACGCAAAAATAAGTCAACTAAGATTTTTTGCCGCCTTTAAAGAACTATTAAATTTGTTTTTAAACTCTTCTGGAAGGGTGAAACCTAACCCAACCCAATTCTTTTTAACAGGATGATTTGAATTGTGGCACCTTATTGGAAAGCTTTTTTAAAAGGAAAACTGACGGTCTACTTTTTTTTGTAAAACAAATTAACCCCTGACTTTAAATTAAGAAGAACTGTTTAGAGGTATGAAAACTAAAAATAAAATATCCCGACGCTAAATGCGTATCCTGTTTATCTTAAGGAAATTAATTGCTAAATGACCTAACTGCGTAAACTATGCACATGCTACCGTACATGATCACCTTTAAGTGAATACGATAATTCGAATTAAAAAATGGGTAGATATAATTAGAAAAGTTTTCTTTGGTAAATTGTAAAATTGACGAGCACTTTAGAACTCATGGACATATATAGAAAATATCCCTAGACAAAAACAATGATCGATAAGCGAGGATACAAAACTAGATATTTAGTGAGCTATAAAGAATCACTCCGGCAAGACAAGTAGCTCGGGACTACGGTCTATGACAGAGAACAGTTTTCAAAAATTCTAAAGTAAGCGAGAACAAGAGCTTTTAAAATGAAACCTGTCCACGAGCTGCTACGATCTTGACCATAGACTATAATAATCAAAAACATTTACAAAAATTTTTTACATTGTTTAAAAAAATGCAGATTAATATTTTAAAATTATAAGAAAACTTACAAAAAGTTTTACTTAATACATTTACAAAATATAAACAATAACAAATAATTTTTGAATAGTACATTGCACGACATCTAATAAACAATTAAAATTACAACAAATTGAGTAATCTCTGATTAGCAGGCTTTTACTCAGTACCGGGAGCGAGTGAGAGTGAATCATCGGACTGTAGTATTAAAGAGTGTAAATAAAAAAATATATGAATTAAGTAATTATAAATATGTCGTTTAGTCGAATTAAATATTAGTGTTATTTTGAGGACTTAAGGAATTAAAGAAGGTGTTGCTATCAAGTTTGGTTTGCTCATTAACGCAAGTGTAATCCGATGATTTAATGGCTTTATTTATTTTTAGGATGTCCAATAGATCGAACTTTAAACGCTTCTGACAAAGGTAAAACACTTTGGTTCTGCTTCAGGTTCAAACCTATATGCAGCCTTAATAATATGATTGGTGAAACGAGAAGAGGTATTTGTTATAAGTCGGTTAATATTTTTTTAATGAGTTTACTATGTTCTTTGATTCTCGTCTCAATTTTCCTTCCGCTTTGCCCGATTTAGCACACATTGCAGTCAGGGTAAGAACATTTTAGTCTGTAAGCGCCAGATCTGTGTGTGACGGGAATTATGTCCTTGGTGTTGACTAGAGATTTAGACAAATTATTCAACATCCTAAGCAAGCATCCTAGCAGACACGCAATCGCTTATTGGATTCTCTCGACATACTTTTGGCAATTTGATGGAGTAGGTTTCAAAAATATGCTTCTACAAAAGGCATCGTTTTTGTAAATATATGGCATATTTAAATACAGGGTGGCCATTTGAAAACGAAACAGAGCCTATTTTGAGTCTCTCAGAACATTTGCGAAAAAGTCCTCGGACCTGTCAATTTTTGATTCAAGGGGGAACCATTTTTTTGCTAGTTTCGCCCCCCTGAAAGCAAAGCCCTAGTGGGCGTGACAAGGGCCCCCAAAATTTTAAATTGAACGGGGGGTCGAGTGATACCTTATTTTTTTAAAGGTATTTTTATGTGGATTATAACCCTAAAGTTTTAAATCGTTACTATTTGCCTAGTCGATACAGGGGCTAATAAAAGTTACAAAAACATGTCAACATTTTTTATGAAAAAAAATACAAGCATTTTTTTAGTTTTTAGTAATTTTAGTTTTTTTTAAATTTGGCAGTTAAATAAATACAAAAAATTTTGTTCTCCTACATTGTGAACCGTACTTTCTGTTGTTTTTTTTTAATACCCGTAGGCATCTATGCCAATTCTGCAAGGGAACTCTTGGTTATTGTTGAGACTGTTATTATAGTAACATTTTGAAATTTAATAGTGGTTGTCAATTACTGCTGTCAGATCATAGTGTGTCAAACAAATAGCTCTTTAGAGTTAGTTAGTTACAACATTGAGTGTGATAATAGTTTATTCACTTGCTGAAGGAGTTGAAATAATTTTTCTTTTCTTTGCGAACAATGAAAATGCTAATAGAACTGCCCAGCTCTTTCTCACACTACAACACCCTAATCGACAGGTCCATCGCAAGTACATTTTGGAATTGGTTCAAAAATTTAGGGAAACTGGGCCTGTCTCTAATAAAAAGCGCGAAATGGATAATACACTTTTTTGTTTTTTTATCAAATCTTTATAAATATTAATTAATTGTGTTAATATTAATCAAGAACAAACAGTTATTTTATACAAAAAAGTCGCTTATACTTGCACAATATGAAAAACCGAAATGTTCTATCCCTCAACTAAGTTAAATGAAATTGGCAAAAAGATTCATAGCATAGACCTGAATCAGAAAAATCTGAGTTACCTAAAGGTCCAAAATTTATCCTTGCTCCTCAAATAATATCGAAAGATAACATTATCTTTAATATCGTTAGTATTTTAAACGCAAATCTCGGTAAACAGTAAACGAAATTCGTTTTGAGATGGCAAGAAGTGTTGACGGAAAAATATTTCAAAAATTCACAAACCATTTTCGAAATTAAAAATAGCAGGGATTTACGATTTTCGAAAGATCCACATGTCCAATAATCTTATTCCTCTTATTAGTGCAATCATCAGCACCATAGAACTTCTAATATATCTTCTTGAAAAATATCTTGCATATTTTTTTATAGCTAGCTACTAGGAATACCCCTTCATTCGTTTTCTTAATTTGTTTCATGTGGTCTAGCAGCTTAATACCAAAAAGTTAAATCAGACATTATTCTATTCAGTTTTGACGTAGAAATTTGCTAATTACTACATTTGCTTATTAGTACGAATGTGATTCATCCCATATAATATCTGGTTAACAGCTAAATTAAGGCAAAATAATAATCTTCCTTTCTTGAACATCCTTATCAGCGGAAAACTAGATCTTACATTGGGACCCTTTACGTAATTTACCATCCAGTCCAAAAAATGCTGTAGTAAACTCACTAGTCTGGAGAGCAGTCTTGTTGCCTGAAGAAGAAATGCTTAATTCAGCGTGGGTCATAAACCGCTTCATTGAAAAATCTCAAAGGCACATAGAACATAGAGATAAAACTAGATACTAATATTTTTAACCTTATATAAAATATGTCTCACTAGATTCTAAAATTACGTTTAAAATACAAGATCAAAATCCGATATTGTATAATATCTTAATTATCAGACTACTTAAGATCAATCAAGAACCAAATACTTCGGAAACTCCAGGCGTACATCGTAACTAGCAGGAAAATATCTACATCAATTAATAAACATTAACGAAGGCCTTGCGCTTTCACAGAATACCATTATAACAGAGGACATCAAATTAGTGGTAAATAGGTTAACAATATGTTTCGAGGAAGACAAGTGCAAGCCACCCTAAATGGTGATACATTGGATGTGTCTGCTGCAAAAGCAAGCGTACAAGGTGAAGTTTTGTCACTGTTACTGTGGGACATGGTTGTAAACAAACTTCTGAAAAAATTAAACAGTAAAGGCATAATTATAATAGGCAATACAAATATGACACATATATCTGACAAAATGAAAAACTTATTTATTCCGTTTACGAACAAAATAAAGATGGAAGATCTGGCCAATCCAACTCTCTTCTGTAAACGTCTGTAATTTTCCTGGGAAGTTAAACACTTAGGTGTCATTCTTGATGCAAAACTAACTTGGAATCCGTATACTGAATATGCCTTAAACAAAAGCAGAATGGCGCCAAACGAGCAGTATGGTGTTATACAATCACAAACCTACTCTTAGAGATGAGCAGTGACACTATGACGACCAAAAACCTGTACTGGGTGAATAAAACGAAACATTCACTAATCTAAAACATGAAGTTAGTATGATATATTGACGGATCAAAGATGGATAGTAGAACAGGTGCAGGAATATATGGCCTTGACCCAAGAGTCAACTTGTTTGCATCACTTGGGCAATATACCACAGTATTCCAAGAAAAAATTTATGGTATAGAGATGTGCCTAAGAGAAAACTTGAAAAGAGGCTATGTCAACAAAGACATAATAATCACAGACAGTCAAGCCTCAATAAAACCTCTAACATTAGCTCCAAATTAGTTTGAACCTGTTTACAACACCTCCTCAGTCTGGCAAACCGAAACAGGGTAACCTTGCCTGGGTGCCAGCACATACAGGTGTGGAAGACAATGAAAAAGCAGACTCCCTAGTAAGGCAAAGATCTGAAAAACCATTCATAGAAAGATTCACGAAAATCAGTGAACCAGCTACCGGAGCTGAATCATAGCAAAACAATGCTGAAAGGTCCATCTGTCCTACGAGACCCTAAAGCCCAGCAGAAGCCAACTCAGAATAGTAACAAGACTGCTCATTGGGCACTGCACACTGAAAAAAAACTCTTACACACAAAAGAAATATTTCATGAAGAACCTTTGTGTAGACTTTGTGAAAAGGACGATGAGTCAGCCTCTTATATTATTCTCGAGTACCCTGCACTCAATCACTGAAAGGAACAAAATCTACTGGAGGACAACTTTGTTCCGGAGGAAAACTCAAAGAAAAAAATTAATTAATGTTTTAATTAAACAGTAATTTATACAATGCCATTGGAAAGAAATAGGATCGATATAAATTTTTTTTGCAGAACTGGAATGCAACATTAGATATAACCACCATTGAAAATAAATAACAGATAAACAAATTAGAGTTGACTTACTCCCTTACTTAGTTTACTACAAAAAAAAACATATGCTCTGTTTAGAACAAGCACAGTAAAATAACGTCTCGTTAAGTATACTGCACTTTACATTTTTATGACCTACATTAGATTTAACTGTTAAAAATTAAAATTTTAAAAGCGTTTCAGCTAAAACTAAAAATGATATTTTTAACACTAGTCAGCACGGTCCCTTAATTTTTTCAAATTAAAGCAATTTACTTAGCAAGAATTTTTAATAGAGTTCCGTTTGCATAACTATTTATTAAGTGACCTTAATAAAAAACTTTTTTAACCAGAAATTATTAGGACCGGTTTAAATTACCTTAAATTTTAAAAAAAAGTTTTAAACTTTGTCAGAAATTTGTTGATATTGGCACCGAAGGAAATCAACTAAGGCAATTTCAAAGTTAAAGCTGGAAACTTTTGTGATTAACTTGTTGGTTCAATTAAATTGAGGTGGAAGTTATTGTTTCTCTTTTTACTATCTAGGGATTTAGTTTTCTTTTTATATCATTTAATAAATTTTTGGGATTTTTTACCTATAACCCTTTTGTTTTTATATCTTTATATCATTATGTTAAATTCAAATTCTGAAATTTACTTATATGTAGTAATATTCAAATTGGGAACTTATGGCAGTTGTAAGTATTTAGGATATGCCTATTAAGCATAACTCAACTGTATACGCTCCTCATATTGTTATTGAAATATTAAATTGTACTTGGATACAAATTCTTCAAGGTTCAAAGTCCTCAAAGAATCAATTGAAACATTATTTATTACCCTTAAAAAAATACATAATATGTGTGAATTATGTGAACGGGGTATCCCAGAATATGTAAGGACTCTCCCGGATCTGGGCGGCTTGCAAGAAAAAAAAAGAGAAAGAGAAAAAGGGTTTTCCTATAGTTTATAGGCTCTCTAAACACACCTCTAATAACCATATTTTTTTAACAATTTGTAAAATACTTTAAATAAAATAATTTATAGATATATTTCTGAGTTTATTTAAAACAGCCTCTATTACTGATCGTTTCATTTTTGACGAAATTGTACAACATATTTTAAAAGTTAATTAAAGCAAAAAACGATTTTTAGGGGCGTTCTTTAAGGTCTTATAAGAAGCAGCTGTAGGAAAAAATTTAATTTAATTAAGGACTTTCCTTTTTTTTTCTTGCAACCTATGCAAATGCGGAAAACTTAATAAATATATGCGATATTTTTTAAATTCTAAATACAACAGTATTAGAGCAGAATTTTAGCTAATAGGAAAAAGGAATAAAAACAATAAAGTCAGCCAAAACCGAGAGCAAAGTGGTAAGGCAGCGCCTTATCTACTGTCAAATTCATAATAATATTTTTTATGAGGCTTGTTTTAAAATAACGTATGTTATTACTGTTTAAGGTATGTATAGTAAGAAACGCTTTTTAAATGATATCTAGTTTGTTTCATTACCTAATCCACATATCTTTTTTTTTGTCGGTGAAAAAGTTCTGTATGAACATTGATAGATGTTGCAACCCGGGTAGTGTAGTACTCCGTGCTCGGTTACCCACTTAAACTTCCTTGCTGGGTGGTATATGTTTGCTTCCCTGCACTGCGGTCGGCTTGGTTGCAGTCCTATTGTGCTTCATGGATTTACCCTCACATGTTCAGTTCTGTTGTTTCTAGGAGGTCCAGTATTCAGTGGTGTGGTTCTTAGCCTCCCTGGTGAGAATTTGGCTTCAACCAGGACTCTCGCCTCCGGCTGGACTGGCTGAATGCTTTGCAAAAACATAGAATATGAAGAGTGGTGTCTTCCTCTTCCTCACAACCTCTACATAGCGGTGTATCTACTTTTTTGAGTCTATGTAGATGTTTCCTGCAGGGTGCTTGGCCCGTGCCGTGAGCAGCCCTACTACTTTTGGCAGTTGTTATCTGCGGTGGTCCAGTATGTTCTCACCATTCCTAGAAGAAGGGCTGCCCAAATGTTGTTTGGAGACTTCTAGATTTGGCAGTTGTTCCCAGTAGTTTTTATGCTCCAATTCCAACGAGCGTCTGATTTCCCTTTTCTTGATTCTATCGCTGCACACACCATGTTGGACGTATAGCCTGTACGCAGTCCTCATTGCCTCGAATTGCACAACGAGGTCCAGAGGCAGAAGGCTCAGCCGAGTCTCAAGCGCTCTAGTTGGCGCCGTCCGCATGGAACCCGTTATGCTGAGACATGCAAGACGTTGGACTCTGTCCAGTTGAGCACGAATTCCTATTGGCCTTTTTCCCTCCTTAAATACAAAGGGTTTGTCTGTCTGTACTAAAGTACGCTTAGCCGTATTAGATTTTCTAGGGCCGCAGCCAGTGTCGTTGACACCGCTCTTGCTATGTCCAGAAACACTGTTTTTTGTGTTTTGCTAAGTATCTGAATAATAGTCCACCTTTCTGCCGCATACCACCATATTGGTACTGCATAAGTAATGATGAGTCTGACCATTGTTGTATGCATACATGGGTGTACTCAGTGTATCATTTTTGGTGAGAATCCCCATGATCTGCCGAACATTCTTTTAAAATACATAAGAGTTGTCGAACCTTATTTGTATTATTTACTACGTATTTCCTATAGCTATTTTTTTTATTCAGGGTTACCTCTAGATATTTAACCTCATCTTTGAGTTGCAGGTATCCGCCAAACCACACGAAATCTCTTATGGCCTCTACCTTTCTCTTTTTGTGAACGCAATAAGGGTATTTTTTGCGGAGTTTACCCTCAGTTGTTTTTTTATGCACTAGTGCTTCACACCATTCAGAGTTCTTGGCATTTTTTTTTCAAATACGTGAGCCTGGTTGCCCTTTCATGCTAGAAGAACGATGCCGCTTGCGTATACTACAGCAAAGATATGCTGTCTATCACCGAAGCAGTGAGAGTACTCCCCTTCAGTGTTCCACACGTTGGTACTATACACGTTTGTACACTATACACGTTGGCTTTTACCGTGGTGCTATTGCTGTCACCATCTTATTGTTTAAAATTTGGTTGACCCAACCGCCTATCATAGGATGTATACCTCGTGCAGCTATAGCATGGTCCATTGAGTCATATGACGTGTTGTCAAATGCTCCCATAATATCTAAGAAGGCTCCTAGAGCGATTTCTTTGTTGTTCAAAGATTTCTCGATCCTCTGGAATATCTCGTGGATAGCTAATTCACAAGATTTACCTATTTGGTGGACAAACTGAGATTGATTTAGAGCGCGAGCCTGTATTACATCGTCCCTGAGATACCTTTCTATAAGCTTTTCTTCGCTTCTCTCCAACTTTCTGGTATCTGGCCCGTGGCTTTATTGCTCCGCATTATTTTGCATAACGCAGGTAGCAGCAATTGTTTGCCCCACTGTAGCATGATAGGTATGATACCATCTATTTCAGTAGACTTAAATCGTATCTATCGTCCATTTAACTTTCTGGTAGATTACAACGTTTCTTGCCAGTTCCCAGTTCTCTTTATGGGCTCATTATTCTGGTTAAACTTGTGCTATATTGTTTCCACTCCCCAGTTCTCTTAGCTCTCTTAAAGAATTTTCTTACTGTATGCCAAAGCACACTTAGTTCTTGGTTCCACCAGGAGGTAAGGAAACACACCTCGAACAACTACCAATCCTGGGAGACTTGCCTAGGACATGATTTCTGAAATGCATCTCTGATAGCCTCTGTAACTGGCTCTGTCAGCACTTCGAGCCTCCGTTCTACAGTTTTCCAAGTTGCGCCCTAGTGCTTCTTTATAGAGACTCCAGTTCATAATCCTGGGATTCCTGTAAATCCTCTCAGTTGTGTTTGCAGATTCTAGTTCAAATCTTATATACCTATGATTTAGCAAACTGATGCATTCCCAGCCTAGGAATTGAAGAAAAGATTAATTGGTTCTCTCTGGAGTACGTTGACGAATGTCGGCTCGTCCCCCAAATTAAGTATATTTTTTAAGCCCGAGGCTGCACAGTAATCTAATAGTGATTTACCCCTTTTGTTTGTGCCAGTGCTACCCCAAATATTGTAGTGAGCATTGGTATCTCATCTTATCAAAAAGTTAAAAGTATGCCGATACTATTTTTGTATCGTTGCTCTTCTCCGCTATCTTAATTTGCAATTTGATCACCGTGTCTATCTCTCAAAACTCCTACATCGGTGTGGCCTATACATCTTTTCTTACGAAGATGCAGCTTCTTCAATTGGGTTCCTTTTCTTGGCCTGACGCAAGTTTCTCTGTAAGGTTCCATAGTCTTTCTATCTGGCCTCTGTAAATATACGGCTATTGGATTGCTTACTGAAGACCACGGTGCTGCCTTGCAGTGGTAAAAGCTAATTTGTAATAACCTTACTCCCCTGCAGATATGTTTTTACGATTGGCTAAAGGTTCCGGTATGGGTTTCTCCATATCCATCTTTTAGCCTGTTTAAAATTATTTTTGGTTCCTGGACGGGACACGGCATTCAAGCCACCACCTTGCGTGATTTTGGGAGTTTGCTGACCTCCCTTATTAGGTGTTCAGCTCCTTCCTATCACTTTATATTAGAAGATTCTTAAACAAAAAAAGTCGATATCTAATTAATATTAAGGCTATACCCTCAACATATTTAATTATTTCTCCTAGGCAAAATCTTAGAAAAAATAAATTTTGATACGCCATAGAACTTGCCTTTTAGCAGTCGTTCTAAAGACTTAAAGAATAATTTTGAGCAATTCCTTAAAAACCTCCTTAATAACATTTTTATTCCGCAGGCTAAACTACTATTTTTTTTTCGGGATACAACGGAGAGTGGAACGCACGGTACAAGTAATTATTATTATTATTCAATCTATATTTATTTAGTTCACTTATTAATAATGTGAAAAATATAAATTATAAACTCTTATAGAAAACTTTTTACGGCAGGAAAAAACCTCATACTTTTTATTAAAAGAAGAACCTTCAGAATAATCAATCACTTAATTTAGGCAACTTCCCTTAAGGGACAAAAAGTGCGAGTAAAATCCGGTCGAGTGTAATGAAAAATAACTTCCCAAAAATTCGGAAACTTCAAACATCAAAGTTCCTCCTGGGAAAGTGCTACGTCAATTTTCTGTGCCAGATTATGATTGATGATTTTTCAAGAGCACAATCTATATGGCAACTAATAGGTTGGTTTGTGAGTTTAAAAAATTCAGGCACTCGTTGATTTTTGTCAGTAGTTAGTGGTCTATGAGAGAAAGTTAAAAATGAAAATGTCGCTTTTTGAATTTGATTTTCTGGTTGAAACCGAAAGTCGTATAAAAAAAATTGCAGAACCAAGGAGTACAAAGCTAGAAAACGCCACTATTACCAAAATAATGTATTTTGTTTTTTTTTTTTTTTTTGTAACATTGATGTTCTCTGAATTTTTAGTATTTACTCGATACCTTCCCTTCTAGAAGGTAAATTGTGAAGAATTTATTTATTTATTTGTTTATAAATTTTTCTGTTTTAACTCAAGTTAACTTCCACAAAAAACTGCAAGGTGGGGCGAAAAATTTAAAATTTTGATTGACACTTTGTCGCTATTCTGAACTTCTTTAATCCATATCCCACTTTAGTTTTGATAGAGATCATTTACCTTCTGCTTGCGCTCCTGGCTCAATTTCAATACACCAGTCTAGTAAGAGCTTAAATAAAAAACGTAAATTCTAATTATTACTTTACTTCTCTTTAATCCTGAGTAAAGTTTATTGAATATTTTATTACTTAATAATTTTAGGAAGGCCTTAAACAATAGTGTTTCCTATCTTAAATCTATATATCCTATATTTTAATAATAACATTTTATGCTCATAAATCCTTAGAATGCATTATACAAGTTGATGACAAAATACCAATTAAGAGACAAAACAATGTTCGAAGACAAAGAAAATATGGTCTTATTATTATATCCGTGCATGCACGTCTATGATAGCTTAGGTATAGGAGGAACGTACAAACAGTAACAAGAACAATACTAAGAAAAAAGGAGAAATTAAGAGCATTGCATCTATATATACGTATTACAGTTTAAAAATAGAAATTTAAATTCAAAAGCTCGGTAATCTTCTTTGGGACAATAGTGTAAATGCAAATAATAATATCTAATAAATCAGGATAATTCCCGTATTTGAATTATTTATTCTTTACCAGCTTAATGCCAGAAATATGCAAATAAACTTGTTAGTACCCCAACGTAAATCAAATTATATTTATCGCTGATTTACTTGACAATAAAAAGGGGACTCATTTAACAAAATTTATATTAAGCTATTATAAATTCAAAAATTATATTAAAAAATGATTTATTAATTAACTAATCATATAACACTAATAACTCATATAAAAACATAACTATGTTCATTGTCTCCAGTTTCCAATGTAAATTACTTCAAGTCGTATTTTTTAATTATTTTTTTCGAATTTTTAACAATCAATATGAATAAACTTGTCAAGTCAAGTCGCAAAAATACTATTATTAATCTTTTATTACAAAAATTCAGTTTTATTTTTGTACCGAAGATTCTAACTTGAGAAAGTGTGTCGAGAATGAAATAAAGAGTTTTGGTCAGTCATAAACATGTTTTAATTGTAATTTAAGTGTCACACCAAAAGGTTTCAACCATAGAGATATTAATAATAATACACTCGCCGGCACAAAATTCCGCCACCCTGAAATATTGGCCAAGTTTGATGTTTTATAAATGTTTTATTTTTTATCAGATTCTCACGATTTTGCCACCAGTTTTTAGATACATTTGTTGTGATTTTTTAAAATCATTTTGTAAAGTAGCATTTTTCGATTAGGCTATATTATACAGGAGTAAAACAAACTGTTGTTTTTTTCTCGTAATTTCAAAAGACCCTGTAGGAAAATTAAGGTGGATAATTCCGTTTACATACTGTTCCTTCTAATCTTTGATGTATTCCAAACATTTCGATTTTTAATTCATTCTATTATCTCAATTCTGCTGCGAGCTGCAAATTTTTTATTAAAACGCTGATTTGAAGCGTATTTTTATTAGGAGAAACAAACACTAGGTATATCATAAAGTTAATTAAAAAAAATAAATTTTAATAGCGTGTATTTCCTCCTCTCGCAGCAATAACAGCTTGCAGTCTTCGCGGCATCGAATGAATAAAGTTCCTTATTCTTTCTTGAGGAATAGCCTCATATTCTTAGATCAGCGCTAGTCATAAGTCTTGCAAGGTTTGTGGTTGTACAGGACGACAACGAATGGCCCTTTTAAGTTGATCCCAAAGATTTTCTATTGGGTTGAGATCCGGGCTATATGCGGGCCATTCCAATCTTGGGAGTCCAACTTCATCCAGATATTCGCTCACTACATGTGCAACGTGAGGTCTAGCATTATCATGCATTAATGTAAATTGGTTCCCAATGAATGGAGCAAATAAGACAATAACTTTTTGAGGGATTTCCTCAATATAACGGTGGGCGGTTAAAGCTCCATTTTTAATAAATACAAGATTGGTGCGTGCTTCGGTAGAAATAAAAAAATCCCCCGCCCAAATCATGGCTGAACCGCCACGATATGAGATTTATTCTGAAGTGGTGCAGTCAGCATATCTTTTATTTCTACGTCTGTATACCCGCCCACGACCATCCGGCGTCCTTAAACAAACTCTGGATACATCTGTGAATAGTACGTTTGCCCACTGTTCTAGAGTCCACTCAAAATGCGATCTTGCAAACCTCAGTCGGTGTTGTCGATGCCGAGGAAGTAATTGTGGACATCTTGCTAGCCTTCGTGAATAAAGTCCAGCTTCTGCTAATCTTCTACGTATCGTTCTTTCACTTACACTGACTCCATGAAGTATTCGCAAGTCATTTTTTAGACACACAGCAGTAGATCTTCGATCTCTTAAAGAACTAATGGTGAGAAAGTGATCATCAGCTGCAGTGGTCATTCTTCTTCTGCCAGAGCCTTGTCGTCTTGTAAAAATTCCCGTCTGTAAATACCTATTCCAGGCATCTCGAACTGTAGACCGCGGAAATCTCAGAGTACGGGCGAAAAAACTTTTGCTACGGCCATCCTCTATTAACGCAACAATTCTACCCACGTCTGCTGGAGTTAATACCATATTGACATACAACAAATTATAATAGTGACACTGTTAAACTTTATGTCACATTAATTGCGTCCTTAGCCAACGTCGATAATTTTTAACCGAAAATTTGACATTAACTATCTAAAAATAAGCTTCAAATCAGCGTTTTAATAAAAAATTTGCAGCTCGCAGCAGAAATGAGATAATGGAATTAATCAAAAATCGAAATATTTAGAATACATCAAAGATTACAAGGAACAGTATGTAAACAGAATTATCCACCTTAATTTTCCTACAGGATTTTTGAAACTACGAGAAAAAACAACAGTTTGTTTTACTCCTGTATAATATAGCCTAATCAAGAAATGCTACTTTACAAAATGATTTTAAGAAATCACAACAAATGTATCTAAAAACTAATGGCAAAATCGTGAGAATCTGATTCAAATTAAAATATTTATTATTTTTAGACATTTTCACTAACTATTTGCTTACACATTTACCGATTTCATTTTTTTTGGTACCGTTGAATAGAGAATTTTACGCTGCTTACTATGATGTATCACACGATGGGGGTTCCCATTTGACATATTAAAGTGAGGTTAGCTCGAGGTGAGAAGGTAATTGATAGAACTTCAGTAAATACATAATTAAACGTCCCCCTATATATCTAATTTAACGTGTTTTTTTTTTTTTTTTTTTTTTTTTTTTTTAAGAATGTTATCAAGGGTGGATCGTTTTGAAATGAAAGCACTTTATATTTATTTATATTATAAGTTTACCTACTCCTTAATATCAGCAACATTTATAACTCATCAACTTTTGTAATGCGGTATATCACTGGTGATACACAAAGTACACAAGTGAACCAACATGTTGGTAACCAACATCACCGGTGATACATATGGTATAAGTTGGTAGACATCCTAAAAAGGCTCTGGTAGCGAAAGTGTTAAAATTGATGTATAAACATCTATATTTTTTTTTTAGTTTATAAAGGACACCTTTAAATCCACCAATACTAAGAAAAAAGTACATGGAAGAGTACATCAAGTACGGATTTACAGTTATAGTATATAATGAAGTGGAGTGCCAACAATGTGTTTTATGCTATAAAGTGCTTAGTAACGATGCTATGAGACCTACATAGCTTTAATGATACTTATCTGCAAAATATGATGCACTAGAAGAAAAACCCGAAGAGTTTTTTTGAAGGTAAAGTTAAACATTTAAAACGCATGAAGTTGGACAATACCGGTGAATTTTTCCACACAAACCAAAAAGTCGTTGAAGCTTTATTTGAACTGGCCGTACTTATCGCAAAAGCCGCATACTATTGGTAAAATACGCATTAAACCTTGCCTTTTAAGGGGTTTTGCAAATATCACTTTCGAATAACACTATTAAACCTTGTATTCATAAAATGTCGAAATATATCAGACTTCAAACGATAGAAGCTGTCCGAGAATCGTCTTTTTTTGCTACTCAGTGTGATGAAAGTAGTGATCTTGCATAATTCTTCTAGATAGTTATACATGTGCAATTTATTAATGGTGGTGTTACACAAAAGAAATCCTTTTCTCACAGGATCTAAAAACGACTTCAAAAGCCAAGAGAAACTTGTTGGTAGATACAAAAATACTGCTGCCTCAATGTAAGGATCGCGTTCTGGATTTGTCAGATTATTAAAAGAAATAGATTATTAAGAGAAATCCTAACATAAGAAGAATACATTATGCAAGACATCGACAAGTTTTCGCAGATAAAACTCTTCCAAAAAGTTTTACTAAAGTGTTAAATTTAGAGTAACTTGAGAGCGGTCAGTATTATAACACATCATGGTTCTCTGAAGCATGATACTAAGAAATAATTAATATTTAAATGAACTTTATTCCTGAATATAATATATCATACAATCGTCCCTTATCGCCAGATTTAATATCGCCAATTTTTTCCAAGTACTAAAAAAGGAAAAGTTGAACAGAGCACTATGCCGAGGCTAAGGTTTGAACTTAAAGCCTTATATGATATGTTCCTGGCTCACCGCGTTGCCAGGGTACCCCTTGGATAATTGTGGATATTTTTTTTTAAATACTTACAAAAACTATGAAAATTTTCACTGGTCTCCACGCACTAATTACGAACTCTATTTGTTAGGTGTGAAGGTTGGAAGCACTATTTCTTGCTATAATCATATATCGGGAATAACAAAAGCGGGTTCTCAAAAACTTGGCTCAATCTTTAAAACAAAAAAGCTATATATACCGCAAAAGCTGTTAACGATTTACAAGGACTTAGATTGGTCCATCTCTCACATATGAAACTATGTACCCAAAAACACTTTGAAACTGCCTGATTCCGTCCAGAAGAGACCATACGTCTTATAGGAGATCTAAAGATAACTGAAAGCTTGAAGAGTTTGGCGGTTTAAAGAAAGGTGGCTGACCTGACTCTGTTTTAATGATAATATCACGGTAAATGCTCTTTTGAACTGGCCCATATCATTCCACCTAGAACTATACATGCAAAATCTATTTAACAAGAAGATCCGACTCATAAATATCGGGTGCATCTGCAAACGCCGAGAACGTCGCTATATCAGAACCCCTTTTTAAATATAAGTACAAATCTGTGGAATCAACTCATAAAGCACGTTTTTGCCGACCATTACTAGCAGAATATTACTTGCAGAATTTTAATAAGAAAAATATCGATCGACACCTTCACAGAACTAGAGCTATTTGTGATACCAGAGTATCATAGGGTTTGTCCTTTTGTGCTAGTGTATTCCGTACGAAAAAAATATTTTCAAAATACAGGGAGCTATAATTAGTGGAGCATCCGGTTCATAGGTTTCTAGAGAATAAGCAATATTAATAATAAGCTTTTTAATTTATGCGAAATTCGGCTAGTGACAGGTCTTTTAACCAGTCACTGACACTTAAGAAGCCATCTCCATACTATCGGTATTGCGGACAACCCGGAATGCCGATGGTGCTGTGAGGAGGATGAAACCGTTGACCATGTAGTCGGGGAGTGCCCAGCACTCACGCGCGCCAGGTTCAAATACTTGGGTAACACTTTCAGTGTACCGAGCGACTTTAAGTCCTTTAGACCAAAGAGCCTTATCGGTTTCTCTAAGGCCGTTGGGCTCTGGTAACCCCCGGTGGGGCATGACGGGTCCATCAGGAGACCTATATGCACAACTGCCTTGACAGCCCACTGTTTCGTCAATTCAATTCAATTCGTCAATTCAATTCAGGCTTTTTTAATTTTATAATATATTAAAGATAACACTGGGCAACAGTGATTCTGCGGCCTAAAAGGTTGAAGTTAATTTTTTATAAGACTAGTGTGCTAAATACCAAATCAATATCAGATTTGTAAAATTGGCTCTAATTTTTGAGATAGAGTCTAATTACTATTTTACTAAAGAAACCAAAATAAAAATGCCAATATATTTAGAAAAAAAATCATACAAAAACTAGAAATAAGTATTCTGTTTACTCAAAACATTAAAAAAATTTTTTTAAATAAACAAATTACAAAAAACTTTTACTGTAGGACTTTCTAGCATATTTTTGCTTAGGACACTCCCATACTAGGGACCAGCAGTAGTCTGCCATCATGTGGCTATCCCATCGACCTTGGTATCTTTCTTCTATTATCCTAATATCCTGGTGAAACTGCTCTCCTTGTTCTTCACTGTAATCGCCCAGGTTATTCGGAAATCTGTCTAAATGACTGTATAAAAACTGCAATTTAATGCTCATATTAGCTCCTAATCTCTTAAAATTTTGTAGAATTTTAGCAACTAATTCTGGATATTCTGATGCTTTATCAATTCTAAAAAAATATTTGACTACTAAAACAAAGCTTAGCCATGCTTCAGACTCAATTTCTGTCATATGGTTTATGAATTCAATGTCTTTTATAAGAGTACGTGATTGCGAACCAATGAAAATACCTGCTTTTAATTTTTGACACACATATTCAAAACAGTCACCAGTCTTATCAAGAGCTTTGATAAATTGTTTCATTAGGCCAAGGTTGATGTCAAGTGGTGGAAGAAGGATGTTGTCTCGGCTTCAGTACATTTTTTTTCTTACCTCCATAGCTTCTCTCAAAGGCTAAACCTTTCTATTCCAATGTTCATTTTTTGCTCGATTATCCCATAGACAAACGAAACAGGAGTAGTTACTATATCCACCTTGCTTGCCCAATAAGATATTCACCATTTTCAAATCGATGCAAATGACGACTGATGATGTGCATACAAAATCTTTAATATTTTGGTATTCTTTTTTTAGTTTGGTAGTATGATCGATTGGAACTGAAACAAATATATTTCCATTATGCAGCAATACACATTTTAGACTTCTTTTTGAGCTATCTATAAAAAGCCTCCAATATTCAGGCTTATATTCGGGAAAGCCTGTATTAATTAGGAGTTCGGAAACATTATATATTACAAAATATAAGACTGTCTTCTTCGGTAAAGTAATAAAGAAGGTCTTGCTCCCTGGTCCAAAAGGATGTAATAATAACACCAGGTTAAAAACAGTGTTTTTGTTTTAGTCTGGAAGCAAGAATTTCGGCAGATTTTTTTGATAAATTCACATCACGAGCCGCCATAGAGCTTCTCTTGAGAAAATCCTTAATTTGTAGAGCTACTTTCTTCGAACTCACATTCACTATCGCTTGTTTGATTATCTGACATCTCTAACATTTTACCGTCATCACAGTTTGTAGTAAATGATCCGCAAAACAGTGGAATTGGCAAATCATCGCTATGCAATACTGGGGGCTTAGCCGATTCCACATTAGAATAAACCCAAGTACGTTTCTTATACCGGTTAATACCTTTCACATTCACTGCACAAATACAATCATTAAAATGATTAGTTGGCTCAGCTCATATCATCGGCACTCCAAATTCAAGCCCTTTATGTCCTTCTTGACTCCAGAATAGCAGAGATTCTACACAAGACTTACACACGATGTTGGGCACCCAATAGTTATTCTTCTGTGTAAGGTTAATCCCAAAGTATGCTTGGTAGGCTTTTTCAACAAACTCTGTGATATTTTTTCTTTGCCTCTGAAAACAATATTTGCCACATAAATAACAAAAACTGTTAGGGTCGTTTAAACAAGGTTTACGTGGCAAACTCATATTTTTCACGACAGAAAGAACTTTTATACTTAAAATAAGATATAAACTGATCACTTCAAGGTTTAATAAAAATATGTAAACTGATAATAAAATTTATTTAAAAAATTCAATTATTTTTTATCTTGTTTCCTTTATCTCACGAACGTGCTTATAAAAATAATTAACAAAATTAATGCCGCAGATTTTTTTATTTTTTTTCTTCCGCAGTGTAATTTCTACTAACACGAAGAGATAAGTAAAAATAAATCTCTATCTATTATTATTATTATCAGTTTTCTTTCGCCATCCAATAAATCCCGCACGATTTCTGTCAGGTCATGAATTAGGGTAGACAAGTGGTATAAGATGTTTTCCGACACTGCAAAAAATATATTTTAACTGACAAATGACACATTCTGCGCACGTAAAAAATCTCGCTATCCCTCGGTTTATTTTATTCAACACCATTATTCTTTTCCTTTTATTTTTCATTTTCGTTTAGATTTCGTTTTATTAATAATTTAAAGATTTTCTCACAAGCCCTTGTAAGGAGGTATAATTTATATAGCTTGTCAGAAAGCTAAAAAAAAACAACCTTATAAGTATAGTGCAATAAAAAATATATTTTAACTTTATATAATAAAAGGAATTTCAATTTAGCAATATTTTGACGCAACTACCTATCACGTCCAACTTTGTTACCTCTTTTAACTTTTTATTGCTCTGCCCGGGTTTACGACAGATAAAATAAAAAATTAAGTTTACTACCTTTTTATGATGCCAAAGTAAAAGAATTCAAATATAAAATAAATTTAAACAGGTTAAAAAAGCTTGTGTCTGTAGTGTATGCTTAGTTAATTAAGGTGAATTATGAAATAAAGGTGTCCAAATAAAGTAACTAGTTATATATCACCGTCCGCTTATAAAACTAAGTAAATTTTAATCAGGCTTAATATTGAAAAGTAATAATTTTTCAGGATTTCAAAAAACACTCAATATAAACATTGCAAACATAGGTTTTGTTATATGGTTTGGTCCAAATATATAAAAATAGTTTTAATATTATTATATATTAAAAATTTACTCGTGTAATACTACTTATTCCATTGTCATTTGTTTTATGTTCTCTCAGTTACATTTTACGTTTTCATACATGTTACGGTTGTTCTTTCTAGTAATTATTTTAGGTTTAAATTATTTTTAAACCATTTGTAACATCAATTTTTAAACCCATTATTGATTTGCTCCTAGTTAAACAACAACGTCTATAGACTCTAAAAACTCAGATAACTTTTAGTAATTGTAAATTTATTCTAATGTACTCACTGACATAAGAAGTATTTATTACGCTCGCAGAAAAAATTGAGTCCTCTAGATGCAAAACCAGATATATCACTTTGTAACAAAACTGAGATAATTGCAAAAAACTACCATTCATTTATAAACAATATTATTGCCTAATATTGAACCAACCGAAAGGTGATGGGTGATCCTAATAAAATATAGCAAAGAAATAATGATTTTTGTCTTAATTTTAAACACTTATTTAAAAAAATGCTGTGGATATAACTGATTTTGGAACTTAGGCCAGGATTTATCTGTTTTTAAATTTTAAAGTACTGTTTAATGAGAGACATTATTTCTCTAAAAAAAAAAATATTATTTTTTTTTTAATAACAAAGATAAACTTAAAAATAATCCTTAATCAAAAAAACGTGTCAAATTGACAAATTTTTCCAAAAAATCAAATAATAATATTAGTTGGAATGTTTTCTTGAAATGTATTACACAAGTCTATTGTCGTCTTCTTAAAGCTCACACAGGACTTCTTCTTCCTGGACCATTTCTTCTTGTTCTGCAATTAAGTTACCAACTACTAACTCTTCAAAACATCTTTGTAGTACCGAAGTCCTAAAATATCTACTTCTTCCTTCCAGTTTGCGCCGAAGTGTCCGATGAGGAGTTCGTCAACATTTTTATTTTTTTCTGGCTTTAAGTTTGGATAATCTATGTTCATTTCAGAAGGATTAACAGTCAGCAGTGTTTTTCCTTTATTGCATATACCTTGTGCTTTACTAACGGAGTGTCTAAAATGGCTCTTCTTTAACAATGACATTTCCTAATTGGTTTTTTGTAAATAATATACGTTTACATGAATTTATTTTAAAATGTAGTGACGAAGTCGATTTTATGTTTAGTTTGACTTGTTCCTGCCAATCAAAAACCGTCCAGTCTGTTCCCAGAATTTTCACGGTACCAAATTCCTCAAATATGTCATGGTATTTCTCTGGAATAATAATGGTCTTCTCCTTGCGTACCCTCTTCTCAATATTTGCGAAAACCCGGTCAGGTGGTATTTATGAGTGGCTCGTCACTGGGAATATTAACTCTACGGATTGAATGTGATCTGGAGCACCTTGAAACCAAACCGATACCATGGTGATCATTGTTAGGTGCTTATTTTGTCCTCCGCATCCATCGGAACAAAGTCTTAGATCTGTTATGTCTGTTAAGTCTAGTTTTTGAAGTCTGTCAAAGATCGCGGAACTGATCTCATTTGAACCTTTCGACTTGTCAGTTTCTTTCCAGGCATAAGAGAATACATTTTGTTTTATTAGTTGCGAATGGGATGAGTTAACTACTACAGTAAAATTATATAAATAAAATTGGCGTTTATAATAGGCTTGTTGGTCGGGTATCTTCGGTAGCACTAATTTTTTTCACAATTGTATGACATTATTAATAACCCTGGACGCACTTCTTGCAGCAATTGGAAAAATGCTTTAGATTTTAATTTATGAAGACTACTCAGCGCAATAAGGTTCTGTTTTTCATGTTGGTCTTTCGTATTTCAATTTTTGGATTTATACTCCAAGCAGCGTGAGCAGACGTCTGTTTGAGGCGCCTTAAATCCCAAATTAAATTTGGTATTAAATAGGGATCTAAAAAAAGATTCTTTCACCCGGTGGTCTTCAAAACTTGAATTATAAAGATTCCTAATTTTTTTAATGCTGAAGTTGCTAGTCAGGTACTGCCTTTCACTTCTGCCTCGACAATAGTGACTTTCTATAACAGAGAAAGACTTAATAAAGTTTATGATTTTTTTTTTTTTTTTTAAATTTTTGTCTTTGACTCTATCACCACCTCGGGATTCTAAAGGCATTTGTCCTGTTTTAAAAAATCGACTTCATACACCATTGACTCTATTATGTCCTAGATTTAGAGCCCGCTAAAAGATATTTTTACAAACAGGTACACATGCCTTGGAAAGTTTTTTAGGTATAAAATAGTGGAAAGACGCGTTTCGGGCTCTTAAATCTTTTGAAGCTCTTTTAACTTGCTTAATAGTACAGTGCTTTATAATAAAAGAATCTTGTATTGTTTTTTTGTGAGAAGCAAAGGAAGATTTATGGAAAGTTGCAATATCAGCATTTGTTAATAAGGAGCACTTGTATGAAGGTATGTTGTGAGAACATAAAGGAAATCTTGGCGGAGCAATAGCTGAATATCTATGAAACAAAAAACGTAAGCTTAGCAACGTTTATCATACACATTTAAAAGAAACATATCTTTTTTCGATAGCAGCATGTCTTTTCCAGTTTTTACACTATCTCAAGACTTTTCGTGCTTTACTGGGTGTTTCTTCCTCAGGAGCGCTCATTATGAGTTTTCTTTATAAAAATATTTAATATGTGAACCATTAATTAACACATAAATACTACTAATTTCAACTCACACTAAATGCGTAGGTACTACTTCAATCAAATTTTTAGAACAACTGACTGCCAAAAAAAGAAATGTAAATAGTATTAAACCGCCAAAATGGATTTAACTTGTTTTGACTTGCTTGTGCGTTTACGCGAAGCGACATGGTTGGGATATATCTGAATTTGCAGCGCAATGGACTTTGTTTTAATGTCATTTAGCTTAAAATATATCTGGTTTTGAAATTTAGTAGGAGCTTAAACGGCATTAAGTTAAGCGTGATATGACCGAGTTTGAAACTTTTTAAATATTGCATAGTATGCATAGTAGATAACTTTAATAGTATTATAGGTTTGCGCTAAAATGATAAAAAGTGGATTTATCCGCTTTTGCATCTAGAGGACTCATTAATAATCTCTTCGACTTGATTTTTTAGCTTCCTTGATAATAGCTACATTTAAAGAGTGACAATGACAACGTTTTATCTTTTTTTTTATTTACTATTTATCTCTTAGTTTCTTTAAAATTTGATTTCTTAGTTTTTTTGAAGAAAGCATTTTCTGAGAGCTGATTGGTACATATACTTTTAGTTATTGCTCATCTGTTGACTAGTGTTAGACATAACAAAATGCCTCGAGTTTGAATACGTCAAAATAATTATAATAATAGCAATTTTGACAGGGGTAGAATTATTGCCTTTTGATCTATCTTATCACGAAATTGGCCTACTATGTAAATAAAAAACCTAGTAGGGTAAACCACCCAGTTATTGGCACCTTAAGGACTTCTCAGGTTTCACATATCCACTAGTTTTCAGAAAATTGATATTATAGTCAGCTTGTGACTAGTTTATGTTCTTTGATGATTCTACTTTGTTCTCAAATGAAAAAAAAAGATTTTTTTTCGAAATTACAATAGCAAAATAATAAAAAGTAAAAAAAAGTTAAGAGCTTAATTGTTGGCACGCTTTCCCAGTCATTGCCACCCGAAATTATCCCAGTTATTGGCACCCCCCAGTAGTTGTCTCACCAGTTATTGGCACATTGTCCACTACGTACCTCAAATATTATTGACTAAAAATTTTATGATATTATTAATATAATATCGGTTTGTTAAAAAAACAACAATTGATTATGATTATAACATGTAATAGCACTAAAAGTAATATAAAAATAATATTGTTTATAAATAAAACGAGCTAATATTTAAAGGTTTATAAAACGAATAGTTAAACTTAAAAGTAGGATTAATAATATAATGTATTATAAAAATATTTACAAAAAGCAGCCTAAGACTTAGACAAACAAGAGGCACAAAGAAATTCTTTTTTATATAGAGCTTTCTTTTCCAAACATTCTACATGATATGTTTTCGTACAATTTTTACACCTAAGTCCTTGTTTCGACCTGTTTATATTTTTCACGCAAACATAGCACACTTTATCTTGTAAGAAATTCTCCATTGATGAAGTGGATGCCGTCAAAGTTGTGCAGAGGGAAAGATGCTTTTTTGGCGGAGAACTGAAAATTTTTCTAACATGGCTTTGATGATCATCCTTCCTTGCAGTTAGAGTCTTGCCTTTGTTTCCCTTTTCTGTTCTGTTCTTTTCTTTGATTCTTCTGCTCTTCCTCTTCCCTCTGAAGCTGTTCTTTTTCCTTAACAATCTTTTTGAAACCCGACGACGAAATAACATAAGGCATTTTGGTTACTGGTCTTTTTCCCTTCCTCTCAGGTGTTTGTGGTTAAGGCAAAAATAATTCTATGGACGACAAATTATCAACTGGTGTCAGAATTTCGCTACCAGTATTCATCTTTTCATTAGCGTTATTCTTCTGCTTTTATTCTATATTTGTGTCGATTACCTCAATAACTGTGGGACTATTAATTGGAGTAAGGTTGGCGGGCTATAGTAGCCAATCACACCTTGTCTTTGTTCGAGGTAATATGACTGGTGCCCTTTTGTTGATGATATCCTTTCTATAAACCATTTAACTGCCTTATCTAAAGGGTCGTCCACACATCCTTTTTAAGTAAGACAACGCATGTCCCTATATTGTTGGCCATATTACGGACTTTCGTTAAAATCAGGCGATACTGTTTTGCCATAGCCACTTGGTTTATCAGATTTAAATCATATCAAACATATGTGGAATATTATGGGAAGGAGACTTACCACTTTGCACTTTTCGCCACAGACCTGATTCATAAGCTTTATGTTGCTTAGAATGAGGTGCCATAACTAGATATCAATCATCTCTATTTTATGTTTGTCGATGCCCAGACTTATAAAGTCCAGTGCAACGATATATTAGAATGGTCACCCGTCAAAACACCAGCATTCCACCTGCCAAACAATGTAAATAGAAGGTGGATGACATTGTTTGGCAGGTGGAATGCTGGTGTTTTGACGAGTGACCATTCTAATATATCGTTGCACTGGACTTTACAGTAGTGAATTCGGCTGCACCATCGCCAAATACATTATTAATTGTTTTCCTATTACTTGTTTATGAAAATTTTAAATTGTTATATCGTTAATGTTAATGTCAAATGTTATCGTTTCATTCTTGATGTCTTCACTTCCTCATTTCGTTAAAAATAAGTTTGTTATTTTTTTGGGTATAACACCAATTATGTTAGTGAATATACATTACAACAAATGCCCTAAACATTTCTTTTCTACTACATAACATCCTTTTAAAACATTTTAAGATGAACATCTTAGTTTTTGAAACATGTAGGGCACAAAAACGCATTTATACTTATATTTTTAAACGGAGGGAGCCTGTAAGCATTTTATTTACATCATCTTTCTGGAATTAGCGACTGGCTTCAAAATTTTAGTAACAGGAATTGATTTAGTGTTAAGTATCAAGTATGACCAAATTTCTTGAGTTGCTGAAAACCTCTCAAGAGAGGAATTTTGGTGAACTTCGATTATTTTTATTTTTTTTATACACAAACCTTGCCTAGAGGGTTCAACACCTAGACATAGACTACTACAGGCTACAACAGCTAAGAGAAACATAATTTTAAATATATATTATCAAAATATAATTAAAATTTAAAAACGTAATACTATTATAATCTTATAGTGCCTCTTTTAACTTATAGTATTTTCTTAATTTTCCTTATTTTAGTTTATTCCTCGCATGTTCTAAAAGTTTAAAAATGTTGTTTTCATGATTTTAATATTTTGATCACCACACTTGACTAAAAATTCAGCAGTGCTTATCAATTAAACTGAAAGTGAAACAGATTTATACCATGGGCTTTGACTAATTTTTAGGAAAATAAATTAACAATATTTATAATTTTGTTTAGCTAACAGTTTTGTTATGCATAACAACATACTAATTATTAAAATTAAATATCACCTAAGTTACTTAATAAATTAATGACCTTAAAAATGTTTTTTTTTAACTTTTAAAAAATTTCTATGTCCATTTAGATATTTAATTCTAAGATGGTTGGTAGTAGTAAATTATCAAACAATTTTAATTTTGTGTACTGTAGTTTTTTTTAGTTTTTAACTGGAGTTAGGTGTAAATTTATTTAAGATAAACTTCACAGAAGTCTAGTAATAAAGTATTCAACTTTTACTGACGTGAATCCTGGACCATCTATAGACTATACTAACAATCTAATATTTTGATATTTAGAAGATTTCCTTTTTGTCCATAAAATGCAGCAGCCATATATAACATAATGTGATTCATAATTTTTGAAAGTATCAAAAATAGGAAAATACCCAATAAATAAGAAACGAAGATTTTAATAAAGATTTTTTAATAATTTTAGTATAGCGAGATTAACTAAGCCCATAAATTTTCTTTCTTGTGTCTTAATAATGTTTAGGTTTTTTCTCAGATATTTTATAACAAGAAAAGTTTCTTTGAAGTTTCGGATTTAAAGCTAATTCAAAATATAAATGCCTTACTTTTCAAAATGAAACATATCATTCATTCTTTCTCGAAGAGGGCACCCAGAAAAATAAAACAAAAGTAGAAAACTCCAAGTCAGGGGCTCATTAAACATATGTATATATAATTTCTTAAAAAGCTACGCGTGTTTCGCTCCTATCGAAGCTTTATCTGGCCTAAAAGTAAATAAAGAATACTACAAAAAGAACGATTATAAAATATGCTAAAAAACTTTTTACCTATACATACACCTACATAGATCACATTACAACTAATAACAAATCTAAGGCTAGGTTAGTTTAAAAATATTTACTTTAGATAGAAATAAACAAATAAAAAAGTAAAAACGTAAAATGTCACAAGTGGGAAACGATTTAGCGAAAGCTACTTATTAAAATATAATAAATGTTAATAAATTCTATCAATGATTTTTTTTAAATACTTAAGCTAGTACAATTTTTTTTTAAAATGAGGCAAATTATTAAATTTCTTCCCTTCTGCAATATCGATTTATACAAACGATTGGTTTCACATTTTTTTATCAGAATAAAATCGTTTCCATTTCTAGTGTTATAGCTATGTATATCGTAAAATACTTTGGTTCTTACACAAACATAACTTGAAACAAATTGTTTTTAATTTTAAACATTAAATAAAATCTTTTGCTTAACAGAAAACTCTTAAATTTTGTAGTTCGGCAAATTGTATAACAAAGTCGAACAGAAGTCTAAGTGGGGCGTGGCTATACTATTATACAACAGATGTTTTGTGTATGATATTAGATCTTTACTTATTCTACATATGAAACCTACTTTTTTCGAGAATTTCCTCATGATATAATCTACATGATTGTAAAAGCTTAGATTAGGATCAAACATTACCCCTAAATAGTAAATGCTACTCTGATATACAAGTTTCTCCCTATTTATTATTATATTAATAGCAATTAGATAAATATTCAGTAATTTTTATTTTTTTGCCAAATGAACAGAACAAAGATTTAGACGCATTTAGAGACAAATTATTAAAACATAGCCAATCAAATATCAGTTCCAGATTCTTATTTATAGCTTCTTGCATGGCAGTTAAGTTGTAACCACTTATACATATAGATCATCGTGTCATCTGCAAATAGCTCAATTTTATTATGTTCTACCGCACCAACAAGATCATTTAAATACAATAAAAATAATAAAAGGCCCAAAACTGTACCTTGTGGAATCCCATATATAACAGACATATAATCAGAAATACTATTTTTAAATTTAACACATTTCGTCATATTATTCAAATAAGATTTAAACCAATTTAACACATTATCTCTTAGACCCAATATTTTTAATTTATGTGATAGTTTGTTCCTAGTAATCATTTTAAAAGTTCTTCTCCAATCCAAGAACATAGCCAAAACGAATTTATTATCGTCAATAGCCTTTATGAAATCATAACATATGTTAACAAATAAAAATGTATAAGTTTGTCTTTGACAGTTAGTTCTAGCAACTTCTTGTATACAGGAAGAGTATTGACAGGTCGGTATAGATTTTGGTATCTTGCACCTTAGGCACTGGTATTACTGTAGATGCTTTTTAGTATTGCGGAAATTGGTCTCTTGAAACTAAAGTAATAATAAGGTTAAGCATTCTGTTTCCGACAAGACTAAATAAATCCCTAAAAATCGTCGAAAGTCGAGCAATCTCAGAAATATTTAGAGACATCCTTTCGTTAACATTTATTGAGAATACAATAACATCTTTACTTTTAATAAAATATTGAATAAAGTTATTTGCTACAGATATAAATAATTAAAGTTGGCCTATTAGTTTAGTCTAAAAGTTAAACAGCTAGATACCTCCATAGTAAGAGTCGTCTGAGTAACCACTTCTATAGGGTTTTTTTTTAAGAAATACAATATGGGTTTGAGTCGTTTTACCGCGGTTGCCCAAATTATTTTTTATTTAAATTGATTTTTTGTTGTTCAGCCAAATACAAACAATCATGGTCATGCCAGGATTCGAACTTGAGGAGACTGTACGATCACATTGTGAACATTTCCACACAGTGCCACTGGGGTCGGTCTTAAACTAGATCTAACTGGATTGAAGAGTACTTCGGGGAGAGATTGGGATTTCTTTCGTAAGAAATATTAGTAGTTTTACAAATATGCTAATAAGGCATATACCCTTCCAGCAAGCGTTAATAAGTAGATATTGTGCAATAGTCGCGACATTCGAGAGTGTAATTAGCTCGAGAAGCAATAATGTTATGAGTGTCTGAAAAACCACTACACCAGTGCCAAATAGTATCGGTCAGTTAGTTTTATCAAGTTTGCTAAAGGCAACGTCTAATTGATCATTAGGTAAAAGAAAGCATCTTGAACTAAAAACCACTGCATATGCAACAATGTGCCTACCAAACTGAGAAATTCGTAGACCTCGTTCTACACTAACTCGTCAGAAAGGTTAAGAATCGTATCGAATCTGCTTAATGGAAAGTCTAACTTTAGTGCATTTCTGGATATAGAAACGATTACCACGATCACTCTCCTTTTGCAGTAATTTACCACACTCGAGGGCCATGGTTCAGAACCCTGTCTGGTCAGATAGGTACAAGAAGGACATTACACCTCAGGGTGCTATTTTATCCCCGCTCTTATTTATTATTTACACAATAGACGTTATCGTTGCTCCTTTCTTTTTGTAGTACACATGTTTATGCTGATGATACTCAGATCTACTTTTCTTTCAAACCTCAAGATACTCAGGAAGCTGCCGAAAAAAATATAAACTTAGATCTTAATATAGTTAATCAATATTAGCTTACGAACATTATCTTAACTTAAACCCCAACAAGACAAAGTTATTATGCTTTGGTAGTAAAACCAAAAAAAAACATGGTAAAAAAGTCGTTAAATCTACACATTGGTGCCACAACTTTATCCTTTGTATCTTGTGCAAAAAATTTGGGCTTGATAGTGGATGAGGATCTAAGATTTCATAAACATGTACAGAACATTATTAAAAAGGATTTTATGCTCTGAAATTAATTTATAACAATCGACAACTGTTAAACTTTTCATTAAAAAAGATGTTGTGTGATAGCCTTGTTTTATTGCATTTTAATTATTGTGACTTTCTGTACGGGCCTTGTCTAACTACGGAGGATAAATATAAAATTCAAAAAGTACAAAATGCATGCTGTAGGGTTTTGTATGGAATACGTAAATGTGACCATGTCTCTCATTTGATCTCTGAGTGCAATTGGCTGAACATGGAAAACCAAAGAACACACCATCTTTTAAAGTTTGTTCATAAATTGCTTACTGAGGCAGAAGCATCTCAATTTCTTAAATCCAAATTTTTACCTTGTACAGCAATTGTACCACAATATAAAACAGCCATATTTCGGAGATCTTTTATTTTCAACGCCATCAGCATATACAATCTCATACCAGACAATTTTAAAATTCTTAATATAAATAAATTGAAATCTCGACAGTTTCTAATGGACAGACAAGTGTGAACATGCAAGGAAGTGCTGGCTGATAACCTGTGGTGGGCGCGGGGTGCCTTCGATGCTTTTTCTGCGACTGAGGGAGGTCATTTGTCTATTGCTAACATGGGTCAGTCATGAACCGACAGAGTATTATTTTTGTTTTGTTGAAAAATAGTTATACAACATATGTCAAAAAGAGCGCATATTTAAGTATTCAGATATTATATCTTAAGGTGAATCTTAAATGGGTTGAGTGAGAATAGCAGATTGCTAGACTTCGCCCTTTAAGTTTACACAAACTTTTTCTTTGTTTCCATTGTACTTAAGTATCTTATTTTTTTGTAACTTATAAAGGTGAATAAAGTTCGTTTTTATTTATTTATTTATTTATTTATTTATTTATTTATTTATTTATTTATTTATTTATTTATTTATTATATCACAAGGCTATATATCTGCTGAGCTAAAAAGTACCCTCCTTTAAGCGATGACGGATTGAGGATGCTCACAGCAAAGACATTTGTCCTTATCTCTGTGATATCTAGTAATCGATGGTGACCTAATCAATAATTTAAACTATCATTCACTGAATTATCAGAAACTTCAAAAAGATTGAAATCAAACTCTCTAATTAAGTATAACAGGATCTATGTAAATAACCACAATTGATAAACTTTTTTTCGCTTTTGAATCTTGCGATAAAATTTGAGGTCATGAGAATTGAGTAAAGGCTATACGTCTTTAGTGTACTATGAGCCGCACAAGAATAAATATCTTTCTAAATTATTGGTGAGGTATTGAATACTATTTATTTATTGCAAAACCTTTACAAACACTAAATACTTAGTAATTACATACAAAGGATCAACATTTAAATATGCTAGTACATTATGCTAAACAATTATGTTCAAATAAAATAATAATGATAAAATAATATAAAAATAAAGTTAAAAAAATTACAACAAACAATAAGGACTAGTAATCTAAAATTCATCAACCCTAACTATTAAACTTGAATTTTAAGCAAGGTTTTTATTACTTTTGCATTTGTGTTTAGGATATCTATCTGGACTAAGAACCTCATTAGATACAGCCATCATATGACTGAAGGGACATAAATTGTTGCTCGGGTCCACACAAAAAAGTTTTCTTTATTCAGTAACCTAAAATTAATCTTTGGAATATTAAAATGAATAAAGTTGATTAAGTTACAATTTTTATACTTAGTGTTGCTTAATATATGGTATAAAAAAATTACAGCCTGTTACCTAGCATCTTCTAGGTGTGGCCTTACCAAAGCAATATATAGTCTCACAATAGTTGTAATTCTAAAATCTTTACTATTTCTGATTTAACGTGTCTGATTTCTCTATTAACTCATCTACAGGTAATCATGTTAGTCAAAAGTCTATTGCTGTGAATAATTTTGCTAACACTTTTAATCTTGTTCAGTGTAACCATATCCTAAACTATAATAACCGACTATTGGATCTTGTTTTATCTAACTTCACCTGTACTGTTTCGCGTAGTGACGTGCCTTTTGTCTTGGAGGATTTACATCACCCTGCACTGGAGATTGATTTTACTGTCTCAGGCCAATGTGTCCATAATTTTTAGCTTAATAAAAACTTATCTCATTCTTTTAACTTTAGAAAAGCCAACTCCCATCTCCTTTATGGCTCGATCCTTGAAGTTGACTGGTCTACTGTGTATTTATCCTCTAACGTTAATGATGCATGTGGAGTCCTATATGATATATTGAATTGCATATTAGCCGCACACATTCCTCTTAAGAAGCAACGTAAAAGAAGATTTCCAAATTATTATTCTCGAGAATTGATTAAGAACATTTATAGGAAAGAAAAGGCTTTTAAGGACTTTAAAATGTACAATTCTCCATTCTTTCAAAATAAATTCCATTCTCTTAGACGCCTTATCAAACTACAAATACGCAATGAATATAAGTTGCATATATCAAACACCGAAAGGAATATTTCTTTGGACCCATCTAGCTTTTGGAATTTTATTGGTTCTAAGAAGGCTGGCACCATAGGATTCCTGATATGATGAGGCTACCCGATGACGTCGTAATTAAAGACCCACAAGACATAGTTGATACTTTTGCACTGTTCTTTGGTAAGGCATTTATAAAATAAAATTTCATTATCCATTCGTCGACGTCTGATAATGTGCCCCACTTTGACATTTCCAACGTTGATACTTCCCAGATTATTTTGGCTAGTAAAAAACTCAAAAATAAGTTAACATCTGGTGTAAACGGTGTGCCTAGCTTCTTGGTTAAAGATTGCATTGGTGTCCTGGCTGATCCGCTGATCTACATTTTTAACTTAATACTGTCAACAGAACAGATTCCTGAAATTTGGAAGACTGCTAAAACAATACCTATTTTAAAAGCTGGGGACTCTGATCAAATCGTGAACTACAGGCCAATCTCATTACTCTGTAACTTTTCAAAAATTTTCGAAATTATCCTGAATCGGTCGCTATTTAGTCACGCAAAAGAACTCATCTCTGTAGACCAGCATGGATTTTTTAGCGGGCGATCTTGTGTTACTAACTTATCCTGTCTGTCTAGCCACATCTGTGAGTCACTTGATGTTAATACTCAAGTCGATGTTATTTATACCGACTTCCAAAAAGCCTTTGCTCGGATAGAACACATATATTTTGCTGCATAAATTAACTCAGTATGGTTTTTCAGGGAGATTATTTAATTTATTTCGGTAGATCTCAATATGTTGAATATGAGGGCTTTAAATCGAAACTTTTTAACGTAACGTCGGGTGTGCTACAGGGCTCGAACCTGGGTCCGCTTCTGTTTAGTTTTTTTTATAAATGACTTGATTGAGTCACTCACTTGTCATAGGCTGGCTTTTGCCGATGATTTGAAGATATATTTAAATGTATATGGTTTGGAGGATCGTGATTTTCTTCAGAACTGTCTAAATACATTGGAGGTATGGTGCGCTGTTAACAGGTTAGGCTTGAATGCGGCTAAATGTAGTATGGTCAGTTACTCTAGATCAAAAACACCCTTAAATTTTAACTACTTTATTAATGATACTATTTTGAGTAGATTAGAGCAAATTACTGATCTTGGTATCACCTTTGACTCTGAATTTACATTCGTTCTACACTTCAACAACATAGTCAAATCAGCCCTGAGAAGGCTTGGATTCATAATTAGAAGTTCTCAGAGTTTTACTTTGGAATCTACATATCTACATTAAGACTGCTTTTCTGTTGCTTTGTGAGATCATAACTGGAGTTTGGCTGTATTATAGGGAACCCGCTTTATCAGAATCATGTTGGTCTCCTTGAATCTGTTCAGCGTAGATTTGCTAAGTTTTTGGCCTTCAGGCAGGATGGCATATATCCGCTTAGAGGGTTTGATCATCGGCAACTATTGGAACGCTTCAAACAACATCCATTACATTTCAGAAGAATGATCTTTTCTGTAAAATGCTGCATGGGTTACTGAATGGATTCATTGATAGTCCTGTACTTCTTTCTGGTGTATGTTTCATAGTGCCTAGGCTTAATGCTAGACATCCCCTAACATTCTTTCTGCTAAGGCCTCATACTAACATCCTGTTGAAATCGCCACTATATACAATATGCGCTATATTTAATCGGATCTGTCACATGTGCGATATAAATTTCTGTCCGGTTCATGTGATTGTCGATATCTTGGTGGATCATTACTCTTGGGATTAAGACCCATGTGTTTAAGTTATAGTTAGTAGGTATATCGCAGTTAATTTAATTTAATTTTGTTGAATATGTGATTATCTTGTTAAAATGTTATAATTTGGTTTTTATATCATATTAATAGTTATTTGTTCTAATTTTTTGAATAACTTTTGAGATTGTGACTTTACTTTTTTCTTTTCTTTTCATTCTTTTAGGTTTGTTTGTATGTGTGTGTTTTTTAACTATATTTTTCATTGTTTTGCAACTGTTTCCTGTTATTGGGCAAGTTGCCTGTTGGAAATAAAGGCTTATTATTATTATTATTATTATTATTATTATAAAATTCAAAACCTTGAATGCTTTAATAGTAATGTCAAGAAAATGCCTATTAAACTTCAGATTAGACTGGAATAAGACCTAAATTCTTGACCTCACTCTCACGAGTCAGTTTAGTGTTTCTGATTTGGTATTTAATTAGAATGTGATTTAATTTTTTGGTAAATGTGACTACCAAACATTTACAGACATTTTATTTTTCTCAGACCACCCAGTACGTCAATATCATTTTGAAGCAGATTGCAATCATTCTGATTAGCATGATTGTCATCAGCAAAAAGAAACTCAGCAGAATGAGACAGGCACAGTGATAAGAGGTTAATAAAATAAAGAAAAAGCGAAGGGCCTAAATAAGATCCTTGTAGTACATCTGAAATTACTGAAAATGACTCAGAACTAGCTGAATCCACTTGAACGGGTCGGTAGTTTTTTATTTCATTTCTGTTACCTTTCTTGAAAATTGGGTTTATTGGTGCTTTTTTTAAAGAATTAGGAAATTTACTTTCGTTAATGGATAAATCAAAAATATGTTTTAGAGGTGAAGCTATAAATTTCGATAAACCTGTGTATATATAGGCAGAAATAATATCGGGTTCTGTGGATTTTTTTGTTTTAGTTTTTTTATGCTATAGCATCTAATGTTAGAGCTAGAGCCACTAAAATTCGGATTAGATATCTTTTAATCTAGACAATTGTCCTAATTGTGGTAATGTATTCAATTTGAAAAATTAAATTTTCCATTTTGTCATTTCACCATTTTTTTGCACTTGGAGCGTAGGAAATGCCAAAAAGAAGTAGGATCAAAAGGTATGTTCTGCACAATGTTCTGCTTATATAATTTGTACTCTGTTTACAGTTTTATGATTTTTCAGAATTATAATAATATGACCATAGATGAGGTGACTCGATGTTTAAGAATCGCACAATGTAGTCTACTCTTTTCTTTAATCCCACGAACCAAATCTATTGAATACCAAATAGGGTAATAAAATTTACTTGTGGTATTTTTTATTTGTTGTTTTGGAATAGATATATCCCAAAAAGCATACAGTTGTTCATAGAAGCAGTTTAAGCTATAATTAGCATTAGTTTCTCAATATACTTCTGTCCAAGTGCAATTTTTTAATATAAGAGATTCATGTTTAAATTTTAAAGGTATATTGAAGATCAGAGCAGGAAGATATGGATCTTCAGGTAAGAAACTCAAAAAATGTATTATTGAAATCATTATCACAGGTATTAAAATAAGGTAGATTGAGGTCTCCTAAAATTATTACTTTGATTTTATAGTTTGTTAAAATACTTTCAAATCTATTAAAAAAATTAGAACAGAAATTTGCATATGACATGAATGTTCTTCAGTGTGAGCCCTTTGAAATACCAGGTATCATTATATTATATTATTATTATATTATGCAGATAATATTATCCTCTTATTAATCTCAGTAGATTGATATCCGTGAACATGAACAACCTTACTCTTGTCAATTAATTCGAAGTCAAGTCACTAAAGCAGGGAATCTATGTTATTTTTGAATGAATAAATCATGATTAACCCTACCAAATGCCTTGCAGATGTCAGCGTATAATACATTAATTTTTTACCTGGAATCCTTGCTCTAAGCTCTATGATAGAAAATCGGTAAAAGACGTAAGAAGCTCGACTAGTAAAACTAAGCTGTTCATTAATGAGTTGAGTTTAAAGAGAGTAAGTAAAAAAATCAATCGCAAAACTCGTAGATCTAAGAACTATGATTTTATATGCAAAGTGCGGTCTAGAAATGTTCTTTTACTCATCTAGGACTCCTTGCTTTTTTATCGGCGTGATGTGGACATATTCCCTATTTCAGGGACACATTTTAATTATTAATAAAAAGGTGTTTGATCATATTTGATATAAATCATTTGAAAGAAACAATATCGAAAACTTTTAGGCCACTTCCTTATTTTAAAATTTAATCTTAACAACTGATTAGAAACTAAAACACTTCTTTGTATTTGCTCTATTATTTACTAACTAAAGAAACTCTCGAAGGAGCCATTTCAGAGTGTTCTCACGTTGCAGCTGCAACGCGTGTCATCAGAGATGCAGGTCACGAATTATTCGACATTCAGAGATGGGTCATGTTGCGTCCATTGTGAATGAGATGTGTTGGAGCTATTTGAAATAAGTGAAGTTAAAAATTTCAATTTAGTTAAACAAAAATACGTCTCTTTAAAAAAATATACTTAGCGAAATTTTTTATATGAGTAAGAGAAATATTATATTTATCTTTTTCTTAAAAGGCAAATTATGGATCATTTTTGGGTTTAAAAAATAGGTAATAAATAATTCAAGCCGCGAACAATTATTTAAAATGGTGTGTAATCATTTCCGTCACTTAGTAGCAATTAATATTACAACCCTCAGAAAAATTAATCATTCGACAAAAAGGGGAAATCCTTAATTATAACAAACGGTTCACAGTTCTTTATTAAAGCAATTTATCATATCGAAGAAGGAGCATGCACGAGGATAACAAAAATTTTAACTCCGGAATTTTTGGGTCTAAGGGAGTAATTTTTCATCATTTTTCCTTTAGACTGCGATTTTTTACGGTACAGGAAGTTTTGCAAATATTTTTATACAATCATATTTATTTGTAGAAATGGACGTTCTAAGACGTATTTTTTTGACATTAAAAAATTTGTATTCACTCTGGACCTATTCACCTAGTGAAGGGTGAGCTGAGAAAACATTCTCTACGCGATTAGGATTTTTTCGTAAAAAACTTGTCGATAAAGTACACCATTTAGAAGTCTAATATTATTTACAGATGCCTGTTTTTTCTCGAAATGCAATTACTCATAATAACCCACATGCCTTGGTAGAAAATAATTTAAAAAAAGAGTTTTCATTTAATATATGGGTTGAAGTTATCGATGACCATCTTATTAGCCTACATTCTTTTCCCCGTAGACTTCATGGAACTTAAACAACGAGGTGGCGTGATGGTTGTATTGAGGCCCATTTAGAGGGGCATTTCCAATACTTCATATTCGTAAAATTCGTTAGTTTACATGTTGGTTTAGTGGTTATTTATTGCTTTTGTTGTAATTGTTAATAAGAAAACTATTACGACAAAAAAACCTTCTCATGTTTTTGTATGGTCTGGGGATATGAAATTAAGTGCATTTAATTTTTTTTCTCGAAAACCAAGCAAAATACAAAAACTTAAAAGGCAAAAAAGCTATACTCCGGATTAATTTATCCAAAGAGTGTAAAAAGTCAGTGGCGTGCAATTATCTGGTCAAAAATAGTCGTTTAGGTATGGCTTAGGACGCCACTAAACTTAAAAAAATTAATTAAATTAGAACTATAGTTTTAATTTTTAAGGGTTGAGTTGCATTAATGGTCAAAAAAAAGTCCAAGCTTTTAAAATTTTTTCTTTAATTGCTAACGTTTCGGCCTATATTGGGCCTTCTTCAGGGCACTACAAAATTTAAAAAACCATAGTAAAAACATTTATAGACAAATCAAAACGTTATGCTATACAGTGGTCAAAAAAAGAACTACACTGGTTAGCAAAATTAACGCACCACTACATTATTTCGAATTATTTTTAGAAATTTCCAAAAAAAAGGAAATATTTATTTTTATTTTAAACTGCCATATTACAGATATTTTAAATTTATACAGGTGTTTATTTTACTCGAAGCATGTTTGTATTATTTTTATTTTGTTGGAATTCCAGATAAAATTTTAACTTTTTTTTGCTTGTAAGTTTTATTGGTAAAATTTATTTTACTGAAAATTTACATTTGTGAGTTACATTGAAGTAAAGTGTTTATTATGGAATGTCAATTAAGAAATTTGACGGCAAAAGAATGTGCGCAGGCAGTCATTTTACTAAACGAGGGATGAAGCTTTCGAAGAATTGCAGAGAGATTTGGTGTATCGCATACAACCCTTTCCCGTATGATTAAGCATTATAGGGAGACAAGTCAGCACTTAAGAAGACCTGGTAAAGGCAGACATCGCATAACTACACAAGTTTATGACCGTTTCATAAGAATATCTGCTTTAAGACTCAGAATTTCAGCTGATACTGTTCGTCGACGCCTAGTTGAATCTAATCTGAGACCAAGAATCCCAGCGCGAGGACCAGCTTTGACCCCTGAGTATCGTAGAGCATGGTTAACTTTTGCTATGGAACATATTGATTGGGCTAATGAAGACTGGCAAAGAGTTCTTTGATCAGATAAAACCAGAATTTGCCTCCACAACTCAGATAGACGTATAAGATTTTATCGAAGACCAAATGAAAGATATGCCCACTGTTATTTCCAGAACACCAGATTATTAATGCAGGGTCAGTTGTGAATTGGGGAGGAATTTCTTTAACTGCTCGTACTGACTTGGTGGCTAATAATAATATCAGTTTAACTGCTGATATGTATATAGGGTGTCTCCTTTTTCATAGGGACAGTATTGCTATCTCCTATACTACAAAAGATACGAGGGCGGTTAAATTAGAAAAAAGTTGCGGCATTTTATTTTGATTAAAAAAGTGTATTTAGATTTTTTATGCGACGTTTCATTTTTTAGATATCATCATCAACTTCTTTTTTTAAATACGGACCTGGATTTTTATTTATATTTAAAAAGAATTTTTATTTTCCTTTTTAACAATGTATAACTATATACCCTTTTTTTGTGGGCAAGAAAAAGAAATTCGAAAATTTGGTATGGTTCTTTTAATTTACGAGTACTTGCTTTAGATTTAGAAGGGGAACAATAAATGTGTAAATAAAATAAAATTTTACACTTTTAATAAGAAATATTTTATTTACTTTACAAACAAATGACAAACGTGTATTAACCAAAAAAATAACAAAACAATACGATTTAACTAAAGAAACAACATTCTCTTTACATACATTAGGCAAGAAAAGTTGCTGTTTTTCTTGCTTATAAAGCAGTTTTTTAGTTCTGAGAAGAAATTAAGCAGTTTTTTACAAATAACATTTACACTATTTACAAAAAATTTTCGAAGTGACCCCCATTATGTTCAATGCATTTTACGGTCCTTAATTCTAAATTTTCTATTGAGCGGGTTAAGTATTTGGGCTTCAAATCTCTAAAGGCAGCAGTGACCCGATGTGTTAACACCTCCATATTATTTATTTCACTGTTATTGACTTTATTTTTTAAAAATCCCCATAAGAAGTAATCCAGAGGATTAAGGCATGGGAAACGAAGAGGCCACCTTACAAGACCGTTTGTTCCTACCCAGCAATTAGGGAAATTTGTGTCGAGAAAATCTCGGGCAACAGCGGAATTGTGAGCGGCACAGCCATCCTGCATAAACCACCGCATACTTCTTAATGTTTCGAATAGAATTTCATCTATAACTTCCGTCAATAGGTTAACGTACCTTTCACCATTTAAATTTCCATCAATAATTTTGGGACCTATTAGCCTATTACCGATGATTCCGCACCACATATTAAGACTAAATCGATTTTGAGGCTTAGTTTCTTCTACTAAATGTGGGTTGTTTTGCGCATAGAAATGCTTATTTTTTCGGTTCAACATGCCACTATTAGTGAATGTAGTTTCGTCGGTCCATAAAATGGTCGTAGAGAACATTGGGTCTACATTTAACATCTCTTGATACCAACGGCAGAAAAAAAGTCTGCGTTCTGAATCACCTGGATGTAGTTTCTGAACCGGTTGGAACTTGTAGTCATGATACCTATATTTCTTTAAAATTTTTCCGACCACTGAAGGATGTATCCCACATTCAGAACCTATAATTCTTAATGAAGACTCCAGATAAAGATGAATTTGAGCTAAAACATTAACATCGTTGTGTGTATTCTTGGCACGGTATTTTCCGCATTTTTTTGATACACATCCAAATTCGGTGAGGTTTCTTGAAACCAAATAAAAAGTTTTGCGCGCTGGAGCTGTTCTGTTTGGATATAATCTAGTATACTCCCTTACTATATCATCAACCTTTTGATAACATTTTATAAAAACATCGTACATGCCCTTTTTTTCACTATCACTATACCGTACCATTTTACAACTTGTATTTATTTTGTTAATATCGAACTAGGAAAATGCTAAGGAAACAATCAAAGCTTTTAAACTAATTTAAGAAACTAACTTACGGCAAAACGTTAAAATATCAAAGTAGGATTTTAATAATTTTATTGTAATTAATAATAATAATTGTTGTCGTAGACATATTTTTGTTTTCATGGCCTACCTAAATAAGTCGCAGCCGTAATGAATCTGACATTGTTATAAAGTTTGAACCATTCGGCAAGCACGGTTCCATTTTCATTAAAGGTGGCTCTCCATGCAGCTTTAAAAATAGATTTTCGTTATCGAATATTAATATCGAACAAATCACATATCGTAATTTTTTTCCTAACCACATAAAAAAATATCAGACGCAATTGATGTTAGTGAATAATATTAGCAGCTAACCCAACTCAACCCAAATCTGCCGTGTTTTAATTTTGTAAATACTAATAGACATTTAAGTTATACATTGTTGAAAAGGAAAAAAAAATCTTTTTAAATATAAAATAAAAAATCCAGGTCCGTATTAAAAAAAAAAGTTGATGATGATATCTAAAAAACTAAACGTTGCATAAAAAATCTAAATACACTTTTTTAATCAGAATAAAATGCCGCAACTTTTTTCTAATTTAATCGCCCTCATATCTTTTATAGTATAGGAGATAGCAATATTGTACCTATGAAAAAGAAGACACCCTGTATAAGTGATATGTATATAAGGCTGATAGGTATATAAGGGAGATCCTGCAAGAACAAATGCTAGACCGCATGTTGCTCAGATTGATCAAAATTATTTTAATGATGTTAGAATTGAAACTATGGTTGGCCAACAAATAGTCCTAATTTTAATCTAATTAAGAATGTTTGAGACATAATCTCCTAACACTTTATATGGACTGGTGATATTGTCCAAATATGAAATAATTTAGATCAAAACGAGATAAGGCCCATAATATTAAGCATGAATAATCGCTGCCGTGCTGTTCTTTAAAATAGGGAAGAATACCCATTATTAATAGTAATGTTCTTTTTAATTTTTTAATTTTCTTGTTTTTTTTTCTCTACTTTTTTACGTTCTTTTTACATTTTTCCTATTGTTAATACTTTTAATACGTTGGAATAAGAATATACTTTATTTAGACGCAAAAATATTTGATCAGTATTATAATTTTTTCTTTCAAAATACAGTAGTGGTGCGTTAATTTTGCTGCCCAGTGTATAATAACACCTTACTAGTATAAATTACAAGGGTTAATTACGACAAAATTGGGTAAAGAATATCTGAGATATTAACGAACCAACAATTTAATTTTTTTTATTTGAGTTTAAAACCCTGTATCTCGTAAAAGACGCCGTTGCGGACTCATGTTAAATTGAACTTTTTATCTTAAAATTACTCAAAGAATCGCTTTTCAAATTTATAGTACATACCTGAAAAACACGCTGTATATTATAATTAAAACAACCCAGAATTTCTCCACTTCGCTACAATAGATACACCAGCCAAAACCAGCACAAAATCAAATTTAATATATTTATTAATTATATTTTTTCAAATTTAGTAATGGGTCACAAATGCTTAAATAGAACAAATTTTGGGATGTTCACAGATTTTTTTTAAAAATTTGAAATAACGGACCTAACTAAGTCTTCCACATATACTTTAATCGAATATTCATAAAACATATTATCCTATTTGGGATATAATACCCGTTGTTTCCCTATTTGATTAATATTTAATCAATCCCTAATTTAATTATTCTAAGATTAGCTCCAACTTTGTGTATTTGCTTGTATAATTAAAGTGTATACAGTAGGTGGAGTGAAAAAACTTTTTTTTTAAATTCACGTAGCCTATATATGGAATAGCTGCATTAGGTAAAATGTATTATTTGTGCAAAATTTTATTGAAATCGTAGTTACCTTTTCGCTGCCCAAATGACCTTGCATTTTTAATTTTCGAACAAATTTTGACAAAAAATTACATTTTTCCTTTTGACCCCGCACTATAATAAACTGTCGAAACAAATCATTCGGATACATCGGACGCACTCGGCTAAACTCGCCGAAGCCAAAAATTGCGTGCGGCGATGAATATTGGCTCTGTAGTGCTCGCTTCAGTTTACTTGTAACTGTGTTGCAATACGTTTGTTTCATTTGTGTTATTTTC
This sequence comes from Anthonomus grandis grandis, assembly GCF_022605725.1. NCBI lineage: Eukaryota > Metazoa > Arthropoda > Insecta > Coleoptera > Curculionidae > Anthonomus > Anthonomus grandis. The sequence continues at coordinate 20,680,983 of NC_065558.1, forward strand.
GTTTTGTGACGGTTATTGGTAAAATGCCTCGAACGCGTTTGGAATCTTTTTGTCATAAAATATTTTACATAAAGTTAAGGAGTACCATAAAAAATACCGCAACATTAAAAAACCAATAAAAAAGGACGGAAAGTTAAATATGAGCAAAAAAATTGTTTAATTTAGAGAACTTGCCGAAACAGATCTATTTGATATATCATTGCAAAATTAAGGTACTCTTAGGCGAAAGAAGTTTTTTAAGAGACCAAAGAACGTCAAAAAAAATGGTAATTGGAAAAGTTGATGCAATGGCAGCTAAAATACTTCAAAAAAGCTTGGAACGTAAACATAAATCAGAAGAAAGTCTCCAAAAAAAGCGAGTTACTCCTCAAACAATATTCAGGGAGTTTTCCCTGAAAAATATTTTAAATTTCCACTTCTCAAATGAGAACAAAACTTCCTTCTTTAGCACAGGCTTGTGACAGAACGGGAATTTCAGACAGATCCGCTGCAATTATTGTTAATGCCGCATTAAATGATATGGGGATAATAACAATGGAAGATTCGTCCAAAATAATTGACCGATGCAAGATTAGAAGAGAAAGAGTCAGAGCCTGCAAAACTTTACAGGAAAAACAAGAATCGGAAAATAGCTGCACCTATGGAATATATTTTGACGGGAGAAAAGATAAAACTTTAGTTCAAGTAAGGCAACACGATATCCTTTCAAGAAAAAAAATTACTGAAGAGCACATAGTAATAGTTTCAGAACCAGGCTCCATCTATCTTGGCCATATAACTCCATCTTCAGGACACGCTAACAATGTAAAAAGGGCTTTGTTAGAATTTTTGGATAAAAATACTGATACTTCTAATATTCAAGTAATTGGGAGCGATGGAACAGTTGTAAATACTGGTTACAAAAATGGGATTACCGACAATCAGAACTTGCTTTGGCGCGTCCTCTGCAATGGTTTATTTGCTTATTGCATACCAATGAGCTGCCGTTAAGGCATCTTCTGCAGCACCTAGACAGAAAAACTACTGGACCAAAGGGGTATTGTGAAGAAATTAGAAAAAATTTGGGAAAAAACAGCGATTGTCAACTTTAAAGAGATAGAGTTTAGTTTTTCTGAAGTAGATTTTAATACATTTAACCTAAGTACAGATCAACAGTATCTTTTCGATATCTGCAAGGGAATTTCTAGAGGGACAATTTTGTCCAAATTGGCTTAACGAGAACCTTGAAAAATGGCTCATGCAAGATGACTAACAACTGCCAATAGAATTTTAAGGTTATATGTTTCAACAAAAGATCCATCATATAATCTAAATATTCTAGCAGAATATATCATAAAAGTTTATGCTCCAACTTGGTTTGAAATTCAAATCCGCCCGTCATGTCGATACGGTAGTATTCATTTTTTCGGCATAATACAAAAGAGTAGATTTTTGCCCGAAGATCTAAGGAAAGTAGTAGATCCAGTGCTGCAGAGAAATGGATTCTTTGGTCACCCCGAAAACTTATATTGGCAATGCTATCTGACAACAGGAAATATATACGAGAACTGGGTCTTCGCAGAATTTTAAAATGCAGACAAGTAAAACCAAGTGATAATCAAGTTCGTCAATTCACTATACCTCGATTTAATTTTCACGCTTCTGAATACCTTAACCTAATTGACTGGCAGTCAATCACTGTTACCTTTGACGATAGATATTTCTGATGGTGAATTACAAGAGATGATTTCCGAAGTGCCCGCGGAAATTGATATTTTAAAATTTTCATGTCATTCTCAGGCCGTGGAACGCTGCGTAAAGTTGGTAACAGAAGCATCATCAGCAGTATGTGGCTAAGAGGCAAGAGATGGCTTCATAAGGTCACGGATCGGTTCCAGGGAGTTATTACCGAAGTTTGAGACAAAAAATGAGTATCGCCAAGCTCTTGAAGAAAAATGAATAAATAAGGGGGCAAATAATAGAAAATGGGGGGGAGGAAGGGGCGGAACTCTAATTGCAGCCACCTCCTCGTCGTGAGTTCTGGGTTATTTTCATCAATAAAGCTTATTCTTAAGCTTTTTATGGAAATAAGCAAAGAGCTGCAAAAATGTGTTTTAAATCGTTTTTTTTTTTAATTTAACGTCGAATGGGCAGCCAAAGATAAAGTGTCAGATAAAAAAAAATTACCGCCTAATTCGTATCTATAGTATGCAACTATTCCACATATAGGCACATCTATTATTAAAAAAATATATATTTATTGCATTTTCAGTCAATCCTGGGGAATTGAAGATTTCACATTGTCCAAAATAATGGCTATACCGTTTCCACATGCTTCATTTTGCTATATAACTGTACCCCGCAGCGTTGAATTTTAACTCACTATTATTTTTTTCCTCTAAACTTATTATGGCTCTTTATACTACTTCTTAAAAAGTTAAAATTATTAAATGGTTTCATGAAGGAGATTTAGCAGTACGATCTACGGATTTGTTTTCACTTATATTAAAATAAATAATAGTCTAAAAAAATTAAAAGAACACGCTTTTATTGCTAATCGAACTAAAAAGCAAAAAATAATTTTTAATTACTATATAATACAATAAGAGTTTTTATTACAGTAGCAGAAGGTCGGACAATCAATCATAATTAATTACCTTAAAAAATTATAATCAAATTTAAGTTAATAATAGAAAAAATATATAAAAAATCAAATCAAAGTAAAAAGCGTGGGGTGCGCGATATATTAAAATTAATTATGATTGATTGTCCGACCTTCTACTACTGTAATAAAAACTCCTATTGTATTGTAATTAAAAATTATTTTCTACTTTTTAGTTCGATTAGCAATAAAAGCGTGTTTTTCTTAGTTTTTTTTAAACTGTTATTTATTTTCTTGTTGAAAGCATCTCATATTACCTGGATACTTTCAGGGGCGACGGCATGTTCAAACTCATACTTTTATTATTAAAATCGATAAAATCAATGTTAATTAAAAAAGAATACTAATTTGATAAATAGAAAATATAATGAATTTAACGTACAATTAAGCAATATTTCGCTGACCGTCCGTGCAACTATAGATAGACCCATTTAAATGTCATTGATCATATAATGTTTTTGAACTTCAAACTTGTGTGTTAGTGTAAATACAAAAGAATTTATTAATCCTGGCAGTCCTAATAAGGATAATGGGAAACTGTTATTAAGTTACTATATTGTCATCGGTCCTTGATACGTGTGCAAAGTTTCAAGTTGATCAGGCTTTTAGAAAGCAGTGAAAATTAAGCTCAAAGATGCCGTTACATACTTACATACATAGATACAACCCGAGCTAATAAAAGCGTGTTAAAATAGACCGATTCCTTGTGCAAAGACAATTTTAAATGTGGTTTAGAATGTTAAGATATCCTTTTGTCTTTGAAATTGCCAAAAATGCCACACTAAAATGCAAGAACCTTCTATCAAAAGGGTATACAAGCAACAACCACTAGAATAAATGGTCAAGTAGATATCTTAAAGAGGCACTGGATATGGACCAAAAAACTGTTACCAGTATTTGAAACAAAAAACGTGGGTACAAATATTTCAAATTTTCTAAAATTCAGGAGATATTTCCCGAAGACCAGTGGCGAAGAATTGAATTTTGTGGAACAGCGATGGAAAAAGCAAATGAAAATAGTTTTTTTTACGAAATATTGTATTTATATATGAATCTTCTTTTCCATTACAATCCTTCTCTTGTTTGATATTGCTCTCGGCAAAATGGGCACAAAAGTTTTTAATTCCGTGCACTCAGTGGCCTCAAAAATTGAATGTTTGGGCTTGGAATTGTGGGCGACTATATTATTGGACCATTTGATTTGACCACCCCTGATTTAGACCTGGCATTCGTCTATTTTTAACACTGTCATAATGCGATTGTGGTAAAAGTATTTTTTACAAATATTTTTACCTAACCATCTTATTAGTTGGAGTGCGATAATAAACGGTCTTCTATATCGCCAGAGTTGTCCTGACTTTTATTTTTTGGTTTTATTTAAAAAAGCCAACTATAAACACGAATTTATCAGGCCAACAAATTTAGAGGAGTTGCCACAAAAAATTGTTAAAATTTTGCCAATTCTATTTTATCAGAAACTCTTTAGAAAGTACAAAATTCCCTTTAAAGATAGACTTTATGAATTAATTTTTGTTAACGTTTATTTTAATTCTTTATTTTTATATAGTATTTCCATTTTTTACTTTTATCAGAGTTTCTATTTTATTTTTATTCGCATAATGCTTTAATTTTTAATATGCAATTCACAGCATAATAAACATTTTGAGACTACGATTCTATATAGGTTGTGCACTGATCTAGGTAAAGCCTGCATAATCTTTTGTGTAATATTTTGCGAAATTTTATTATAAATATCCCTATTGTATTATACCCTATCAAAGAGAGACGCTTACTAACGTCGCACTGAAAAACAACCATGTAGCAGGCGAGTAGCAAGAGCGCACGAAATGCATGCGTGCACATTGTTATATTTTATCTTTAAGTACTCTTCTATACGTAATGATCGATTTCCCAACCTGTATATACACTGCGCTCCAAAATTAACGCATAATTTTTGAAATTCATTTATATTTATTTCCATAGAAGTACATGTGTTTAGAGGTAAAAAACGAACAAAGATAAAAAGTGTTTATGTTAATATTTTTCCATTCGAACTTCATGCGTTTTACTTCTGTGGAGTTGCGATATTCGACGTTGTTTTAATTTAAAATATTGAGTTCTTGAAAAATAAATCCGCTGCAACGAGAAAACCGTAATTTGTCAAAAGCTGACTGTTAAAGTTGTTACTCTTTACGACAAAAGGTATACCCAAAGTCAGCTTGCTGGAACATTTAATGTCAACCAGTCAACCATCTCCATAGTTTTGAGTCGAATTGCACAAACTGGTAGCAACATTAGAAGACCAGGCCAGGGTTATGGAAGGGTTACAATCTCTGCTGAAGACAGACCTTAAGGCGACGGTTTGTGACTAGCACGATGATGAAGACAATGCTCGCAAACACGTTGGTTCGGAAGATGAAGATTGGGCACAGATTATGTTTAGCGATAAATCGAGACACTGTCTTTTTTTCTGACGACAGACACAATAGAGAATACCGAAGGCCAGGAGAATGATATGCAAAGTTCAATATAGTGGGAACTGTTAGTTATGGTGGCAGGTCAGTAATGGTGTCGGGCGGGATTAATATGAGGGGCAGTCCAGAATAAGTACTTGTAGATAGAGGACGGCTTAGCGCACAGAGGTATATTACAGACATTTAAGAAGAGTAGGTCGTTCCATTCGCCCTCTATACTAAAAATAATTTCCTGGTTTTGCACAATAATGCGCGACTACATGTGGCAAGGGTGGTACAGAAGTACCTTAGTTAAGTCTAAATCGCTACCATGGATTGGTCACCCAGAAGCTTGGATAGATGAATCCAACAGAGCACATATGGGATATCATGAGGAGACGACTGCGATAGTAGTTGCCAAGACCACCAAACAATTTGAATAACCTTTATTCGAGATTGGTAGAAATTGGGGAATCAGATAGACCAAGGATCCTAATTTTCAGTATGAAGGATCATGGTGAAGCCGTTATAAACACCAGAGGGAAAAATACCCGTTATTAATTTTTTATCTTGGGTGTTAACATTTATATATATATTTACACATATTATGTATTTTTATTTTAATTATTTATAGTTTCAACTAGAAAGACATAAAATGAAATAGAAGAACAAAAAAAACATTCGAAAAAAAACGCAATTTCTAAGATTAATTATGGTGCGCAGTGTACTATACAGTTTAGGATAATTGAATTTAGCACAGCTCTTTATTTAAACTTTAGTAGTATTATTTCTTTAGTATATTATTCTAATATTTGTCAGCAGTTTTATGACTGTATTCATAGAATATTTTTTTTTATATTTTGTCAACAAGATCTGTGTTTTAATAACAGAGCTTATTTTGACTTGAACTTTGACAAAGTACAAAAAAACAAATCAGGATAGCCTCCATCCAGTTCTTACTTGCTTAGGTTTACTTAGAGAGATAAAGTCTTTATGGATATAGAGAATCTTTATTCATACCAGTTGACCATGACCGTTTTTGTGCATCAATTGCTTGGTACATCCTCCCCTACTGACCTTCGTGGACAAATTCAGTTTTCGAAGAGATTTTCTTTTAGATGCTGTTTTAGTGTGTAATTAACTACTAAATTCACTTATGTACATATCCATTGCTGATTTTAAAGTAAAATCAAAATTGCTTTTTTTTGATAACTATGTAATTTGGTATACAGTGTGGTGACTTTAACTGAAATAAATTCAGTTGAAACTAATTAAAATTTATCTCGCAAAATTCCTGAGATCCGTCGATTTTTGTTTATTTTTTTTTTCATATTTCAAGATAGTTTTTGTATTTTTTCACCTACAGGGGGGTCCAAATTAACCCCAACTTTTTTTTTCAAATGGAAAGCCACTTTTTTTAAACTCTCATTGAAAAGAGCCCTTTTTCTTGATTAAATTGCCTTATTTACTTTTGTGATTATCTAAAGGAGAAATACGAAAAAAAATAAAAATAGCTATATTTTCTAATTTTATTTAAAGGGTTGGGTTCTGGGGACTGAGAAATCTCCTGAAAATTAATTTGCAAGAGACCCAGACGGGGCTAATCACTAAAAAGACAAGATAGGCTAGGCTGCCTTAGTATTATGATACGGAAAGGACAATTCCCTTTAAAACCAACCCCAAGGTATTTTGGGATTTGCGTGTATATACAATGACTAGTGTTAAGACAGGCAAAAGATTTGCGGTTAAATTAAAAACTCTAAGAAAATTTCTATAAAGAGAGTTCTATTATTTGAAGAAATCTCCTTTAAAATTTTTTTATAATTTAAATTATTATTAAAGAGGGTCAGTTGTTTATACTTACATTCACTCGTATTGCATTCATTCTATATCAAAAATATTTTAAATTTTATATGGTTTTTATTATATATGTCATTTACTGAAAAGATAATATTAACGTTTATGTAACCTAAGAAAAAAAATTTTAGCTTTTAAAAGCAAAAAAAATATAATGCTGATGATAAAATAACAGCAAACTATTATCCATTAGACCCTTCCCCATTATATACTCACCTACACATATACAGTGACCCATAGCGGTTTTACTATCGAATAAAATAAACATTTCACCACTCCCACATGAATAATGCTCGCTTTATATTTTACTACCGAATAATAAAATCACGGTATATAAGGTTTGCCGTATAGACTGAATAGGGTTGGTTATATTAGCTGTAATCTTAAATCATTAATTAATAGATGTAAGAAAACTCGATATTTTAAGTAAGAATATATTCAAAAAAATAAACTGCGATAGCAACTTGACAACAGAAATGTACATACTTTCGTAAAGCCATGCAAAGACCAAGAGTCCCCTTATGCGGTTTCTTAAAAGTAAACAGCATATCGTATTTAAATAATAATAAAACCTTAACTCATCATAATTTAGTTTCTAGACAAGAATACCATACTTAAATCATATCACAAAATCTTAATTTGTTCTCCAATTAACATGTGCCAAAGGGACAGAAGTATCTGCAGCAATCTTTACCAACAGAAAACCAAAAGCCGAATTCCTCCGATTTTTATTTTAGATATCAGTGAAATGAGAGCGCCGTGTCTTTGCTGAAAACCTTTTTGCATATATCTTTATGTAGCTTTCAATAAACCCTGTGGTTTGTAAAGCGTTAACAACATCGTGGAATATATCCATATCAATCAAATGTGGCTTTCAATAAACTCTTGTTTATAAAGCTCTTTTAAACTCGAAGTACAATATCGCAGAAAATACTCTTTAAAACATAGGGGTTTTAACAAACTCGATTTGTTTGCAAAGCATTATTAAAGTCGTTAAATTGTTTATTGAAGTACAATATCGCAAAACATGCTACATTTACAATATACATTTACAAAAACGGATGATGTTCATATTTCTCAACTCGCACAGTTCAGTTATGGGAAAACGCATAAACTCAGAAGTCATAAAGGAACATCTCAATAGTATGCAGCACAATAATGTTATCATAGTTGGAGAACCTCTTACAACGGATCGATATGTGCTTAATCTACTTATAGTTACTCAGAATAAAGGAATGGCGTCCCTTAACGATGCCAAAAATGATTCCATGCTTGTATCATGCACAGTGCCATGCCGGGTTCTACCGACAAGAGACTTCAATTCAATCTAACCACAAAGACGAATATTTTCTCCTTTTACTTAATATTCAGCCATTGCGTAATAAAACATCTGAACTCACAACCTTTTTGAATCACCTAAAAAACCCAATATTGCTTTTCTAACAGAACATTAGTTAAAGACAAATAAATTGATAATGAATTGATATATAATAATAATAATAATATTAAGACTTTATTATAAAAAATTATTACAAATAAATGTAAACCAAATTTTTACAAACGACGAAGTTGAGGCAAGCTTCCTATCTTAACCTTATGATATAAGTTGTAATGTATTTATATATAAGCACTTTATGATATGAATATACAAAAATTCGTCTAAAAAATATACAGTTCAGTAGTACATACACTGAAAATCGGTTGTCAAACTTTGGATTTGGTGGTAAATCAAATGGAAACACAATAAAAACGAAAGTAGGTTAGATTATTGATTGAATTATTCTCTTAATTTTAGCTCTGAAAAATGGCGTACGTAAAGTTTTAAGTTCGGCTGGAACTTTGTTATGAATATTTATAAATCTGATAAGAAAATAAGTTTTCAAATAGAGTAATCCAGTGTGTAGATGGGAAAATAATATTTTTGTTCCTTAGATTCAAGTTACGTGTATCATATCTAAATCGGACTTCTTGATACAAATATAAGAAAAGTTTCTTAAATATTATTTTGTGATAGAAAACTAAATATGAAGTAACCTTCTTTCACACATATTCAACCAGCCTATCTCTCTCCGTTTTGCAGTTACTCCTCTATTATATTTTCTTATTTCACCAATTAAACGATCATAATAATTTTGTATTAATTGTATCCGCCTTTTGTCCATCTCTACCAAACATAGCCCGTAAATTGAATAACAAAAATCAAATTGCGAAAGCACCAGGGAGTCACAGAAGATCTTTTTTAATTTGTTATTTAAAAGATGTCTTTGACTGTAAATAGGTTTGAGGTTAAAGTAAGCTTTTTTACACACTGATTTATGAACTCACCGAATGTAAGATCGGTATCAATCAATAAACCCAAATTTTTATCAGGTGTCACGACATATTAAAATTTCGCTATTTATCTGCAAGTTAAGGAGATGCGAGAATCTCTTCCTAATAGTTTCCGATCCGAACAGTAAGGCTTGACATTTTTTTGGATTTTATTTCCAGGCAATGGTTTAGAAAAGTCTTAAATAGTAATTAGAGATCAGTAGTCTTATTTGCTTCAGCTACGTCTTCAGCTTTGAATGCAATATAAATTTGTGTGTCGTCTGCATATTGATGTACTGTTGATGATAAAGTTGAGCTTTGAAGTTAGTTGGATAATAGGATAATAGATAAATAGATCCCTGTGGCACACCTTGACCGACTGCCATCTACTAGCCAGATAATTACCAATAAGCCGACAGGCACTTCTACTGAAACCAAAATATGACAAGATAGTCAGCAGCAACTTGTGGCGTTAGTTTTACAATGTTACTATTTTGCCAAGAGTTTGCAGACGGTAGCTCAGAATTATTGGAGGCTTGGGATTGTTCGAAGGTTCACTTATGACAGAGGCAAAAAAAATATCTTAACAATACAACCAAATTATATTTATATCAAAGATATGTATACACCTCATGTTGCAATCTGTTAAATGTTAATAATTTATTATGAATTAAAATATGAATAATGTTGATACGATTAAAATAAGTTTGACAAAAGTAACATTTAAATTATGATTTCGCTACTAGGTAGATTTCAGCACTTGAAAAATAAATTGCAATTATTCAAATTTTTAGTATATATTTGTATTATGCAGGGAAAAATTCATGAACCTTTTTACCTAAGGCATATCAGCCTTAACCGATGTATATCTACGTAACTACCAAAAAAGGTACTGAAAAATACTGAACAAAAAATAACTAAAATTATAGATAAGAAATTCACGTATTAAATTATGATATTAATTAAATATTTGTAGCAATAAATTGAAATTAAAAATATATTAATAAAAATTTAAATAAGTGAGAGAAATCTATGGTTAGTAATATTTAAATAAATGGAATAGACTGGCCTGTATATTTCCCTAAGAAATGAACGGCTGGCCTTTAAAATCGAGGCTGTAAATGTATGCCATTTGAAGCTCAGCTATTTGGACTGGAGATCTCTAATACTAGCTCTAGCTCTGACTCCAGCTCCACCGCTTTCAGGAATTTCCCGGGGAAATCAAAAGCCTGCAGCCATCGACAATTGAAGAAGAATAAAGAGGAAAATGGAAAAGTAAAACCCTAAAACAACGGTTGCCATTGTATTCACTGTCGATAAAAATGAATGGCGTTCAAAATGTGACACACTCACCTTGCTAAGTTTCATTATCTATCCATTAAAATCTTGGGCATCCTGCACCAGAATTATGAATTAAACGGTTCCCTAAAGGAACAAGATTAAGAACTATCAATTACAAACCATATTGGCCACTTTCTGCTTTACAGACTTCGGAAATAAAAAATTGGCCTTTTACGTGCGCTTCTACCTGCAACACGGGAACAAGTCCTCGAAAAATGGATGCAGTACCGACCAAATCAGTAACGACCCCACCTCTCGCCTGAGCTGTCAATGTCAGCCAATCAGAGAAAACACCAATCAAGACCAATCAGAAGAGCGACGGACCGTCAACAGAAAGCACGAATAATTAAACCAGGAGAGTAATGCGTTACAGCAGCAATGCGCCATTGACAGTGTGAACCCAAAGAAGAAGCGCTAGCGAAAATAAGGAATAGAAAAGTAAAACGCTACAAACTCGCAGTTTATCCTGTCGAAGGTCTGCGAGTAGTCCAGGACGATCAAAGCAGTAAGTTTTCCGCGGTCGAATGCTTCAAGAATATCATCTGTTACCTCTAACAGGGCGGTCTCGCAACTATGATCCTTTCTAAACCCAGACTAAAAAGCAAGAAGTAGATTGTTTTTCTGTACATGCTGATTTATTTGTCCCCCCAAGCCCTGTCAAAAACCTTCGACAGGATCGGCAGGATGCTGACAGGCTGCAGATCACTCTCTGTTTTCCGGATAAGCGACCTTAAGCAAAGGAAGCAGGAGTGATCGCTTCCAGGGCTCAGCAAACGTGAGTATTTCAATGCTGTAATTATTAATATGTGTTATACATGGCAAAATAATTGGGCAACATCTTAATAACATCGACAACCCTATCCCATCTGTTCCAACAGCCTTGGATTTAATTGACAAAAGTACAGCGCGTATGTCATCAATAGTTGCTAGCTGGAACTCGAAATCAGTAACGCCAGGCTTTTTATGGTACTTCAAAATAATCATCCATTATTCTCAAAGAGACTTAAGTATATGAACAAATGGGGGGAGAAAGTAAGCTTAAAGTCCAAGTCTCATAAATTCAATTCAATTCAATTAAAATCATTTATGAGACTTGGACTTTGAGTTTACTTTCTCCCCCCATTTGTTTTTATGGTACTTATAGAAGTCTAAAGTATTAGAGTTGGGTGTAAGATGAGTTACTGATTGAACAAAATACTTATTGATAATTTTTACGTTACTAAGCTATTTAAGAATATCTTTATTAGCACCTGTATGGATATTTAGGTCTCTCAAAATTCTCCAAGGTTTCTTAAAGTCTTCGTTAACTAAACTATTCTAGAGACAGACCTTTTTTTTATTTGCAATATCATTTGTTGAATAATTTCCTAAATGTCAATAATATTCTTAGGAGGCATCCGACTTTTTTCTTTTTTAATTTGACAATGCCTTATCACGCATTTTCAGTATACATTTAACATTCAGCGTTCACCAGGGAGCTCGTTTTTTTTGTTATTCGTGCATTTTTTAGAGATGCGTGCAGGAATAAATTAGTAATAAATATGTTAAACATATTTACCTTTTCGTCAACAGAAGGTAAATAAATAATGTTTTCAAATGGCGTGCTAAGAAGACTTTGGTAGAAAGCATTATTGTCATAGTTTTCAAAATCCCTATAGGATGCCGAGAATGGTTTGGGCTTTACAATAAATTAATTAAGCTCGCACCACTCAGAGAACAATCAGAGATCAATCGAAGGGTAGACTTTACTATAAGTTAAAATATCCAAGTTAGAACCAATAACAACGTCCAAAAGTGCATTTTTTCTAGTGGGTTCATTAATAGTTTGATGTAAATCATATATCTACGACAGCGAAATCTTTCAGCAAAAGCGGAATCAAGTTTTAGGAAGTCTACATGGAAATCTCCAAGACATAACAAACAATCACATAAAACTAAAATCCTAAAGATATTCAACTCAAATTCACCTAAAAATTGAGTGTAAATAGCAAATCCTGGTACCCTGTAAAAGACTCCAATAATAACCTTTTTTAGTACCAATTTTAAATTTAATATAAAGTTACTCGGAGAAATTCTTATTCATGTCGTTAATAATTACAAATTTAATTATTGGATTACGTATGTAAAGAAGGACTCCTCCGCCCCGGGACTGACAGTCTGATCAAATCACCTTACATCCATCTATGTTTACCACCGCATCATAAATTATTGCAACTATTTAATGTAAAGACTACGTCAAAGTCTAGACCAAATAAGTCCTAGCTAACAACAGGGCATTAAATCTCTTTAAAAAATCTGCATTTTCTCGATACCATCAGAAAGCATACTGACTGTCCAGTATTTCACTCGTACTTCAATTCGTATCGTTCATTGTATCAACGTCTTATCAGGCTAGCTAAAAAATCCCACTATTCTAAACGATTGAATAAGAGTTCAAACAAGCCAAAGGAATGCTGAAAAATAGTAAATGATATCCACAGTAAAAACAACTACAAATCTACTGCAAATCCAAAAATTAACATTGACGAACTCAATACTTTCTTCCTTACGGTAGCCCAAAATCTTCAACAAAATCTTACTTCATTAACTGAACCACTTAGCTATCTTACAAATTTTTTCTTCTTTTTACTTACTGACTTGAAAGAAGTAATAGGAGTTTTAAACTTGATGAAAAATTCACCAGGTGAGGATGTGATCACGATCAACATTTCACCTAACTTGCCGGATATTACTCTAATGCCTCTCGCTGAAGCGATCAATGTGTCATGGACAATAGGCTTTCCGAGTTGTTTGAAGTCCGCAAAAGTTATTTCTATTCATAAAAATGGCAATCTGGATGATCCATCTAACTTTCGGCCTATTTCTCTTCTTTTCACACTATCAAAGTTGATTTAAAAACTGGTAAAATTTCGCATGATGTCTTATCTCAAATCAAATAACCTCCTATGTAACTTTCAGTATGGCTTTTAAGAGAGGTGCAATACGGATGATGCCATTTACAATTTCTTAAATGATGTAGATCATTTAAGAAAATAGCCCAAATAAATGGCGGTGGTGTTTCCGCGGCAGGTTTTTATGACCTTTCAAAGGCATTTGATTGTATAAGCCATGAGATTCTACTTCTGAAGCTCAGCTGCTATGGGTTTAGAGGCATAACACATTCTTGATTCTGTTCTTTTCTGGAGGGTCATCATCAGCATGTTTTGTGGGCTCTGAGATCTCAGAAAATCCCAAGATAACCTAGGTGGTATCACAGGGATCCATCTTGGCTCCAATTCTTTTCTTTTTCTTTTTCTCTTGTATGTCAATAATCTTACAAATCTGGACATTAAGGGGAGAATTACCTTGTTTGCCGATGACACCATAATTCTTTGGCATGGATCAAATAGTGAGTCCTTGCATCTGACCTTGATGATGGACTTTTAGAGGGTACGAGACTGATCAAAAAGCCTATCATTGAACTTCAATAAGATCAAAATCCTGATATTTAGGGGTAAGCTCGGGGATGTATCCATTGGCATTAATCAAGTTTCTGAACACTCTAACAGCAGATTTCTTGATGCCATCCTTGATAACAATCTTAAATTTACTGATCATGTACTTGATCTTGCTAGTAAAATATCAGCTGGTTGTTTTGCCGTCAGCGTCGCAACTGAAGAGCTTAGTACCGAGATGTGTAGAACTGTATATTTTGCCCTTGTCGAGTCTCGTCTTCGCTACGGTATTTGTTTTTGGGGGAATGCTAGCAATGATCTTATCCAGTTGCTCTTTGTATTGCAAAAGAGGGCCGTCAGGTATATTTGTAAGGCAAAACCTCGGGATCCCTGTCGCCCTCCATTTGTTCGAGAAAATATTCTTACAGTCACCTGTGTGTATTTACTGGAAGTTGCTAGCATCATGGTTAAGAATTGGCATAAATATATGGCAGAGGACCCTGGGTATGTGACACGACAGAGGGGCAATCTGCAACTACCCATTCCAACGCCCGCTCTTATTCAGAAATCAATTTTTTACGAAGGTATAGAGGTATTTAATCACCTGCCATGCAATATTAGAGATCTTGCAACACTCAAATGCTTTAGACATAGGCTTTGTGTGTGTAGGCCGGTTAGCGTAATTTAATTATACAGTGTGGTGACTTTAACTGGAATAAATTCAGTTAAAACTAATCAAAATTTATCTCGCAAAATTCCTTAGACCCGTCGATTTTTGTTTTTTTTTTTCACATTTCAAGATAGTTTTTGTATTTTTTCACCTACAGGGGGGTCCAAATTAACCCAAACTTTTTTTTTTCAAATAGAAAGCCACTTTTTTTAAACTCTCATTAAAAAGAGCCCTTTTTCCTGATTAAGTTGCCCTATTTACTTTTGTGATTATCTAAAGGAGAAATACGAAAAAAAAAATAAAAACCATTAAATTATTAAAAGTTTCGAAATATTTTGTGTTGGTAAATTTTTGGCGTGTTTGTTTATTTCATTGGTATCGAGACATTTCCTGACATTGCTGTAGTGTCACTGTTAAAGTGAATTTCGACCAGTTGTTAAATAAGTTAACTTATATTGAAAAAATGCCTTATTTATCCGAATCCCATAAGATTGAAATCTTAATGATGATTGGTTATGGGGACAGAAGTCGTACTCAGCTAGAGGTTGTCTACTTATTCAGGCAGAAATATCCAGATTTGCCACCTATTAACCAAGGTACGGTTAGTAAAATCGAAAGCAGATTTCGAAAAGTTGGGCACGTGAGGGATGTTTCAAGACAAAGGTCTTCTAAGATCGATGAAAACACCCAATTAAATGTATTGTTAGCGATGGAAGAAAATCCGGTAACTGCAGCCAGAAGAGTAGCTCGCGAAAACTCTATTCATCATAAATCTGTGCTAAAAATTTTAAAAAGTGCAAACAAACGACCTTATAAAATGCAACCCGTTCAAGAGTTATTGGAAGACAATCCAGATCGCAGAGTTCAGTTCTGTGAATTAATGATGAACGCCATTGACGAAAATCGCATATCTTCGGAGTGGATCCTTTTTTCTGATGAGGCTACATTCACCCTAAATGGCCATGTTAATAAGCAGAACTGTCGCTATTGGTCTGACGAGAACCCACACTGGGTAAGGGAAACTAATACACAATATCCCCAGAAAACTAATGTTTGGGCTGGCATAATTGGCAGGCAAGTTATAGGGCCCATATTCTTCAATGATAATTTAACTGAAGAAAGATATCTAGAATTTCTTGAACATGAACTAGTTCCAGTCTTACGTGCCTTATATCCAAGTCAGTTCGATCCAGATTTGTATGATGAAAGAATCTGGATGCAACAAGATGGTGCTCCCCCACATTATACCCGTAATGTACGCCAGTATTTAGATGACAATTTTCCAAACAGATGGATTGGTAGTAGGGGTGCAATCGAGTGGCCGGCACGTTCTCCCGATCTCACCCCACTTGATTTTTTTCTGTGAAGACATTTGAAAAGTCAAATTTATATGAGCAAACCAGGAAACCCAGACGAACTCAAAGAACGTATTAGGCAAGAAATCCAACAAATATCTCCAGAAGTGTTAGAAAATATCAGAAACAAATTTTATTATCGTCTTGGGCTTTGCCAACAAGTAAATGGTGCTCATTTTGAGCATCTTATACATTAAACGCAACTTTTAATAATTTAATGGTTTTTATTTTTTTTCGTATTTCTCCTTTAGATAATCACAAAAGTAAATAGGGTAATTTAATCAAGAAAAAGGGCTCTTTTCAATCAGAGTTTAAAAAAAAGTGGTTTTTCATTTGAAAAAAAAAAGTTGGAGTTAATTTGGACCCCCCCTGTAGGTGAAAAAATACAAAAACTATCTTCAAATGTGAAAAAAAATAAACAAAAATCGACGGGTCTCAGGAATTTTGCGAGATAAATTTTGATTAGTTTTGACTGAATTTATTCCAGTTAAAGTCACCACACTGTATGTTTTAAAATGTGGACTATATTTAATTATTTTTTTAAACTAAATGGAATTTGTCGGCGCTATACAGAATAGATTGCACCTACCTTATCTCACATTCTCTGGTCACCTTTGGGATCCCAGGAAGTGGTTGATGTAAGTCAAAGTATAATTCATATATGTATGAGTGTATATGGTATAGTTGATAATACTTTTTGGCGTTTTCGGATTCCTCCTTTAAGGTTTTTTTCTTGCATCAGTATGTCAAGCACTTTATGTGACTGACTTTTCTAAGAGGACTTCTTCCGGTATTTTTCTTTGCGCATTGGGCATTAACTGGGCGCGCATCTTATTGGTGCATAGGATACCCTGCATGGCCAATACGTTCGAAAGATGAATCAATTATAACAATATTATTTAATATAAGTTTCGATTACGTAATTATAACAGGCGACTTCAATATTGATTTTTTAAAACAAAATACATATTCAAATAGATTAAAATTTATTTTAGAATATTTCAATGTTTCACAGCGTATTACAGAACCAACAAGAATTAACATGAACACTGGTGATGGTACCCTTATTGATTATATAATTTGCAGTAATGATTTGCTGTCATTAAACTCAGAGTCTCTTGCCATAGCAGAAACAATCACGGATCATAATCTGATTTATTCAATATTTCAATATGATAACATAAAGGTTAAAAAAAAATCCATGACTTTCAGAGTTTATAACAACATAAATATGGAAAATTTTATAAACGATGGTTTGCTTATAAATTGGGATCAGATGTACCGCCTTATAGATATTAATGACAAAGTGCAGTTTTTTAATGAACATATTTTACAGCTTTTAAATACACATGCTCCGACTAAAAATAAAATTATTAAAGAGAAAATATACTGTCCATGGATAACCGAAAATATAAAAACTCTTATCAAATTACGTGATCGTGCTCATAAAAAATATCTGGAAAGTAAATCTCAGCCTCATTTTGAATATTATAAACAGCTAAGAAACTACACAAAACAGGCTATAATACGAGAAAAAATAAAATTTTTTAATCAATTATCAAACAAAAAAGGACAAGAATTTTGGAGAATAGCAGATAAACTATTCTTAACTAAAGGAAAAAGATATCAAAACGAGCTACCTACTAACATATCAAATCCAACAGATATTGGCAATTTTTTTAATACTGTTTCCACCCTACCTGATACTACAAGTAAAGAATGTATTGAATTTTATCAAAATAATACCATAAATAATGTAGAACTTAATTTCCAGCTTTTGGACCAAGACAATATGATTAAAATAATCTCGACTATTAAATCAAATGCAACGGGAATCGATGGTATTTCTATAAAAGATATAAAATTGTGTTTGCCTTTTTGCTTAAGTCCTTTATTGCATATTATTAACGAATGTATTCTTCAACAAAAGTCTCCAAATGTGTGGAAAAAGGCAATTATTAAGCCCATTCCAAAAAATTCAAATCCAAAAGAGCATAAAGATCTCAGACCAATTAGTATTCTACCAGCATCATCTAAAATTCTGGAAAAACATATTTTTAATCAAATTTCAAATTTTGTTGATAAACATAAAATTATCCCCGATTGTCAATCCGGTTTCAGAAAAAACTTTAGCACGTCTACAAGTTTGGTGGGTATTTTAAATGATATTAGGGTAAATGAGGAGAATGGTCAGCCAACATGTATGGCCTTATTGGACTTTAGTAGGGCTTTTGACACGATTAACCATGAAATGTTATTGGCAAAATTAAAATATATTGGTATTTCAAAGAGCGGTGTAAATTTTTTCAAGGATTATTTGCGTAATAGAGACAGTTGTGTTATGGTGGTTCGGCAGTCTGAAAAGCATTACTCAGAATTTACACCTTTTAACTAGGGAGTACCTCAAGGCTCTATAGTATCGCCGTTACTTTTCTCTATTTACGTGGCTGATATGTACAAAGTAATAAAACACGCCACTTTGCAACAATATGCCGATGATTCCCAAGTTTATATTCCAATTCACCTTAATAATATAAATCTATTCTATCAAAATTTTAATAGTGATTTAATTAGTCTACATAAATACACAGAAAATCATAATCTTAAGCTTAATGCCACAAAATCTAAAATTCTTATTATGTGCTCCAACTTTAATATAAGGTAAAGGCTCGAACACAACTTATCCTTAAATCCTATATCTATTGATAATACTTCAATTCCTGTTGTTTCCGAGGCAAAAAATTTAGGCGTTATATTTGACAGCTCTCTCTCTTTTGAATTACACATAAAAAATAAAACGAAAACTGCTTATTTACGTTTAAAAAAACTTTTTAAGTTTAAGCGAAATTTATCGGCAAAACAAAAGTACTTATTGTGCGATAGTCTTATTTTGTCATTGTTTGATTATGGTGACGTAGTCTATAGAAATTCTTTATCTTCACAAAATAAAAAAAATATACAAAAAGTCCAAAATTCCTGTATGAGATTCTCTTATAGTATCCCCTACAGAAACCATATATCGCCTTATCTCAATAATAATAAAATATTAAATATGAACAATAGAACAAAGCTACATATGTATAATTTTGTATATCGCATAGTAAATAATAATCAACCATTTAATTTAAGAAGTCAGTTTCAAAAATTCGAACATGCGCATGCCACACGAAATAACGTTTTTATCGTACCATTGCATAGAAGCGCAGCATTTCAACGTTCTTTTAAGTATGTAGCTGTTCAAATGTGGAATGGCTTAAACAATGACATAAAGCAAATGCCCTTGGGAGCTTTCTTTGGTCAAATAAAATCTAAACTACTTATGGAACAAATAATTGGCAATTAATTCAAGTAGGGTGATATATAAAATGTGATAATGCGTATAATAACATAATACAAGAAATAGTAACATGTAACAGAAGATATACATGTGTATATAATATGCTAATTTTCAGTGGAATGTTCGGAGATTATATTTTAAAATCCCGTTTTTAGTTTTATTCTTTCTTTTTCCGTAACATACATACGTATATTTTTTAATAGCCTAGGCCGATGCACGCATCTTGGGGTTATTTTTTTGGGGTCTTTTTTCGCCTCGTCTGTCCTCTCTCCTTGCGCTCGTCCGTTGTCACACTGCCGCTGCCTGTCTTAAAATCTTAGGTTAATTAATTCTATATCTTACTTTGCATTCCTATATAAAAACGTTATTTTTATTTTTGTAAAATTGTTTCTGTAAATTGTAAAGGGCTTTTTCATCCCTTCTTTGCTTGTGCTAACTAGGGAAAACGGTTTTATAATCGAGAGAATAGTCCTATTTGTCAATGTAATTTTTTTTTCTTTGTAATTTTTATTGACCTATAAAACTGTACATTTTGACAAATAAACCATTTTTGATTTGATTTGATTTGATTTGATTATTTTAAGACTTGAACACACAGGCTTTAAAAATATCTGACAGAAAAGGTCCACTGTAACCTCGACGAGTTTTATGCTTGATGTTTTGTGGAGTCTATAGTGTATGTTTTTGTATGTTTATATAGATTTTAATTTTCCTCCTTTTTTATATACATTTCTTTTTTTTACTGTTTTAATTCTGTTTTCTTTTTCGTAATGTTAAGTTGCTTTGTTAGCAAAAAATATTTCTTCATAACAATAAAGCTTAATTTGATTTGATTTTGATACTCTATAAAAACAATTTTGAAAGTCACAAACTCATTTGTTTGCAAAACGTTATTAAAGTCGAAACTTTAAATCTCAAAAAATTCACCGGGCCCAATTTTAATCATGTCTGGTACATTTTCTGCTTGAGTTAGGTTCTCTAATTCAAACCTTTCATTCTGCAATATTTTCATAACCTCGAATGGGGTTTCATACTTAATATCTAGCTTAGCTATATGGCTGTTTCCCGATGGGTGAAATACGATGTCGCTGATGTTAATGATTTTGTTAGATCGTCTAGTTGTATTAAACAAATTCTTTGCGTCGTCAGCTTGTTTTCTACTACCAGAGTATGCCAGCTGCCGATCATTTTCTAGACTTTTAGGCACGTCGAGATTTGCAACAGATTCGATCGATGTTTTAATGTCTGGATATTACCGCTTACGCCCGTCAATAAATAAACTGGAGAGAATCCGGTAGTGTTTTGTTAAGCGTTGTTTGTAATTTTACAATAGTGTTCGCCCATTCTAACTATTGTTACTGACCTCTGTTCTTAATAAATTTAAGACCATTTTTATATACCTCACAACTTGGCCATTGCCACCAGGTGCGCTTTTTGTAATTAGATGTTGTCGAATACCCAATGAATTTTAACATTTTGTTTTACTGATTGGTCGGTGTTGTGCCTCGAGCGCAAATAAAAGTTTTTGTTATTCCAAACATTCTTCAAGATATAATTTAACAGATTTGCATGTCTCATGAGCCGAAAGCGACTTAAGAGTCCCTTTATGTTCGAAAAGATATCTAATATTTTCGATTGCAATTTCCAAGATTTGACTCGTGGTTAGGTTAAATTTTAATAAATTAATAAGATAAAGGTTTTTTTTTAGCATACTCACAATAAGAATCGGCCCTTTTGCTGGTGTACAGGGCGACGTTGCGTAGTTTTGGGCTCAGATTGCGCCAAGCTAGATATAATAATATTTTAATAATAACGTTTATCAATTATCAATTAACACTTCAATATTTACATTGCTGTAAAAGAAATAATAATAATATAGTTGTGCGGAATTAAAGGGCTTAATTTTCAGCATCCTAACAATTAAGTACGGGCTGCTAAAGCCACGTAATAAACTTTTTATTTATTTATTTTTTTTATAATCACATATATAAGAATCTATTCACAAAATAAAGAGGGAGAAAAAGAGATCGAAAGAAAAGAAGGCTAAAGAAGAGAGAAAGAAGAGATGACACTATAAATGCAGCGTTACGTCACATATTTTGTAATTAAATAGGTTACATGTTAAACAAAATTTTTTTCCTATTTGAATTTCTAAATGAGCGGACTGACGGTGTTAAATCACTAATTTAATACTTATTTAACAGCTTGGCAGCATTGTAGGAAAAAGATGATCTAAAAATTTCCTTAAGATGTCTTGGAATATCTTTTTAAGTTTACATGATGTGCTGAAGTTTTTAGTTTAAGTTTATTAAAGATGTAGTAAGCGGTACGATTTTTTAAAATTTTATAATAAAAAGAAGCTCTCTACGTGTTACCATATGTAACCATTTTATATCTTTAACCTTATAGGTAATGCTGTTGCGTCTTCGTATACCAAAAATAAATTTCAGACAGGAGTTTTGAACAACTTGAATTCGACGCTTTGTTTCATTATTCCCATACCTGGCTATAAATTGAGTTATAAAAGTTAAAGTGAGATAAGACCAAGGATTCGCATGATATTTTTGTTGTTGTTTGATTTTAATAATGTCTGTGTAGATATGGTATTTTCACGGTTAAATAGGCTATTTTAAGTTTTGTAATGACTTCTTTAAATCGTAATTTATGATCTATAACCAGACCCAAATTTTTTGCATAATAATTTAATTTAATTAATAATTTAATTGGCTGGATTAAGTTTAAGCTGCAGATTTGTCGATTTTCCGTATAAATATTGTCACTATTTATTTTTAAATTGGTATCCTCAGTACCAGGAACATATATATATGGTGACCACAGTATTGAAGACAATTTGTAGATGTTACTTGTACTTATTTGAAGTGTAAATAGAATATAAGAGACCAGCCACAATGCTTCCTTGAGGAACATCAGCTGTTATTTTTACACTTCTTGAAACAGAGTCAGCGATGCAAACCCTTTAAATCCTATCTGTTAAATATGATTTAATTAGCCTTAATGCCATGTCAGACAATCCAATATACTGTAGTGCTGCCAACAACACCTTCATGGTTTAGAGTCTATGAACTATGTCCCTGTCTAAAACCGGATTGTTTAACGTGTAATAAATATTGTTAGAATTTATAAAAGTGCCAATCTGAGTCTCCATTAATTTTTCTAAAATCTTGGATGAGCAAGAAAGGATTAAGATTGATCGAAGGTCGCTAAATTTTTAAGGGTTGTTATATTTGCACAATGGATTGATTATGACTTGCTTCAATGATTCTGGAAATGTACCTGATATCAAGCAAAAGCTTACATGATGTCTAATATGACGAATTAAAAATGGACAACAGTATAAAAAAAGATTTAAATTTAATTTGTTTTGGCTAATTGCATTTGATTTTAGGTTATGAACTACCTTTAATATATCGCTATCTGCCACAGAAGTAAAAGGAAATGAATTTGTTATATTAAGCTTGTTGAAAGCTTGTTTAAGAATATTTCATCACGTATGTTTTGATTATTGGTGTTCATTGACGAAAAATTAGCGTAAATATTTTTTAACATAAACTTGATAATTCGGTTCGAAATTCATTCCAAGACTTCTGAACTGGCTTCCATCCAGAAAACCATTCCTTTACCTCTTCAACCAAACCGCTCCCACCTCGTACCGTCAGCTCGTAGCTAGATCACGAAAAAGTCTCGCCAAGTTTCACCATTTCATCGCACCACTTGGAGGCACCATCATCATCTTGGACAAGATTAAAAACTGGGACACTTTTCCGATGACACTGCAGGTTTCGGCGCGTTACTTTGTAATGATTTCAAAGAATCCGTTAAGATTTTCACAAATTCTTCCATTTTAAACACTTTTTTTAAAATATATTTGCAACATGAACAAAATAAAGAAAATTCTCTATGTCTTGTAACCGCAGGTGTAAAACGAAACGAAAACGTTGTAAAAACGCGGGAATGGTATTTTTAGTTGTTCTATCCCACTTCTGATGTATCAAATACTCGATATTAAATAAAAATATAATAAAAAAATAAACTGTGACGGCACCTTCACAAAATTTACATGCTTTCGTAAAGCCATGCAAAGTCCAAGTGTCCCCTCATTCGATTCATTTCCCAAAAGTAAAGAGCATATCGTATTTCAAAATTATATAAACCTTTACTCATTATAATTTAGTTTCTTGAGAAATATACCATGCTTAACTCATTATACTATAAAATAAACATTATATCTAAATGTCCTTGCCGCCGCCATCGGTGTTGCCACTAAGTAAACATAAGTCTGGACCGGCCCAAAAACATAAATATTCGGGTTATGATGTTGATGACCTAGTGTCGTCACGTCGGAAATTCTTACATATAATAATAGCGACGATAAATCGCCACGGTATTTTGCAAAACTAATAATAAAAATATATTTTTATTATTAGTTTTTCTGTTTGTGCTTTTGTATTAACACTAAAGTTAACAAAACATTATTTACAGATTATTTATTTTATGCAAACAAGAAATATCTTAATGTTTTAGCGTATATTACAATCTAATTTATTTACTCACATCACTCAACAGAGAAACTCCAATAATAGAGTGGAAACGATGTATCTAAACATGAAATCATCTTATCAAAATAAAATTAATAATACAGATATGATAAATTATTAATAAATATATAAAAAGAAGAAAACAAGATTATCTGAACTAAGCGAATTCTTTTAATGTCGGCTAGGCTACAGTTAAATATATCGCATTAATTCTGTATAGAGTTGTATGTATTGCAAGCTCTACGTATAGGCGAAAATGTTGTAATGTTGGTTCGAGGTATTGATAGGTAAAAAGTTTGAGAACTGCGAGCTGATAGCCGAGAAGTGTGTAAATTTAGAACTTGCTTTTGAAGATCTCTGGCGAGATGTAAGAACTGTAAATCTGCCGAATCCCTTCTTTTCTGTAAAGATTTTACCAGAAATCTTTCAAGCAAACGATCATGTCAGAAGCCGAGCTCTTGAATATGGTTTTGATAATGTGGCGATCAAAACCATATACATTTTTTTCAAGCACGTTTCCTTTACATGAAATTGTATTTGCTTATTTTAAATTTTGATCATCGTAATTCTCTAAAAATATTGAATTTTTCTAAAAAACAAAAACAGAATATGCTTGAAAAGCCAATACACAATATAAGGTATGAAAACAATAATATTATGATATAATGAACAAAACAAATTAATGGACTATTTTTTCAGATGAAAAATAATCAAAAACAAACTCCGCTCTAACCATTTTACAGTACAATTTTATTTATCGGTCATTAGGACCCGCGTAGTATTACGGTGATGGTATTTTTAATGTTTTTATATATAACTTAGCTCAGTAATACGTTATACAGAAAAAAATATCCAGATTTTATCCATTATCAAAAAAGGGCGTTTAAACATAAAATGAGCACCATAGCCATTTAGGTTATGGGTGCCGAGTAAGTAATTCTCTGTAGTCATAGACATATAGGATTTTGATTATATGTGTATTTTTGTAGTTGTTTGTTTCAAGAAAGGTTTAATTTTTATGAGACTATATAGTTAAATCGTTTTTCTTTGATTTAGAGTGCGACACAAACTTTAGAATAATTAAACAAAAAACTGTTTATTTCTTTTAAATCTTTATTTAAAAAAGCGAATTTTTTAGCAGCCGTATTTTAAGCTAAAGTTCTATTTGATAATCATAATTTTTAGGTTTGTTAAGTATGAATAAATATAGATTAAAATCTGATGCAAAAATTTTAAATTCAATCCAGTTTCAAATGAAGTTTCTCAATTTAAATAATACTAAAACGTAACCGGGAAATTGAAAACTAAATTGAATGGCGTTTACATTTTCGTACAATTCTATTGCATTCAGACTAATTTTTAATAGCGATCTTTTAATAATTAACAAAGATTCTTCTTTTTGTGGATAGCACTTCAAAATACAATATACAAGAATATTTATTTCCAAAAGAATAACAAAAATACATAACATAGAAAAACGTCATACGTTGCAGTTACAATCCGTTATACAGGGTGTTTCTTTAAGCGTAGATCGCGGCTATATCTCGGGAACTGACAATCTAACATCATTGGCATTTTTTTGGACCTTATTAATGTGGCCAAGAACAAATGCTGGATTTATTTTTCAGTTCGAAATTTGGCCACCAGAGGGCGTAAATAAAAGGTCAATAATTCATCTTCAATTTTCTCCGAAAAATATCGCCTTAAAGTACCTTTTTTTTTAACATAATTAGAAACCTTCCAATATTGCCCATAATTTTGGTCAAAGATTTATTGACGTACCGACCTTCATAAAGTAGGGGAAGATAGTGAAAGTAAAATTGTTTAAATAGCTATAACTTTTAAAAGACTTCCCGATTTTGTTTAAATTAGTTTACCAAAATAAGAATTTTTGACACTTAATACAGCTATGTCACATTAATAATTATTGAGTTCTTTTGCTTATTTGGCACCTCGCTTCGCAATTTATCTAGGCATCGGACTAATCCAAGTTATGTAAAAATACCAAATTTCTAAAAATTCTGAGGTTATTATTATAAAAAGATAATTAAATTCAAACATCATAATCCTAATCTAATTACAATTATGTGAGGTGAATCTAGATAGATATGAAAAATTAACGACAGGTTGCAAATAATAATTTTTGCGAGATGAGCTTTGTTCTAATTCAGTTTCATTATTTTAATTCGCTTTTGTTATTGTATTTTTGGTCTGTGTTTTTATTGTTATTGACTTAAGGGTTTAAGTGGTGTTGCCTATATATCTTAATTGAGTCAAGTTAATGAACGTCCATTTTAAAAAACACTTTTGGCTGTTGAAGGGTTTTGAAATGAGAAGATTTTTGTTCAACAAATTGTAGGTACTTACATAACATACGAGGTTTGCTAAATACATAAAATCTGTGTTGATACGTTTAAAAAATATTTATTTATGTTATTTTCTTCTAAGTAATTCTTATCGAAGTTATTTATAGGCAATTTTTTATAAAGCATTTAATTTCTTTGATAATTTGGCTTTTAATGTCTGTTTTTCGAGGAAACTTTTCAGTAAAGGTAGTAAAACACTTTATTTGGTAAATTTGGTGATGTTTGAATAAGAATATTTTTTTTATTGGGAGAAAGTCCAGGGCGATTATCATGGGTTTCTTCTAGGTTAACTAAGGAAGAGAATGTAGTCGTAAATCTATTATAATTGATTTAAATTACTTGAATAAATCAATTCTCTTTTACGTTCATTATTTCTGTCCTTCAATGTGTAGAACTGTAACTTTAGATATCCAATACCCGGGGAGAAGGGGTTTATCGCAAAATCGGAAAATTATGTACTATTTGGGATTCCACCGACTTTTGTTAAACTAAAATTTTTGCCAGAAAAGGAATATACTTATCACATATTTATTGTTGCAGAATTTGGCCTAATAAATAAAGACTAAAAATTGGTTTAAGTCTATAGTAGGCTTAACTATGTAAAAAATAAAATTTTTTGGAGATAAGTATGTTAAATAGGTGTGGAAATAGAGGTATATTGCCTATAGTTTCAATACTGAAAACTCAATATTCTTTTCTCTTACTACTTGTGATATTTGTGAAATATGGTTCATTGGAGATACTCACATGTTGGACGCCAAGATTTCACTGCCTTTCTTCAAATTGGATTTTTTACCAGGAAAGGAATATATTTACTATTCCAGGATAAACCAGAAAAAATTGTTATCCCCCAAGGCATTCCAGGAATATTCCTATAGAAATAAAAATATAGTTCTTATGAGATTTTTGTCAAGAAAATTAATTGTAAGACAGTTATAGCCAATGGTGGGTGAGCATTCTTTAACTGCCTGGAAGAAATTTAAAAACTTATATCCAAGTACTTGAAGTCATTACATTTTTTTTTCAAGCGAGTTAAGTCGAGTTTTTCTTTTCCAGGCAGTTACATATGACGTGGCTTAATATCCTATATACATCGAATAATTATTTCAATAATAATTTGCTATATTACATTATGAAAATTACACTATATATAAGATTATCCAAATCGTAAAATACGGTATTTCTGTAAGAAGTGGTTATGCTTACAGCATGTCCAACCTATGTGTTAAGAATGCATTGAAAATAGGGATTAGGATTTCTTTATTAATAAAGAATGAGAGAATTTTTTTGTTATTTTTTTTCTTCTATGCTAATAATATGCTTTAGTTTAGAATTTTGCATAAAATAGGTAAAAAAAAATTAAAATAAAATTAAAAAGATATCACAAATAAAATAAAAAAGCCTGTAAAGTGTTCTAGCAGTAAATATTTTTTCACATATATTTTTTTAAATTTTTAATTGTCAAATAAAATCTGGGTCCAATAGGCCCACCCGACTATTAATGTTATTTTAAGGTACATGACTGCTCAAGGGTTAACAATTCAATATAAAGACAAGTTTTTACTGCCTGTAATTATACATTAACATAATACTAGACATAAAAAAACAGTAAGACTGAAACATTGAAGGTCATCATGTCACATAGTCAAAGCTCTAGTTGGTTTTTAGGGCCACACATTTATCGACAATTGCCGGAGAATGTTAGGGATGGTAGATCCATCACAAGTTCTAAAAAGAGTTAAAAAAATGGATTTTCTCTATAGTAGAATTCTCATGTAAGAATGTAATTATTTAGGTCGAGGATGTACCTGTGATATTGTGTTTTGTTCATTTTATTCTGATTCTTGTTAGTTTAGCGATGTGATTATTGTTTATATTTGTTTTTTTGTTTATATAGTTGTTTTATTACACTTTTTATTATTATTTTGTCTTACCTATGGCGTACACTTATTGATATAAAATAGATTGTACCCATACTGATCTGTAGGACTTCTGAGAACTTCGTTTATTTTCATGATTAAATCGTAAGTCGTAGATTAGCAATAACCAGAATATGTAATTGTTAAAAAAATATAAGAATGGAAATAAATATATTATTTTTATATTATATTATTATTATAAATTCTACAGCTATCTATTCTACGTACTTGGGCAATCTGCCTTATTAAATTTTTTTGTGATACTAGTACGTAGTTTATCGACGATAACTCAACAGATGACGTGTAACTTAAAGAAGGGACATAACATACTTGACCATAACATAAAGTAAGTATATTGGCGTCCGAAAGAAAATTTCGCAGCTAAAATATGAATTATTCTTTCATTATACTTGATTAACATATGCGTGCCATTTAAATTTATTATCTGTTTTCATCTCCAAAAAATTCATAGAAGGTGCCTGCTCTATACTTTTACTATTTTCAAAATAAACCACAATGATTTGGTTATATATTCTATTTTTAGGCAAAAAGGCATTAAATGCATTCTTTTGAATTGTGAATTCAAAAGTGTCAGCATATTATATTCCGTCCACGTTACAAGGCTTTGCAATCTAGGGTGAAGTTTGAATCATTTATAGATATAGTTCTGTAAGAGTAATTGGTTCCCCAAGGTTACTATTTTGTGGAGTTCCACAATCTTCCACACAGAAGATTGTTGCAGTTGCAACAATCTTTGGTAGCACCAGTGAGTTCAACTTCTCAAACTTGTTGTGTAAAAGCGGTGAGATAAATATGAATTTACCTATTCCTACTCGTTTCTGTTCGTCAAATTACAACTTTTTCCAATTTATGTAAAAGAATGTTTTGTTCTACTGTTTCAAAGGCTCGGCTAAAGTCAAAGAAAAAACTATTTTTTTTTCTCTAGTCTCCTTTATGTTTAAATATAGCTGTAATTTTTGAGGACTTTAATTTATTTGGAAAAACTTTAGATTTCAAAGCTGTGCACGATTTCTTCAACGCATTTTCTATAATAGAGTCGAATTGAGATTTCTTTATTTTTTATTATAGATTTATAATATTCGTTATGCTTTAGGTAAATATGTATTAAAACTGGACGGTTTTATACTTAAGCTGATTTATAAAGGTCTTTTATATATTGTGGTAAAAACTAAATGTCATCATTTATTCAAGATTTTCAAATCCTCTCGAAAAAGGCAGAAAAACACAGAGAAAAGGATAAGAAGCGGTTTTCCTAAGTTCTTAGTTTATTCCACTCCAAGGAAAATGTTGATAACCGGAGAAATCAAATTATGGCCGGCTGTAAGACAATAAGAAATGAACCAGAAATATTTGTGCGAAGAAGACAATCAATAAAGTGAATAGCTGAACTTTAAAATTTTTAAATAGGTACAAAAAAAAGACAGATTTTTTTCACAAATTTAACGAGGAATTTAAAAGTTACCATTAATTTGAATTATAATAGTGGCCTGCCATCACGCCAGTGATTTAACCTCTTAAAACCCACCCAATTTTATTTGCATATATAAAGCCATAGATAAATCGTAAGTGTATAAGAAAAATGTTAACACTCCGTATTTTAGATAATAGATTATTTCTTCATACAGTATCACACTCTTTGTTGCACTTATGTGCTTACACCCTATATAGACACCCTCTCAGAGCCGAACGGTTTTGCCTCATTCTCGCCATTTTTTGCATTACCAATGTTTTTTCTAATACGACACCATATAATCCCCAAAGCATCGAATACACATTATAAGTGTTAAAATTGTTAGCAGAATCTATTATAAAAACTGTACAATATGGCAATTTTTTTTGGATTACTTGTTAGAGTGGAGAAGCAGAACAAAATATCTGTTTACGATGATATTTGAAATTAAAATCCATTTTTTTAATTTTTCCAATCATATCCCGACGGATTTTTGATTTTAACTTTAATACAAAACATTTTTTGTTGCGAAATGTTTGTCCAGCGCTGGATATAACAGGCCTGAATGATTACACACGCACATAATCCTAAACTGTCATTAATTCTCAATTTAATTCATTTTGGGTAAACACCAAATAATTTTAAAAAATCTGCTGCATACGGTTGGCGAAAATTAAAAAATAGACTAATCTGTTAAATAAAAGGCTAAACAAATATTTCGTTTTCCTTCTCTATGCCGTAAAAGTATTTAGTAGGGGAACATAGGGAAAGACGGGGACGCTAAGCATTTATAAAAATAAAAATGTAACATTACAATAAAAAAATAACGTTTATTCTAAAACCTCTTTCATTAACTGTCTTGGCATAAAAACAATTAACTTATCTTACACCAAAAAACAAAAAAAGACAATTTTATTTACAAAGGAAAAACCCCGAGCACGGGGTAAGATGAAGGTAACGAGTTTATTTACAGACATCACATATATTATGGCAGATATCTAAACAGTCATCTTATTCTACCCCGGCGCAAGAATTGTGGGACCACTTTTGACATATTTGACAAGCTATTCATCCTTCAGTGGACCCCACATACCTATCACCACAGTATAAACATTCGGTGTCGTCTTCGGCTGTATTCTCTGAAGCACCATTTGTTCCTTTAGTTTTATTTTTGACCTGTGTTTTCTTTTTAACTAACTTTGGCTTTTTTTCCTTCGGAACTAGAAGTTTTTAGATCTTCAAGTTCTCTTTTATACGGCGTTGACGTAAGGATGGCCGTCTTGCCTCGACGGCATTTATTTTTTCTGGCTTTTATTTCTACAGTAGGAACAGGCATTATCTGAGCTGGAGTACAGTTTTCAAAGCTGGTACTTAAGTCACGGCAAACATTTTCTGTAAAATTCGAGCAAACTCTTTTAGGTGGCGACCCACTTGCCTCTGGGGTTTTATGTAACGTACTATGAGATAATGTGGCAAGGTTACTCAAAGGGCAATTATCTTCATCATCTGAGCTTTGGTCGCCGGGAGGTGTGAGATGATGAACTGTATGGGCCTGATAGCTGGTCGATGGCTGAACATCATCACTAGAACCTATGGTTGAGTGATTACTAGGAATAGCAACCGGAATTACATTCTTAAGTAAGTTTGGCTGATTTTTTTCATAGATGATAGAGGGAAGACCATCTTTATTTGCATTTGCTTGTGATTAAGGAACTTGCTCATCCTCCGTTAGGCTTATGTTTCTTGTTTCTGCAGCAAGAAAATCGGCATCTATAAAGTTCTCAGAGTTGAATGGCCATATGCCGCATATCCGAAATCCGTTAATCGCTGTAGACATAGTGGCAGCTCGCATTAAAGCTTTACCAAAAATTTCGCTAATTTGGAACATGCTAATAACTCTACCTGGTTTAACATAACAGCCGTAAGAAACATCTAACGGCTGAAGCCGATGAGTGCAATGAGGTGGGAAGCAAATTATAATCAGATCGTTTTCTCTAGCAACGATAAGTTCGATGTTCTTTGTGTGCGTAGAGTGGTCGTCGAGAAAAAGTAGCACCGGGTTATCTTTAGTTGCTCCACTGAATTGGACGAAAGCTTTGAACCATGAGACAAATATGTCATCCATCCACTGGCATTGCAATGAAAAGTTGTTCCTGGTGCCGAGTTATTCATTAATTCGGCTTTCATCCGTTTCCGAGGAAAGATTAGCATCGGGGGCATATAATTCCCTGCTGCGCTAACACAAATCTCGACCGTAAGTGTTTGTCCTCGTTCAGCTGAGGATAGCGACCCGACTTGCTTCCTGCTCTTGCGTGAAATTATCTTTGACTTTGTTTTTGAAACCGAAGAGATTCCCGTTTCTTCACAGTTATAAATCCTATCTGGTTCTAGTTTATAGTTATCTAAAACAACACCCAAAAGCCTATAAAATTTTGCGACGGAAATTTTATTAAAGCCCATAGCCCTAGCAGCTGAGGTTGCCTCAGGCTTTCTTATAGATAAATCACTGTGACGTTTTAAAAATCCTTGAACCCAGTCAACATCGGCGAGTTCGGCTGTTTCATTAAATCTATGTTTCTTGCCACTTTTGACGGCCAGTTGGAATGCTAAACTTCTCAGTTCCATTATGCTAAGTCCAAATAATCTTGCTTCAATTTCTTTCAAATATCCGACCAATTCATTTTCTTCCTTTTCAGTGAAAACAAATGTAATTGGCCCTAAAGGTAGATCCAATTTCATTTCACCTTTGGTTTTAATAGCGTTGACATGTCTCTCCAACGTTGTTTGTGGCACAGAGTATTGCGACGCAGCTTTACGATAACCCATTTCTTTGGTCAGAAGCCCCCTCAAATAGGGTATCTCATCTTGCCCCAAAGCACGTGTTTTTCAAAAGGTATTTTCTTACCTTTTATAGGCGAATATAATCAACAAATTTTTTTGTAAAAAGATGCTTCTATGCAGGTACACTGCAGTAGGAATAATAAGTTTCACTTTAACTTACTGCACACTTTATGGCAAGCGATATAATATGCCATAAAATAAGATCAACGAAGGTCAAAATGGTAAATTGGCTGTAACTCGAGCAGGCGCGCACCGAACGAATGTCTTGGATGCTCTGAGCGCGGGTATTTTCCGGACATGTGACTCTAGGCAATAAAGGTGGTCACACACTTTTAGGTTTTGATGTAATCGGGGTACCCCATCTTACCTCATGATCCCGTCTTGCGCCTAGTTCCCCTATTATTTGATTGTCATCGCTTTCAATTTTGAATTGTTTGCTTCCTTTTCAAGATCACCGTTTTTTGTAAATTTGATCAAGAGTTCTACCGGACTCAATATTTTTAATAATTTCTTCTCGTAATATTTAGTTCTTAAAACTTGGTCTTGTGTGGCTGTAATAAGAACTCTAGTTTCTCCCTAAATTCTTCCATCTTATAACCATCAAAATGTCCGCTCCTTACTCATTATTAGTCTCTTAACTTTCTTTACATTCGTACATTTCCTTATTTGTTTTTCAATTCTTTAATGGGTGCCGTTTTAATCTCAGTTTTAAGGATCTTCGTGTTACCTATTGAATCTTTAATAGCAAGCTTGTTTCTGATAACTCTTTATATTGTTTGTATTGTATTTTGCAAGTGTGTTCGATGTTCTAATAGTTGTAACATATTTGTTTCACAAACTCACTTTGGTTACTTGAGATAAAATGGCCCAAATTACAGATGTGGTTCTGTAAGACATTTCAAGTTGTCTTAAACCTCTGCTGCCATTATTTCGTGAGATGTATAGTCAGTCTTTGTCGATTCTGGGGTGTCCATTTATTATTGAGTTTTCTCGCCTTTGCATTAATCTTTTTCACTTCTGCGATGGTCCAGTCGAGAATTCCAAAACTTTGTTGTAACCACTTTTTATTAGATTTTTGCTTTTTGTTAAAAACCTGCAAATTGGTTCTCACCGAAACAAAAAAGGACTTAAAGAATTATAACACATAGTAAAACACAAAATAATTATCAATATGATTATTCTTAGATTACTTGATTATCAATAAAAGTGGTTCGTAACCTTAATAATTGTTTGTGAAATGTTGCTATTTTTGTAATATGCTTACCTGTGATATAGCCATATCATAAAAAAATAATCTCTAATATTTTGGATATAGTGGGAACAATACTAATTATGTGCAGGTCGGAAAAGTTTTCTGGGCTATTTTTTTAAAAGAGGTAAACCTGTTGCAAATTGTCATAACTCTAGAATGGTGCTATATTCAATGCAGCTCTTTACCAAATGCAAAATTACATATTCAATATACAGATGGTGTTATCGTGAGCTACGTATTACCCAAAATAATGGCAACACCGCTTGGTTGCGGCTTGCAGGCGGCGGAATTTTTCGTTTTTATTTTTTGAATCGGGAGACTCACTTTACTGTGTTACTGCAGGTTGCATTAATCATTTTTGAGCGTTACTTTGGTTTTCTTCCACTATGGCTGTTTATACCTCTTCCGAAAGAGTTTAACTAATTAAATGGTTTTATGGAGGCAATTCGGCAGTACACTGTAGAGATTTGTTTTCAGTGACATTTGAGAATAGACCGATTCCTTGTGCAAAAACGGTTTTAAATGTAGTTATAAATTTTAAGACATCTTTTTGTCTTCAAGACTGTAAAAAATGCCACGTCAAGAACCACCTGTTAAGTGGTCCAGGATATAGAACGGCGGGAAGAAATGGTTTTCAGTACCCTAGAACTTGATTCGACACGGTCCACTAAAAGTGTTGGAGAGAAACTGGGAATGAGCAATAAAACTGTTGCTCGTATCTGGAAAAAATATGGGTACAAATGTTTCAAGTATTCAAAAACTCAGGAAATATTTCCTAAAGACCAGTGGCAAAGAATGGAATTTTGTGAAACCATGATGGAAAAAGCAAATGAAAACGAATATTTTTAAAAAAATATTTTGTTTTCTGATGAATCTTCTTTTCCATTACATGGCAAACACAATCCTTCCATTGTTCGTTATTAGTCTCAGGAAAACGAGCACAGAAGTTTTCAGTTTTGTACCCAGTATTCCCAGTTTGGGCATGTATTTTGGGCGACAATGTTATAGGGCCATTTTTTATTGATGGCACTTTAAACGCCTAAAAGTACCTTGAGTTGCTGTAAAACCAAGTTCTTCCTGCCATTCAAATCCTACCTGATGTAGACCTGGGATCGGTTTATTTTTAGCAAGATGGCTGTCCTGCTCATAACGCGGCTAGGGTAAATGAATTTTTAACAAATACTTTTCCTAACCGCCTTATTAGTGGGACTGGCGATATTAAATGGCCTCCTAGATCTCCAGATTTTTCTCCAAATGACTTTTATCTGTGAGGGTTACCTTAAGCAGACCATTTACAGGTATAAATTTAGTAGGCCAACAAATTTAGAGGAGTTGCGAAATAAAATTGTCGATGCCAATTCCATTTTACCTGAAACTCTTTTGGAGGTGCGAAATAGCTTTTACGATAGGTTAAGTTTTTGTTTAGCGAAAGAAGGCGGTTTATTTAAGCCTTTTATTTAAAAAATGATATGTTGTTAAGTTTGTTTATTAGAGTTTTACTTCTAATTTTTTATTATATTTTTATCAGAGTTGATATTTTATTTTTTATTAGAATAACGCTTTAATTTTCATTATGCAAAACACAGCATATTAAACATTTTAAAATTACAATTCTATGCGGGTTTTACACATTGTCATGTCTGTAAAACCCGCATTAGAATAAATATTTTTAAAATGCCTAGATTTTCGCGTAATATTTTGGGACATTTTGTCGCCAAACGACGCAGCTCCCACAAAAGTCAGATGCTTACTAATCCCGCCCTCGGGCCGGCCGGGGCGGTGCTCTGTCGCAAGCACTCGTATACGCGCGACGTTGCAAAATTTCGCCTATATGCGGTTTCCTATAAGTAACGAACGAAAACACGATTTGTACAGACTACATAGTTTAAGAATTTTGATATTAATGTTTAGTTTAAATTTTTTCCACTGTTACTAGTTTAACCTTGAAGTGATTATCATTGGTATAAAGGTTATTTTTATTTAAAAAAATAATTTAATTACGACAAGATAAATGTCTTGCAACAAACATGAAAATTATGAGTTATTTTTTTCGGGATTTGGCAATTTAAGTATTTCTTTTAACTTTGAGATTTTAACCGAATCTATAAAGAGCAAGGATGCAACGCGCATACACGACTTAAGTAGAAACCAAAGTGACTTACGATAACAATGACAGACACACCCAGGGGCGGGGTTATTAAAATTATAGTGTACGTATATTCATTGGAGTACTACTTTGCTCTTTGCAGAAAGTCTTATGATAATTAAATGATTTTAAATTAACAGTAAAAGAAAAAGTAAAACCTAAAAGAGTGTATTTAAGTCTTTTACAATATCCATCCATAATACTTGATATGTTTAATTTTTTATAATATGTTTCCTAGAATTTACAAGATTGGAAAGTTAAACCTAATACCTCTTAGCGTTAACCGTCAATATATTTATTTAACCAGGTTTTAGTTACCACAACTAAATTATATTTATTTTCCAAAATAAACATCTTAAAGTCGTTGTCGCTGGTGAGAAGAGAGTGAATATTTAAATAAGCTATCTTGACTTAAAAAAATTATATTTAAATAAATCATACAGTATATTGTGAACTGTTCCCATATTTAAGATAGTAACTCTATAAAATAAGAAAAATATTTAATTTATGACCAAAAATATTTTTAAAATATGTTTTAGGTTAAACGTGTTTTAGGTTCAACAAAAAGTATTTACAACAATCATTTGAGCATTGCAGTTGAGCATTTATAAAAGAAATTAAATTTAAAAACTAAAGTCACCTCCTCTTATTCGCAAATATTCAACCGCAAGATATATTTTCACTAAAATGCAGAGGTATTACCAGACAAACTTATGGCAAAGTTTGAGATAAACTTGAAATCAGGCTTTATTATTATTTCTCATTTATTAACAGAACATTTAATAAAATATATTAATAATAAGCCCTTTATTATAAATACCGATTTGTTTTTTTAACTTTTATCTATTCTTACCAATAGCAACGTTTGCAAAGATGTTGCCTGTTTACATGAGGCTAAAATGTTATTGATACTATTATACTACCAAATATGAAATTAAATCGATTTAAACCAAGATAATCAATGTTTAGTTTTTAGAAAGATCTATAAGGTCGTTTGTATTAAAGTATGTAAAAAACAGCGAAAAGAAATGATTCGATGAATGCAGAAGCATTAAAAAAACATTAATCGATTCAATTCACCTCTTCCTATTTATTTATCAAATCCAGCAGCCAGTCTATTCCCACCGCCAATAAAACCAATCATGTTAAGCAGATGGAACTGTCTCTCCTGCCCCGGAATAAAATGTGAAATAAAAGAAAATAAAAAAAAATCCAGTAAACGGATATCTATTGGAGAGAAACGAAGAGGCCCTCAATCAAAGTCGGGCAGATTGACGTTGAGCCTTGTTGCAGGCTGCGGATTTATTTTAAAGTAGGTACTGAGAGTTTCTAGAAAATAAATTTGTTCGAGTAGGTGGATTAAATGGTGTGAAATTATAAAGGTGAGAGTAAGTAATAAATCCAGTCAGTATATGATAAATAAAAAATATATAGAGTAAATAAAAAATAAGGGCGAATGCTACACTAATATGGGGTATTAATTATTTTTAATTAAGTTTTTGACCCAAATTAATATAGTTAACTCTTAAATTTGAAGAAAAGCCTAAACAACCTTAATCGGATATGGGGTTTCATCGTTTATCAATGTGGAAGAAGCTCATAGGCTTAAACTAACTCTTTACGTCAAAGCTCTATTTGCCTTTTTATAGCACTTGAGTAAAAAGAAACTTCACTCTGATAATTAAAATATTAAATATCTCGACCAAAAATCATACTTCTTATATAAACAAGATTATTAATAATTGTATTAGCAATAAACTTAAAGCAGTGAAAGGCTAGAGTTAGCATTACCATGAAACTATGGGCAGTTTATTTGCTTGCAACATCTCTAATGCAATGATGCCAAATGCTTATATAGAAATGGCAAAAAAACACTTCATAATAGCATAAAAATTGGTCATTTATTTTGACAGGCACCAAACAATACTACTGTTCCTCTTTAATAAAATATGATGCATTTAATAAAATATAATAAGATACTCTAGATCGAAGCCAACATTCAAAGGTAAATGAATGTAGATAATGTATATTTATTACATTATAGAGAAAAAGGCAACAACATCGCAACGCCCCCCGGGGAGGGCCGGGGTAGGATAGCCCACCGGTATGCTCTGCCTGTCGTAAAAGGCGACTAAAAGAGCAACCTCTTTCGTGGTAGATGTTGTCTACTTGCATCGCCCGGTTCAATACCACCACATAGGACTTAGGCGGCGTGAAGTGGTTCCATGGAACTCACGTTTCGCCGCCATGTCGATGTGTCCGGTTTCCAAATGGGAAATGGAGTAGTAAAATCAATGCATGATGGCGCCCTCACGACCAAAACTTTCCGGAGGTAAACTAGCCTCCCATTCGGATCCCCGGGCGGAGGCTGCTCGGGGGGGTTCATCAGGCCGATTTAAAAGCCTAAAAATCAATTTCTGCAACATCAGAGGCCTAAACACCAATATTAATGCATTACACCAACACCTGCAATCAAATAAGCCTCACATTCTGGCATTGGCAGAAACAAAGGTGAAACCTTCAACAACAAATGTTCACCTCATTTATCCTGGATACGATCTACACACCCGATTTCGACTAAACTTTGGATTGGCAGTATTTGTCAAGAGCGATTTGAGTTGCCAGTGGGAGGAAACGCTTGAACCTGCGAACTTCGACGTTATGTGGTTCAAAATAATAGCCAGTGGAGCCACGAAATTTATCTGTTGTATCTACAGACCACCAAGCGACACCCAATATAGGCGGCTCTTTTTGAACCTGGTTGATTGTATTAACCAACTGCAAATTGACTACCCAAGCGCAGAAATCATCGTCATGGGTGATTTTAACGTCCACAATATCAACTGGCTGCGCTTCTGCAACAAGAACGATGATGAAGGACGAGAAGCTGAGCTATTTGCCATCATATGCGGGCTTACGCAGCTTGTGGAGGAACCTACCAGAATCCCCGACCGAGACGGCGAGTTCGCGAGTCTCCTAGATCTGGTCTTGGCTTCAGACCCTGACTCGTACACTGTATCAGTACAGGCCCCCCTAGGAACATCGGACCACAAATTGATAATAGTCTCTTGCCAGTTGAATGTTAAAACGCAGGATCCTCCGATGCCGCGGAAGGTATGGCACTATAAATCAGCAGAGTGGAACCATCATCGGGAATTTTATCGCTCATTCCCTTGGAAAGAAGTCTGCTTTAGAACCAATAACATCTCAGAATGTCCAAACCAAATTACAGAGACGATCTTGGCAGGAATGGAAGCTTATATCCCTTTTTCTACTAAATGCAGATCAAACAACAAGCAATGATTCAACCTGAAATGCAAAAAGGCAGTAAAGACTAAAAACGCAGCATATCGCAAATGGCGTCAACATCCTTCCACCGAAAATTGGAGGAACTTTTTAACCTCCAGAAATAGCTGCAAGCGAATTATTGATGAATGCAAAGAGAGTCACAACAACAGGATCAAAAACAAGCTGCTAAACTGCCCAAATGGAACAAGATCTTTCTGGTCGATATCGAAAGCCGTTAGTCAAGGATTTGCTAAGTCGGCCTTGCCACCCCTAACAGCAGATGATGGTTCTATCGCGGTAACAGCAAGGGAAGAAGCCAACTTACTGGGTAAACTCCTCGCGTCCAATTCTACTCTGCACTCGCAAGGCAAAACACCGCCATATTTGCCAAGAGTGAATTCATCGATGGGAAAAATTTCGTTTCCCCAACGAATTATAAATAAAATTCTTAAAAGCGTAGACACCAACAAAGCTTCTGGACCCGATGGAATTCCAGCCCTAGTACTAAAACGTTGTGCAGACGAATTGACTCCTCCCTTATGTAGACTGTTCACGACATCGTATAAGCAGGGCTCATTTCCAACAAGCTGGAAAACTGCTCAAGTGCAAGCTGTACCCAAAAAGGGAAAGAAGACGATGCCGTCCAATTACCGCCCGATTGCACTAGTTCCAGTAATATCGAAGATTATGGAGAAAGCAGTCAACCAACAACTGTTAAGATATCTGGATTCATCTGGACTAATCAGCGATCATCAATACGGCTTCCGAAAGCTTAGATCCACCGGCGATCTTCTGGCTTACGTCACACACTTGTGGACGGAGGCCATAGAGAAGCACGGCGAGTCCCGCTCAGTCGCTCTTGACATTTCCAAGGCATTTGACAGAGTGTGGCATGAGGGAGTACTAACCAAGCTCTCCTCAATCGGCATACAAAACTCATTATTGAATTGGATC
The DNA here is from genome assembly GCF_022605725.1 of Anthonomus grandis grandis. Classification (NCBI taxonomy): domain Eukaryota; kingdom Metazoa; phylum Arthropoda; class Insecta; order Coleoptera; family Curculionidae; genus Anthonomus; species Anthonomus grandis. Next base: position 20,721,174 of record NC_065558.1, read on the forward strand.
AAAAGTTTTCTTGAACAACGAACAATCCAAGTAGCCGTCGATGGACACCTCTCCGACAAATTTAACATTAACGCTGGAGTACCTCAAGGATGCATTCTATCCCCCACCCTTTTCTTGATATATATCAACGATTTGCTAGGAACCACTGTCAATCCAATCTACAGCTTTGCGGACGAAAGCACACTTATTTCCACATTTAAGTCCGCCAAACCAACGACAGCAGCAACTTCTCAGAATCTTAGGCAGCAACAAGTAGCTTCAACCAACAACGACGTTAGAGCAATCTTGGAGTGGAGCGATAACAACCTGGTCAATTTTAACGCTAAAAAAACGCAGGCTGCAGTATTTACGATGAAGACTAACCTTGGTGTTCCGGAGCTGGTTATGGCAGGGAAAACATTGCCAATGAAATCATCTTTACATCTTCTAGGAGTCGAAGTCACCAACAGTGTGTCCTGGCATGACCACGTTGCCGAGATCGCCAGGGCAGCTTCCAAAAAACTCGGAGTGCTTTTCAAAACGAAAAAACTGTATACACCAGAACAGCTGCTGACTCTTTATAAGGCTCAAGTACGCCCTTCCCTCGAGTATTGCTCGCATGTCTGGAGCTCTGCACCCAAGCATAGTTTAAAGCTGCTAGATTCTATACAGAAGAGAGCTATTCGTCTTATCGACAAACCAGAACTGACAAATAGTCTGGATAGTCTGGAGCACAGGAGAAAGGTGGCTGGTCTCTGTTTATTCTACCGTTATTATCACGATAAGTGCTCCTCTGAGCTGGCAGGCCTGATCCTACCCAGGGCTGTTCCGGCAAGAAGGACGCGTCTAACAGTTGTGGCTCATCAACATCGAGTCCACCTGCCTACCCCAAGGACGTCGCTGTATCGGGACTCATTCATCTGGAGAACATCTTCTTTGTGGAACGGGCTTCCACCTCACATATTTCCCGACGCGTACAAGCTGCAGCGATTCAAGATAAATGCCCACAAATATCTTCGCGCAAGCACCACTCCAAGAGTGACATAGGACTTTCCTCTTGTGCTTGTGTTTACCATAAAAAAAAAAAAAACGCCGCTTGATAACATTGTTGATCACCGACACAAGAAATCTTCACCAGTGACGTCGTCAAAAAATATTTACCAGATAAATATTTATTAATAATATATTTTATGCTTTAAATGATTAACAATATTACTGTTTATGAACTCTTTATACGTTTCTTTAATGTATTTCATTAGAGTAAAAGTACCTATCACATAAAAAGCATTTATATGGAAATTAATAAGTTTTTATTATTCTACGTTTATGATGACAGTGTCATGATGTTATGACAGTTTTGGTATTTACTTATGAAAAGATCGACCTTAATCACCTTTTTTCTATGGTGCAGCACAGATTTGACCATCGTAACAGTTGACAAAATCACTCAAATGAGACCTTTTTCCATTTTCAACCAAAGACTAAACAAAAAACACAGAACTTAATAAAAATAAAGCCGTTCGACAAGTTGCCATTTCGCAAGATGCAATCAGTTTTTGCTTACGGTGTTGCCGTGTTAAATTTTTTAGAAGTGGTTTTAGAAATTAGAATGTTAATTTTTTTTTCTTTAAAGATGGTATTTTTTGTTTAGAATAAGATATATCTATTTCTACTTTTTATTTTTAATCCAAAATCTATCACCAATAAGTTAAATTAACTCTTTTGAAAATGTGTGTAAGCTTGACAATAGAGAATCGATAAATATGTTTGTAAACAACACACCCCCCTTGCCCCTATGCACATGTTGAACTCAAACAAAGTTGTTGTTTACTAATTCTAGACTTTCAATGTTCTAAAACAATAAAGCTTCGTTAAGAGCGAAGGTATACAGGTTGGTCAGTTAAGGGTGTATATTATTATTTCTTTAAGAACCCTTGACATCAGCTATTAAGATCGCTCCAAGATCACTGCAGTCTCGAAATTCTTTAATCATTTATCTGATTCTTTTTAACCATTAACGACAGTAGACGTAGACACTAGACACTAATCATTATCACAGTACAAAACGGTAACTGCACGGGTGTACTTCGATAGAAATTCTCTTCCCTTATAAGGAGTTTTGCTCTTTTACTAACTGTGAATTTTTTAAACGTGTTTTTGTAGTTAAAATATTAGTGTTACTACTTCACCTAGAACGTAAAGGTTGGTTTAATTTATAAGCATATTTTCTTTCTGGTGTATAGCAACTTTGTTTGCTTCATGAACCCGTCATATCTCACGATATTTATTAAAAAAAAAAAACGTAAACAATAAAAAAATAAATAAAATTAAACTAGGCATTAAAGTTTAGCTAATTTTAAAACTCCACTAATTATGTCTGTGTTGACTAATTTTGTTGCGTGAAATTATTAAAAAAAAATTAGTGTAAAAAAATAAGCTGAGAAAAAGTCACTTTCTTTCGTAAATATTTCTATATATTTTCTTTGGCCATTATAAACGTATAATATTTTTTAAATAGCCAATAATAATTATAATCAAATAACCATAATTTTTAATTTTCTAATTTTCTGGTCCTAATAAAAGTATAATCTTTATAGATAAACCAATATTAGTTAAAGTTTAAAAGTGCGGTCTACTGAAAAAACAAATATAGAACATGTTCCAAGGGCAAATAGCAATATTTCTAAGAAAAAATTTTCTTACAAATCAACAAACTCGAATTTAAAAAAACATTTCTATCTTGTCATCCAACCATCAATATTTCTGTAATCCAATATTTCTGTAATTGACAATAGAACCAGCCAATCCAATAATCATGATATATTAACAAACACGGTTAGAGATTCTGAATCTACGTGTGTACCTAGTACTAGTAGTGACGGCAGCGATGGTACTATTTCAAAATTAACGCAACAAGAAATGAGAAGTTTTTTCCAAAGAAAATAAGTGGTTTAAGAAAAAACAACATTATTGATAAGTAGGCGCGCCTAAGAGTACGCACTTAATATTCTTTTCTACATAAAACTACAATAAAGAAAAATAAATAAAAAAATAGTGAGCAACCAAACATATATTCTATTAGCCATCAAAAAAACAGTTTAAAGAAAATTATTTCTACATTAAAAATAACACAACCCTTTTTTAAAAAAAATACAAATGCGTACTCTTAGCGCCACATATTATGCCAAAGAGTACGCAAAGGTTAGGCTAGGAGTACGCAACATCACAATGTTTAAGAAATGGTTAATTGCATAGGTCGCAATGGAATTGCTTTTGTCCCATGTAGCTTGTGCAAATTTCATGCCACCAGGACTTGCGTGTTGCGCACCTGACCCAATCGCTTCCACCGTAAGAATTGCTGTAGTTCTCTTCACATCCAGGACAGATAGCATCTTCTTGATTGCTGTTGATGCTGATGCCCAAAGCTTTCGAGGGCATTTTCTTCTTCTTCTGCTTAGTGCTGTCAGTAAGTTTCCTTTTAATGCTGCTCGTCTTATTTTGGGAGGTGGATTCTTGCATTGAGTCTTTATAAGATGTAAATGATAATATTTCCGACCTAAAAAATGTGAAAATTTTTTTATTAAATACTAAAAGTAGGAGAGCTTTTATTATTATTGTTGTTGCTGTTATAATTACCTTTTGGAGCGAACACTTCTAATTTGCTCGTGTTTTGCCTTTGGTAGAGGTATGATCATTTTTGGAGTGACTCCAGATGTCCCAGGTACGGCAAGATAACATTTTTTAGGGGAAGCAAACAGTTTAGACTTTACATTTTCGATATCTTTGCTGCCTTGAATAGATTCTGAATTTGGCATCGGGTTATTTAAGCAACTGCTATCAGTATTCTTGGTTGGTGTTTTGAGACTAGCATCGTGTATTTCTGTCGGAGTAACAGGCTCTTTACGTATCCTATCTATCAAAACTGAAATAGGCAAATTGTCATCATCGTCGGAGTCGGAGTCGTGGCTGTTTAACACTTGAACATTATCTTCATTTTCATGTCGCCTATCGTTTGTTGGTTCAATGTGTAAGGCTCGATCAGTTACCTCTGAAGGTGCAAAACCCTTCTCTATAAACACATCTAAGTTATAAGGATACAAGCCTGTAGCACTAAATGCCTTTTCACAAATTTGAATTGTTGCAACCTTGGAATAAGCTGCATGAAATAGTCTAGACATTTGTTTCAGAGTCACTGGTCTACCAGGGTTTTAAATCATCCATTTGTCGCTTTCATTCAAGAATGCAGTTTTCAATGGACCAAAAAGCATTTATCGAGGGGCTGCATTTTGTGGCTCCCATGGGGCGGCAATGATAGAAGAACTATACAGTTATTCCGGCAAAAATTAACTGCTTCAAGGATACAATGTGATGTGTGGTTGTCAAGAATCAAAACAACAGGAGCATCCTCTGATGATTTTACGTAGTCTTGAAAATGTCTAAGCCACCTTATAAAAAGCTCCGAATTCATATATTCAGTTTTTGTCACTAATTTTAAAGTTCCAGGTGGACATCCATAGAAAAGTTCATCGTTCATACGTTTGCGTGAGAAGATAAGAGCGGGGAATACCCAAACTTCTGAAGCTCCCATACAATACACAGCTGTTACTAATTGTCCTCGTTCTGCTGCAACCACTTTTGAAACTGTTTTCTTGCCCCTGGAGGCAAAAACTTTGGGCATTCTGTTAGGGACTGTCGACATCCCGATTTCATCCATATTAAAAATGCGGTGAGCTGATGCTTTTGTTTTTTCATAGCATTGTCTTAAATTTTCAAAAAATCTGTTGCACTGAATCTTATTAAAGCCAATTGCTCTAGCCAAACTTACTTTTTCGGGAGCTCTAAGAGACAGCAAGTTTCGTTTAGCAAAATCTTTAACCTAGTGATTACCCGCCATTTTTTTCTCTGGATTAAATCTGTGCCTTATTTGGTTTAGCTCGGCATACTGGAATGCAAGCAACTTCGAGTCTTTCATGCGCAATCCATAGAATGGTTATTCAGATCTTTAATATGATTCGCCAATTCTTTTTCCTGTCGAGAGTAAAAACTGAGTTAAAATGCCCCAAAGATTGTGAAATAGTCCCTAATCTCAATCGTTTCCGTAAAGAGCACTCGTTAACACCCAAAGCAGCAGAAACTGAACGCTTGCTTTCCCCCCGGTCTATTCTAAGTCGCGCCTCGTCTAGCAATTCTTGTGTAAATTTTAGCGTACGATTTGTTTTCCTCTTATATTTTCCCATTATCACCTTGTTATCCTGAAATTTATATCCAGAAATTAATTAAAGGTGCCTATCGTTACTAAGCAATTAAAATAAATAACTGTGGCAAAGAGTACGGACTTAAATTTTGCGTATTCTTAGTTCCCCTTTCTAGAATTCGGAAATATTGTATAAAATGTGTTATGCAATCGACAAAACAAGGATGTTTTTAGGTGAGTCTATAGCCTAATGAACGTTGAATTTAACTGCTAATATGCATTTTCCAACAAATGTTTCCACACGATATGATTCCTTAAGTATATTCACTTAAATATTACATCAAAATAGCATATTTTATATTACTTACGACTATTCGTTTATCAATAATCTCACTAAAACTTAAATTCACAGGACAACACCTTGACACAACCAACCACAAATGGCCATATTGGATTCGACCCGCGGTGTTGCCATATGTCTCATCCGAGGTCTGCGTACTCTTAGGGAATGCGTACTCTTAGGCGCGCCTACCCTAGTATATTGAAACTATTTACAACAGATCTGCAACCTTTTAACATAGTAGAACATACAGGATTTAGAGACTTCATCAAAACATTAAAACCTTTCTATGCTCTCCCGAATGAAAAGTATACTTCACAAACACTACTTCCAGCGCAATATGAAGCATGTTATAATAGTAGGGAAGCCCAAGCAAGGACTTTGCGCGTTACTCGAGCGCGTCAGAAAATCATATAGGAAGAAACCTTAAAATATTCGAGCGTGATTGATGTTTTTTTTTTATTTTGAAGGAAATCCTTTAAGAATTACGGAAAAAATATTATCTGACGATTTTCATGGGGCGATATGGTTAAAACCATAAACATAGCGTGGAGCGTACAGCTACTGAAAATTGTATTTCCCACTTTGCGTCTCTCTTTCCTTCTCAGACTTTATCTATCTCTCACTCTGTCGCCCCATCCCCACTCTATCGTTTGCCGCCATGATGCCATTTCAGCTGATCACAATAGTACGGGTTTGACGCTCCGATTGTCTGTTGTATCAAAACGATTATGTTAATTTAATGCAATAAGTTTTATATGTATTACAACAATGAGTTATGTAAGTGTGAAATGTGTATTTTGTTAAGATACTTAGTTTTAATATTTTTCTATCTACTTTTTATTAATAAATTATAGAATTATACAAATAACTTGTTTAGGACGATCAGGACATCAAGTTGAACCGTCTATATAGAAATCTGACGTGCTCGAGTATTTCAAGGTCGCATTTTTTTCTTACATTTTCAGAAATCGGTTATGGCTTTTGGTCCTGTCCAACATAAATATGATGCTTTTTTGAGTTCATTTAATGTCCTCTCTGACTATCTGACACGCCCAATAACTTATTTTCTTTTTCTTACGTTTTAACGTCAACGTTCCGCTCACTACTCATCAGATTAATATCTCTTGGTTATCAGAAAGACATAGCGCATGTACACGATAAATGTCTGACGCGCTCGAATATTTCCATGTAACTGTTTTATTTTTAATTTTTGAAGACTTGTACATGCTCACCTCCCCATTAAAATGACAAACTTAAAACATCAACTTTTTTCGTTTTAGGACCTAATCTTCTCAGTCCAATAGGTCCCCATGACGCTTTAGTAACTGCAAATTAAGCATCCAAGACTCGCCTACTATAATGCATTTCGAGCTCTTATAAAAACTTAAGGTCTATAGCACTTACAACTAATTGCTGGTCGTCAATTAATTCAGAAAGCTATATTTTTCAGATTTTCAGCCTAAAAAAGTTTTGCTTCAGTGTTTATCAATGGAAAGTCACATATTTACCAGAACTTAATATTATAATTAATAAAGTTAAAACTGTTGTGGCGTATTTCAAACGAAGCAATATTTCCTATGAAAAGCTCATAAAATATCAGGAGCAAAGTGGCAACCATCAGCCTCTTAAACTAATTCAAGAAATAACAGCTCAATGGAATTCACTGTATTTTATGTTATTATTCTGGAAGAGGCTATCAAAATTACCATAGCAGTTATTGGACAAGAGCTTCTATTATTAATTTCTTCAGACTGGATAATTATAAAACAACTCTGTCTAGTATTGAAGCCTCTTGAAAAACTTATTAAAATGATTAATGGCGAAAACTATGCTACTGCCTTCTATATTATACCAATAGTTAATGGCCTTTATTAAGTTTATAAAAATCTAAGAAAAAGGGTTTTCTAAAAATAATATATAATTATATAGATTTTACTGAAAAGAAATTTTATGAACGTCTTGAAACGGTATAATTCAGTAATACATTGGCCACAGCGAGTTTTTTAAGCCCATAATTCAAAATGTTAGCATTTTCAAATACAGCAGCGGCTGAAAACACAAGAAAAAACAATAATTATTAAATATATTGCAAAATTAATTGCCGAAGAGAAACGAGTATTAACCACAAAAAAAGTTTGTCAATAATTCCGTAAATTTTGTCAATAATTCATAGAAAGTAAAATTTAGAATTTTTTGTTTTATTTAAAATTTTGTTTTATTCGAACTAAATATAATTATTATTTTATGTATACACTTATTATTATTATAATATTTTAATATTAGAATTATTATGTTACTTCTTTATTAAATTAACAATAATCTTTGCATACAAATATTAATCCTATATAAGATACAATACACCAGTGTCACTATACTTGGGTTACCGAACAGATGGAGTGGTCACGTGATCGTTCTGCACCGGAGGTGTGGCCTAGAGCCTCAATAGGGTTCATGACTTGGGGTTTTATTTAATTTTATTAGTCGAGCGGCTTTAGATAGTTTTGGTTGAATTTTCTGCTATTCGAATTTTTGAATCTTCGCAATATTGAAAAGTTGAGATTATGTTTATTTTTTTGTTAATTTTTTAATTTGTTTGTGAACAAATAATGGCTGACGCGCCACGTACACCCCCATTGTCACCCTCCAAGAAAATAGTACGAAATTATTTGACCATTGCTGAAAAGAAAGTGATTATGAACATATATAAAACATGTGATAACGAGCATTCAGCATACAACAAAGTGCTTACAAAGCAAAGCTGTACGGTAAAATAATTTAAAATAAGTAGGCATAATTCTCTTCGTCTAAATCTGCTAAGGTTGCATCGATGGGCGGGCTATATTTCGCGCACATCATTTACTCCATCTGTTCGGTAATCCGACTATAGTTAATAGTAGATAGAAACCTAATCTAAATTTCTTTTGCATTTTAATAACCTTTTTAAGCATTTACTGGTAACCAAATAATAACTTAACCCTTAATAACTATATAGAACCTAAACTTATACTATCTTATTAGGTTATTACTATACCTATATTATGCCATTAGTAAGAATAACTGTTATTCATAACAGTTCGCTATTATAACTGGTAGTTCAAAATAATCGTTTTATTAGCCCATCACTACTTTTTGAAATAGCTGTAAGAGAGAAAAAGGGAAAATTTAAGATTTGCAGAAGCACATTAAGATCAGAGACCATTTAGCGCCCTCTATTTTTTTTATTATTATATACCTCTCATATTTGCTTACATAAATTTATTTCCTGTAAAAAACTTATTATTTATGTCTTTGATAGGTTTTAATAAGGTACGTGGTTGTTTGTAAAGTATGTTTTATTTTTATTACTTCAAATCTATTACAATTAGTAAAAATATACTCTAAAGTAAGGGAATAATCATTTCAAAAAGGCAGCTTGCTTGAATTTCCTTTTTTTAAAAATATTTATTAGAGGTTTAGATGTGGATTATCTATATTTTAAAAATCTCTTCTATTTAAGATTTCATTTAAGTATGGCGATGGATGTATAAGAATGATCTTATAAAATTTATTCTCAGTCTTATTCAAGTGTAATTTAAGTTGAGTTATATTTAGTATTTATTTTTTTATGTTATTATGTATGGGAGTAGGTCTTTGTCTTAGATTGTCTTTGGTAGTTTAGGGCGTACTCCATTTACATTTTTAGCAATGTCACTTTATTTTCTTCAATACGACTTGGATCCAAATAAATTTCATAGATTTGATTCATCTTTTACATCTGAAGATTCTCTAGCAAAATCCAGGAATTTATAGAAAACGATCTTTTGATAAAGAAAAAATTAATTGCTCCTTTAGTAGCATATAACTTTGCAGAAAGTGTACTACTGCTCAGATGTATTTTGCAACTTTGTGAGAAAACACTTGAAAAAGAGCTGAGCTTGTATGAGTCTTTGTGTCAGAGTATTCATTTTCAACTATATTAAAGCGATTAATTTTTCATAATATTTACAGTTCGTGAAAGACTCTGATAATTTGAGTGTATAAATCTTTTTGCATTTGTGATTAGAAAAACTGTAAGAGACTGGCTCAATCAATAGGGAAATGTATAAAAGTCAAAAAGAACATTCAGCCACTTGCATTGAATTTGATAAATCCCCTCCTACCACAGGTACTTCAAGCAAGTGCAACTAGCTTCAACGTTAAATAAAACCAAGCTTAGAAAGCTATATAATTCCAGCCTCAACTTTCATCCCAAAATCGGTTCTGTTTTCCTGTAAATGATAGTTTGTTGGACTTAAACCTTTCTACTAAAGATACAACTCGTTACAATGATACGTTTACACACAGCTGCATTTTCCGATAATTATTTTCTACTCAAAAAAGTGGATATTAAAACGACATGCAGAAACATTTAGGTTTAAATTCATTAGTATCAAAAAGTCTAAGTATCAAAAAATCAAGAACACTTTCATATAGTTTAGGAAATTTCTACCATGATCCTTTTATCAAAATACCTTAAGTTTTAATTATACTTCAAAATTTCAAAAACTAATTATGTTTTATAATAAAGTTTCCTTATACAGTAAAAATTACTGCAACAAATTTATTAACACAACAGCTTTTAACTAAAATATTCAGATCTCGTACACGAACAATTTAGAACATTTCGTTGCGGTATGCAATTTGAAATCCCAAGCATATTTATAAATTCTTGCCTAATAGTTCTAATTTTCATCTCGGGGAGACTGCGGAGGCACATTTCGCAGTCTCCAAACCTTGCTGTGCAAAGTTAGAGGTTAATTTTGTATTTAAATGTCTGATAAAGCATCATATTTTTATACATCAAAGTAGTAATTTATTAAACAACAAAATTATATTTCTTATGGTATAATAATAGAATGTCGAATATATCAGGTCTATTGAGTTAGTCGGGATAATGCTAAACACAAAAACTGATATTATACAGATATTGGTTCAAACCCTATACGATATATAGAAAGTACTGGATTTAATTTCTTAAAATCTAAATTACAATAAAAATAAATAATATTTAGAAAAAAATTATATTAGGTCAGCGAATCTTCCAGAAATGGTCAGCCGAGTATATCAGGAGCCGCGTTGCCGCTGGGAGTCATAAGCGTCATAGGATATATAGCTTGTAATTCTAAGTTGAAGTACTTTGGGCTAAAGAGATCAAGCTTGTATCATCTGTGTAGAGTACATATGAGTACTTATTGCGATAGAAGAGTAAGCTATCTATATACAATATGAATAAAATGTGTCCGAGGATCCCTGATCCTGGATTAATCCCGACTGAATCATACATAACCCCCTGGGAAATTAACAAACCTCATTCTTGGCACACAAATTGCACCCTATCTAACAAATAACATTTTAGGACCTGATCTTCAGCGGCAGGCCAAACTTATCAGTTAAATCCAAAATGATTGAAATTCTTGCTATTTGTTCTATCTCACTTTTATTTTAAAGCTTGGACATCTCTGTTGGATGTAAGACTTAAGGGATTGAATCCATCAGAAGAAAGAAATGCTTATAAAAGAGGTTTTTTAACACTAACTAGTTATTTGATCATAAGTGTTTTAATGAACCGTAACTAAAAAAATAGATTTATCAGTTATTCGAACGTCAAAAAAGTTTTTTAATACTGTTGTTAGTGAAATTTAAAGTCTAAATTTGTGCTGAAGATGTAGCTTAAATTGACATACTGCACGTTCCGACAGCAGGCGGCAGCTTTAAAGTTCAGTGATAACTTTTAACTAAGCAGTCGGGGAATGTTTTGGCAACTAATTTTGTGGCACAAGTTTCATATTTATTACATAATCCATTGGAGATTCCAATACTATTTACCAATATCTAAGGAGGATTTACTTTGGAATTTAATATAATTAAGAAAATTTCTTCAAGGGTTTTGCCCTTTTTGGGACTTTAATAAACTAGGAGAAATAAGTAAATAGCTTTAACTGCATAAAAGAAAAAAAAATAATCTGCAGTAAACAAATATATAAAACATCAAAAAATAAAAATTTATAAAATATTTTTCAATTGACTTATTTTAATTACAGCTTTAATTGCTTTAAATATTAATTTTACTTTATTTTATTTATGGCGTAAGGGCTTATTTTAGAAACAATTTTACCACTAACCAAAACTCTTTATTTTTAATCTCGACCCGTGTTTCGCTAACGATGTTAGCATCTTCGGGAGAAGATTTAAACTTTAGTGGTTTAAATCTGAAACTGTTAATGGTAAAACTGTCTCGTAATTTGAGGTTTTCATGAATTAAAAGCTAATGATCTAAAAAAAGTGATTTCTTACAATAATTTCCTCCCTAATATACTATTTAGTGACCATAAATTAACTATTTGCTATCGATTGCCTGAAAAATTTATACATTATCTATTTTTTGTTTGTTGTTTTCGGGATTTTAGATGATTCTATTTTTTTCTCGATACCCGTCTTATCGTATTAAGTTATTACTCAAAATCATAATTTATTAATACCTAAGTGCTCTTTGATACTCAGTGAACTTCTTTTCCGCTTCGAAAATTATTTTTATTCTTTGATATTTTGACAATGTAAAACACTAGGTTTCATTGGTCTTTATTTTAAATTAAGCATACGGTGTAGGTTAGAATATCTCCAACCATTATCAAATTTTAAGTAGTTTACAGAGTTTTACTAATTTTAACTATCTGTCTTTTGTGAAATTAAAAAAATATATATATAAAAAGGATGATAACAAAGTAATCAATCATCATGAGTTACGTAATTTTATACAATTCAATATCAGAAGAGAGAAGAAAGCTTGGATCGTTATCTTTTAGTGATTAAAAAGACCAAAAAGCAATAGGTCACTTAGAATTGAATAATGAAACTAAAGTAGATTTGCCTCCTGATTTAGATCTACCAAATCCTTAGAAAAAACCCGAGGGCTAGCGACTGGAACAAGTTTAAAGAGGGTCTTATTTAGTCCATAGGTATTTTAGGTGGAGCCATCTCCTCTAACGAGAAAATAGATACAGAGGTAGTACGGCTAAACAATAAAGTTATGAATTCTTATAACGCAGCATCTTGTCGGAGGAGAGTTGCCTTGGTGGATTGACGCTCTGGACCGTCTTGAAAAAGACGTTAGAAGGTCGTACCACCTCTCTCTCAAGGGCGAGACTCAAGAGAACTGGGTTGTATACATAACAGTTAGAAATAAATTTAAAAGGTAAGTCCGACGCTGGAAAAGAGACTGGCGGAAGTTCTGTAGAGAGATGGTATCTCTCTCAGACACGGTTCGTCTTCTGCTACTAGACTCTGACAGGCAAATGAGATAGGATGCATCAAGAAAGGTGAACTACGGATCTTAAACAAGGAAGAGACCATCGAGCTTCTCCCTAAAACTCACTTTTCTGAAGAAGGTAACGCTTCACCTTGTGGCAAGGAACCAGACCCAAAGTCGGACTGGAGCCAAAAACATAGTAACAAACGAAGCCATAGCTTGGACAGGGTTGAGTTTAGTCGATATAAGGCTGCGGAACTTGATGGAATCATACCAGATGTTGCAGATAGGCCTCGAAATTACATTCAAGAACTTACACAAAAGAGTTTTGGAGGTCAGCATTGCAATGGGGCGTGTTCCACTAACATGGAGGGCGGCAGATCTGTTCTTTATCAAAACCGGTTAAGAAAGACTACCGCCAACCAAAGTCTTTTAGGGCAATAAGCCTGACTTTATTTCTAATGCAGATTATAAAAAGACTTATAGACAGACTTATAACAGAGGAGATTCGAACAGAATCGCTACTACATAGAAATCGGCATGCTACATGAAAGGGAAGTCGACGGAACCAGCACTTCACTCTGTAGTGAGCAAGGCTGGAAAATCTATTGAGCACAAGGAATTGGCACTTGCTATTTTGTTTGACTTGTAAGGAGCATTTAATAAGACAAAAACAGATACTAAGCCACGCTCTTCTGATAAGGGGTACTCCGGCTCCCCAGGTCAGGTGGGTCAAAATGGCGCTGGAAGACCGAAAGATATGTGCTACACTCAGAGAGTGTCGTGTCGAGACCATGGTGAAGGGCGGCTGCCCGTAAGGCAAATGCCTTTCGCCACACCTTTGGTATCTGGTGATGGACAGTCTCCTCAGAAAGCTAGAACTTGAAGGATTGTATGCACAGGCATGCATGGACAATGGACGGGTAAATTGGTAAATTTACTGGGTTTTAAGGACCATTTACCCAATGGTCACGGGTAAATTCCTAAACATAGTCTGTGAGCGGATGCAAGCTGCGTGCGGGATAGTTGAACAGTGTCTGGAGACGGGCCTGTCAGTCAACCCAGAAAAGACCAGGCTTATTCTCTTTACTAAGAGGCGGAATTTGACAGGCTTTAAACCTACCACTATGTATCTCGCCTAACTTTGAGACAGCAGGTCAAATACTTGGGACTTACTCTAAGAGTCTAGGCAGTACGCTTACGTTTAAAACTCACGTAAAGCAGGTAGTAAATAAGGCAACAGCTCTAATATGGAAACTACGGCAAAAATAGGTACGAGATGGGGTCTAAGACCCCATGTTCTCCAGTGGCTTTATACTGCATTCATACAACTGAGGGACTCATACGGATCCGTGGTATGCTGGCCAGCGGCATTGAATGTCATCAACGCTTAAAAACTGACTAGACTACAAAGACTGGTCTATTTGGAGGTTATACTAGAGCAATAAGAATCACACCTACGGCACCTCTAAATATTCTTCTTGGGCTATCGGAGCTCCCAGTCTGATTGAGAGTGAGCCCATAGCGACGTATAAGAGGATAAAGGATAGCGGAGAGTGGCCCAATGTTCACTTAAGACAATGTCATATGACGATTGCTCTCAGGATATGTAAGAACATACCAGTTCTGACATCCAGATGCACTACAGCGAGTGGCAAACTAAGATTAAAGAAGGGTTTTCAAGTCGAAATCTCGAGAAGGGAAGAATCGTCTTCAAACCAAATTAAAGAGCCAAATGGTTTTCAGGCCTGGTATACAAATGGGTCATGAATGAAAGGCATCAATTCGGCTGGAGCTGAAGTGTACAGGATGGAAACACACAGTTTTCCAAGCGGAGGTGTTTGCTATACTTGAAGTAGCAAGCAAACGGCAAGCATTGAAAGATAACGGAGGGATTTGCATCTACTCTGATAGTCAGTCTGCTACCCAGAAATCCAAGTGTTAGTTCAGCGCTAGTATAGGATTGCAGAAATGCATTGGAAAGACTTGCAGCACACAGGGAAGTGATAATGAGATGGATCCCAGGACGTCAGAGGTGTCGAGGACATGGAGCAGGCCGACGAACTGGTAAGCGAAGGTTTTATTAGCATCTTCGTAGCCCTCAAACCGTGTCTCGGTCTCAGTAAAAAACAAATCTCCCAGGCACAAGGACAGAAGGATGTAGCAGCTCAAGGAGATGATACCAGATCATGACGGCTCTAAAGCAAGGCGACTAACCCTTACAGGGTTTCTTTGACACCCTGTAGGGTTTTTGCTAATAGTCGCTAGTGGTGGGAATTCTGACTAGGCATAACTGTCTAAACAGGCATCTACACCGTCTGAATATAAGAGAAAGCTTGCTCTGAACGAATTTCGAAACAAGGAAAGAAACTTTATACCACATACTAAGTGTCTGTGATAGGTGGAGTCGTTTGAAAAGAAAAACTTTTGGAATAACGACACTTCAACGGGAAGATCTTAAAGATATTAGGATAGCGTGCAAGCCAAAAGGACGGGCCGACTCAGTAAAGACTGCGCATAGCGAGTGGAGCCGTAGGGTGGGTGATTCTGGGGTTGGCGAAAAGGGACTGTTTAGGCCTACTTGCCGAGCTCTCGCTCCCTCACCCTTACTACTATTACTAGCTATACCAAATGATTTAAACAATTTTTTCTCTGAAGTGACAGTAAGAATTAAAAATGTCAAAACACAGCTTTGATGTGTGGAAAATTTTAATAAATTTACAAATAATAATTTTGGTTCTAGTAAATGATAATAGCTCTACTTTTAACTCCATAAAATCAAACGCATCGGCAAATCATAACCTAACACTAAGAATATTGTGCAACATTATTTTTTCGCAGCTGCCATATACTAAATTCGTGCTTGTACGAATGTTGTTTTCCTCAACAGTGAAAGGAATTTATTATCATATATCTATTCCAAAAAGGCTACATTTGGGAACATTACAGCACTATCACTGCACTTTTAAATGTAAAGTGATAATATAATTAAAGCTATGTAAAATCAAAAGTTAACGTTCCTCGTCTTGCTTCATTTTTCGAAGGCATTTGACTGTCTACGACGGTTAAAGTACGGTACCTCGTAAGTCGCATTTTTGTCAAAATTGAGATAATATAATATTCCGGTAAAGGACACTATCCGCCATCTATTGATAAACAGTTTAAGCTCATTCATTATTTATTTTATTTTTAAACGGCGAAAATCGATGACTCGTATTTGAATTCCATTAATTTTCAAAAGCGAGAACTCGTAAGTAGCGACATGCAGTAACTCGTATATGCAAACTCAATATATTTGTAACGATACCTCGTAACTTCTGTTAGTCAGCCATAATAATTGTGCCATGGTGTTGAGGTTTCGTTGGTGTTGCTGTGAACAATTTTGGTAAGTAAAAGCAGTATTTAACATCTAATACACAATTACTTCACAACTTTTTATTGGTTTTTTATAGACCTTCATTATTGTTTTAGCCAAAAATAGATTTTTGTTTTAGCTATAACTGCTGTTAAAATGACTTCAAGAATAAAAAAAATACTTGAACTAGCAGAGATAAAATTTATAGAAAATCAGCATAAAGATCTTGAACTTGCACCAACTTCAAGTGCAAGTTTAGACGTGATCACTACATTTGATGACCTAAACAATATTTTAATTGATAATAATTTCTTAGATGTAGCCTTAACACCCGAAAACATTGTTCAAATGATTAATGATGCCGACTTGGTATTTTGTAACGACTCCTTGGTTGAAAATGACATTGTCATTAATTTGTACGAACCAAATCAAGAGATTTCCGCAGAAACCATGATGGAGAATGACCCAACATTAAAATTTGTAAATATAATTGCGAGTGGGGACATGAACAACATGAACAACCCAATTAAACTTTAAACAATACAGAAAACGACGTATTGTTTCATGAGGAAGTACCTAATAAACAAAGTAAATACTTATATTATCAGAAAATAGCATGACAAATGAAACCATTTTTGCAAATGATATTCCGATTAAAAATAAAATACTTACTGAAAACATACCTAATGAAGAAAATACAGTAAACGAAGACCATGACGTATCCTCCAATTCAGACTTTGCTCCAGTGGATAATGATGATTCTAAAAGTGATAACTCAGAAACAAGTAATGACAGTGGCCCTATATTGCAAAATATTACAAATAAAAAAAAGAACTAGGAACAAGAAAACGAGAAGTGAACCAAAAACTAAGACTTACTGGCAAGCAATATGTAGGATTTAGAAAACCTGCAGGACAAAAAAACTCTTTGATATGGTATACCAAGAAGTAAGAGAGTTTTAGGATTACGTTGTAATTGTACGCAAAGAGTAACTAAGAAAGCACAGAAACGAAAATGCTTTTTAGTATCTGAGGAAAAACGAATAGAAATTTTTAGTAAATTTTGGTCTGATATGTCATGGGATCAAAGAAAAGCATCACAATCTGTTTCTATTGTCCAACCCACTAGACCAAAAAAGACTGAAGATGCATCAAGACGCAAATCCACGTTGGAGTATTCTTTAACTTTGGGAAACGAAAAGATTCCAGTTTGCAAAACAATATATTTGCGAATGACTGGTTTGCGAGAATGGTCTGTTAGAAGTTGGTCTATGAAAAGTGAAAATGGCTTGAGAGCTAGTGTTGAAGTTAATAGGAGTATAAAAAAAACAATCAATTATCACGAAGAAGACACAGTCTTTCTCAAAGAGTTTTTAAATTCCCTTCACAAACTTCCTTCTCACTGTATTTTGAGTGCATAATAAACGTATTATGTATATATTAGTATTTATATAGATCTCTTATTTATGTTTATTATTAATATTTATTATGTTTTTTTACAGCTGCTGCTTGCAAACAAAGATGGTAAGGACTAAGAGATGCATATAGAAGAGCATTAAATAAGAAAAAAAGCAAAACTGGACAGGCAGCCAAGAAGATTAAGAAATGGAAGTACGAGTAAGAAATGCCATTCGTTGCTTCATTTTCTGTCGAAAAAAAAACTTTAGAGTCCGTTGAGCTCACAAGCGACGATAAAGAATCTCAGTACAAAGCAACTGAATTCCAGAACTCTAATTCTGACAATGAGATCAACAGTACCGATGCTGTGGATGTGGCTGCTTCTAAAAATGCTACGGACATTGAAATTCAGAACGAAGATGGCACTATTGTCTGTAATAAATTCTCACAACCTCACCACAGTGAAGCAAAAAAAGCAAAGACAATAAAAAAGGTTGAAGTTCTACCAGAAAAGTCAGCATCCGCTGTTTTGATGTCTAGATTATTAGACGAGCAACTTCTTATTCTACAACAACGTGAACACGATGAACTAGATCGTTTCTTTTTGAATATATCAGAAACAGTAAAAAAGTTTTCACCTTACCTACAAGCAATGCAAAAAACAAAATATTCAGTTTAATTTCCGAAATGGAGTTACAGCAGCTCGCACCACCTAGTTTTCTTACAACACCTCAATATTCATATACTCCATCTCCAGCATCGACTCCTTTGTACGTTCAAGCAAGTGCTACACCTATGCCTACGTCTCCTGAGACTTGGGATACGTCTATTAACGATATTTTGGATTTGTAAAGACATTAAACAAATTATTGTACTTACCGTAAACACACAGCAAGTTTTTCTTTAGATGATAGACATTCTCTAAAGTTGGTGTTTCTCCTAACAGTGTCATTTTCAATTTTTTTCAGTAACATGTTAAATTGGAATGTAGACATTTGGAAATACTGAAAAAACTTTTCCTCATCAACCAAGTGCCTGAATAATGGCCAATATTCTCCTTCGGTTTTTCGTTCTTTTATAGAATCGTGAATCCAGTAGCGGCGAGTTTATTTTGGGATTTCTCCTTCTTCCTCGTCCAAAATTATCGCAATGATTGCCAATTGTCTGACAGTTAATTTTCTAATAGCCATATCTATTTTTTTTAAATCCAATTCCAACCAGACGTCCACGCAACACTGAAAGGCATGCGAGAATGAACTGATGCTGCACGTATCAACCGGATTCCTTCGTTTTGGTGGACGTTACATACGGGATGGATACGGACACTGACCGCCGTCGATCCGTTTAGTGGGCATAGTAGAATGTATCGTATTGCTTTGCGTGCCGGATACGTTCCTAACACGGTCATGGCATGGTACGGTGTAGTGGGCAGACACCTTTATACTTCATGCCAGCAGTATAAAAGGATTTGTCAAAAATACGTTACTTTTGTTTACTAAGAATATTTCTCAATTTTTGGCTGATTACCATGAAGTTATGACTGCGGCATTATTTGAAGAATTGTTCTCTAATCAGCTCTTACCAAACATTCTTCCAAATTCAGTAAAATGTTATGGATCATCTTGATATTCAAGAATTTTAAATAAAATGCCAAATACTAGTTTTAAAAAACAAGATCTTATAACGTTGATAAAAATTAAGAACATTCCTGTTCCTGATAAAATCATATTAAAAACAGAGTTGTTAAATATAATTAAAAATTATAACTTAAAAAAATTAGTATCTTTTTGACAATATTGCCAAAAGTAATGGACATACTTTTTTAAGATTGCCTCCATATTATTGTGTCTTTAATCTGATTGAATGAGTTTGAGGTGAATTAAAAAAACAGCTTCGAAATTGCGACACTTGTCATTCATCATCCTTTTTATCATCAATTTGCCATAAACCTGTGGACATTCTTCAGGTAAATTATTTAGAAATAAAGACTCTATATATATTTCGACTGTTGAAAATCAAAGAAAATTATGATACTTTAAAGAAAAGCAGATTACTTTTCTTGTATTTAAAAACAATTCGCCAATGAGGACCTTTTTTGCATGAATAATTTAACATTGAGTCCGGTAGCTATTGACAATATACGCCAAGCTATTGCAGAATTCGAAAGTGATGTATGAAAAAATTGCGTATAACGCGTAATTAAAACAGAAAACCAATAAACGGTTTTACCACCTACACGACAAAATAATAATTTCTCTTCCTAACCTAAAATATTGTGTAATGTTAAAAGCATAACCCATGTAAGCTTTACAACAATACATTTTAATAGTATTAATTCTAAATCTTTTAAACCATAAAACAGATCTAGAATAATTTCAAAGTTAATTTTGTCAGTAAAACTATTACAAAAAAGAACTGAATTGACAATATTAAGATTTTTTTATTATATTATCCAGTCACTTTATAACCACGGCATAGGACGGTGGCAGAGTTCAATATATTTTATTATGGTAGCTTAATGTTTGGCTCCTTCGAATAAGAATAAAAGGACTATACCATAATTCAATTTTTAATTTTTATTGAGACTTTGACTTTCTGTTCAAAATTAAAACGATTGGCAGCAAACAATTCATATTACTCCACTAAACTCGTATATTTACGTCGAATTTCTTTTGCTCTAGTTGAAGGATTATATTTTTAGATCGATATTCTAAAATATTTAAAAGATGTGATTCTTTCTAATGCAATTTGGAAAATCCCAAAGTCTAGTATATTCTTTAGATATCCTTAAAAATCGGCCGCTGTAGATGGTTTCATATGAAGGGGCTGCAATACATCCCATAGAGCTTCGCATACTTCCTTATTAATTTTTCAACTGTCAAGGCTCTCATCGGAAACGAACATGCCAATGCTGTGAAACTACAACCTATTGTAACATATAGATTATGTTACCATATTTTATATATTGTTTTAGAGACAAAAGTACGAAAATGGGTCAGAAGCAGGAGATGGAATAGTTAGCCACTGGCCTTATTTCGAAAAATTACATTTTTTGCGTAATCAGTTTATGCCTCGTCAATCATCTACTAATTTAATTGATGAAGCACAGGACACTATGGACATCAATTCGGAAGATCCAAATCATTCAGAAGAATTAGATAGTAATCAGCGTAACCATGTAACTTTATCTTAGCAGCAAATGAGATGAGCCCTAATTCAGAGTTACAAAGTGTAGTTCTATCTACATCATCGAACTCGTGCTCGTTCTACAAGTTATTCAATTTCTCGATCAGGCTATAAACGCCGAATAATGCCACAAAGAGAAATTGGAAGCAGCTAATTAACATTGTAAAAAAACTAGCTAAAAGGGTAAATAAACATTTATATATCATATCAAACATCTATATATCATACTAGAGTAAATAAACCATTGCAGGGTCCAAATGATGATGATTTAGGGTTTTTCAATTTCTTACTTCCCTATATCAAACAAGTTGGATATGCACAACAATTTCTTAAGAATACTGTTTCCTCTAGAAGATCAGATACAGGCGCCTTTATTAGTACCCATATGTCAGCTGGCAGTGGTCCAAAAACCAAAATCTCCACAATATAACTTTATTTCATGTGAACCATTTCGAACGGTACGAATGGTATCCAGTCATATAAAACTTTATTTATTGATTTAATTAAATTAAGCTATGAACTAAAAGTGTACTTACCTTAATCTTACTACCACTTTCATCTTCTGTATTATTAAAAATAAATTGAAATGTATCCAGACTTATTCTAATATGAGCACAAAATCTGTCTGGTGTTTCTAAGGCTTTTTAAATAGGTGATGGTATTCCCCTGGGTAATGGCTTTTTTGGTTTATAGGATAAGATGAGAACTGGCAATTTGAGGAATTTGAAATGATTCACCAATTTCCTCTTAAAGGAAGGCAATCGCTGTCGTCATTAATGTTGCTTCTATACATAGTTATAACTTAAACTTAACTTTCTCAAAGCACGTATCAGCTACCTCAGAAATTGTAAAGAATACTGCAAGGAAGGCATTTTCTAGATATAGAACATATTCTGCCCTTCATCGATGTAAGCCTCGACCGCGACCGCTACCGCGCTCATCTAAATGCTAAACTATCAAATATCCCACCTCAGTTTACCGGAAATCAGCTTGCACACTTTGTCAAGGAAAAACTGGGAACCACGGACTTTATCAGAAAATGCACATTCCGACTTCAAAATTGGTGTGCAAAATATCAATTACATAAAACGGCTGAAGGATATTGGCATGTGGCCTCCAGCCACTTTTATCTCCACTTCATGTTTATCATCCTCAAAAACACCAGTAAAGGTAATTAATACAACTTCAGGCTTACCACCTTGTAAGACTTTCGCCCCAGATAGTCATAACCTGTCGCAACGGCCGGATGCAACAACACCAGACACTCTACCCAGGAAAGTTAAATCTATGAAGATTGATTCAGACAAGGAGGCGATAGCTACTTCAAAGTCCCTAGCGACTGATTTGTTGGAGGCTAATTTTATCATTGATAGAGATGGGGAGATGAATAAAACATCAAATATAGACCCGATAACTCCACCATTAGTGAGACTGTCAAGAGACTCCGATGCGGCAGATGGTCGTTATTTACTGGCTAGGCTAAGGGATCCCTCAATTTTAAAACCCCTCAGGCTATTTCTTTCATATCTTACATGATCAGCCCTCCAGTGTATGTTTCGAAGGACACACCAATACCAGCATCCGATTGGCACTCGCCTCAGAGGGACTTCCTGGTGACGTGGACGCCTTGCGGAAGTTCTACTTTTGATACCATGATGCCTATGGTATTGGTCCAGCTGAAGTAGAAGCACATCTGTCAGCCTTTAAATCCTTTTTCTCATCAGAGAAATTGCTACGCCTCCAAAGGATTAGAGAAAGCCAGAGCAATTACTATTCTAGTGGGTCTCCCACTAAGAATAACATTTTTTAGGTAGTTTGACGCAAGAAGAGGATCAAGCACCCTCTAAAATACTGGACAATGGCAAGCTTAGTATTTCCTCTTTAAAATATTCAGTCTGTAAGACACAAAACTGATGATCTATTTCTTTTGTTAGAAGAGCTTCATTTTTTTGATATCGTTGCCATATCTGAACATTGGTTATATATCAATAAGCCCGTTTTTATTAACAATTACTCTACAGTGGCCAGATTTAATAGAACTTTAATATATCTCATGGAGGTACTTTGAAAATGTCTAAAAGCAACGACTTTTTACTAGTAACCAAGTTCGATAATTTATTAGGTGAAAAACTATTTGAATTTTCCATTATCTATAGTAATAAATATGATCTTCATGTAATTTGTATATATAGAACCTGACGCAGATGTAAATATATTCTTTCAAAAATTACTAAGCTTGCTTCAGTCTCTGCCTTTAAACAGCAAAATCATTTTATGTGGCGACCTAAATATTGATTTTTTTAGTGTGTGTGCGGCTCAGGAATCTCTTCAGTCCATTTTCGATTCTTTTGGCTTAATTGTGCACATTAAATCACCAACCAGAATAACTAAAATCAGCTCGAGTACAGTAGACTATGTCGTATCTTCCTTTGATCCGGATTTTGTTGACTTTACTGTCCTAAACTCAGGCTTTTCAGATCATGAAGCAGTGTTAACAAAGTTTTCCATAACATCAAAAACTAAAAATGTTCCCCGCAAATTAGGCCGTATTTTCTCAGATCGAAATTTCCTAAATTTTAAGCACCTGTGTCTAACTACTGACTGGAATGTCCACTCTTCTGATGTCGATTCAGAATTCCCTAGATTTATAAAAACGCTATCTAATCTGTCTCACAAATCCTTTTCTTTAAGGCCTCTCAAACTGAAAAAACATAAACCTTGGTCTACCCAAGGCTTACGTACATCTGCTAAGAACATGCGTTCATTATTCAATCTTGGAAAATTCTCGGACAGCGTTTTCTTTCATGACTATGTAAGACTATATAAGAAAATTTATCAAAGGACTCTAAAAGCGGCAAAAGACATTTCCTATAACAGGAGAGTGGCAAAGTCTGGTAATGTCGCTAAAGAATCATGGTCGATTATTTTAGAACAGAATTATCTGAGAAATAAACCTTCTAAGTCCAATACTATCTCTACCTCTCCTGGGAACCTCAACAATTATTTTGTAAATGTAGCGAAGAATGTAATGAGTACCATAGCTCCTACCCACGATCCACTTTCTTATCTTTCTAGTACAAATGAGAATTTACACAGTTTTTTCTCTACGCCAAAAGTATTACCTGAGCTTCGTAGTACGATTAGGGAAATCAAAAATAAGAGCTCTTCTGGAACCGATGGACTCACGTTGAACATGTTTTTAAACCTGCCAGAGTGTACATTAAACCATCTTACAAATTTAATCATCTTGTTTTTTCAAAAAGGAGTTTTTTCCAACTGCCTTAAGAAGGCAATAATAATCCCTACATAAAGGAGGAGATAAACATTTTATCTCCAAGTATCGCCCAATTGCTCTTCTTCTCACACTATCAAAAATTATTGAAAGATTAGTGAAAAAAAGGCTCCTATCATTTCTACTGAAATTTAAAATACTCACTTCTCAACAATTTGGATTTTTAAATAACAAATGCACAAATGATGCTATGTTTTCCATTTTTAATAATGTATACAGTAGCTTAAATAACCAACATCCTACGGCAACAATCTTCTGTGATTTTTCTAAAGCTTTTGATTGCGTAAACCAAGATATCTTAATAAAAAAGTTGCAACACTACGGATTTAGAGGTATGCCCCTTGAATGGTTTAAGTCATATCGCAATACCAGGAGCCAGTTTGTAAGGATTAATGCTACGATGTCTTCTTGCAACCCAATAGAATGTGGAGTGCCTCAAGGTTCAGTGCTTGGCCCTATTTTGTTTCTCATATTTATTAATGATATCGCTAGTCTGAATATTAAAGGAAGAACCTGCCTATTCGCGGACACTAGTTTTACCTGGAGTAATCCGGATATTGCCGACTTAACTTCTATCAAAGCATGGTGCAACTCTAATCTTCTCTGCCTTAACATCTCCAAAACTAAATATTTGTCCTATAAAAATAATTTGCAACGTTTTGTACTGGATAACGCAACCATTGACAAAGCCGACTCAATTTTTGGGTCTTTCAACTCTGAAATTTTTGGGGCTTACTATTGACAAGTCGTTAAAATGGGACATGCACATTAACCCTTTAACAAGGAAATTAAGCACCGCTTGTTTTGCGCTAAGATCAATTTCCAAGGAGCTTAGCCTCTCAACCTCTATAACAGTGTATTTTTCCCTCTTTGAATCACACCTTCGTTACGCCCTTCCTTTTTGGGGTGTGTAGTGTCACTCAATTTGACAAAATTTTCAGACTTTAAAAGAGAGCTTTGCGTTATACACTTAGACTGAATTATAGAGCTCATTGCCAGGATTTCTTTAAAAAATTTAATATCCCAACTTTGGCGTCACTACTTATATATGAGTCCGTTTGTCTAATTCGCAAGCATGTTTCATCAAATTCAGATAGGCCATCCCATAATTATCCTCTCAGAAACGCGGAGTATGATTTGTATCTGCCTACTCCATATTCAGAATTGGTAAAAAACTCTATATTGTACGAAGCAAAAAAAATGCACAATCATTTTCCATTGAACATCAAGTCCATCACATCTTTTCCTACTTTCCGTAAGGCATTAAAACCATTCCTACTGGAGAGAGCCTTTTACTCGGTAAACGATTTTTTAAAATACTTAATTTCACACACACAGACTGATTTATTGTTTTTATATGTACTGTTTTATGTAGCTATATCTATATCTTACTTTTCTTTTATACTTTTTTAATGAACACTTTTGTATATGTTTATATATATACTTTTCTGCTTTCTTAGGTTTCCCTTTTTTTTCTTTTTTTTGACATTGTATACATGCAATTGTATATTTTTAAATTTTTAATTGTGTTTTATTTATTTATTCATACTTTTGACCACATACAATTATTGATTTATATAAGTTTGTATATTTGTTTTGCTAGTTTTATTTTATATTTGTGTGTTTTGTTTGTTTTTATGTTTACTTTAGTAATCAGCATGTGTCTAGTTACATACATAAGTGATAAATTTAAGACTATTTCCTATCTTTAATAGTATATCACATAACTGAAATGGCTTAGATACTTATCTGCTCATTAGCTTAAAAAAATCTACTTTACCACTGAAAGCTAATTTCCTGATCATTTATTATTCGCTCGTTTCTTAAAAGAAAATAAATGCCTTGAATGAAAATGAACGTTAAAATAAATGGCACGTTACATGCTTTCTTCCTATTACCCCTATTTTATGAGAACTTTCTATCTCTTAAAAGCTTTTTTAGTTCATTAATTGAAGGTATTTAATACCTAATTTAAATTGACATAAATAATTATAAATAGTTTTTGATAAAAATATTAAACTTTTATAAGCCGGGCGGTTTGAACTGGGTTGGGTTAACAGTCCTTTATATCTAAGATCCTCTTAAGTTTTACATTTCGCCTCAAAGTAACGTTACTATTTGCGAAACTATCAAGTTTGCAACTGTGATAGATTTCTTACAATTCCCTTTTGTGAGAGGTTGTTTGAAACGCTTTTCGCTTGTCGTATATATTTGTTAAACTTATATGCTATATGGTTTTTTAAGTTTTTTTTTCAGCTATGGCTATTTATTCACTAAACTTTTTAATATTGATTATTATGGCTTTAATTCCATAATGAAGGCGGCAATAATTTTTTCAAATCGAACGGAATATATTGTGACACAGCTCCTGAAAAAGCATAAAAATTCCTTTAGAATGGCGCTTAGCTCTTTAAATTTGGACTGCGCCTTGCCAAAAAATTCAATTTAATTTTATTGAAGTCTAATAATAATGAACCTTCAAGTGACTTGAGAGAAGCATGATCTTATTTTGCACAACCATTAAGAAAATTAATCTTAACCCCTGTATGGATTATAAAGAAAGTAGTACAGTACGAACAGCAGTAAATAAGAAGCAGTAGCATTATCTCTAGTATATATTATGATAACTAGTTCATGCTTCTTAGTAAGTTAGCTAGTCTCAAGGAAGCTATTTATGCAAGGTGTTTTATTGGAAATGGGATATACAGGGTGTTTGGAAGGTGAGTAGCCAAACGGAAATAGTGAATAGGAGAGGTTACTGGCTATTTAAAACGCATAGTATTTCTTTGTTTTTTCTAAAATTTAAGAAGTAATATATTTTTTCCTTTTTTTGTTATTTTCCTTGTTTTTTTACTTTAACCTTCAATTTTTTTTTCATTTTTGTCCTAAATGGCGCATAATTAATTTTATTTTAAAGACTAATGTTGTCTCATTCAGATTTAGGTAATAACTGAGAAAAATATTTAAAGAGAAACTAATAGTGGAGTAACAAACTATCTCAAATCAATAGAAAAAACATGTTACGTCAACTTTACAATAGAAAAAATAATAATAAAAAAAAGTTGTGGGGTTTTAAAATGTGTTAAAAAACTTCTCTAGTTAATAGTCTTTCTAACGATATGGGGTAATTAGGTAACTTACGAAAAACAAATAAGTTTATCTTCAAGGACGCGTGAACAAATTTCTTGAAAGCAACTTAATTGAGCAGGTATAAACTTATGCCTCTTTCTAACACAGCTAAACCTGTTACGCTATAATCTCTTTTATCATTCGGCGATACTCCCTTTGTGTCCCGCTAGCTTAAACTGTTACCTATCACTAACCATAATACGAATATTATTTATTCGAGACTTGTCTTTCTCCGCTAATTCACGTATATTTAACTTCGCTCTACGCATATTGTTTTGTTGTTTATTTTCTTTAACTTTGTTTTATTGTTACTGTTGCCTAGTATGGCTGGTGCCTTTACAAACGAGGAGTACGCCGATATCTTAATGGCATATTCTAGAGCTGATGGAAATTGACGAGAAGCAAAAAGAATTTACCAAGAGCGTTTTCCCAATAGACGCCAACCTAATCGTCATACTTTTGAAACGACCTTTAGACGCTTAAGAGAAACTGGTAGTCTAAATCGCCGTGAACCTAGAGTTCGCAGACAACGTAATGTTGCTGATGACGAACGATCTCTGGAAGCTTTTGACGAAGATTCCACAACGAGCATCTGGATTGTAACTGCCAATCTAAACCTAAGTGTATGGAAGGTCTGGTCTGTTCTTCATGTCAACGGAAAGCATCCCTTTCATTACACTTCCGTGCAAGATCTTGAAGAAAACGACTACCAAAGACGCATTCAGTTTTGCCGCCTCCTGCTACATATGGACGTGGATAACCGCGATTTCTTGAAAAACATACTGTGGACAGATGAATCCAAGTTTTTAAGGGAGGAAATTACCAACTTTCATAATTTGCATTATTGGGCCCCAAAAGAAGAAAACCCAAAGTCGTGTCCTTTCAAAGGAAATTCTCAGTAAACGTTTGGGCAGCCCTAATTGGTCCACATTATTCACCGGATAATTTTAATGGGGATAATCTAGATTTTTTATTAAATAATCTGCCCGAACTCTTGAACGGGGTTCCAAATTTTCTCAATGAAGAACAAATGACGTTCCAACACGATTGGTGCCCAGCGCACTGAAGATTGGCGATCCGGGAGCACCTAGACAATGCATTTCCCAATACTTGGATTGGTAGAGACGGCCCTATCCCATGGACTGCAAGATCACCGGAAAGGACGCCGCTTGATTTTTACGTCTGGGGCCGTGTAAAATAACTTGTGTATTTGGAACCTATAAATACAAGGGAACAATTCATAGGAAAAATTAATGATGCTTTTGTAATAATAAGACGGGAACTAACATTATAGTATACCACAGGAGAAATAAGAAAGCGATGTTACGCGTGTATTAGAAATAATGGCCATCAATTTGAGCAAGACTTATAAATAAACGACTTGAAGAAAAAAAAATTTTTTTTTCATCAACTTGTAAAGGAAAGGGTCATGGAAACGAAAGGGTACAATAGGTTTAGCTGTTTTAGAACAATGAAAGAAATATCGCAACAGATTTAGCAGTGTTAGAAAGAGACATAAGTTTATATCTGCTCACTTAGGTTGCTTTCAAGAAATTGATTTACGCGTCCTTGAAGATAAACTTATTTGTTTTTCGTAAGTTACCTAATTATTTTGGTTACATGTAGCATATCGTTAGAAAGACTATTAACTGGAAAAGTTTTTTAACACATCTTAAAACCCTACAACTTTTTTTTATTATTTTTTCCATTGTAGTATTCCAAGTTGACGTAACATTTTTTTTCTATTGATTTGAGGAAGTTACTCCACTATTAGTTTCTCTTTAAATATTTTTCTCGGTTTTTACCTAAATCTGAATGGGATAACATTAGTCTTTAAAATAAAATTAATTGTGCGCCATTTTGGCCAAAAATTATAAAAAAATTGAAGGTTAAAAATAAAAAAACGGGAAAAATCTAACAAAAAAAGGAAAAAATATATTACTCCTTAAATTTGAGGAAAAACAAAGATATACTATGCGTTTTAAATAACCAGTAAACTCACCTATTCACCATTTCCGTTTGGCTACTCACCTTCTAAACACCCTGTATTTTAACTGCAAATAAAAGTTATAAGAGAGACCTTAAAATAAGTCGTATTTTTCTTTTTTATAAATAGACACACATTATCAACCCAAATTTGTTGATTAAAATGGTGGTATTTTTATCTTAGTCAAAGTGGTATTTTTTAAGTAAAACGTACAAAAGGCGGCAAATTTAGATTGTTCTGATTTATTTTACGCCCGTTATATATCAGACTCGTAAATTCAGCCTAAAATCTTCATATGAACATTTTCTGCGGAAAAATGAACCATACATTTTTAGCAAGTGTTTTTTTTTTGAAGTGGTCAACAAAAAACTTTAGATACATTTAGATCATGGGTGAGTTTGCATGGTATTATTGCACCCTGAACGAACATTTTGTTAAAGCCTCGATTAGATTTTGTAAGTAAATTGTGTAAGTACACCACAAAGTGTCACAATGTGTCTTTTGCTACAAAGCGCACTAGACACATAAATTCTTTTTTTTTTTAATTTACAGTTACGTATAAATAAAAAGTGCACTTATCACTAAAATAAATATTTTAATGAGCAAAGGTTCGGCAGTAATTCCTGCTGTAGTTTTTTTGATAAGGATCATCGTCAGCAAGTTCTTGAAGGATTATTTTTTTTATTGTATGTATTTTATGTATATTCGTTAAATATTCATCGCATACTCTAGTTGCCTAATGATCGGATAAAGTAGGATTTATTGCAAACTATACCAGTACTTCTATTTCTATTGCTTCCGTTCGTTATCTTAGTTCATCCCTTTTTTTATTTGCGACATTACGAGTACGGCGAACGTACACCGAATATTTAAATCAGCGTTCTTTTTTAAATTTATGATTATTACTTTCTATTTTTATATTTTTTTTATGCCTGAATGAAAACAAATACTTTGTTAATTTTTTCAGCCAGAGATAAACAAAAATAGTACAGGCGTAAAATGTTTAAGAGTTTCAAGATTATACAATACACATATTTTTGAACACTTATTAAATTAATAATGAAAAATAAAATTTTAATTTAATTAAGTAATGTGTAATCTAAAAAACTGCTTCGTCAAAGAAAGCTTTAATGAACATAATGTTCAATAGTACATACATACTATTGAAAAGCATAATAATATTAATTTAACTTATTGATCTAAGATTTTTGCCTAAAAATAAAAAGTAGAAATAGATATATGTTATTCTAACCGCAAAAATAACATTTTCAAAGCAAAAAAAGAAAATTAAAATTCTTATTCTTAAAACCACGTCTAAAAAATGTGAAATGGCAACACCGCAGGCAAAAGCTGATGTCAGCTTGCGAAATATCATCTTGACAAATGGCTTTGTGTTTACATTCGATATTTGTGAAGTATTGTGTTTTTTTTTAATTTCTGGTTGAAAAAGGTTGAGTCATTTTAGTGTTTTTGTGAACTGTTACGGTAGTAAAAACTTGTACCGTTGGTGCCGCACCATGAGAAACAAGCGATTTAAGCCAATCCTTTCACATGTAAATACTGATATTGTCATAATATAATATCAAGAGACAACCGTCGTCATAAACGTAGAATAATAAAAACTTATTAAGAAATCGATAATAAATACAAAATTTTTAATTTCCCTAAAAATTCTTTTTATTAGATCAAAACCTTTAGTGTAATGAAGTACATTAAAAAACGCATAAAGAGTTTATAAACGGAAATATTGGTTATAATTTAAAGCATAATCTGGTAATAATAAATATTTATCATGTAAATATTTTTTGACGACGTCACTGGTAATGATTACTTGTGTCGGTGAAATCAACAATGCGATCGAGCGGCGTTCTGATGTTGTTGCCTTTTTCTCTAAAATACGTTATTTAACTTTAAATGTTAACTTCTTTATACAGTACCTTATTATATTTTATGAAAAAAATTTTTTCATATTTCATTAACGAGAAATAGTATTGTTTTGCACCTGTCAAAATAAGTGACAAAATTTTTTTTATATTATAAAGTGTGTTTTTTTAGCAATTTCTACATAAGCATTTGACATGATTGCATCAGAGATGTTGCAAGCAAATAAACTGCCCATAGTTACACGGCAATGCTAATTCTAGCCTTTCAATCTTTTAACCAAATAAGGTATCACAAGCAGAGGTGTTTGGCCTCTTTCATTTATTTCTTACTTTGCTTGAAGTTTCTTTTTCTAAATTTGGTTAGTCATAAGCTACATAATTATTAATCTATTTTTTATTTTATTCTCTTATATTAATTTACACACTATTTACTTTTCTTCTACGTACTTATTTGCATATGAAAGTATGATTGGTATAACACACCTGTTTGTTTTTTGGTACATTATTCATATTTAGTTCGACCTATCTTACATTTTTATACTATCCTACTCTCATGCTCTTCTCATAAACCTTATACCTCGCATCCTACTTCACCTTATGGACGCCCGGGGCAAGACGATTAAGCTATTTGAACCGAAATTTGACGACGAAACCGGTGGGAAGTAGCGATTGAACCAGTAGTATAAAATCAATTAAGCACTAAGTAATTTTGTAAGATAAATACGCACAAAATATGCCGCATCACTTGTATCCCCTAATACAACAGGGCTAATTGGCGTGTTTCCTTCCTTT
This sequence comes from Anthonomus grandis grandis, assembly GCF_022605725.1. Classification (NCBI taxonomy): domain Eukaryota; kingdom Metazoa; phylum Arthropoda; class Insecta; order Coleoptera; family Curculionidae; genus Anthonomus; species Anthonomus grandis. Next base: position 20,752,975 of record NC_065558.1, read on the forward strand.
CACATCCTGTCACTTCGACTACTAAGGGTAAGTCAAGTACTTTCTTCTTATGTATATTTTTTTAAATCATCTAATTAATTGCATTTTTTAAAATTATTATATATAATTTTACGTAATTGTTAATTTAAATTAATTAATTTAGTTATAACCTAACCAGAAAAATTTATCCTTTATCCTCAAGATGCTGGTCATACACTTTTATAAAAGGTAAAAACACAAAATCTACAGTATCACAGAAGCATTTAATAAAATGACAAAGGGTACATGTTTCGATCGACTAGAGCATCATCAGACCTATAATAATTAGGATGATGGGACCCGAAAAAAGAAAAATTCAACAAAAACTTACAATAACATACACAAAACACCTAACATATAAATAAACAAAGTTTACAATAAAGTGGAACTATCTATGTACAAAGAATCAAATCACCTTATACATTTTAGAAATCTAACCATCATTTGAGAATCTAGAATTATTTAAGGTTATTAAAAACTAAGTGGCCATCAAATTCAAACCTTTCATTAACACAGGACAGATCTGGGCTTTTGAAAGCTTTACTAATTTCCATTGTCTCCAGCAAGTCTAGTTTTTTACTTTTATTGCACTGATGAAGTATTCTTATATATTGGCTGTCAGGAAAATTATGTTTAGAGTCGAGGAGGTGATTAGCAAAAGCCGATCTGGTGACTGTGATATCGGTATTTTTAAATTTATTATATTGGGCCTTGTGTTCACTGATCCTAGTAGAAATCTTCATACCAGACTGGCCGACGTACACTGCAGGGCACTCATTACACCTTATCTCATAAACTCCCGGAGAAGAGGTCTTTTAACTTAGATGTCTTTTTAATGTATTATTGGTTTTAAAAGCTGGCATAACGCCAAAGGGAGAAAAAAAGCGGGATAGTTGTGACGAGATTGGTTCAAAATAAATAAACGACCTAAAAGTTTTGATATATGTTTCTGTGATGCTGTAGATTTTGTGTTTTTATAAAAGTGTATAACCAGCATCTTTGGGATAATGGATGAATTTTTTGAGTTAAATAATGCTAATCAAGCTTCACTTATCCGCCTCTACTAGAAAAACCTTATCTCAAGGAAGAATTACCTACTGAAAATATAGTTTATTCAACAATGCTTGCATTTTCCTTACGCCATATTTCGTTTCTTTACGATGCAGAACAAGAACTCATGCAGGGAGAAAAGCCTTAGAGCTGGCTAAAAAATCATGGCTGAGAGAAGAAATCAAAGACCACTACAGGAACTTAAACAACGCCAATGTTAAATTGAAGTTTTTATTTTTCAAACTTAACAACGTATTACATTATGCGGAATTTATTTATTTGGATTGTAAATTCAGAGATGAAGTAACAACTTTGGGTCTGGTAAGTTAGATAGATTGCAAAATTGAAGTGAAAACCGATATTCCATATGTGCTTTAATATATCAATATTTAATTTTATTTATAGGCATAGAGAACAGTTTTAAAATTTAGTTTTTAAATAGTTGTACAATATTCTCTACTTTCAATGATACATAAATTACCAATAAATCACACAAACATTTTCCAGCTTCATATTTAAGACAAATAGAGGTTTTTTAACTACTTCAGCTACAATAAAGAATAAAACATTTAGCAGTCATAACACAGTTTTATTTTGTATCTTCTAATTAAGAGTATGGACTTGTGTATTATACCTAAGTAAATTGGTACCAAGGAAGAAACCAGCATCACACTATCCATATTATTGACTGATTTTTAATCACTACGTTTTAGGTAGAGTGTTTCCAAATAGCAATATTGCTATTTTTGAAAATAATAGTAGAGCTTGTTTAAAATAAAATGACCGCCCTTTTATATTGGAAAATTAAATCCTCTCTTACAATCTTTGTTGAAGAGGGTAGAAAAAAAACAAGACGATTCTTAAATATGATTTGCCATATGAATAATTTACTTTAAGGTTTACGAAGCTATTTTTGCTGCTATATTATTTTACATAGCAGCAACTATTAGAAGTTAGAAATATAAAGTATTATTTTTGAGAAAACTAGTTGTATCGCTTCTTATTAACATTTCATAAAACATTTATTGATTAGTATTTTTTTAACCGTAAGTCATATAATGAACAAATTTTAATTTTGCCAATAAAAATAGCCTAAGATTCTAAACAAGTCTAAAGAAAATAAAACCACATTAAAAGGTCAAAATAAAAAAAACTTACCGCTACTCCTCCGACTCCTATAACGTACAAAAGTTGAGTCATAAATAAGGCTGATAGCAAATTCATGAGAGTTATGCCTGATAAATTACGCAGGTCTGAGAAGAGGCTGAAACAAAACAAAATTATATGTAAATATCTTTATATATTTTGATGTTAAAAGTATAAATTTTATGTAACATATTCATATACAACTTAAATAATATCTCTCTTCACCGATCTATAGTATATTAATATACAATAAATTGTTAAAAAAAAACTTGGCATTTTGAACTTTGTACAATAAAGACGTTTCAACCTGAATGTCATTAAATTCGATTAATATAATATAATGGAGTTTACCTTCATTTACTGCAGACATCGACGATGAAGATAAAGTGCAAAGGTGTCAGTAAATGATTTATTATTATAGATAGGTACAGCGATATTAATTTTGCTGAAACTGCACGATATTAAGTTTTACTTCAGAAATGTATAGAACTTGTACCTATTAGTTATATAAAATTAAATTTAATCTGCAACCAACCAGAAAAGTTTCTACATATACATACGTTCTATAAAGATTATTTTTCAATTGTGATTTGCCGAAGTATCTTTGCGAATATTCCAAGAAGATGGATAAAATAGATTCTTGTCTTTCGTTTCTAGTAATTTAAAGGTATAAATAAAATCATGCCTATTATTCCTAGAATAGTTAAAGAAAGGCATTATGTTGAAGTTTGCACCTCGTATTATCAATTCATGGAGCAATATGTAAGTATATTAAAAAAAATCGAAATATTTGTCTTTATTTTAAAGCACAAGCAATGCCTTTTCTATTACTTGGATGAGGTTATGTATAACTTTACCAAGCGCCAAAATTATAATTTAAGGTAAGTGTATTTTTCTTTAAGGTTTCTTTAAAAATTGTTCTTAAAGATAAACTGTTACCATTTACGGGCTATTAACATCCACAAACTGATTGCATTCTACCAGATTTCACATAAAAGCTACGCCAATATGATTTTTAGAACTACGAGATTTTGCTAGACTCATCTACAGCGCCATGAATATTATTATAATAATCACAATAATTTTTCTCATTATCGGTATAGAAAATATATAGTGCGGCTCTTAATTGTCCCCCCCCCCCCCCCTTCTTATCTTTTGAACGCGTTTATATAAAAGTTTGAAATTTAGCATACATTAGCAACCTAAATACTACTTTTTATCCCTAACTCAATTTACAAAACTTCAAAATGGCGGCGGGACGCCATTTAAAAAAATAAAATTAAATAGAAAGGTTCATTAATAAAAAAAAAAGAAAAGAGTTTATCATAAAAACTGACTGCCCAAAGACGATTAATTATTTGAAAAGCGTCGAAAGTCCAATTGGTTCAATTTATGATTTAAAGTTGATTTTTAGATTAACATGCGACGGCTCTTTTTTAGATTCTTATGAACATCGATGGTGTCAAACCTTTACAACTACTAATAATATAAGAGTATTATAGATTATTTTTTTGTAATGTAAGCCAATATTAATAAGTTATGAACCTTTTAATGATAGATAAAAATAGTTTTATCACAGTACGTAGGTATATAGATTTTAATAAAGTGTTTTAGTGAAGTGGTCAAACTATTTAATATTAAACATTAAGGAAAAAAAATAGTTCCAGTAACATCCCATCTACTACAATTACAAAGGTATCAGGAGACTAGCATTATAAAAGAAATGTTGATTAAATTCTGTTTATAATAATATACACGTTATGCATTATCTTAAATGCACTATTAAACGTGAAAAATTGCTACAAAAAACTGAAATACAGAATGTATGTAAATCAAATATGGTGAGCTGTCAAATATGAGCCAAGTCAATAATCATGACGTTTATGAAATACGAGACTTAACTAATTAATGAAGCCTCATTGAATAGAATTCAATTTCTTTAGCTTCCTAAAATAAAACGTGTAAAAAAAGTTAAAACATTATAAATATATATAAATTTAAACTCTAAGAAAAGCTATATAATTTTAATATATAATTTTTCAAAAACAATATAGGCTAATTCCGGAAGAGACCGATCAACACCGGTATTAGCCGATCTATAGTCTGGCAAGTGGATCTGAAACAGCGGCAGGAATGTGGGCCAAAATATTCGACGTTGCCACGTTTAACCTCAAAACGTAATTGTGCGGGACTTACTTTCTAATAATATGCAATATAAAATTTTTTACAATTACAAGATATAGTGGATAAAATGTTAAGAATTATAATCTAAATAGTTATTCCATTTTGGCTTTAATACGCAGTTGTTTTACCATTAAATATGGTACAATTAAATGTTTGTCCAAAAAATGGATCATGTTTAGTAAATCTGGCAACATTACGTTCCAACTCGACATTCCTACTTCTACTCCTCTACTTCTTGTATAATAGGGGTCAGCCATTATGAACCTGAACGCTTGTGATTGGTTTCCCTCGCCACACGTGTTTTTGTTATGAATGATTTCGACAGTTCATTGGACATTGTTTACAATCCTTGCTGCCGTTTCAAAACATTGATTACTATTGAAGGGTGGACAGTGGCGTAGGTTTTGTCATTGATTTTTGGATTCCGTTTATTTTATATGTTATTTATTATTTTGTTTTATTTGTGGCTATTAATTAAAAAAACTGATATTAGTGTTGTGTATACCTATAAGTAGGTACTGTAATTTTCAAAGGTTTGGAGTTTCACTGTTTTATTATTGTCTACATATATACGAATAATAACATTTATTATAATGAATAAATTCACTGAGGGTAAGGTCCTTCTTAGTCAAACGAGGGAAGTGATAGCAAACGTTTACAGGTAAGTTATAATAATTTATTTTAAAAAAAGTGAAATATCTCCGTATCATCTGTGAGAAAAATTCACAAGGAAGATGAAGAAAGGCGACAAAATAACCCTGATGAAATGTTAGCCAGTCCAGGGAAAAAACGGCCACGGAAAACTGTCGTCGAAAAAGATGACAGTTTTCATTTTCAAATAGTTAGGCATTGTATCACCAGATTTTACCTGGAATATAATGTGGGTGGTTCCGACAACTAGAAAGTTGTTAAGAAAATTAAAAGAAGAGGCAAATTTTTCTTATTCCAGGGAAACGCTTCGGCTTTTATTAAAGTCAAATGGCTTTTTTTGGCGTAAGTGTCAAAATAAGAGGAAAATCTTAATGGAGAGGCCCAATATTCTTTTCTGGAGATACAAATATCTTCGCAAAATACGAAAATATCGTGAAGAAGGCTGAAACATTATTTACTTAGACGAAACTTGGGTGGATAACGATTTGACGTTCAAGAAATGTTGGCAGAGCGATACGGTTACTGGTGGTTTAAAAAAAAATTAGTTCAACGGGTAAGCATACAATACAAAACAGTGTGTATAAGTTACAGTCATATATTTTTTCACGGGCAAGGACCCGTTAAATTTGAGAAATATATATATTTTAAATGATATTTTAGGTCGGCTAATAATTGTTCATGCAGGTTCCGACAAGGGTTTTGTGGACAATACCTGTTTAATATTTAAAGCCGGATTGGCCACAGGTGATTACCATGGCCAAATGAATAGGGAAAATTTTACTATATGGCTCACGGAAAAACTTCTCCCAAATATACCTGCCAATTCGGTAATAGTGTTAGACAATGCTCCTTATCATTCGGTGCAGGAGGATAAAACCCCAACAAAATCCTCTTTAAGAAGAGATATAATCGCCTGGTTAACTAAGAAAGGTAGCTATAACAACTTAATTAAGCCTTTTGATCTGATAAATTTTACATTTTAAATATATAAATGTACGTACATAATATGTACATACACGGTGAGCTAATGAAAACTTTCCACCCCAGTTTCTTTAGATACTTTCTTTTAAAAAAAAATTTTGATGATCGTTTTTTGACTTCAGGCGAACAAATTTATTTGGTATAATCAATCTCTTCACTCTAACCCCCATGCGGGGGTGACTATCAACCCCAAAATCTTAAATAGAAAGGGGTGTCGAGTGATACCCTTACCATTTAGGATTTTGGAGTTGATAGTCACCCCTGCGTGGGGTTAAAGTTAAGGGGTTAAAAATGCCAAATAAATTTGTCCCTTGCAGTCTAATATCGATTGGCAAAAAATTTTTTTTTTTAAGAAAATGGCTGCAAAAAATGGAGTGGAATAAGGTGTATCCTGTATATTATTATGTATTACATATACTATATGTTATAATGTATAAGTCACGATGTAAGTGCCAGAAAATTTGATCTTTTCGATTTGGTTTTACGCCACAAACCGCCTGGTGACCAAAAAAATTATATAGTAGATCGGATTATAAGGTCCCATGGGCATACTCCATTAAGAACACCACCTTATTTATGCGAGTTAAACCCAATTGAATTAGCTTGGGCAAGACTCAAACTTTTAATAAGAAGTCGGAATACTACTGGCAATTTTAACATTACAACCTTAAAGGAGGTTACTGAGGATCCTATATCCTCGATTTCCGAAAATGATTGGCAGAAATTTTGCCAGCACGTCAGAACTGCGGAGGATAAATTCTGGGAAACTGACCAAATCATGGAAGAAATCGAGCCCCTTGTCATTACAATAGGAAATGAGGACAGTGACACTAATGGCAGTAGTAGTGAATACGATAGTGAATACGAGGCTGAAGGTAAAGAAAACGAGCTCGCCATTTCACCAGTGAAAAAAAAACATGTTTAAGTGAGACTTAAAAAAAAACATTAATATAAATAACAGTAAACGAAAAATTAGGTAAGTTATTTACCTTATATTTTTCTCAAATTACCTTACTTTTTCGGAAATACCAAAAAGAGTGAAAATTTCGCATAAAAAAAACATAAAAATTCCCGTTCTCAGTTTAACCGAACTTTTATCAAACGCTTATGCTGTTCGTTTTTTATAATCTATACCAGGTGGCTCATTTTAGTCGACGTTTGACTTTTGTTTTGTTTTTTTTAATGACCTTCAAAATACACGTATTATTGCAGTGACGTGGCCCCCTGTGACCTTAGCAACTTTTGTTTAAACTTTGTTTTTAAATTCGGCTTAGCAACAGAGATATTTGCGTGCGACCCTGTATACAAGGTGTTCCACAATCAACGTCACAGGCTATAACTTTTTTATTTTTAAGTATATTTTTTTTTATATATTTTTAATAGCTATCGAAACACTACCCAAAATTAATTAAAAAAACTACCCCCGACAAATTTATTTTTGGGGGATGTTGGGGGTATTTTTTTAAGGAATTTTGGGTAGTGGTCCTATAGCTATTAATTTTTTTTTTAAATTTTTATAGTTAAAAATAAAAAAGTTAAAGCCTGTGACGTTGATTGTGGGACACCTTGTATACCAAAAAAAAAAGAACTTATTTCTAAAACCATAAAACATACAAATGAATAAATAATTAGGAAAATTTATTTTGATAAATTTTAAAATTATTTTCCTTAAATCGAATTTAAATAGTTTCACATAATACCACACGCCACTGTCCATTTTATGAATGAAGTCGGCCATGTTGCCTCCACTACTGCATTTCCCTTACCTCAGGCCGAAGTGTTTCAGATCCGTCTGCCACACTGTACACGCTAGGTGGCTTCTAAAATTACGTCAGTTAATCAGTACAGTTTCTGTGCAACACCAAGCAAGTGTAAGGTTTTTGAAAGAATTTTTTGTGTGGTCCAAATACAGATTGTAAAAGTAAAAGTAAAATATAACCTCAAAATTAAAAACAGCAAGTGCTTATGTTCCTAGAAACAAGTTGGTCGATCTCTCCCGGATAAATAGTATAGTCCGATCTTTATTTTCAGGGTAAGATCGACCAGTATAAAAAACAATTTTTTTTGTGCTAGTGTGATCACGTTATTGTTTCAGGTTTCCAAAATGCCTACAGAGTATATAAGAAAAACGATAAAAGAGTTAAATGGAGCCACGACTCTGGAATGCGTGAAAAATAGCGCCATGGGAATAAACGAAGCAGCCAAAAATTTTGGAATTCCTAAGACAACCTTAAAGGACCGAATTAAAAAATAAGATGCTATTATCATAAGGCTTGGATTGTCATCATACTTGGGAGAAAAAGCAGAAATAAAGCTGGTAAATCACATTAAAAAACCGCAACAATATGGATTTGCACCTGATCGAGAATCGGAAAGAATATGGGCATTCAAGATTGCTGAACAGATGAAGCTTAAGCAAAGGTTTAGTATGGAGAAAGACAAAGCTGGGTACGATTGGCTTTGTTCTTTTGTTCGACGTCATCCAGACATTTCTGTTAGACATTTGTGTTTAATAATCGTGCCACTGAAATAAATAGTGAGACAGGTAAGCATTATTTTAAGCTTTTGGACAAAATTCTGTCGAAAAATGAATTACATGATAAACCTTCCAATGTCTTTAATATCGATGAAACAGGTATACAGTTAGACGACAAACCAAATAAAATGTGACGTCAATAACATCAGGTGAGAAGGGTGAAACAATTTCTGTCATCGCTGTAATGCAGAGGGCACGTTTCTTCCAACCTTCTCGATCTTCAAAGGCAAAAATAGCAAAGAGTAATTTCTTGATGGTATGTCGCCTGGCTCATAGATAGCAATGTCTGAAAAATTTTAATGCGTCAATTTTTTTAAAATGGTTAAAGTTTTACTTTTTACCATGCAAACGAGCTAGAATTGTGCTACTGGTTGTCGATGGGCATACCTCAAATACCAATTCAATTGAAGTGCTTGAATTTTGTGAGGAAAATACCATTGTTTTACTTTATTTACCAAGCCACACAACACACTACCTACGTTCCTGGAAGACGATTTTACGACAGAAAAATTACTTGACGAAATCTCGCCGGTTCAAAAATTTTGTGTGTTAGTAAAAGTAAAAAGACGTGAAGGCAAATTGCTTCAAATCCAAAAGAAAAAAATCGGCGCTAAAAAGCAAAAAAGTTACCTATTAAAAACAAAAATACAAAATACAAAGAAAATCCAGTTGAATGAGTCTTTTTGTTATCAGATTTGAGGGATGAGAGTCGGATTTTAGAAGATGGTGCCAAAACAGTAGAAGAATGGGATGAAAATAAGGGGGGTGGGATGCGGCGAAAATTATTTCCAGACCACCAAGTGTGAGAACTGGATAGAATGCTTCAAATGTTAACGTTGGTTCCATAACAGCTGCTCCAAATACGAGTACGAGTATGACTTATGTGGTAAATTAAAACAAAATTTTTTTATTATGTTTATTTTAGGTTTCATACATTTTTCGCATTATATATTCTTTATTATATGTGTTGTTTGCTATTACGATAGACTTACGACAGTCCCATGTCAGAAGATTTGTTTCGTCATACGTTAAGTATTTTGTTGACATACATTTCAAAGAGGGATCAACTTTGTCTGAGGCTTTTTTTAATCTACAATTTTTGGATCGCCTCCTACCAATCTTTATTGTCGTCTTCTAAGAAGAAAACAAATCAGTTTCAAATCAGTCAAGAAACAATCAGTAATTAGGAATACAGAATGAAAGATCAGGAAGCAATTTTCTATAAGGAGAAAATATTTTACACTTCAGATTTTCTTTGTTGTGTTGCTGCTTCTTATAATATTAGTCTGTGTTTAACTGCGCCAGTTTATAAAGGACAAGAAAAATAACTACCGAGCTATAGCGCTGAGTAATCTTTCACAATTAATTGAAAAGTATAATAAGTGAGTTCATTCAGTAAAATAATACTCAAATTATAAAAGAGTTTTATCACTAATCGAAACTCTTATTTTACTCTGGACACGTGTTAGCGGAAAAGTTAAAACTGTTTTTGTGATTTGAGTGTCACGCCAACCATAGGACTAAAACAGTACTATTCTTAAAGATTTATTTGGATTTACAAGTAAATACCATATAGAAGATGCCGTAATATCTCTTACAGATTCAACAAACAAGGCTTAGTAAGAAAAAACAGGCATTTTTCATAAATTATTTAAAACGTATTTAAGTAATAGAATTCAAAGTGTAAAAGATAATGTAGTAATAATGTATAAGTTATCCTAATTCAGTGGAGACTAATGTGCAATAGGGTAAAATATTGGACATCATTTTGTAGCCTGTCCACTGCTGAACATAGGTCTTCTCCAATTATAAAAGGTTTTGGCATCAAAACGCTGCGGTGACTGTGGGAATCCATTTCCTCAGTTCCTTGGTGTAGTTATTTAACTATTGTAGGGTGATTATCCCACCCATACTCGGTCGCCAGAGCCTCATTAGTTATCTAGGAGGAGGTAGCGTGCAGTTTTAGACTTACGCTCCTGCAGGTGATATTAACTTGATCGCTTGATGTTTTGGAATGTTGAAGCATGTTATTTCTTATATATATAAAAGGGCTACTTAACTTATTAATAATTGCAAAGGGAGAAGTAATATGTTTTGTAGACAATACTGTCATATTTATCAAAGGAAATAGCTTTCAATATGTAAAACGGCAAGGAGAAAATGCCATAAAGAAGATTAAGGCCTGGCTTGACATAATTTAAAAAAAATAAATATGAGTAAATATAATTTTGTATGCCTATCTGTTATTAAATATAAAACTTATCCTTTTACTAACTTAACTGTACTATGGTAGTATTGATATGACTTAGTAAAGCATCTTGGAAGAATGATTGACTTAGAGCTAACACGATCTTCTCATACGCAGTACTTGTTAAGTAAGATTGAAAAACACATTTTTAAATTTTATCAACTTTTATAAATATAATAATAATAATAATAATTATTATAATAAATCGTCTTTTATTTAGTCTTTTATTTCTATGTATGTATGTTGTATAAGCACTAGTGTTTAAACACTCCAGTTTTAAACTTAGGAGTGAGATCTTAGTTTTAAGGACCATCTTCTTCGACCAAAGACCCATTTGCCATCATAAATTAGAGGATTATCAGGATTTATTGCTTAGTCAGCTGCTGTCCTTGAATTTGCACAATGGGTTACCAGGTCAAACCAGATTAAAGAAATGAGGAAGCAATGTCATGATTTCTGACTGGTGATTGTTATTTGGATTTTGGGACTAGTCATATCGGCTAGTTTATATTATTTAATGGCTTCTTATTTATTAATTGTTGTCTAGTGTCTAAGTTTTTTCTTGGCAATTTGTACTGTACCGTAAATTGTATATTTACTGACATATTATTTTACTTAATCCCTTTTGATTTCATTATCCTGATTTTCATACAGTATTATATGTAAACATCTACACTGAAAGGTATATTTATTTTATTTAATACATACATGTTGTACAGTGTACTGTGTAGTAGGTTACTGATTTTTGGCCAAAGGGTAGTTACATACATTTCATGGGTTGTACTTTAAACAAAAAAACTATCTTATAATTTTAACAACAATGATTTATTTCAGTGAAAGGTTAAATAGTGAACATTGACCAGTATTCGCATACATTCATAATATAGTGTTAATTTCTTCAATAATAATTGAAGCTTATTTTGTGTTTTACTATGTGTTAAATTTCTTTAAATCCTTTTTGTTTATGCGAAAACCAATTTGTCAGTTAAAGGTTCTTACAACTGCACTTTAAATAAATACATCAAACTGGATGGCGACCACAATTTAAGGTAGAATAATTCATGCCAGCCCACCACCTATTAATGTTCGCAGACTGATAAGCTGCCATTATTATATGTGCCACTCTATTAAAGTCTTTCAACATCAGTCAATTTTTATAAAAAACATGAATCTAAATAAGAAGTGATTACAATATTATCAAATCACTTAGAAAGTAAGTATTTACACATAATAATAATTTTCTTATTTTCTGGTTAGTATTGATAGTATTATCATATAGTATTTGAAACAAATTAAAAGAGGTATAGGATAATATAAATTATATTGGTAAATACTGTAAAAAACATAATTTGGGTCAAAATATAGTTTTAGGATATTATGTATATTGTTTACACATAAATTTTTCCATTGTGCATAAAGAATCCAAGCCGTATAATCTGCAACATTGTAATTTATTTTCAGTTTCGTGTTTGTGACCCAATATTTTCAATAATGCGGAGGGTTGTTGGGTGGGGTCAGAAATAAAACAAAAACCTGTTTACTTAAATGTCGACGTTTCAATTTATATTAAGTCATCCTCAGGACACTGGTTAGTTCTACATTGTAAAAGAAAACACTTCTGATTTCTGTAATTCGCAAGTTGTCTGCTGATTTTCGTCCATTTCTTCAAGTAATCATAGGTTTGTATTCCATGATTACGTTTTATATTTTCCAAAAATCCCATGTTGTTATGTTCCAGTTTATCGATGTTCCAAATTTTGGTTATTTTCGGTTTCGTGTTTGTGACCAACCAGTGTCCTGAAGATGACTTAATATAAGTCGAAACGTCGACATTTAAGTAAACAGATTTCTGTTTTATTTTTGACCCCACCCAACAACCCTCCGCAATATTGTAATCTATTTCTAAATATGTTTGAATCTCAATTTGTTTTATTCCTAATAAAATATGTAAGTTAAAAAAACTTATTAATTAAAAAGATATCCGATTAATGATCGTCATATGTTCGTAATTTAAAGTAGTGAAGCAGTCTTATTAGTATTTATAGTTATTAGTCAGTTATCTTTTTTTATAACTGCAGTTTTACGGTTTTTTTTATCATGCTTCTTATTTATCGCACATAATTGCAGCTTTTAATATTATTTTGCCCAAGTGAAGTATATAACGAGATACGAAGCCGAATTCTTCGGATGTTATATAACGTTGCGTGGCATAGCATCGAAATAGAGCAATGTCGATATCTCCGCTTTATTTCTTAGCCAGCTACGCTTCTTCTCGACGTGTAGAATTTATGAGGTTATTACCAGAGTTACGTCATGTACTTTTACAAAACAGAATTAAAATTCAGCTTCCCTCGACTGATAAGACACGTTCTTTGCAAAGTGTACTGGTAGAATTATCGAAAGAGAGCTAGCAGTATACAAAAAACTAGCTACATGTCTTTTGCAACTTACAGAAGTTCCCTTCAAAGGCTTGGCGACATTAAGATTGGGGATTGTGAAATACCCGAAGTAACATCTTTTAAATATCTCGTTATTAAAATTGACAAATTGTTGAAATGGGACCTTCACGTCGATGAAATGGTTCAGAAGTTAAGGGGACTTCTCTCAAATGTACCTCCGAGACTTTTTGACTACCGAACATCTAAAAATTGTATATATGTCTCTTGTACAAAGTCATTTAGTTTATGGTATTTTGGGATGGGGAAGACTTTCTGAAACACATACAAAAATTAAAATCAATTCAAAAATGGTTTTTAAAAATCATTTTTGGCAGAGACAGAATATATCCCACTGATAACCTCTTTTCTGAAAGTAGGATTTGCGTCAACTCTATTGTTTAAAAATCCTTAAATACATAAATAAAAACAAGATAGAGTTAAATATCAACCAAAATTCATCTACTAGACAAAACAACTTGGCATATCCAACCACCAGGGTTACCAGATCAAAACCTGCCTATCCAGGACAAGCCCTAACGAAAATCGTTTTAACGGAAAAACATTTTGCCGAGATGAACTTTGATTTTTACTAATAAAACAAAACCAAAATCATATTTTTTAAAAGTTTTATTTATTTAAACCTAATAAACTTGATTAGAAACTGAGTTACAAAGTACACATATAATTCAATAACAAAACAAAAATAATTCAATCACTTTAAAGATACTTTTCACTGTTTTGTATTTTGTTTAAAAGAGTTAAATTTTCTGGCAAAAGCATAAAATCATAAAACTCTAAACAACTCATATGTTTGAAATTATAGGTAGTCATAAGTATTCCTTTCACAGAAGATAAAAGCAGTCTATTTCTTTCTTTGGTCCACTGAGCGGTGATAAGTGAAAATATTCTTTCCACATTGGCATTATATAAGAAGGGATTGCAAAAAGAAATTCGGCTGCTTTTAGTAATTGTGAAAATATTTCTTCAGAAATACTCTCATTAAAGTATTTTGCCCATTTTTCGTTAGTAGGCAAATTGTGGTCATTAGAGTCAAACTTTTCCATTATATATTTTTTTAAGTTACAAAATTCATCAAAAAATTTAGTGTCATCGATTTCGACTTTTGATGTCAAATATACTAATGAGGGCATAACGTCCCTGTCCCAATCATAATTAGTAATATCATTTAAGCTCATCCATTTGAAACATTGGAATTCTTCAAATGGTTTGAGTTTTTAAAATATTGAATTGAGTTATTATACAAATCAAATAACTCTAATTTTATTTGGTCACATTCGCGTTCTAAACCATTTTCAATGCACTTAATTAAAAATTTCTCGAACTTTTAAAGGAATAAATTTGTTAGCTGCTCTTTCTTCTAAAGTAAAAATAACATTTTCTAAAATTCCCATTGTTTCCACTACAGAATTCTTCTGATGTTCAATCTTTTCTATATATGTATGGAAAACAGACATCAAAGAATGGACAAGAAAAAGATAGGCCTCTGAAAAATCGTTTTCAAAAAATGATTTAAGTATATGAGGAACATCATCTTGAGACAAGAAATATGCCTTGAGAGCGTGAAACATTTTTAAAACCCTTTCAATAGCGGGAAACAAAGATAGCCATCTAGTTTTAAAGTGATATAAAAGAGTCTCATGTTCTGTGCCCACAAATTAACAAAATTCTTTTAGTGATTCAACTTGTAAAGTGTAAATACTAAAATAGTTGAATATTTTAAGTATGATGGTTTCTATATCAACTTTTAATTTTGTCACAACTATGGTGCACTGCATTATTGATTACATGAGAGGGATAACCTACACCAACCAAATTTTGATTAACTTTAGATTTTAATTTATTAAAAACATTATTTTGACCTTTTCTGCCTATGTTTTTGCTGTTTCGTTTGGAGCACTCCTAATGTCTAATAATTTAGTTTGATTTCCTCCATTTTTATAAACAAAATACTGTATCAGCATTGGAAATATTTTTAGTGCGTTATCATTGCTTGCATCTGTAGCTACACCAATATATGAAATCTTGTTTTTGTTTATTTCGTGGAGAGTCATTTCAAGCGTATATGGTCCAATTACACTATTTATAGCCTCGACCTTAGTTCGTCCACACTTTACCACGTCCTTACATGACGTCCTTACACGAATCATGGTAAATTTCCTTATTTAACTAACAACAAAAACATACAATTATTATAAACTACATACAAAATAATAATAATTAAAAATGTACCTTGGTTGTACAATCCATGGACTTATAAGATTGGTGATGGCAAACTGTATGTTAAGCTAATGTTGCTTCAGCAGCTTTTATTGATTTGATTTCTCCAGAAGTTACCACAAAATTTTGAAGGCCAGAAGTTTGAGCTCTTAACATTTGTTTGTGCTTTTCTTTATTTATATGGGTCTCAATATCAAGCTTGCCTTTATGAGCAATTGATATTGAAGAATTGCACACATTGCAAATTACCTCACTGGTGGTTTTCCCTTTCTTAAAGGAAGGATATAACCGAAAAATTTCATCTGAATAAGTACATTTGCGTTCTGGCATCACCAAAAACCAATTTTAGACTTCTAACAAGATATAATTAAAAATCTTCACTAATAAAACCTAAAAAGTCGTGAACTGCTTAACGTTACCGTAAACACTGTAAAAATAATGTAAATAAATGCATTGGGGATTCCCCGAAAGAAAAAACCTCTTGCCGCGCATGCCGTTATAGACGAGCGATTGACATACCGATGCGACGCCACTTTATTTATTCCGCTAAAGACTAAAGGTGAATTTGCAGGACTAAATTTATCGGCGATTTGAAATATCTAAATTTTTTCAAAATCATTGACTATTTTGCATGTTTTATGTTCTTTCTTGTCTTACAGAAAAACCCGGACGTTTAAGAAAAATCCGCCCGGACTCACCCGGACGTTGCAAAAACCCGAACCTGTCCGGATTTATCCGGACGTCTGGTAATCCTACCAACCGCGACTTGTAAAACTCATGGACAAAGGAGCTTAAAATAGTTTGCTCCGAGATTGTATTTTTTATTGTGATTGTAAGGATGGTTGAAGGCTTTAACTCTTTTAAACGCAAAGCCAAAGACTGGATATTTTTGAAGGGTAGAGAAGTTTTTAATGATTTAATAAATCTTAAATACATCCAATAGATGCTTTTTGTTTCAGGGTGTTTTGAAATATCAACTTACAGGTTTATATTGTTCTGAGTGTACCCTGAAACGAACTTTCTAACCCGGTTATAGTCTGTTTACCCAATAAGGACATAATTACCTAAATTTGATATTTACCCGATTATGTAACCACAAATTACGCACAAGTGCTTATAGTGTGCTTCAGTGATGATTCTAAACATTTATATATTTTTTTTAAATTTATTGTATTGGTTATTGAGTGTATTATGTATATTGTTTAATAAACGTTACTATTATAGTAAATTTCTAATTGTATACGTTACATTTACATGCAAAGTCGTCCGTCGAAAGCTTACCGCAAGGCATACAGGGAGGAAAAGATTTTTTTGGCAAGATCTAAATACACATCAAATTTTTTTCTGAGAAGGAAAACCGCAGATAACAAACAAGTCCTTCAATAATCTAAGTAAAGGTGTTATGTTTTTTAAATGGGAATATGGTTTAAAGGCAATATTTTGGCCACTTTCGATGGATATTATGCTAAGTACAATTGGCCGTTGTGTTACAAAGTGTCTAACGAATAATAAAAAATACAACTTTTTTCTTTTCCAAGATTCTGTTAGTGCAAGAGCTAAATAAAGACGGCTTTGATTGTCGTTTGCAATTCTGCAAAATTGGAAAATCGCCACAATTATCGTTACTGGGCTGATACCAATCCAAGGATTTTTCACACAACCCACACATGCAACACCCTCGTAAGTTGAATGTATAAGCTGGAAATCTGGAAATTTGAAGGTAGGTCATATATTCCTTTTATTACAAATGATTGGATTAATTACAATGAATAAGAAGTAATTTCCCAATAAGATCGAACTCCTCCGCACTATTGACTTAATATGCACAATTTTTTAGCTTACACATTTTTAAGATAATGAATTGGGGATGCAAATGTGTAGCCCTTTTAATTACCAGACTGAATTTTTTTGTGATGACACATAAAAAGTAAAGTTTATATTACTCTACTTGACAGATTGGAAGTTTCGTAAGTATAAATCATTAACGTATGCCGCGAAGCGAAGATATCGCAGATGTTTCAGAATGTATGAAAACTTTTTGAAAATAATCTGTAATATCACTGTATGGAGGTGGGAGGACAGCATTTAGATTATACTTGACTAATGCATTTACTCACCATTATTGCACCAAAATTCCATACTTTTCAAAAGAGTAGATCAATTCTTAAAGCAGAAATGTACAAGGAATTTAAAGCCCTGATATAAAAGCTTTAAATCCACACCCTCTAATGCCCTGCAGTAATAAAATTTTCGATGGGACATTCTGTGCATATACTGGTAATCTAGAGTAAATGAAAAAATTCTAATAGCAAAATCACATTAATTTAAACATCAAAGGTTCAATTTAAAAATATATGGTGATAATTTTTTTACATAATTGCTTTAAAAACTAAATTTTAAAAGCCAAAAACGTTTACTTTACCTTTCTATATAAACCCTAGACAATTTAAACATAGCGAAAATATAATAATGGCAAATTTAAATTTTAAAAGAACATTTTAGTGTAGTAAAATAGATAATTTATAGGTGCTCTTATAATTTTAGAACTCGTGGTTCAACTTTCCAGTTTAAATTATACGCACTTACGTTTTATTTATTTCAGCTAAAAAGTTACATAAAACGAAACTTTCACCTTAGTACATTTTAAAATCCCAAATTGGTATTTTATGTTTTTTGCAAACTCTGAGCTAAAACTGTTTGATAAAGTTAAATAACATACCTAACCAGTGTTTTAATACGATATTTTAAAAAAAGTTTTTCTGTTCATAACGAATTTTTAATAAATTTTTAATTTTTTTGAGATACTGTAATATCTATAATTCAAATTCAAATTCAAATTCAAAATAAATTTATTTATCAATAAAATTACATAATTATCAATTAACAATAAATAAACCATTATGATAAAAAGGACCATGCCTCAATTATGAAACCGTTAGCACAGGTGCAAACCTGTCTACCAAGGCCCTTTATTTAAAAAATAATAATAAATAAAAACAAAGAATATTATTAATAACTATTAACCTGGCCAATACAAGTACTTTTCTTAATACAAATTCAATTTTTTGTTTTTTTTCTTTTAGCAATAAAAGAAATACCAGAGGGAGGTATGTAGACGTAGACGTAGACAAGGGGTACAAAGAAAAACGTGGCATGTAAAGTCCAGTTCAGAGATCTATTAGAATCTTTGATGTGCCGCGAATAGCCGGTGTGTCGGTGTTGCCTGTATTGTCACATGGCATGCATGTTTAAATCGCAAAATTTTACGTACAAAGAGTCATAAAGTAATATTCTAAGCGATATTTAATCAATCCATTAAATAAGTAAATGTTTTAAACATATTTTTTTAATTTATACATTTGGTTCATGAAATTTGACTTCAGACGCCCACGTACTATTTTGTTAGACGTCTGACCTCAGTTCCAGCCACTCAAGCGTGAGAAGTTTCACAGGTCCGGCCTTAAAATTTATTTGTATTTAAAATTTTATTATTCGGGATTTTTGGGTTTAGTTTTATAAAGCTAAAAATTCAGGATAGTTGATGGCAAGGTAATATTTCATTTAACTCTAAGATTTAAGTACGTAAAATCAGTTTAACCAAAAATTTTAATTTAATAAGTTTAGTTTTTAGCGCCATCAGTGTGATGTTTATAATAAGTGATGAGAGAGTAGGTGGTACAAATTACTTAGGCCCATTTATTCTGTGGATTAAGGTATTCAAGATTTACTTTTTGACATAAAAGGGTAAAATGTTTTGGTTTGTCTTCAAATTTAATATTTTCTTTTTTTGAGTGTTGAGATTTATTTTTATTTGGTGGGTATATTATTAGGGGATTTTGGCTACCACATTCAATGTCCTTTATTATTGTTTTTTTTTTAAATTTGTATATATTATGATATATTATTATAATAACTTATCCATGAAAACCCTATCTCTATATTTAGTACTAACATCTCCTCTCCTCCCAACTATTAAAGGTGATAGACCCATCTAACAACACTATTTTAAAGGCGATAGACCGATTCTTAAAGATCCCTTTAAAAACGCGACGGAAATATTAAAAAAACAGTCCAAAAATGTATCTGGATACGACCCCGTAATCCTCAAAATCAGTGGGATAGAAAGAGATACACAATCACTGTCACAGCCTGAAGTAGGAATCGCCAGAACGCAGGTGTTTTATCTTTGTTTAATAGACTGGTTAAAAAGAGGTGAGAAGTCTGTGAGTGGTGGAAGTATTTAAAATATTGTGCAAGATGTTTGGATTTTAGTCCGCGGTCAATTTTTTGATATTATTTTCAAGTGATATTATTTATTTTCTAAAAATGGACATTTTCGAAAGAAAAATTAAAAATAGTGTAAAACATGCGGTTTTACGTATATTTAAATTGATTTCATAGATAAATTATATAAAATTTTGCCATTTAAACGTGTATATCATGCGACAATAAATACGACATAGGCGCACAGACTAGTCAGTGCGCATCTGCGAGACATCAAAGATTCTAATAGATCTTTGAACTGGACTTTAACAAATACTACTTGTAAATAAAATTTAGAAGGGGGCGGGCGGATACCAAAGCCCTATAAAAAAATGTATACAGCTATTTTTATGGTTTTTAGCACCTTAATTGTATTTATTTGAAATTAAATTAAGCATTCCATTGCTGTTTTTCAAGGAGATAATTTTGAATATATTTTTTAAATACTCATATTGAAAATTATTTAACATGCTCAGGCAATTTATTCCAAAATTAAGAGGCTACAGAAACAAAAGATTTTTGAAAATTTGTGTTTCTATGCTGTGGGACTCTAAATAAATTTATAAATCTAGGGTTATACATATGAAGATGATTTTTAAAATTATTTACTAAATATAGAGGCTCTCCAGTTTTTAAAATGTTATAAATAAAGGTGTACATATGGCATTTTCTACGATTTTTCATATTCAAAATAAAATTGTTATTTAAATAGGGAGTAATATGATTCCTAAATGGTATTTTGAATGCGAAACGCATACAGTAGTTTTGGAGTTTTTGTATAGAGTAAGCAGTTGTTTTAGTCAAGGAATCAGAATACAAAACATCACAGTAATTGAGAGAACTAGAGTAAAGAGAGAACTAGTGAATTACATAAATAATATTAATTATTAGGTGGTAAATAGTTTTTTAGACCATATAGTTTTTTTAGGCGTATATATGCAATTTTAAGTTTATTTTTGATATGAGTTTGAAATGTAATACCACTATAAATCACTATAAATCAAAATACACACCCAGATTTTTGACCTCATTGACTACTGGTAGCCGAACATTTCGAATCTGTGCATGAATATTGGGAGAAACCTCAAAAGCACTCTTGCTACAACCCAGTATTATTGTATAAGATTTGGAAGCATTTAATTTTAAGTTGTGATCCTGTGACAAGTTGTTAATACTTTTTAAATCCTGATTAAACTGAAATTGAGCTATAGGAAGATTTTGACGTGAAAACGAAAGATATAGTTGGGAATCATTCGAATATTGCTGTAATATTAAGTGTTTTACACAAGATATCATGTCAGCAACATATAAAGAAAAGAGCAATGGGCCCAAAATGGAACCTTGCGGGACACCCGCAGATACAATGTGGTAACTTGATTTTTCAGTGCAAAATTCCTTATTAAGAACCATGTAATGAGCTCTGCCAGCTAAATAAGACTTAAAAAAATTTACTGCATCACCAGAAAATCTAAAATAATTAAGTTTTGCTAATAGCATTTCGTGACTTATAGTATCGAAGGCTCTACTAAAATCTAACAACCCAAGACATGTTAGTTCTTTTTTTCTTCATTTTTTCTGATTTTATTAAGAAGGTTAACCAAACTGGTAGAAGTACTAAAGTTCTTTCTAAAACCTACCTGGCATTCAGGAATTACAGAATGTGATTTAATATATGCCCAAATTTGTTGGTGAATAAATTTTTCCAAGATTTTGGATACTAACGGCAGTATACTTATAGTATCTTATTCTATTTCCTAACGTGTTTATTTTAGAAAATCTAATCTATATAAAACACAATCTTGATAAGTATACTAGAAATTACTGCCAACACCCGCTATACGGCGGACGGCTTGCTGTTCCGCTATGTAGGCTTAAGAGGTGTCAATGTGGCCCAAGATATTGGGGCTTAAAAAATTACAACAAACTTCCAAAATACCCTGAAGGCTTAGAGTGGAAGTCTGTTTAAGTGCAGCATTCGCCAAGTGCTCTCAAGAAATTCCTTATATGACCACATACAGTTTCTCACAGAAAATATCTCTTTCAGTGGTGACTTATTTATTCTCTTTGTTGATTAATAATGTTTAGTGTCCTATATTCTTATGCGTATTTTCAAAATACTTTTTACATGCTTAGAAGTGCGAACTGATTAGTATGCTTTAACTTTTTTTAGTATTAAATGGTTAATTGTATATTTTAATATTTTAGGGATAGTAACTCAGTCTGATTTTTTTGACTTGTGTAAACGTTTTTGATATTTAACACGAACAAATTATTTGATTTGATTTAATTTTATTTGATTTAAATGTTCAATCTTTGGGTAACAAGCTAAATCTTATTGATATGTTATTAAATAGCTTTCCCAAAACTACTCAGCACTGGTAAAGTGAAGAATAATTAAAATGCCTTCATGTGGATGGTTATGTTTTGGTAAGTGCTTTTTGTAAAGATAAGCTAGAGCATGGTAGTTCGGTAATTTTTGTGTCTGATATGTATAAGGGAAAAAGAAAAGTTTTATTACAACTGAATAATTTATCAGTTAAAAGTATTTTGAAATGTTGTGCCGTTAAAATAAATAACTATGTTATTTTAAATATTTATCATCCACCGTCACTATGTTTAAATTTTTTCCTTGAAATGTTATCAGAGATATTGAGTAAAAAATTACAATTTTTTAAAAAAATATAATTTTATACGGCGATTTGAATATTAACGCTTTAGAAGAAACACCATCTAAGAAAATGTTGTTTGATCTCTTTTCTTCATTAAATTTAAATTCTATAATAAGTTAGCCAACTCGTGAATGTATTAGTAATAACAAATCTGTTTCATCAATAATCGGTTATGTGGTTACCAATAATAAATTCGTTAGTTCAATTAATTTTGAGCCAGAATTTTCAGATCACAATGGCCAGTAAATAAGTTTTAATATAAAACCCTTTAGTCCGGATTCTACTGTCCTTTTTCTATTTAGGAATTTTAGCACGATAACTATGGAAGATTTTAAACTAAGCCTTGGCTCTTCTATAAATGACTTTCTTAATAAAACTGATAAAACTAACTTAATATCATCTTTCTTTGATACACTACTGTGCTATTTTAATGTATTTTTTCCATTAAAACAAGAGAAAAGCAAAAATTAATGTACAAAATAAATTTCACCCATGGACTACCAAAACAAAGGGAAGAACTAACAAAACTTAATTGGTTACGAGAAAAAAATTACTGCGCTTATGCAAAATAAACAAACTTAAACTAAAAATTCGATATATAATAAGGAGAGAAAAAATAGAGGTGAACAATAAATTAATGAATGATGCTATTTCATTTATAATAAAACATTGGTCTCTCCAGTTTTAAATTAAAATAATGCAAATTTTGTAGTCCGGGCGCAATTTGATTTTTTTGGGATAAGGTAGGAATGATCTGCATACATCAGTTGGTTTTCATAAAAAAGTTTTAGTAACAACAATTATTAGTTGCTAAGTTGAATAATGGAAAGAAAGTAGGAAAAAACGCGAAAAAATTAAAGCCTCGCCCTTGGCAAAAATGAATGTGTGTTAAAATAAACCTATATCTAATGTGGAATTGAGAAGAGCAAATTAATTCAGATGATGATGAGAAATAATTGTAGCGACAAGTTTGTGGAACGTTTGATATTAATGAAGACTGTGCAAGGTGCCACCCAAAAATATGCACTTTAGCTGACGGCAGGTTGTCTCGTAGCACTGTGCACATGTGTTGGGTTAAAATTAAATGTGAGTTGAGTTTTATTTCTAAGCTTTCCTTTAAACTTAAAATGTTAAAATATCTCAGAATTTACATACAGAGTTTTTTAAGGAAAATTTATGAAATGTGTTAAATTCCCCTTTCACCCTATAAAATTATTATTGTTAAGTTCATTTTAGCTGTATAAGCAATTTCATTTACTTTTTATGCTTTCGCTTTTAGTTTACCATTTCAGTCAGAGCTAAGCCCTTGTTTTAAACATATCATATTATATACGTATTAATATTATTTTACTCGCATTGTAGCTATTAACGAAATAAAAGTATAGAATTTTAATTGGTGTTTTACTAGTTTTTTTTTAATAAAGAAAATTGATGGTTTAAAATAGTTAGTTTTCTTTAAAAAAAAAATCATAGAATAATAATAGTATGGATAGATATGAAGATAGCTAAGGTGTAAGATTAAATTGTTCGAAGATTTAAAGTCATGTTGTGTGTATTTAAAAGAAATATAGAGAATCATGACCGAAAATGTTCCATATTCGATTTAATTAATAGTCGATTATAGTTCATACCAAAGTTAATCGAATTGGTATTTACCCGATTTGTTGGATCCTTTAGCACTTTTAAGTTGTTTTTATTTTGCACCCCTACGGTAGCGGGGTTCTTTATGTACTTGCCGTATGTCCACCCTCTAACCTTTGATGTCGCAGGGTATCCGTCAACCCGCCCTACTATTTCTTTATACAGTTATAGGAGAAAAGCCGACAAAATGCCTCGGGCGCCACTCTAAGTAATTAAAAGAGCTTAGAGTCCCCTCTAGCCTCTCGGATAACCCTTTAGACAGTGGAGAAACCAGGTAGAGATTGAAAGTAGACTGTCCGGTTATAATGAGATATTTTTTGAGGTTTGATTGCTTACAACTAAATGAATAAAAGTGTCCTTAAAATCTAACAATCCCCCATTACCAATTTCTATGATTAAGCACAGGCAGTTGTTTGGAAAAATGTACTGGAAAATTCGGCACTCTATTAATAAGGCAAAAGAGAATGATTTAAGGGATAAGGTTATGATGTTTTGTACAAGCGGTTACGGATGACATTCGTGAAGCAAAGCCAGGAACTCAACACCAATCAAGCGAAGCAATCTCAATCGATCGGTCAACATTTACCTCTGCTCTGTTGATATATGGATAGTAATTATGACATCACGGACTCGGTTATTACTTGTCTCTCACCACTTTGAGAAGCCAAGTAATAATTAATAAACGCGGCTACTGCCAGTATTACAAAGCACAAAGAAAGATAGTGTCCAAGCAGGAGTTTTCTATTATTTAAATACAAGATGAATCCGCAGTGAGTGTTTCTCTGGTTCCAAACAAGAATATAACTTTTCGCGAACGGAATTAATGAAACGTTGGTTTAATCATCTGTTTACTACCTGCCTACAAAATACGAAGAAAGATAGTGTCCAGGCACCAGTTACCAATCGCGGCTGTTGCTTGCACCACAAAATACCGAGAAAGATGGGCACAAACAACAGTTTCAAAATAAAATAAAACGGAACGGGACGGAACGATATCAATAGCAAGGGATTCGATAAAGATCTTAACACGCGAGCTTGGAAGCGGCCGGTCAATTATCAACAGGTGGCTGTTACCTAACCCAATTCACACTGCCAACGTCAAAACAAAGTTTTAATGTAAATATTGAAAATTCAACGGTATTGAAATACGGAAAAATTACTGGTAGTTCGCTCGAAAGGTATGGTACGATCTTACTGCGACAAATGTGTCACCTTGGTCGACCTGGAACCTTTTTATACCCATCGCAGGAATTTGGATGCCGACGACTCACGAACATTCTCGGAACCCATCATTGGATAAAAATGCAATTGGGAAAACTTAATGAAAATGAGTTTTTCCTTATGAAAACGGTACGGACTTATAGGCTATGACCTTATAATATGGTAAACAAACTTAGTTTCAGCTCTCAAGACCGGGTATTTCTAGGTGAAAACAGCGGGACAAAAGCTGGTCACCTATGTACAAGAAACCCGGCTTTTCAGGAAAACCGCGGAAAACCGATTTATATTATATTTTGCCACACAAGGTATGACCTTTCGTTTAACAGGGCTTCCCAAGGTAGGTAAACCTTAAAACTTGCACAACAGAACATGTAAACAATGCAACAGCATGAAAGGAAAATTCATAAAAATAACTGGAAAACTGGAAGCATATTGATGAAAAACCTCTCAGTTTTAGGCATTTTAAGTTCTTTATTGTCCTAAGAACAACTCGGGCTGAAAATAATGAAGGCTAGGGACTACAACATAGTCAACCGAGAACTAGGTATAACCTACAAGAAATCGAACCTTTCTATGGTACTATCCGGCTAGAAACCTCTTTAAGTTGTTTTCGATATGTATATTTACGATTACAAGCCCCTCATGACTCACAGGTAAAGCTTAAAATGTACATTTTGTTATGTAAATTATAAAATTAGAGGTTAAATAATAACGGAACAAAATGATCTAAGTTTTCTTATAAAATGCTGACTGGGCTTACCCTTATTACTATAAAATAAAAACAAAATCTTGTAACTTCGTTACACTACTTTAAAATCTGTATCTTAACTGTCCCCATTCTTTTGTTATTTCTTGTTTGAAAAGTCAGTTAGAATTGAGATGGACTTTTTTAGTGGTGGTGAGCTATTACTAATTTTGGGCTTATCTTTGGCAGCTAACTTCTTTACAAGCTTGTATCATTTGATTAAGCGTTTTATGCAGATCACTAAATTTTTCTAATAGGTCTGCCTTTAACAAGTCTCGAATCTGGACCTTAATAGACCCGTTATAATATAGATGAAACATTTAAAATTGTTTACTTTATTTTTCTGTTTGAATGAAAGAAAGGTTCTTGTCTATTGTCAATGGACGCCGTGAATGTCATCTATATATTTGTCAAAGGTTTACCATTTAGAGTCATGATTGCTCAAAATGTCATAGATTTTGATTGTAACAGGAAAACGGCCAGTGTTCCTTTTTAGATACGTTCAACGCTTCGACGTTGTCTAGCGAGATCTGCGATTTTCGCGGCTGCGAAACTTTGTCGTAAAAATATTGTATGTTATGAGAGTTACATACATTACAAAAAAATATCATATTATTGATGGTAAATCTTTTTTGTTGCAGCTTTGTCGAGCCTAGTACTGGTCATATAGAAGTTTTGATGACATTCTACACTACAGCGAACTTTATATTTACCCTTTTCTAAGAACGATTTTTGGCAGACACACACATATTAACTTAGCCATTCTAAAATTGAGTTTTAAAATTTTAAAAGTCCACACAGGCTCTCAACCAGAAGGGTTAAAGCCTCAAGTCCAAAAATCACGTGTAGTGGACCAAAGACTACTGGATATAAACAAGGTTTCAAAAAGAAAAAAATAAATAGAAGTGCTACATCGTAAGTTGAAATAATGTGTGTTAATGCATCATTTATTTCAAATTTTACTCTATTTCGCGCGAAATATGTACTACATTTTTCTCCCATTATCTGGACACGATGTGCAACGTCGAAGCACTTGTACGAGAGCAACGGCGGTGAAAACAAGTAAATTTTTGGTATCGGTACTAAGTCAATCATTAAAACAATTTAATTAGTTTTCGGTTTAAAAACCATTGTGTGATGGTGATGAGCCTGGACTGAAACTAAGGGGATCCCCGTTAAGAAGACCACAACTGCCTTGTTCGGCAAGTGTCCATTTGAGTAGTGTGATACATTCGTTTACAATTTTCTTACTTGCGTTAGCAATTACTTACTACAATTTTCAAATACAGTCCTCAACCTTTTTCAATTTTCTATTTATTTTATTTTATTTTTTTTATTTGTTTAATTTATTCATACATCAATACATAATAATATAAATTACATGAATGTAGGAATGTAGGAACATACTCATAGGCACCTAGGTAACTTAAAACCTGAATGAGCCTGTTAACAAGATTTTTTATATTACAAAATATCAATAAATCCATCTGATGCTAATTTATATTCACTTAAGACCTAAACTACATATTCGGTTACTTAAACCTAACCTATATAAATTCCAATTTATAATTTTAACTGCTGTTAAATAGTTCTTTAACTTTTTTATTATTTGTATAAATATAATGTCTGCAAGATTTCTTAAATTTTTTTTTATTCGCTATTTTTCTTATATCTTTTGGAACTAAATTAAATATTTTTGGTGCAAAATAATTTATAAAACGCTTATTTAAATTTGTATTACTTTTGGGAGTTTTTAAGTGTTCATTCATCTTATTGCGAGTATTAAAGGTATGTGTTACAGCAATATTCAGTTCAGGATTTTTATGAACAAAGCAACAAACTTCCAAAACATAAAGTGATCGGACATCAAATATATCACATGAGTACAATAAATTGGTTGAATATAGTTTATTTTTCCCAAATATGATTTTTAAAATATAATTTTGTACCACATTTAAGGGTTTCAAAGAAGTTTGGTACAGTCCACCCCATGCAACAATACCGTATCTAATCAATGACTCAACCAATGCCCTATAAACTGCAACCAACAATTTCCGGCTTAAGATTTGTTTTAGAATGTAAAATTTGTGTAAGAGTTTTCGAATATTTTTGGTTAGATTTAAAATGTGGTGATTCCATTTTAGATGCTTATCAATAGTAACACCCAAATATTTAGTGAAGTAAACTTCTTTAATAATATTATCCTGTTGTGTATTGTTTTCTATATCAAGAGAATTAAATGATGGGCGGTTTGCTTCAGTTAATGAAAATGCAATATAGTGAGTTTTTGATATGTTAAGTGATAATTTAAAAGTGTCTAGCCAGTTTTTTATCTTACGTATTCCGATTATTGCACTGTCTTTCACATTTTCCCATGTTGTTCCAGAGAAAATTATTGCCGTATCATCTGCGTATGATATAACAGCACCATCTTTAATTTTTAATTCTGTTAGTGAGTTAATATATGTAATGAACAGTAAAGGTCCTAACACGGTTCCCTGAGGTATTCCTATTTTTATTTCTAATGGTTCACTTAATGTATCCTCAATTTTTAAATATTGCTGCCTTCCAGTTAAATAACTTTGAAAAACCTCCAATACTGGGCCCCTAACTCCATTTGAAGATAAAACATCCAAGAGAAGATCATAGGGCACAGTATCAAAGGCCTTTGCCAAATCCAGGAATACTGTAATACATTTCTTGTTCTTTTCCAGTTTATCTGTTATTTGTTTAGTAAGTTGATATAGGGCATCTGTTGTACTTGACCCACTAAGAAAACCGTATTGTCGTTTCGATATTAAGTTTTTACTTTGCAAAAATGTCATTAACCTATCTTTCAGGCACTTCTCAAAAACTTTAGCAAAATTATTTATTACACTGATTGGTCGATAATTATTTATATTACTTTTTTCTCCGGATTTAAAAATAGGTGACACAATTGATATTTTAAATTGTTCAGGGACTTTTCCCGTAGTGAATATTAAATTAATAATATGGGCGAGGGGGCGAACTAAAAATAAATGTGTCTTTTTTATTAAAGAAGAGGTAAAGTTATCTATCCCTGGAGAGCTATTGTTCTTAAGATTGTTAATCTGTTTAATTATATCATTATTATCAACTGGACTTAAATAAAATGAATTCAACAAGGCTGTATTTACATCTATTTCATTCTGGCTAGTTTTAATTTTGTTATACATTTCCAGTCCAATGTTAGTAAAGTAATTGTTACAATAATCGGCCAAACTCTTGATATTCGTAAAGGGGATGTTAGTTTTATTATTTACAATGGGAAGTATGTTTTTTTTAATTTTTGACTGACCATTAGTCGCTTCTGTTATTAATTTGTAAACTCTTTTAAGATTACTGCCAGCATTTTCAATTTCCGTTTTATAATATGTGTGTTTAGTTTTATTTATTAGTTTATTTAGGTTATTTCTATAATTTTTGTAAATCAGATTATCATTTTCATTAAAAGTTTGCAAAAGTAGTTTATGCGTTGGCAATGTGTTTATAGTGCATCATTAATAATAAGTGATTTCATATTATAATATTGCCCTTGACATGTGAGATTCAAAAAAATAAATAAATAATTTTAAGCCCATTTTGCTATTTGAATTTATAGAGCCGTCTAAAATAGGATAATTAGAGGTAAGTTAATAATATAAGTCCATTTAATCTAATATAAGAGAAAATTTGTACCACGAAAAATATATGTGCTACTGCTGCATCACTATTTCTTTACACTTTAAAGAGCTGCAAACTCAGTTCTTTTAATAAAAAGTTACGTTTAATATTAATTAAAATAAATTTAAAGTTTAAAAAATATTATTTTCACCCGGTGCTTCACTCTCGTCAAAATTATTTAGATTAAAATATATAAAAAATATATTGAAATATTTATGTACCAGGCTCTTTAATATACATCCAACTTTACTTAAATGACTAATAAACCCAATTATATGTGGATCGATAGGATGGAATCCCTACCTCTTAATTAAACTTGCAATGTAAAATTAAATTCATTTAGCACATACTCGACTGTTGAGAAAACTATTAAAAGGTATATTGAAATTTTGAAAAATTGGGCCATAATAAAAAATAACCATAAGAATTGTAATATAACGCCGTGATAATTAACACAAAAATATACAAAAGGGGTCAATCAATAAGGTTATTAACACGGCTAGTGACATTAAACTGGATAACTCAATTACCGGCCATTATCCGAGGCAGGACTATAACCCTTGAAGTCATTATCATGACCGAATGGTGTCGAGATAATTTAATTCGCTTCTATCGAATTCCAATTACAACTTTTAACATTATTAAATCCGAGCTCTATGATCTGACTACAGTTAAGAAGACGTGAGAAGAATCTTGGATTCAATTAATAATTGTTTTTCACTTATCAAATAAGTTCCTATTAATATATGCCAATAGAGCTCTTTGAACAAGCGTATTTTCAACAATGGCTAGTAAGTGTACTGAACGTGCAGAGTAGCCATGGAGCGGATTGGTCAAGTGTCACGGCAGCTCGAATTTGCCTAGTTGCCCTATGATGCGAAAAGAAGAGACCATGTTAGAATTCTTAAACAAAAATTTTTATTTATCTTTATTACTTTGATAAGAACATTTAACAGTTATACAGAGTTTCAAGTTAGATATACAGCTTAGATTAAATTATTATTATGACAGTATTATGGTCAAGTCCACCTATACCAGTTGGTCGGCAAAGATGACACTCTATAATTCACTTCTTCTGAGTGCCTTGTTTAGTAATGCTGCAATTTGGAGTTTGCGTTATAGCGGAGTAAAAAACACAATAAAAGTAGCTCCCTTCTTAAACAAAATAAAATCGGCTTAGAACCAGATGAGACCTTTACCAAATCATTAATTAGGTTATTGTACATACGAAACGGACATTTACGACTTTTTTTAAAATAAAACATAAAAGACATAAAAATGTGGTATAACAGTCACATACCATATATGAATTTTGAAGACCCAAGAAAATATGGATGGACAAATGATATAGAGTCTAATATATGGACTCCAATATTTGCGACACAGGATCCCGTTCCAAAGGAACTACGACAAATTTTAGTTCTTCGATGTTCCGATGAAAACTGCAACACTTAAAAAAAAAAGGTACCGAGTTTTATAAAATGGAGAATATTGCAAAAGGCAGGAATTTAAAAAAAGTGCTTTTTAACCTTAACCTTTTAATATCTCTGAAAATTTTTAACATATTCAAAAGATCTTTTTTTTGTTTTAATGAGAATACATAAGCGCTAGAAACTGCGATAAAATAAATCCAAAAAACGTTTCTTTTTATTAATATAACATTTAAAAATCATTAAAATTATATTTTCTGCAATGAATTTTTGAGCAAGCGAGAAACTTTTTTATTTGGAAATCTTTTTCCATACAATCTGAGAATAAAAGGTAGATAAAACTGTTACGAAGTTTTTAAAAGTAACTGCTGATATATTAGCTAGATTGCGAGAAATCCATCTGCAAAGTTGTCCCAAATTAGCGACGGCCAGAACAGTCGCCGACGTTCGCGGGAGATGCGTGACTAATCATATCATAACCCCTAAAGTTGTGTCATAACGCTCTTGATTTTTGTGCGTTAAAACACGTTTTTATTGCGTTGTCCTTCGTCAATGTTTTATGAAGATGGTTCGATGCGAAAAACTGCCAAGTCTGAATTATGCAAGAGATTAGAGCCAATTGCAGATACAATAGTTTCTCCAAATAGTGTAGAATCATATATTATTGATGGTATGGTTATAATCCAAAAAAATTGAAACCAACTTCCTCTTTGACTTTTAACGGTTTAGCACTTTTTGCGGACGGAAACACAAGAGAATAACAGTTGTTTTTGACACTTACACATGTAATTCATTAAAATCTGCTAAGAGATTCAGACGTGGTGATTCATCTAATACAACAGAATACAAAATTTTTGGGTCGCGAAAAGTTCCAATTTTATATAACATAATGCGTATTTTCACCGCTTCTATTCAACTCTAAAACGATAATTTTTAAACCAGCACGAAGGAAATAGGAGAAGAATAAAGGTAAATGAGATTCCTATCAACAATTTAAGATACTGTGACAATACAGCAATATTAGCAGATAATATTAAAGATCTCTAAGCCATCCTAAATGTCATAAACGTAAAAGAAAAGGAGTTTGATCCTAATATCAACAGAAACAAAACCAAACTGATGATAGTGAGTAGACAACTTAGCACAATACTAAGCGACAAATAGCGACAATAACGAAGAAAGAAAAATATCCATAGCCATTACTTCAAATACGTTTATCAATTTCAATACCTACCTTTTGCGACGAGAGATACCATTAGGGCTGCGCCTGCGAGTAGTGAAGTGACATATATGGCCTATACTGTTATATGGAGTAAAAACTTGGTCATTAAAGGTCAAATTCCTTCAAACAATAGAGGCCTTCGAAAAATGGATTCTGAGAAAACTACTTAGGATTTCCTGGATAAAATATGTAATGACTAATGAGCAAGTTTTATAAAGACCAAACCCCGACCGACAACTTCTTGAAATCGTCAAACAACGAAAAGAATCTCATCTAGGATATATTCCTAGATCTTACAATTTACTAATATGAAAAATCGAGGGAAAAAGAGAACCAGAACAAAAACAACTCTCTTGGACGCAATATCCGGAACTGGCCTAACATCGCATGAGGCCTCCACGGTATTCATAACCAAGGTACAAACATTTTATATTACCGCGTTAGGAAGCGTACGGCACCAGAAGTAGAAGAACGTCATGGTGGTGGTCTTCAACAAATCCAGATTTGCCTACATGCCCATTTATTTAAATTTCCTGTTAACCTTCCGGTACTAACGTGCGGACTGCGAGTCCGCATGGCCGGTATTTTCCAAAGAATTCCGAGTAGGCGGCTGTACCGCTCAGTACCTGTTGCGATTGGGGGCTCCAATTAAGTGTTAAGTGGTAAACAGAGTAGGTTCGTATTGGAGTTAGGCTCTTATGCGGTCTCTCACTCCGCACGTTAGTGTTTATACTAATTTTTTAAGGTAACAATTTTTAATTAATTTCTTTACAGTGGTTAATATGAATTACAGTGGTTAATATGAATTACGAAAGGGAACAAGAATAAGTTGGCCAACTCTTCGATGAGATTGCGACTGATGAGGAGCCATTTGATGACCACTCGAGTTTGCAGGATGATGATGAAGTGACTCAAGATCATAACACGGATGATGAGCAAGATATTGATGACCCAAACAACATCTTGAATCTTCCAGATGAAATAATGGAAGAAGTGGCGCACATATTGGAAAAGATGGCCAAACCAAGTGGAGAAAGCATCCAGGAAATTCTCAGGTACGGACAAGCGCCCTAAATATTATCTTCTCCCTGGGGTAAAGGGAAATGCAAAAGGGTTAAAATTTGCCGCAGAGATTTGGAGTCTATTTTTCACAAATGAAATGTTGCAAGTCATTGGTGATAATACAAATATCTGCATTGGAATGTGCAATTTAAATCCAAACAACCGATCAGCAAGGCCCAGAGACATTATTGACTTGAAAGCGCTTATAGGATTGCTTTATATATGTTCGATGTCAAAAAATAGTCGGGTAAATGCCTCCGACTTATTTAGAACAAATGGAACATTCATGAAAATATTTCGTTTGACAATGTCTCGGGAAAGATTCAGATTTTTGTTGCAGTATATTCGTTTTGATAATAAAAATACTAGAATAAAGATACAAAAATATGACAAATTAGCACCGATCCAGGAGATCTTTGATTCATTCAATTCTTATTTGTCTAAATATTTTTGTGTTTCCGAGCTCACAACATTGGATGAAATATTGGTGGCATTCCGAGGGAGATGCAGGTTTTGAGTATATATGCCCAATAAACCTAACCGATATGGTATCAAAATATATTCTTTAATGGACGCAAAATTGTTTTACACTGCGAACATGAAAATTTATGTTGGGCAACAACCGATTGGACCTCATAAAGTTCAAACTGATAATGTTTCCCTCCTTTCCCGTCTTTGTCACCCCATCTCAGGAAGCAGCAGAAACATTACCATGGACAATTTCTTTACCAGCATGGCTGTTGCTAACGCCCTTTCAACAAACCATAAACTCACGATTCTTGGTACTATTAGAAAGAATAAAAGAGAACTTCCACTTGAATTTGTCCAACCTGCTAAACGACCCAACCAGACAAGCATGTTTGCATTTCAAGACAAAGCAACCATAGTATCGTATATTCCCAATAAAAATAAAAATGTGCTTATGTTGTCAACTATGCACCATAATGAAGACAAAATAGACCAAGAAACTGGAAAACCACAAATAATAGTTGATTACAATTAAACTAAAGGTGGGGTTGATACAGTGGACAAGATGTGTGCGGCCTATGATTGTGCCAGAGCTACTCGTCGCTGGCGAATGGTTATATTTTTTATGCAACTTAATATAGCTGGAATAAACTCCTTCGTTATTTTCAAGAGCAATTCAAAATATATGGATGATACACCTCGAAGAATATTTCTGGAGAATCTTGGTATACAGTTACTAGACGGACACTTACAACGAAGAGCTACTAATAATCGGATACTAAGGACCATTAGACTTCGCCTTAGAGAAATTTCACATTTGCAGGAAGAGTTACCCAAACCAGAAACCACAAACATAAAATGACGCTGCTTTTATTGTGATAGAAAGAAAAATAGACCAACGAGATTTAGCTGTGCATACTGTAACAAACCTATTTGTTTGGATCATGCCAACTACATGTGTAGTGACTGTATGGCTGGTGAAAGTGACGAAGATTGACGATATTATTTTAGTCAGAGTTTAGGTTAGAAGTTTTATTTTTGTTTTTTGAAATGTAATCATCTTTTGTTTATGTTGAAAGTTTGTTAGAAGTTCTGTTTTTGTTTTTGATAATGATATGTTTCGATTCTGTGATTTTTACAATTCAAAAATTGTTATTTTTTATTGAAGATTTTCTGGGCTTTTGGATTTCAATAATTTACCTTCAAAATGTGTAAATATATTTATATTTGAGGTGTTTATATATTTCCACCAAGACTAATATAGTTATACACGATTTTTGATAATTTTTCACTGAAAAAAAGATATGCGGAGTGTGAGTCTAATGTTAGTATTTATGTCACATAAGTCCTCGTTAGTACCGGAAGATTAAGAAGAATGTAGAACCAACTATGTAGCCACCGAAGATTCTAGCCCATACGTCTAATTCATGAGAATGTCAGGTATAAAACTCATGATAGATCCTTAGATTTGTGTTAGACCACGTTACGTCAAAATGTTGATTGGCTATTGACAACACTGCTACAAAAAAATTAACATCAGTGTAAGAGGAAAACATTAAAAAGATAGCTAAAAGTGTTTAGCATTATTTTGAACATTAATTCACAAAATTGTAAAGAGCAGTCACTATCATCATCATTCAATTCTTGAACAAGTTGTATTTTATATAGGCGCCATTGTTTAGGAATCGTTTGTACAGTGGTCCGCGAAACTCCCAATATATTAAAACATTTTCTGGTACATCCTACATTAAGGATTAATATTAGTTTGGTATCCATTTGATATTGATTGTTTATAAAATATAATAATTTTCACTCTCTCCGCAACAGAATAAACAACTTTTTTTTAAATCGAACAAAAATAACACCACATAAATAACGAACTCTCCAAAACTTATATCTGTGAGAAACGCTGACTCTTTATCGTAATTTTATCCAATATCGTAATTGGCTAGTTATAAACGTGAGAAGCGCTGACTCTGTACTAGCATAGTTGGCTATATCAACTACGTTAGGGTTTATATAATATATTTTATTATACTTAGTTTATATTTTATGCTGCTACTAAAAATTATATTATCAGTTTGTATTTTTTAAGTACAATTTTTTCATTGCACGGCGACGCGTAGCTCAAGTTTAAAAAATATTAAAATGCTATTTGAAAAAAAAAATGAATCCCCTATCAAAAGATGTATAACAGCTTACCAATTTAAAAAAAGAGATTAAATATAGCCTCTACCAAGAGGTTAAAGCTAGTGATAGAATTTATGTGGAAATATCGACGTGTTCGAGACAAAACGACGTAAGCGCCATTAAAAAAAAATTGAGTTTATAGGCGCATACAATTGGCATAAGCGCCTTCTTTAAAAAGATTCTTTGAATTTGGCTATACTACGGTTTATTTTCCTTTTATTGTGTCGTAAAGTTGCGCAAGCGCCAGTTTTGTTTGAACGAATTTCATTCAGGGTGTTTACTCCAGTCATAAGCGCCAGTAATGCATTGGGCATCATAGGGGCAACGTCTCTTTCGTTTATAGTGAAATTTTAATAGAAACTGTTCTTTATTAAAACAATATTTTTCCATTATTTGCTTTATAAGCTCCAATCGGTATACAAGTGCTGATTTTGTTCCGCCCGTTTTTACATATATTAGAATGAGTTCCATAGGGCTGAATCAAAAAGGTGGAAAAATATTTTCTTATAGTATTTCTTACCTCTTTTCCTTGGTAAGGTATAATCAGCCAAGTGCTGGTCCACTCGGTCTACTCCACCCATTGGTTTAATTTTTTTTCCTTTCGTGTTTCAACTTCTATACATTTGTTTGAATGAACAGTGGAAAATAGAGAAATGTCTTTTTTATCTTTCCACTTGATCAGAGATACTTTACCCCTTTGGAATCCGAATATTTCACCCTTCTTCAATTTCTTCTCTTTCAGCTTCTTAGGAACCTCTTTTCGCATTAATTTTACTGTTTCATAAACATCCGTTTGCTTGGCCGACAATAGATCTGCTAATTGTGGAGAATTATAAAAATTATCCATTGTAATGCAATAGCCCAGATTTAGCAGATCCCTGGACAGCATCATAACTACCTGCGATGAAACTGGTATATCAGCATACTCTTAATCCAGATTTGTATGTTTCCCTGTATAAATAATAAAATTCCATACATAACCACTTTTTGACTCACATGACATATATGTTTTGATGCCAAAACGTGCTCTCCTCAGAGAAATATATTGGATCCAACCAAGTCTACCTTTGTATAATAAAAGGCTTTCATCAATTGCTACATGTTTTTCTGGAGTAACTGTATTTCGAAATTTATTTACTACCTTGTCGTAGATTGGCCATATTTTATTTAGCTTTGGGTTTGGATGGTTCTCAGCATCAAAGGTTTCGTTATTAGCAAAATGTAGATTTGACATGATTGCTTCAAATCTTTTATTGCTAAGGCATTTTGCAAAAAAAGGTGTTAGTAATAAAGGATTTTTAGACCAATATTGCCTCATTTCAGGCTTTTTTATAATACTTTGAAGAATTATAAGCCCCAAAAATACTCATTTCATCAGCAGTTACTGGGGACCATTTTTTAAATTTCTTTTGAATCGCATAACAATTGGTTTCAGTAACAATGTGGTCAATTATCTCAGCATCAAAAAATTTCAAAAAATTGAAGTAAATTGTCCTCACCATTCGAGCGGAAATGAATAACCGGTCTTGCAGAAAATGGAAAAGCTGGTGGTTCCGGGGAATCAGGCTGTAATTCGTACCAACTACGTGCCAGCAATAAATTTTCCGAGTTACTAAAATCAGAACTCGACGTTAAAACATTCAAACTTGTGCCCGACCCGCTCTCATCGACGTCACCTTCGATATCAACACCATCGAAACTTTCATCACTGTCGCTCTTCATTGTTCAACGTAAAATTGCAAAACAAAACACAAAATATGCGATAATCAATCCCCTATTACAACCAAATACGTACTGACTAAGTATTGCGAAATCAAATCACAATAACTCATGCAGTAGCAGCGCCCATCGATTGCCTAATAACGCGCCGATGCGCCCTATAAACGCGCATCCAGTGAAGAACCACCCCGGTTCGCACTTCAAGTTCATTTGCGGCAGCCAAAAACTGCATATAAACGAGTAAAACGTATTACCACAGATGTAAATAGCTCCGCACTACCGCTATTACATCTGTGTGCGGAGCTATTTACATCTGTGGTATTATCTCGGGTTGGCACACAAGATACCCAATAATTTATTTTTGCCCGAGTTAACTCGGGTTAGCGAAAATGTGACAGGCGAGCTTACCCGAGATACCTCGGGTAAACACGTTAAGCGGTTAAAATAATGTGTAGTCATAAGCGACGTGATAAACGACAAGAGCCTATGCCAAATGACTTATTCACCATTTATACCCTTTTTGACCACTTTTTATTGCTAAATTTTGACAAAAAATATAAACTTGGTAGCTTTTAGTATGGGTAATTGATGTATGTCTCATTTTTAGTATTTTTTTTTTTAAATAATGCCTTAAAACAAATATTTCGTAAATAACTCGAAATTTTCAAAATGGTGCTTACGTCGTTTTGCCTTGAACGCGTCGATATGTCCTCCTAAAGATAAGAAGTATGCGGGTAGCGAGTACCCTTTAGGTTTGACATGTATTCTTAATAGATATTTCTTGAAAAAATTACCTGACGAATACCACCCTTAACATACATCACACATTATTATAAATGCCTTTAATGAACTGGTTATTATTAACGCCTCCTTTATCTATCTATAGGTTCTGTTAATACATATATTTAATGCTAAAACTGATTTTAAAATAGTTTTTTTGGTATCACAAAAAATCAATGGATTTGCGGTTATCTTATCCGACCAGCTAAAACAATACAGTTGTGGCCTTATTTTCCTTTGAAATTTCCATAAAAGCTAATACTTCATGAAAAACAGAGATCTACAGTAAGCAGACAGAGCCCTTTTTTTGCTTTCTATGTTGGATACGAGGCCGACTTTTTTTTTGGAAATCGCACAATAAAGGTAACCGTATCATTTATTATTGCGGATTTTGTTTTCCTTTGATAAAATTTTACAAAGTTTTTATAGCAGAGCTTCTCAAAAGTAATGAAATTGAAATAAATAATGCCTGTTTTGAAAATATATATTCATTACTAGATACGACGTTAATGGTAAAACTTTAATGAAAAATTAAACTGCTGCCTTCAGCTTAATTAGGTAATAAAGTTTTCAATAGCTAACAATAACCGATAGCAAATTTTAACCGGAATGTAGCGCTTCTTTAAAGTTTCCAATCGCCCGTTTGGAAGGTAATTATTTTGAAACAAGCTCAGTAAATTTCACTGCGTAGAATAATACTGAAACGGAATATTATCTCGAAGTTTTATAACCGGTAATAAAGTAAAATGAGAACATTAAAGCAACCTTACTTGTATGCTTTTAAATTAAATTTGAGATTATAGAAATAAATATTATAGTTTTAAAAATTTAGAACTTGTGAATATTTATCCACTTTTTTTGGTTATCATAATCATGCAAAAAACAGTAGGAGAATGTGGGGAGTCTTGAAGCATGGCCATAGGTGATTTTGATAGCTCTTCCTTCTTTCACTATTTCGTTTCGTTAATATCTCATATTTTGTCATAGTAATATACTGTATTTCAAATAGGTAGAGAGTAATAAAATGTAAATTTCCAAGAATTTCGAAGTCATCAATGGGCATAGGTAAACTTAGTACCTAATTAATAAATAAAGCGAAAAAAAAAGTAGGGGTTCGAACGCTATAAGAAAAGTACACGTAGGTACGATTTTTATGTGATACAGATTAAGATAATATTTAATATACTAATTTGGCAGATAATGTAAACTTTATTGTGCTTCCCCCATCAAGCATTGCACATACACGAAGTCTTTGTATCATAAATTTATTTAACACGTTGAAGGACAGAGACACTGAGCAGCGTCTTTTCGTAAAAATGTAATATTACACAACGCTGCTCTGCGTCCTTTGTTTGATGCCTAAAAATGGCTGTGCAGCGTTTTGCTTTATCGTATAATATAATGGATTTTATTAGCCACTGTCACAAGGCATTCGGAAATTACCAGGGTACTGTTACCCTATTAAAGTATATTTACTCCTACCTTTTATTTATGCATCCCCTCCACAAACTCAAACAGAATGCCGTGCAGCGTCCCAGGAAGCACTTTGTTGCATTTAGCTACTCATTTATGTTGTGATTAGTGTTATAAAATAATACTATCGTAGCGTGGTGATTTGTGTAAGGTAAGGTTAGTATTGTTAGGAATTATTTATAATATGTGTTAAAAATAAGTGAGTAAATAGGGAAATGAAAAGACTGATGAAACCTTATTTAATGAAAGGTCATGAACTGTTTATGGATAACTATTACAAAAGCTATGAGTTGTCCGAAAAATTGCTAAGTTTCAAGACGCATACCAATGGCACTTTACGTTCAAACAGGAAAAGTAACCCAAAAACTTTAATTAAAAGAAAACTAAAAAAGGGCCAACATTTTTGGGTTAGGAGGAAACAAGTTTATGTGTCTAAATGGCGGGATAAGCGTGACCTGTTGGTGATTACTACCCGAAACCATCCTCAGATGGTATGCGTAAAAAATCGATATGGAAAAGAGCAAATGAAACCTAAAGAAGTAGCCACGTACAATGATCATATGTCTGGCATTGAACGCTGCGATCAAATGACATCGACCTACTCCACCCCCAGAAAAACCATACGGTGGTACAAAAAGGCTCTTTTTCATTTACTTGATGTAACGGTGTGGAATTACTCGTAAATTCTGCAAAGGCAACTCCAGACAATTCCGATATCTTCAATTTAGAGATGAATTAATAAAATGTTTAATTCAATTGCCTAGGGATATTGAAGCAAAAGATTTAATACGTAGTCAAAAACATGACAATTGACGCTCAGAGAAAAGTTTCTCTGAAGTAAATTATGCTCAAGAACCTGGACTAAGTTTAAATGGCCACTGGCCAGAAAAGAATCCCGGTGAGCCTACCGCATAATCAAACAAAAAATCTGTTTTTTTGAAATGCAGGTTATGCACAAGCAAGAAAATACGCCAGGAGACAAGTTACCGGTGCAAAGGCTGTGCTGAGAAGCCACTATTATGTCCAGACTGTTTCGAGGAGTGGCATGAACAAAAAATGCTACTTAGTATAAATTAGTCTTTCTTAAGCCATACTCATGTATCTTATTCTAAGTGTTGACTTTCATTTAAAAAGAAAAACAAATAACGCTGATCAGCGTTGTAACACAGTCACATTATTATGTGGAATGATGTAGCTCAACGCGGATCAGCGTTAGACGCATATCAGCGTTGTCATTATCGCCTCTGGTAAATTCTTAATATTGTGACAGAACGTCCATCAGTGTCAAAATTTAAACTAATTTAAAACTAATTTAAAATGTTTTTTTACTTAATTCAAAGTGTTAAAACTAAAGCTACTTATAAATGGCCATATATACTAATGATGTAACTAATAGAGCGGACAATGCAGTGAAACATGGCCAAACAAATCGTAAGCACAAATTAAACATAATTGACAACATATATAATGAAAAGGCTTTATTTCCGACAGGCAACTTGCCCAATAACAGGAAACAGTTGCAAAACAATGAAAAATATAGTTAAAAAAACACACACACAAACAAACCTAAAAGAATGAAAAGAAAAAAAGTAAAGTAAATTCACAATCTCAAAAGTTATCCAAAAAATTAGAACAAATAACTATTAATATGATATAAAAACCCAATTATAAAAGTTTAAGAAGTTAATCACATATTCAACAAAATTAACTGCAATATACCTACTAACTATAACTTAAACACATGGGTCTTAATCCCAAGAGTAATGATCCACCAAGATATCGACAATCGCATGAACCGGAGAGAAATTTATATCGCACATGTGACAGATCCGATTAAATATAGCGCATATTGTATATAGTGGCGATTTCAACAGGATATTAGTATGAAGCCTTGGCAGAAAGAATGTTAGAGAATGTCTAGCATTAAGCCTAGGTACCATGAAACGAACACCAGAAAGAAGTACAGGACTATCAATGAATCCATTCAGTAACCCATGCAGGAACTTTACAGAGAAGATCATTCTTCTAAGATGTAATGGATGTAGATTAAAGCGTTCCAATAGTTGCCGATGATCAAACCCTCTTACCGGATATATGCCATCCTGCCTAAAGGCCAAAAACTTAGCAAATCTACGCTGAACAGATTCAAGGAGACCAACATGATTCTGATAGAGCGGGTTCCATATAATGCAGCCAAACTCCAGTTTTGATCTCACAAAGCAACAGAAAAGCAGTCTTAATGTAGATGCCAAAGTAAAACTCTAAGAACTTCTAATTATGAACCCAAGCCTTCTCAGGGCTGACTTGACTATGTTGTTGAAGTGTGGAACGAATGTAAATTCAGAGTCAAAGGTGATACCAAGATCAGTAATTTGCTCTAATCTACTCAAAATAGTATCATTAATAAAGTAATTAAAATTTAAGAGTGTTTTTGAGCTAGAGTAACTGACCACACTACATTTAGCCGCATTCAAGCCTAACCTGTTAACAGCGCACCATATCTTCAATGTATTTAGACAGTTCTGAAAAAAAACACAATCCTCCAAATCATATACATTTAAATATAGTTTCAAATCATCGGCAAAAGCCAGCCTATGGCAAGTGAGTGACTCAATCAAGTCATTTATAAAAAAACTAAATAGGAGCGGACCCAGGTTCGAGCCCTGTGGCACACCCGACGTTACGTTAAAAAGTTTCGATTTAAAGCTCTCATATTCAACATATTGAGATCTACCAATCAAGTAGGAATGAAATAAATTAAATAATCTCCCTGAAAAACCAAACTGTTAGTTAATTTATGCAGCAAAATGTAGTGTTCTATCCGATCAAAGGCTTTTTGGAAGTCGGTATAAATAACATCGACTTGAGTATTAACATCAAGTGATTCACAGATGTGGCTAGACAAACAGGATAAGTTAGTCACACAAGATCGCCCGCTAAAAAATCCATGCTGGTCTACAGAGATGAGTTCTTTTGCGTGACTAAATAGCGACTGATTCAGGATAATTTCGAAAATTTTTAAGAAGTTACAGAGTAGTGAGATTGGCCTGTAGTTCACGATTTGATCAGAGTCCCCAGCTTTTATTTGTAGTTTGATAAAGCGTCTAAGAGTA
Organism: Anthonomus grandis grandis; assembly: GCF_022605725.1. Classification (NCBI taxonomy): domain Eukaryota; kingdom Metazoa; phylum Arthropoda; class Insecta; order Coleoptera; family Curculionidae; genus Anthonomus; species Anthonomus grandis. The sequence goes on from NC_065558.1 coordinate 20,796,145, forward strand.
TGTTATTTATTTTTAAAGAATGGAGAATTGTACATTTTAAAGTCCTTGAAAGCCTTTTCTTTCCTATAAATGTTCTTAATCCATTCTCGAGAATAATAATTTGGAAATCTTCTTTTACGTTGCTGCTTAAGAGGAATGTGTGCGGCAAATATGCCATTCAATATATCATATAGGGTTCCACATGCATCATTAACGTTAGAGGATAAATACACAGTAGACCAATCAGCTTCAAGGATCGAGTCATAAAGGAGATGGAAGTTGACCTTTCTAAAGTTAAAAGAATGAGATAAGTTTTTATTAAGGTGAAAATTATGGACACGTTGGCCTGAGACAGTAAAATCAATTCCCAGTGCAGGGTGATGCAAATGCTCCAAGACAAAAGGCACGTCACTACGCGAAACAGTACAGGTGAAGTTAGATAAAACAAAATCCAATAGTCTATTATTATAGTTTAGGATGTGATTACACTGAACAAGATTCACACTAGCAAAATTATTCACAGCAATAGACTTTTGACTAACATGATTACCCGTAGGTGAGTTAATAGAGAAATCCGACACGTTAATATATAATTGACTATAAGGGATTGGACCTTTATCTCGGTTAAGAATGTTTTTTTGATTTTTGAATATTGCTAAACTTACGTATGCATCTAATTTTCTGTTGTTATTAACTGGTTTAAGTAATTTTAAGCTGTCTATTCCTACAAAGTGATCAGTATTTAAAACATATTCAGCTAAACTTGACTTATCAACTCTTCCATATTTCACATGAGCTACATGTTTCTTAAATCTGACATTAATTGATCTTCTAACTTCTTCTTATTCAAAAAATTTATATTAATGGATATTTCCATAAGGACTCGTGTGTTAAAGAGAAAGAGAAAAAATATATTTTTAATAGGATTAAAAACGTTTTCTTTACAGTGCTAGTATATTTAGTTTTAATCTTCTCCCGAAGATGCTAACGTCGTTAGCGAAACATGTGTCGAGAGTAAAAATAAAGAGTTTTCAATTCATAATGTGTTACTTATCTTATTGGGTATTATATCACTTATAGTTTGCTATAAGTGATATAATACCCAATAATCAATTTGGAAAATGTTATCTCAAAACTAGACTTATTCAAAAGACACACTACATAATTTTGAAATTGGTTGCTTTGCTAAAATTAAGGAAGCATTCCAGTTTATTCTATGGTTATTGTCAAATGCATGTTGTGTAATTTTGGATTTTTGAAAATCATTGTTTTTTATGTAGGATTTATGTTCATTAATTGTTTTTGGTAATGGTCTCCAGGTTTCACCTACGTAAAATTACCACAAGTACAAAGAATATTATATATTACAGTTTTATTAAATTCTATTTCATTGAAAGGTTTAAAAATAGTTAATTATGTTAAATTTCTTAGCAATTCTTTTTTTAGCTTGTCAGAATAGCCTGGAATAAATGATAAATTAATTTTGCCGTAAAAATTTGTTATTTTTTATTTTTTTTTATGGTAAACACAAGCACAGGAGGAAAGTCTTATTTCACTCTTGGAGTGGTGCTTGCGCGAAGATATTTGTGGGCATTGATCTTGAATCGCTGTAGGTTGTATGCATCGGGAAATATGTGAGGTGGAAGCCCGTTCCACAAAGAAGATGTTCTCCAGATGAATGAGCCCCGATACAGCGACGTCCTTGGGGTAGGCAGGTGGACTCGATGTTGATGAGCCGCAACTGCTAGACGCGTCCTTCTTGCCGGAACAGCCCTGGGTGAAAACAGTCCTGCCAGCTCAGAGGAGCACTTACCGTGATAATAACGGTAGAATAAACAGAGATCAGCCACCTTTCCCCTGTGCTCCAGACTATCCAGACTCTTTGTCAGTTCTGGTTTGTCGATAAGACGAATAGCTCTCTTCTGTATAAAATCCAGCAGGTTTAAACTATGCTTGAGTGCAGAGCTTCAGACATGCGAGAAATACTCGAGGGAAGGGCGTATTTGAGCCTTATAAAGAGTCAGCAGCTGTTTTGGTGTATACAGTTTTTTTATTTTGAAAAGCACTCCGAGTTTTTTGGAAGCCGCCCTGGCGACCTCGGCAACGTGGTCATGCCAAGACACACTGTTGGTGACCTCGACTCCTAGAAGATGTAAAGATAATTTCATTGGCAATGTTTTCCCTGCCATAACCAGCTCCGGGCCACCAAGGTTAGTCTTCATCGTAAATACTGCAGCCTGCGTTTTTTTAACGTTAAAATTGACCAAATTGTTATCGCCCCACTCCAAGATTGTTCTAATATCGTTGTTGATTGAAGCTACTTGTTGCTGCCTAAGATTCTGAGAACTTGCAGCTGTCGTTGGTTTGGCGGACTTAAATGTGGAAATAAATGTGCTATCATCCGCAAAGCTGTAGATTGGATTGACAGTGGCTCCTAGCAAATCGTTGATATATACCAAGAAAAGGGTGGGGGATAGAATGCATCCTTGAGGGACTCCAGCGTTAATGTTAAATTTGTCGGAGAGGTATCCATCAACGGCTACTTGCATTGTTAGTTGTTCAAGAAAACTTTTGATCCAATTCAATAATGAGTTTTGTATGCCGATTGAGGAGAGCTTGGTTAGTAGTCCCTCATGCCACATTCTATCAAATGCCTTGGAAATGAAAGAACGACTGAGCGGGAATCGCCGTGCTTCTCCATCCACAAGTGTGTGACGTAGGCCAGAAGATCGCCGATATGCCTAACGCCGATGGATCTAAGCTTTCGGAAGCCGTATTGATGATCGCTGATTAGTCCAGATAATTCCAGATATCTTAACAGTTGTTGGTTGACTGCTTTCTCCATAATCTTCGATATTACTGGAACTAGTGCATCGTCTTCTTACCCTTTTTGGGTACAGCTTGCACTCGAGCAGTTTTCCAGCTTGTTGGAAATTGGCCCAGCTTATACGATGCCGTAAACAGTCTACATGAGGGAGGAGTTAATTCGTCTGCACAACGTTTTAGTATAAGGACTGGAATTCCATCGGGTCTAGAAGCTTTGTTGGTGTCTACGCTTTTAAGAATTTTATTTATAATTCGTTGGGAAAATGACATTTCTCCCATCGATGAATTCACCTTTGGCAAATATGGCGGTGTTTTGCCTTGCGAGTGCAGAGTGGAATTGGACGCGAAGAGTTTGCCTAGTAAGTTGGCTTTTTCCTTTGCTGTTACCGCGATAGAACCATCATCTGCTGTTAGGAGTGGCAAGGCCGACTTAGCAAATCCTTGACTGATGGCTTTCGATACCGACCAGAAAGATCTTGTTCCATTTGGGCAGTTTAGCAGTTTGTTTTTGATCCTGTTGTTGTGACTCTTTGCATTCATCAATAATTCGCTTGCAGCTATTTTTGGAGGCTAAAAAGTTCCTCCGATTTTTGATGGAAGGATGTTGACGCCATTTGCGATATGCTGCGTTTTTAGTGTTTACTGCCTTTTTGCAATTCAGGTTGAACCATTGCTTGTTGTTTGATCCGCATTTAGTAGAAAAAGCGATATAAGCTTCCATTTCTGCCAAGATCGTCTCTGTAATTTGGTTTGCACATTCTGAGATGTTATTAGTTCTAAAGCAAACTTCTTTCCAAGGGAATGAGCAATAAAATTCCCGAAGATGGTTCCACTCTGCTGATTTATAATGCCATACCTTCCGCGGCATCGGACAATCCTGCGTTTTAACCTCCAACTGGCAAGAGACTGTTATCAATTTTTGGTCCGATGTTCCTAGGGGGGCATGTACTGTGTACGAGTCAGGGTCTGAAGCCAAGACCAGATCTAGGAGACTCGCGAACTCACCCTCTCGATCGGGGATTCTGGTAGGTTCCTCTACAAGCTGCGTAAGCCCGCATATGGTGGCAAATAGCTCAGCTTCTCGTCCTTCATGGTCGTTCTTGTTGCAGAAGCGCAGGCAGTCGATATTGTGAACGTTAAAATCACCCATGATGATGATTTCTGCGCTTGGATAGTCAATTTGCAGATGGTTAATGCAATCAACCAGGTTCAAAAAGAGCCGTCTATATTGAGTGTCGCTTGGTGGTCTGTAGATACAGCAGATAAATTTCGTGGCACCACTGGCTATTACTTTGAACCACATGACGTCGAAGTCCGCAGGGTCAAGCGTTTCCTCCCGCTGGCAACTCAAATCGTTCTTAACAAATACTGCCAATCCAAAGTTTAGTCGAAATCGGGTGTGTAGATCGTATCCAGGATAAATGAGGTGAACATTTGTTGTTCAAGCTTTCACCTTTGTTTCTGCCAATACCAGAATGTGAGGCTTATTTGATTGCAGGTGTTGGTGTACTGCATTAATATTGGTGTTTAGGCCTCTGATGTTGCAGAAATTGATTTTTAAGCTTTTTGATCCGCCTGATGGACTCCCCCGACCAGCCTCGAGGCGAGTGATTGATTTGATATGTTATTGATTATTACAAATACCGCACAATCGTATAAACGTTTCACCACTCCTCTTTAAACCATTATTGGATTAGAATTAAAATTAAGATATCTATTAGTATGAGTTGGTTAACGGTAAATTCTACTTTCAAAATTTTGTAAATCTTTTTTAATTAATATATCAAGAAAAGGAAGCTGACCATCAGCCTCCTTTTCAAGAGTAAATTTTATAGTAGATTCTGTAGAGTTAATGTAATTTAAAAAATTTATAAAATCTATTTCGTTATGGTGAATATTATGAAAAAATGTCATCAATATATCGTCACTATACTTTAGTTCTTTTATGAAATGTATTAATAATTTCGGATTCAAAATTTTCCATAAATATATTACTTAAAATTGGCGAAAGAGAAGAACCTATAGCCTATAGTAAATAGGATTAATTTTGACTGTAGTTAGTCTCAGAGGGTTGTTGACCTTTTTTCTTTATCTTGCAGTGAATTGTGACACAGGAGGGGTTAATTGTCTGGACAATATCTTTATAAATATTTATATCCAAAATTTTAATGTAAAAATATGTGTCGACTCCTTATTATATCATTTGGGAATGGCTTTTCAGTTCGGAGTGGGTAGTCACAGAGTGGGTAATGCTACTTGCAAAGGAGCTTATTTAATGTTTACTGTATGGTTGAGAGTTTTACGTGAAATATATATATATAGATAATGAGAAAAGACGACAATGTGAACTCATCTTTTAATTGCTTTTTCAACTCCATTATTGTTGCATATCTAATAATAATAAATATCTAAAAATAATAATTATCTAAATCAAAGTTTTGTTGATAAAATTCATTATTATATTGAAAATAAGTAGTTTTTACACAATAGGTTAAAAGCTCTAAAATTGTATAAACTCTTAGTGTTGTGCGTTCTGCTAAATTATTATCATTCTTTAATTTATTTTTAACAATATTTAAAGTTTTGTCTACTGGAACATTAGTAAAAAGACTTACAACGTCAAAGGCGAGGTACAAACCCTCATATATCTCAAAATTATAGGCTTCCTGCCTAATTCTGGGTAACGTAATACGTTCACTTATTTAAATTATAGGCATTGTATAATAAAAATATTATAGTTAAATGGACTAAAGCAAGTCCAAGACTGGATAAAACCGACTGCACATTTCAAATTTAAATTTAAAATGCTATTCGCAAAAAATATATTTTAAATACCAACATCACATTTCGAACAATTTATTAAAAACACGAAGCGTTTTTTTTAGAGTGAACTTTCGTTTAGCCGAAAGTACGTCTATTTACAAATTAAGGTAAAATCGAGGATAAAAATAATGTTATAAACACTGCCAATTGTTTCTATTTCCATGGTTGCAATTGTAAAGAATCTCCATTTTCGAATGTCACTGTCAGTTCGAAAATTAATAGTTTTTATCACAATAAATTATGGCTAATTTAACGGAAACCCAACGAATTAAAATTTTGATGATGCTAGGGTACGGGAATCGAGTGCGCACGGAAAAAGAAGTAAGTGAACTGTTTAATGCCAAATGCCCAAACCATCCTATTTCTCAGTCAACAGTTAGTAGAATAGAGCACAAATTCATAACTTCAGGTCATGTTAGGGATTCGCTAAGATCAGGTCGTCCAAAAATTTCTGAAGAAATAAAATTAAACGTTCTGCTCTCCGTCGAAGAAAATCCAAACAATGCAACTTCACAAATTTCAGTTGATAAGAATATAGCCGGAACGTCAGTAAGACGCATCTTAATAGGACAATGCTATTTAAATTTTTTTCAAGAAGATCTTATCCCTGTTTTGGCTGTCCTATACCCAGACGAACAAGACCCTACTGTCCCGACAGATAATTTGTGGTTTCAGCAAGACGGCGCACCGCCACATTTCTTTCGAGATGTCCGTAATTACTTGGATACACACATACTTGGATACCTCTTCGTCCTATCCATACCCAGGAAATTGGATAGGCCGAAGAGGGGCAAATAGAGTGGGACTATTTTCTATGGGGTATCTAAAAAGTAAAGTTTATATTGAGAAGCCAAATAACGTAGAAGATTTGAAAAATAGAATTAGATATAAAATTAGACGTATATCACCCGAAATCATTGATAGTGTTTTACATGAGTTTGTAAACCATCTTGCTTTCTGCCAAAAAGTAAATGGGGATCAGTTTGAACACTTGATACATTAATAAGAGGTTTCACAGTTTATGACATTTTATCCTCCATTTTATCTTAATTTCTAAATAGACGTACTTACTTGCTTTCTTGTTGGTTAAATGTAAATATTTCTAAAACAGTTAAGTTTTGAGATAAGGTGTGTTATACGAAACTTGCTTAGAATTTCGCCTATATTTCATAAATGCAATAAAAAATATAGCATTTTATTTAAAAAAATGTGCGATGACGCATATCTTTTTTTTTGTTCCACCCTATATACAAAAATTTATGTGAAATAATGCGCAAATTAAAATAAAAATCGACGGGTCCGAGCGTTTTCTCAAAAAATTATGTCTCTAATTTTTATCGAATTTATGACGAACTTTAGGCGGTCACTATAACTGATTTCAGTTATTCTAAGTGGGAAAATAGAAAATGCATTTCCGCAGAAATTTTTTTATAGATTTTGTTTAAGGGACACGTTCAAATACTAAATAAACCAAAATTTCATACATAACTGATGAATACGAAATAAACGTACATATACGGAAATTGAGCCAATAGTCTATTTATATATCTTGGTTATATATGCCAGAATAGATATTATGAGTATTAAGTTATTTATATTGTGCTATTAAGTTATTTGCATAGCAGAATAACTACTACAGCTAGATTTCGTAAAGCATATATTTGTCTCTATACAGGTATGAAAACAAAAGCACCGACCATCGAGACGTGACCTCGGATCTGGCAGTTCGCAGCTGGCTAATCAGGTTCGCCTTTTGTCTTACAGCAAGACAGACCAGCGTATAGTCACTTGGAGTTTTATTTCCATACCTGTATATAAACACAACCACGTATAATTATTATACTCATTAATGTAATTATTATATACTAATTAAAATGCTACTTTATTCCTTTCTACATTAAATGTTGCATGGCTCGAATGATTTCGCGGTTAAAATAAAGAAAGAAAGAAAGTCCTTTCAAACATAATTAAATTATTTTAATTATAAAGAAAGTATTCGTGACGCGACAGTGTAAAATTTCATAATAAAATCTGCCTTATATATACAATATTTTATCTGTATAAAAATCCCACGTTATTAACTTTTTTACAAACCTCTACTTCGACTGCGGACAGAAGTTAAAAGGCAAGTTTCCAGTGTCCGGGCAAAGCCTTTTTAAATCCTCCTTAACCCCCGGGGAGACGGCCGTTTTTACGGGGTCGCTTTAAAACTGCCTTTTTTCCACACAAACTCACGCGAGTGATAAAATGAATCGAAAGAAACTTTTAGCCGCCCATTACAAAGTTTCGTTAGGGAATTTTAAAAAGTTGCCAAATACGGAAACTTTTTCGATACATTAAATTTGCTGTTAGGTTAGCTAGAATTTAGGTTTTGCAGGCGACTTTTAGTTCATTATTTACAAGAATTGTTTAATGAAGTAAAAGTAAGCTTGAAATATGATGAATGAGGTTTTAAAAGCAGGCAATTCTTAGCTGTATGAATACATCTAAATGCTATAAAAAAAAAACGACAGGTGGCACTATTTGCAACAATAAGCTTTTTAGAGAACTTTTTAAGAAAATATAAATAGAATGGTCGTTTTTTTAAACCAGTTAAAGGGCTATAAAAGATATGCCATTGTAAAAATACCTTATCGACAATCAACATCTTTATTAAAATTTTAAAATACCATAAATTCAGTGTTAAACTTATTCACATTTAAACTCAAATTCAAAACATTTTGTTTGTACTTAAAATACAAAGGTATAATTCCATAATAATGCAAAAAAAAATGAACAAGGACCACCTCGCGTTTATAGGTGAGTCTTCAGAAACCACATCAATGGTTTGTAGAAAAACTATAATTAGAAAAAACCTTATGAAAATTTGACAATACACTTCAAATACAATGTTGATGGGGGCAACTTGGTTTAAATATTTTCAAGATAGCAGCACTTTCAGTTACACCGGAAGTAGCTGTCAACTTAGGTATTTTAAATGGAACACCTATATAATAAGTATTTTTGTATGGTAAATGCAAAAGATTATTGCGTTATAGGTAGTAGGCATTTTAATTATAGATAATTATACGATATTGTATTATAACGCAGCATTCTATTTTTTCTTCTTGAGTTAGGTAAAATTCATATATTTTCATTATATTTGTATATGTATGGTTATCTTTTATGATTTATCAATTATTGAGTTTTTTTTTATTGTTTTTTACTCAATTAATGTTTTTTTTACTACCTCTTTTTAAGTAACGTACATTATATTATAATGGGGGGTAACTTGGGTAAAGTGGCGTAAAATCTTAAGCGGCACGAACAATTTTATACCTTAGAAGTCTATATAGGTTTTTGAGAGATGAGTAGTGTTTAGTTATTTATTTGTTTATTTTTTTTTCATGAGCGATTTATTGTTTAAAGTAGCGAATTTTAATATAAGGTCTATATTTACGGGTTTTCTAGAGTTTAAAAATTTAATATCTGAATATGACTTTGATATGGCATTTCTTACAGAGACATGGCTGTCTGATGGTGATGATGTTGAGGTTTTTTCTATTCCTGGTTACCGGTTTGTTCAAAAGGATAGAGGTAGGTAGAGGTGGAGGTGTGGCAGTCTATTTTAAGAGCACTTAATAGCCAGAAATTGGTTTATTGAAGTTTACTGTTGCACATTTTTTAGACTATTTGATTCTTAAATTAAAAATCAGAAATAAATATTACTGTTTTTGCGTCGTCTATCGACCTCCCAATTCTAATTTTAATTTATTAGTTAATGACTTTGAGAATATTTTTTCATCTATTTATCCTTTTTTTGAGCAGGTAATATGTCTGGGAGATTTTAATATTAATCTACTGAATAAAACAAACCCTTTGATATCCTTGTTTGACAATTTTAATCTAATCCAAATTATAAATCAACCTACTAGAATTAGTCGGAATAGTGTATCACTTCTAGATCCAATATTTGTAACGGATGAGTCTTTGGTCGGTGATTCGGGGGTTGTGTCGTTGGAGAGGGTATCTGATCACGCCTTGGTTTATTGTTATTTAAAAATAGAAAAGGTGTCTATTAAGCCAAAACTTATAACTTACAGAAATTTTAATAATTTTAATGCTCGTGAATTTTATAGTGAACTTCAAGCAATTAACTGGCATAATATAATTTACGAGCATAATATTGACATCAAAAAAATTTCTTTATTTAATAAATACCTTCTTTATATCTTCGATAGGCATGGCCCCTTTAAAACAGCAAGGATTACTAAACCATGGGCGCCCTGGCTCTCACCAAATATTAAGGTTTTTATGCGACAAAGAGACGCAGCGCTTCGAGAATTCAAGAGGTCCCGGAATGTACAGGGTGGGCCAATTTAGACGTTTTCTTATGGGAAGTCATGTCCCTGTTAGAGATAAAAAAATTTTGACCTACATTCTCCGGGCTCAAATTTTAAAAGAAGTTTATTGAAGCAAATGAAATTTTGCTATGGCAAACAGTTTGGCCGCTAGAGGGCGTTTCTGAACTTTGGTCATTTTCGTTTTTCGGCTATGGCTGTTGTGTTTTTAAAGATAAATGATTTCTATAAAGACTTTCTTATAGCACTTTTAAGCGCTTAACATGCTCATGATATTTAAATTTATACAGGGTGCTTCATTATTAATTTTTTTTTTTTTTTTTAAATGGAATGCATATTATTTTTTTGCCCTTAAAATTCCCTTTTCAAATATATATAAAATTATTATTCTAAATTTAATAGTTTACGATATATAAATAAATTTCTTAAATATTAAAAACACGTAGGTAATGACCCGCCATTTTAATCGGATTTTAATCAGGAAGAGTAGGCGTGTTTTAAACTGCTATAAGTGAAGCTTAATATTTACATAAACAAACTTGTTTTTATAATCTATGTTTTCCTTTGTATTTATATTTTGATATTAGAATCCAAAAACGTATCAATTTTTCAAAAAATTCCATATGATTAGATGTTTTATCAAATATAATGAGAATTTAAGGGCCTGCGATATCAACGTCCTTATTAAAAATAAGTGCAGTTATTTAAGACACTCAAAGATTAAAAAAGGACGTTATAGGTTCTGTATTTTTTATTTGTGATACTTCAGTAAGCGCTTTTAAAAATCAAAAGTAAATTAAACAATAGCTCCTGTTTTATTAAATATTAATTTTATTAATGGACAAATTACAGTTATAAAAACAAAATAATACTGTAAAAAAAAAAAAAAAGTATTTATTTATTTATTAGAATAGAATATGAACTAACAAACAAAAAGTAAAAACCAGATTTTATTTTTTTATTGATATTTTAACTGAAACTGCAACTCTATATATTACGTACTTATAACAAGTGTTCAAACTGAGCTCCTTCCTGATCAATGCACCAGCGGCTACGTTTTTCAACATTATCAACAGCGTTTCTTAATTCAATATTTGTTATTGTTGCAAATGCATTATGTAAAGCTTCTTCCAACATTACTCTTGAAGTAATTGGCTGTTGGTATACCAAGTCTTTTATTCTTCCCCAAAGATAAAAATCTAAGGGTGTTAAGTCAGGGGATCTAGGCGGCCAACTTATTGGACCTTGATTTCCTATCCACTGCTCACCAAACTGCTTATTTAAATAATTACTGACCACTCTAGAATTGTGCGGTGGCGCACCATCCTGCTGGAAAAATATAGGATGCCTCTGCTGGGCTAGAGGCAATTCCTCTAGGAAGCGCTAAACTTGCGTTTGCAGAATTTGTAAATATCGCTCTGAATTTGTCTATCATAAACTGTCGAAACTGTCTATCATAAATATAGGGACCAATAAATCTACCACGAAATATGCCTACCCATACACTAAAACTGTAACGGCCTTGATTTCTTACAGCCACCGTTGCGTGAGGATTTGCTCGAGCCCAGGTATACCTATTATACCTATTAAAAATGCCTGCACTACTAATCGATGTTTCATCCGTCCAAATACAATTGTAGCCAAATGTTGTATCTTGACCACACTTTTGCAAATACCACCGACAGAATTCCAATCTTCTATCACGATCCGCAGGAAAGAGATGATGAACTTTTCGGGTTCGATAAGCTTTATACCTATATTTTTTTTAAATCCGTCTTGCAGAGGTCCTTGGCACACCAGTTTCTACTTCCAATTTTCGGGTGGATAGATTAAAGTTATTTTCAATTGCGCCCAAAACTGTTATATCCAATAGTTCTTGATCGTCATTTATATTATTATTAGCATTTCTTCGCGGTTTAGCAAAAGAACCAAAATTAATAAGGTTTCTTTTTAATTTCTCAAACAGCGTACTATGTGGCTGCCCCCGTTCTGGATATCGTCGTTGATATAAATTACAGGCCTCTCTTGCATTTTCATTACATTCAATAAAACATTTAATCATATCGAATTTTTCATAGTTTTGATACATTGTGATTATCACATAAAAGAAATACAAAGTAAAACAGATTATGAAAATAAGCTTGCTTATGTCAAAATGACGTATTACTCAAAGCAGTTTGACAACCGCCTACTCAACCCTTTACGCAATTGTTTCACCCGCAATTGTGTCACCCGCCTACTCTGTTTTTTAGGTGTTTTAAATGGCACGGCATTATAATTTATTGATACTTAAGAAATCTATTTATATCTCCTAAACTAATGAATTTAGATTATAAGTGTTATATATATTTGAAAAGGGAATTTTAAGGGCTACAAGAAAATGCAAAAAAATAATATGCATTCCATTAAAAAAAAAAAAAAATTTTTAATAATGAAGCACCCTGTATAAATTTAAATATCATGAGTATGTTAAGCGCTTCAAAGTGCTATAAGAAATTCTTTACAGAAATCATTTATCTTTAAAAACACAGCAGCCATAGCCGAAAAACGAAAATGACCAAATTTCAGAAACGCCCTCTAGCGGCCAAACTGTTTGCCATAGCAAAATTTCATTTGCTTCAATAAACTTCTTTTAAAATTTGAGCCCAGGGAATGGAGGTCAAAATTTTTTTATCTCTAACAGGGACATGACTTTCCTAAAGAAACCGTCTAAATTGGCCCACCCTGTACACGACTGGAAAAACTATAAAAGGTTGCAAAATCTTACGTTGTCTATGGTACGAAGGGAAAAAAACTATATTTATCTAATATATGCGCTGAAAAAAATATTAAAAAATCCTGGAGGACTCTTAAATCTTTTAATGTTTGTTCAAATAATGATTTGAATATTCCGGATAATTTACTTAATCCTAAAGATATAAACTCATTTTTTAGTATGAATTTTTGCAGAATAAGTCAGACTGTTCTTTTAAAATTAATTTTTTCAAAATATTTTCAATGACAATATTCAGTTTAATTTTAATTTGGCTAGTGTTGCTCAAATTAATAAAATACTAAATGGTATAAAAACAAATGATTCGGGGGTAGATGGAATTAGTACCAAACTACTTGAATATTGCAGTACCTTCTAGGATGTTTCCATTACACACATAGTCAATTGTTGTATAGAACAAAATTATTTTCCTGATCAGTGGAAATTATCAATAGGTAAGCCACTTCCGAAAGTAAAAAATCCAACTAATTATGGTGATCTGAGGATAATTAGTATATTGCCGGCTTTGTCAAAGGTTTTCGAAAGGGTTCTGTATAATCTTTTCTGTATAGTTCTATATACTGCGGTGTGAATAAAATTATCCCGGAGACTCAGTGTAGCTTTAGAAAGGATTTAAGTACTGATGTTGCCCTAATTGGAGTTACTAATGATATAATAACTTCAATCGATAAAAAAGTTGTCTACTGCTTTGATTCTGTTAGACTTTTCTAAAGCATTTGACACGATCAACCACGGGTTGGGTTGGGTTGGGTTGGGTTGGTTATTTAGTATTTAGTTGGTTAACATTACCATTAAATATCTTAAATGATGTTCCTCTTCCCAAGATGGATCGTGCAAAAAATTTAGGCATTGTCCTGGATACTGAGTTGAAGTTTCGTGAATATGTTAAATTGTTAATTCAGAAGTCATTTTTATCGTTAAAAATTTTATAAAATAGGCGTCAGGTTATATATTAAGTTTTCATTTGAGGAAAATGCTTTGTGAGTCTTTGGTCCTGTCCAACTTCAACTACTGTGATTTTATTTATGGTGCTTGCTTAGACATTGCAGATAAAAATCGTATTCAGAAAGTTCAAAATTCGATCACATTTCACACACATTTAAAGAGCTTACCTGGTTGAGTATGGACAGACGCAGAGAGATACATTACACTTAGGTAATTTTTTATTTAAAGTTTTATTAAACCCCTCCCTTCCCTCCACTTTACTAAATGAATTTGTTCCTCGTTTAAACGTTCACACAAGAGTGATCCGATTTTCGGAGAAGATGACACTTCCTTGTCATTAGACTGCGATGTTTCAACGTTCTTAACGTACAATACCAGTAAACTCTACAATAAGCTACCAACTGAATTATCAACTTTAGTTCAGAAGTCATTTAAATCAAAGTTTAAGAAATATCTTTTACATGTAACTTTCAATTATTAAGTTATTTTTGGCAATTTTTTATATTTAGTTATTTAATATTTATTTAAATTATATATATATATATATTGTTCTTTATTTGGGTATTTAATGAATTGAATAGAGTTAATCTTTATATTGTAGCTTAAGTCTATGACCGTTGAGTAGGGTTCAGTAGAGTAGCTGTCTTAGTCCCTGTTTCTCGGGTACTTAATTATAGAATGTTACTATTGTTAACTACATCTGTAAATGTTGAATAAAAGATATTTATTATTATTATTATTATTATTATTATTATTATTATTATTATTATTATTATTATTATTATTATTATTATTATTATTATTAATGTGATGAAAATATTCAAAATTCAAATTCAAAAGATTTTTATTACCACCTTAACATTGTATATAGAAAATTAAATTTTTTTTATTACAAGAATTTACACAATGCTAAGAGTAATGCGGGACTGAACTGCGATTATAAAAACAACCAATAACACATACATAAGCTAGCGCACATGTGCTGCTTAGAGCGTTAAAACATACTAACCTAATTACAACTTAAACTAGAATAAAGACTCCCAATTATAATTATTTAGAAAACAAGGCATTAAACCCTAAAAACATATAAAAGCTAAAAACAAAAAAAAATATAGGGTAATAATTCACTATATCAATTACATTAATATAGGTACTATTTGTACAATAGGCAGAGAGGAGGAAGGGCAACAAAAATATATTACATATTTGAATTCTATATCACATCATGATCATCATCATCATTCTACATCAACATTTAAATTTCCACATTTGGATGTGGTATCAGTTAAAGTTAACTTTATAAAAAATCCTGGTTTTTGACATATATTCTATCAATAATTTTAAATATTACTTAACACTGTAAAAAGCTTTTATTCCTCGACATATAAATATCGGTAAAAAAACGAAATTATCTTCTCGAGACTACCGGAGTGTCAAGCATCTGATTTGTCTGATATAAAATACCGCCATTTTTGATAGTTCTTTAGCTGGTAGAGGCTTTCTTTCTAGAAGTAGATCTATCGCCAAGACAAGCCAAAATAAAAACAAAAAAAAATCATCTTTTGACAGTAGCACATGGCCCTAATAACGTCTCAAAGACGAAAAAGAAGAAATGAGACATTTATAAAATTGACATTCTATTGCTAAGGGTAACCTGATGGTTAAAGTAAAAGTTATCTTTTGAAAAATATTTATAATACCGGCCCTAAGGCAACGTTTCACAACCTGAGGCCCACGCCTCATAGGGAGCCAATTTGATTGTTAAGAAGGGCAATGCGAAAATGGACTCGACACGAGTTTATCCCTTTCGCTCCGGGCCATTTAAATCTTTACTAATCCAAATTTAACCTAAAAACCAAATTCCTAATTAATTGCGGTAAATAATTTAGGTATAATTTCGCTTGATTGGACCAAAATATCAACTGGGTCGCCAAGTAAACTTCCCTGCGGCAGAAAGTACCGCGAGAAATTACGCTTTAAAATCTCGTTAAACAACGCAGTTGTTTGCACCTCAGTTGACCATTGCAACTTCTGTAGTATTTTAAAACATTTAGTTGGCTTGAAATAAGTGCTAATAAAAACTCGTTGATTTAATAAATATAAAGGGTTTGTTATCGTCTGCAGCACAACGGCCTATTAACAAAGTGTTATGACAGGGAACCTATAAAAAAAGATTTCATCAGGCGGGTATAGAATTACGAAAAGTAAGCTAAGAGCCAGGATGAATAGTGGAGTTAGTTAAGGCGGGTCATTCCAAAGTGAGTCTTGTCCACTTTGAAGAATTGTTGGCAGATTGAAAAAAACGGATAAGTTGAGGTTTACCAGTATTGTTGCTTAAATTAACACTTTGTACAATGTACAAAGATTGTCTCATAAATCAGTTTTGCTTGGAATGCCTTAAAAATTAAATTGAATTTTAGACAAGATGCATTTTGGAACACCGCTGTGGATTAGACGCATTATGAAATAACAAATTAGACAAATCTTGTAGTATTATACCCATATTTTTTTTTTAGTTTATTTAAACTCAAAATAAAACAAAAGGCCAGCATTAAACTAAATAAACATTTTATTTCGTATGACAAATTTTAATTTATCAACTGAGAAACAAAAAAAGTGGTTGATAACAAAAGTGGTTGTTAACAAAAAAACTAAATTTTAAGGTATTTAGGCTCCTCTGATAATTGGCAAAAGTTATCATCTTCTTCCTCTTAGATAGTATCAGAGTTTTCCATTATTTCTTCCGATGTAATACAGCTTTCATTACATTTTGAGCAAGCATCGGTAACTAGTGACCCAAAGCCAACATTATAATCTTGTGTGAAAATTTTTCTATAGAAACTTCTTTTTACCTTTAAATTATTAGGCGCAGTATTATTGTACATGTCCATTATTTTTTTTAATAGAAAGATCACAAGAAAGGTACTGTCTCATACTTTTACCTCTACAGTAATGACTTTCTACACCTTTTAATCTTTCAATAAAAGCCTTCACAGAGTGCCTTTTCACTATATTTAATTCCTTTAATCTAGCGCCACCTCTTTTTTCAACAGGCATTTTACCAGTTTTCATATAGCCATTAGCAACCCTTTGAACGCTGCTGTTTGTTACATCTAAAATGCCTAAAAAAGTAGAGAGTATCATTTAAAATAATAAAGTTACCACATTAAAGTCATAATAGGGTTATTAAAATCATCTTAAAAATATAGTAAAATATTTAGTCAAGTTTCGTATAAAGTCAAATTTTTTGATTTTTTATTATTCTAGTTCTCTTATAATCGATAGATGCGGTTCCTGAAGACTCATCGATCAACAAAAAAAAACTTATACATCCTAAAGATAAGAGGCACAAAGTGGAGCAAGAAAAAGGGCAAAAAGTGTGCAAAAGGGGAGAAAAGAAGAACACCGAGAATCAAATAAAAAGGCAATGAAATTTAAATTTTAGTTTTTAGAGAGAACATGAGATATGCATAAGGCACGCGAATATTGGAAAAAAGAAAATAAATATTGTATTACAGAGAGGCATATATGAGTGTCACTAGCGTATTGATGTATTTTGCGTTCTATGTATATCTGCTACATATAGAGAAAAAAGAAGTGGCCACAATATGAATCCCTGCGGTAGTCCTGCATTCACCAATAAAAAGTTGGATTTTATCCAAAACAGTTAAGTCTTTAAGATTCAATTAAAAAAACCAATTGCATCCTTCGACAACCTAAAATATGTTAGTTTGATTAAAAGCATTTCACGAATTTTAGTATTAAAAGCACTATTAACCTTTCAGCGGTCGCGCCCATTTTCAAAAAAGTAGTGGTCGCTGCGGACTCTGAGTCCGCAGTAGCTAAAAAGATAATTTCTTTTAAAATAAAAACTAAAAATATTTTTGGTTTGGTTGGTAATCTGGACATGTGCTGATAGCATGCTCTAAGCATACAGCTGCATTGCATTTTTTGCAAAAATATCGGGTAGGACGATTTTTTTTCTGTCGCATAAAATACAACGTCCGCGTCGATTTGGTACATTTTCAACTGGATTTTCTGAAGTCTCTGTTCCAAGGATCTCGTGGATTCTAAGTTTGGTAACTTTTGATATATTTCGAATCTCTACACGAGCTTTAAGTTGAGCTTTATTAAGCTTGAATGAAAGTTGACGTAAAAATTCTTTACGCTTTATTTTTGCATCTGGCATCATTAGCTTTGTACACAACTAATGAATTTATTCCGGCAACATTTAATATACTATAAAATATGACCATTGGCCACCTTTGAGTAGCGCCGGCACAATTATAAACTGAACATAACTTATCCACCGTATCGACCCCTCCTTTAGTTTGATTGTACATTGTACTGATCTCCGGTTTTCCACTTTCAGAATCCAAAGCATCATCCTTGTGTAAACTGGACATTAGCAAAACATTTTTACTCCTCTCGGGTATATAGGATGTAAGTGTATAGTTTTCATTAAATCCAAACATTGATGATTTTTCTCGACGATTTATGGCTTGTGAAAATTCGATTGGAAGTTCTCTTTTATTTTTTCTTACTGTTCCTATTAAAGTTAGTCTAAAATTATGCTTTAAATTCTCTATAAGGCTATAACTGGTAAACCAGTTATCAGTTGTTATTGTTACTGTTGTTATTGTTTCCAGTACCTCTTATTGTTTCACACAATCTTTGTACATCAGCATCTGCAGAGTTGCTAGCTTGAAAAGGGCCTTCATGTTATTTACCCACTATAGTGTATAGTGCTTCCATACTACATGTATAAAACTTCTTTGAGTCACACATAGCGCACACTTTTAGTCCATATTTATTCGGTTTGCTTGGTATGTATTGGAGAAAACTGCATCGACCGCGAAAGGCTTCTAGATTTTCATCCACAGTAACATAGTGAAATGGAGTAAATCCAGATTTACATTTTTGCACGAAGTTATCAAAAACAGCCTTTCTTGGCGCCAACTTGTCTATGGCTCTACGAGTTTCACGTGTCTCCATATCGTCAAAACGTAAATATCTTAATAAAAAGCGAAATTTTTGTAAGGATATTGTAAGCCTAAAAATGTCAACACCAGTGCCATCAGTTTTCCACAAATCTTCAGCATTTAAATGACTGCTTTTTAACAATCCACCTAAATAAAAGAGACCTATCAAAGCAAGCAATTCAACAGAATCTGTGGGTTTAGCATCTCTTTCGCGTGAATAATTGCCACGGACGGATTCAATATGCTGGTTTGTATACTGGACAATGGTATTTACTATCTCTTCAGAAAAAAAGTGCTGCCATATTTTTATTGGAGATTTTTGATTTTTTAAATCTCCTTTGGGAACAGGCAAATGCGTAACCAAATTTTCGGCCGATGTTCGGACAGCTTTTGAAGGACAATGCTTTCGCCACTTTGTGGCCTTGTCTTTGCCTATAAAAAAGGGACCTTCATTGTTTTCATTTACTTCAATTTCAGTATCCGAAATATCCTGTTCACTATCAGGATCATAAACCTCTGTTTCGACGATGCGTTCTTCTTCATCATCAGATTCATCCAGAGGCAATTCTTTTCATTTTCCAAACATTCCTGCATTAATTTTTCTAGTCTGTCTTGCTCCTTTTCATACAAAGCCATTCTAAAGGTTAAACAAAAGTAAACTATTAGTAAATAGATCGAAAATAGGCAATATTCACATACCTTTTAGCAATAAAATAATTATTTACTAAAAACGATTTTCGACACGCCGCTAGTCGCTGCGGACTGATACTCCGCAAATATAAATATCTCTCTTACACACTACAACTGAACGCTCCCAAGTTTAGCGGTACCAGAGACAACTAAAGAGACGTGCAACTAGATAGAAATTTTTATCCTATTGTTGTTGTTTTCTTTTTAATTTGTATATATTGTATTTCGTTGTCTCTCTCTTCCTTTATAAAAGGTGAGCTAAGGTGGCGCCACAATACTAATTTTTCGCAATGCTAAATGTATTTGATTATCAGAGCAGTCAAGAGAAAACATTCTTTCATCTCCGTCTAAATGAATGCCAAAATACGGGATAGCTTGTGTCCAATTCTCTAGTATTTCTAAAATTATAATTAAGTACGGCAATAGTGCAATCCTTGCTCAACATGAACACGTGAACTTCAATATGGCTGAATAGTTGTTGCTGCTGATTAATTTTGTTTTGTTTTACATCATTAGTTGAGATTTTGGACGAGTGCTTAAATTTTACGTATTTTATTACCTGCCGGATTTAGGTGAACTTGGTTACAGTAGTTAGTAGTTGTAGTTTTTTGTAGGATACAGATTTCAGTGTTTTGACTTGTGTTAGGAACAGAAATATGTTCATTAAGGTAATTGTCAAGGCTGTAGTTAAAATAGGTATTTCATGGAGTGTTACACCAAAGGATTTATTTTTTGGAATATTATTACAGTACTGTGATAATTAAAATCTTTCTGTATTTTAATTGCATTTATGTATATGCTTATTTTTACCGTTTTAAATTATAAATTATGAAAATAGTTAAGAAAATGCATGCACATCTTATAGTTATATCATTTACAGAAAATACAATACATTACTTAAAATTATTAATTACAATAAATGTTATTAAATTGCATTGTTTTAATTAAAGTCTGCCATCGTTCTGAGCAATTAAAAACATATCATTAACTATTAACTTTTATTTGATTCAATTAAAATTAGCCGTTCTGTCTCAGAACATAATTATAATGTTCTGAATTCTGAGACATAACGGCTGATTTTAATTAGAATAATTCATTAAATGCCTAATAGCTGAGGTTTGAATTATGGCGGCAAACGCTATCTGCGCCATCTACGTTCACCTTTCACGAAGAGAGAAAAAGATGGAAAATAATCGGATATTTTATTACCGCATAGTTGCGCGTCTCTTTGGTTGTCTCTGGCGGTACACTAATAATGCTATTTCATTAAGGTACTGAGAACCGCAGCCCGAGGTGCGCAGTAACTTTTAGTCAATAAACAAAAACATTTTAAAATGGAGCGAGAATCCGCGACCATTGAAAGGTTAAAATTTAAAAGTCTTTTGTTGCCTCTATATCTAGATTAGGTCTAACATTATTAACGAATTTTACAAGGGATGTAGTAGTATTTAAAATGTTGGAGTTAAATAATTCTAATTTTAGATTAATATTTCTCATATGATAAATATCATCTTATGATATTTATCGTATGATATTTACATCTATTTTAAAGGTGTTATTATTCCTTATAATTTCTTAGAGATTTTTGTAGTTTCTATATTCCAAATAGTTTTACTCTACTTCAATAATTAGGTCAACACACTGGTAACTAAGTAGTGATATTCAGAGAAATATTCTAAGAGTGGTATTGCTTTAGTAGTTTTAGGAGAAAATTTGCTACCTGATATATTTAATTTTAAAATGTTTATTGTTCTGTTATGTTCATTTAAGCATTCTTAATCCGTGTGGTCTGTAATGTGCTGATTTAAATTAAACGACTGAAGAAGAGTAAAAAATCTTGATCAAGAGTTACTCTGCTGTAGTAAATTAATATTTACATTATATGAAAATTACGAAAATTAAAAAAGAATACTGATAAACTCTTCATGCAAATGCTTAATCTTAATGCTAATAATTATTTATCACAATCATTATTTATATTCTCTAGAATCTAAAACTAGAACTTGAACTGAACAGCTTCCTTGTGATTATTTCTCAATAATGTATATCTACCTATTCATGTTAAATATAATACATTTATTTATCCCACACATAATCCTTAATCTTTTAACAGTAACTAATTATTAAGGCAAAATATCCACAAATATTTTTTGTTAATATTATGGATACCTTCATTGCAAACGTACCTAGCCAGATTTTAAAATGCTTTTCACCTTTACCTTGATTCTATTAGAGACTTATATGAATAAGTCTCTAATAGAATATATATATGAAATAAAGCATTAACATATTATCTTAGAGTTTTTAAGAACCATTTTCAAAAAATAAATTATAAATATCTATTAAAAAAATTAACTTAACTTTTACCAGAATATTATTTTTGTAGTGCTGACATTTCAAAAAAGGTTGAAATTTTAGGGATCAGTAGGTACTTTTAGTAATAATAATAAAAAAGCAGTTTTACTATACAGATGTATATAATATGCATATTTGATGAAGTCAGGTTACAACTTCGTATACTAGAGAATGTTAAAACTTATAATAAGAAAACTAAATAAACTAATACTTCGAACCTTCGGTTATCGGAAACAAACTTTTACTTATTGAAAAAGTTTTATTCAGTTTCTAAAATTTTCTTGCTGATGTATCTCGACAAGTGCTCTAAAGGGATTTCTTCCTTTCTTGTATTCATTCCATTGGCGTGGCTTAAACATGATTTACAGATTTTAAAATTGATTTTGACCTAAAAATATTAGTGCAAATGAAATTTTACAGTTGAAAATGTTAAGCAAAGCAACGGAAAATACTGCGACCTTTTTAAATAAAAATGGCATTTATCAGTTTTACATGAAAAACAAACCTCATAGCAGCCTAATAAAAAATTACTTCATGTTTTATCGCAAGCTACCGCAAAAGCCATACCGAAATCCTGGTTTCGAGAATAACAATTCTGCACTGGAGAACGTAAAAGTTGACCATAAATAAATAGGTTTATTTTCCGGATTAGTTTTCAGACCGAATTAGTGCAGGCAAAACATGGATGCGGTTTTAGCACAGCCCCAGATGGAAAGCAAACTGAATACACAATTAATTTCTGCTCCACGCCACCATTAGTCGGTGCTTAACCAGGTTGATAACATGGATTATGTACCTGCTTTATAAAGGAGAATTGTTAAGTGTTTTTAACGTATAATAATCGCTAAGTTAAGCTGTTTAAGTAAAGGTATATAATGTAATGTAAGGCATAACTTAAATGTACAAGGTAGGCATTTTGTTAGTCCTACGTCTTTTCTCAGAATTTACACGGGGTTTAATAAAATGAAGTGTAAAGTCTTTTAGCTTTAATTAGTTATATGTTTATATATACAGGGTGTTTTTTTATTAATCATGCTATGCATTATTATTATAATAATTCAACAATATTTTTCTTGGTTAATATTCTTATTTTCGGTTACTGTAGACCAGCGTTACTCAAAGTGTGCTCCGCGGAGCCTCGGTGCTCCGCGAAACCTCCGATAGGGCTCCGCCAGCAGTCATAATAAATGAATGCATGTATTAAAGTGAACCCGATAAGAATAAAGTTACCTAAGATAAAAATAAACAACCAAAACGAAAAGCCTACTTGTAGGTGTTACTCGTACATATACGAAAATTTAATATATGTATTATTAAGTAAATGCCCGATCTATTACATCGAAATGTTACAGCGTTATTCGTACGCCACCATTCACCCCCGGACTATAAGCAAATGACCTCGGTTCGTACTTCGGAGAAAATCGTCTGGCTCTCCGAAGTTTCTGAGGAATTCGAGATGATTCGATGGTTGCTGGTATAATATAAAGGAGGATTGTTTGGCGCGGAGAATTTATTAATCAAGCAACGTACCGCAAAATTTACACACATCGCACTCAGTATTTTATATTCGCTTGTCTTGTTGTTGTTCGTAGTGGTTGTAAAATCTTGTATTTCGTGCGTCGAGAGATACTATTTGTCATAATAATGACCAAATCAAATTAGTGTTAAAGAAGAATGGAGCGCTGGCTTAAAGGTGTTGCAAAAAATGTGGTTCGCTTGGATGATGCGGCAAATTCAAATCAAGGTAATATAACGGCGTCAAGTTCTAGTTTTATGGTTTCAAGTTCAAGTACTAAAACATCTAATGACACCCTAAAGGTGAAAAAACGAAAGTATAACAAATCTTACATTAATCTCCGATTTGTTAATTTCAACGGCTCACCTCTTTGTATGTTGTGCAGCAAACTCCTTCCTAATAGTTCGATGGTACCTGCTAAGATGCGCCGACATTTAGAAACTGTACATCGCGACTTCAAAAACAAAAGTAAAGAATTTTTTCTATGTAAGAAAGAACAATCATTAAGAAGCCAAAAACTATGACGTATGCGACTCAGACTGTGAATGAAAAGGCCACGGAGGCATCTTATTTGGTTACTTACCGCATTGCCCAAGCAGGAGAAGCGCACACTATTGCTAAAAAGCTAATAAAACCATCTGTGGTAGACATAGCCAAATGTATGCTCGACGAAAAATCTGTAAAGCATCTTTCTACAGTGCCGCTTTCGAACGATACAGTTACGCGCCGAATTGAGGATATCGCAGCAAACATAAAACAAGAACTGGTTTTACGGCTTCAAAATAATAAATTCGTCTTGCAAATGGATGAGTCGACTGATGTTCTGGACTGGCCATCTTGCTAGTAATTGTGCGATATGCATATAAACATTCACTCGAAGAAGACTTGCTTATGTGCTCATCGCTGCCTACTAACACAACCGGAGAAGAAATGTTTAACACGATTAACATATTTTTTGAAGAAAACGAACTCGATTGGAATGATTGCATTACTATTTGTACCGATGGAGCCAAGACAATGACAGGTAGAACAGCAGGAGCAATATCACGAATAAAAATGAAAGCGCCAAATTGTAGTTCCAGCCACTGCATCCTGCATAGACAATCACCCGCGGCTAAGAAAATGCCACCAAACCTAAAATTGGTTCTTGACCAGTCAGTAAAAATAATTAATTTTGTCAAGTCATGTCATATCAGTTCATGTGAAGATTATGGTAGCGATCATAAAACACTATTACTCTATACTGAAGTGAGATGGTTGTCTCGGGGTAAAACTTTGACAAGGCTTTTTGAACTAAAAACAGAATTAGAAGCTTTTCTTACACATGTTTCTTTTAATTTAAAAGACCGTTTGTCCGATAAAAGCTGGTTATTTAGACACTAGCATTTTTAGCAGACATGTTTGGAAAACTTAACGAATTAAACCTGTCACTACAAGAAAAACAGACAACAGTTTTCAATGCTAACAACAAAATAACTGCCTTTAAAAAGAAAATGAGGTTTTTGGATGACTTGTTTTGGTAAGAGAGAAATCAAAAGCTTTTCATTGCTAAGTGAGTTCCGTAGTCACCATAGGCTTAGTGATACAGAAATATTTCAAAATGAAATATTTGTTGAATTGGTGCAATATTTCAATGATCTTTAAGGGACTTTTGAATCTTACTTTCCTGAAGAACAGAATACAAAATACTCAGAATACAGAATACTGATGGATTCAAAACCCTTTTTCATCTAAATTGCAGAAGGCTGAAAATGTCAAATCAGATCTTTGAATCATTATCAGAAATGACATTGGATACAAGCATGGAATCATTGTTCAAAACAATTTCACTAAATGATTTTTGGTGCACGGTTCGTGATAAATATCCACAACTTGCCACGGAAGCTTTGAATGTTCTTCTACCGTTCCCAACAACGTTTTGTGTGAACGGGATTTTCAGCATATACAGCTACAAAAACAAGATACCGCAATAAAATGGATGCCGAACCAGACATGAGAATTCAACTTCATCACGCCTGACATTACCCAGTTGATGAGGAATAAAAAACAATTACATGCCTCGCATTGAATGAACTTAGTGTTATCATTTGCTTACTAACTCAATACTTACTGTATCTATCTTTTTTTGTATGATTATTAATAAACAATTCACATAAAAAACTGCTTTTGCTTTTAGTTTAGAGTTTAGGGTTCCGTCACGAAGAAAGTTTGAGTAACACTACTGTCTAGACTATGCTCCTGAAAAGCTGTAGCAGGATTTTGATTGTTTCGAATGTAGCACATGTATAACTTCAATCGTTCTTTAATGCTAGAGCCCACAATAATTATTTTAATAAAAATATTAGTATTTTTATGAAAGTAATTGTGGGTATACTAATTGACGTTAGGAGATTAAATTCTTTTTCATACAAAGTGAGTCTTATTTAACAAAAAAAGCAAGAATAATTAAGTTAGAGAGCTCATACTTTAATGATTTAGCCAAATATACCCTTTTAAATAGAAATCGTTTAATTATATAGTGACTCATATAAAAAAAAATAATAAATTAAATGTTCTCAAGTTAATTTGAACGATAATAATTAACACCCTGTTTACTTTTAAAAACTTTAAATTAAGACTCTTCGTTTATTATCAGCATTATTATCAGTTATTAAAGGTACAATCCTTAATCATAACACAATGTGAAATACGAATCTTAGCTAAAAAATACAAAATATCAAAAAAGGAATAAAAATTTGTATACGGGGTGACCACGGTAACTTTGGCAAAAATTGTAGGGTAGGTAGGGACGCCATAGGCAAGTATTTTGAGCATAGGAACCCATGTCCGGAAAAGCCCCCCATTGGGAGATGGGGCTGTTTTAAAATTGGACCGTTTGCGGCAGGTGGGTAGGCAACCCATCGTACACGAAAAGTTTTTTTTTACTTTTTCTTAATACCATGTACAGTTTGTCAAACGTCAGGTTGACTTTGAAATCGCCTATTTGGCGGTTAAGGAAGTAATCACGATCTATATCCGCACAGACCGCACTAGTCGGATCAAATGTTGTGAATTGAGCGGTTGTTTTAAAATTGAAATTTTGCGCCAGATGGGAAAGCAATAAGGCAATTCTGGCAACCTATCGTACACGAGCCACAAATTAAACGCTTTAGTTTAAAAACAAAAAGATGTAATAATTGCAATAAAGCTCTCCACAAAAAATACCAGAGATAACTCATAAAACTAAAATTATTAAAGTAAAAGTAGTCTTAAATTAACAGGATTAAAATAAAACGAAGAAAATTAAAGAAAAACAAAGTGATGGACAGGGGCACTACAACAGATGCTCGAAGTGCTGCCCGTTCTCCTGGATGCATTTGCATCCAGGAGATCCATTGCATGTCGATCCGTTGGTGCCATGAAGTTTGCATTCGAGCGAAAACATCCTGCTGCTCTCGAATGAACTCTGTGGCCATTACGATTCGCGCAATTAAGTCCTCCTCCGAATCCAGTGGTGTTTGATACACCATTTGTTCCATGGTGCCCCACAGAAAAAAATCTGGTGGCGTAAGATCAGGAGACCTCGGTGGTCACGCTATGGGACCCCCACGTCCTATCCAACGATTGGGGAAAATTTCATCTAAATAGTCCCGGATCGGCCTTGGCCAGTGCGCAGGACAACCATCGTGCTGCCACCACATGTTATTAGTAATCTGTAGCGGCAAATCTTCAAAATATTCCTGTAACTCGCCTTGGAGAAATATCAAATAATTTTCTGCATTCAAGCGGGCGGGTAGAACGTATGGACCAAGCAAGTGGTCGCCGATAATGCCAGCCCAAACATTAACAAAAAACTTCTTTTGATATCCTCGGACATGCATGGCATGCGGGTTCTCTTCCGACCAGAAGTGGTTGTTGTGGGCGTTGAACATACCTTCTCTAGAAAAGCCCTTTTCGTCGGTGGAACAAACATACCGCGGGAAATCAGGATTTTCCCCAATGCGTTGGTTTAACCACTGGCAGTAGTGAAGGCGCAGAGAGGGATCGTCAGGAAAGAGATGTTGAACTTCCTTCAATTTAAATGGGTGTAAATTGTTGTCGTGAAAGATATTCCATACCGTCCCGTGTCTGCAACCCACTTCGGAAGCGACCTGACGAATGCTCTTTTGGGGATTGTCGGCAATACGTTCCATTACAGCATCTTCAAGTCCATCACGTGCTAGACGCAGTCGTCCTCGCTCCTGCTGTACCTAGTTAACAATCCCGTATAAACGACTTACAATAAATTTATACTTTGGCAATAAAAAAATACTTTTAAAGAACAAGACTTACTTTAAATGATCCCGTTTCCCGTAGTGTGCGGTCGACATTTACAAACACGCTGCGGTGTACCTGGTCACGCTATGGAAATCGCTGAGCGTACAAGCGCTGAGCCGCCAATGCATTGCTGCCTGTAGCTCCATAAACTAGATGCATATCAGCAAGCTCCCGAAAAGTTGCTGGTTCATCGTCTACTTTTTCTCATACAAACGTGCAAGAAACTTTTTTTTTCCTATCGGTCAGGTTCAAGTTTCCGTCAAAAATTTATCATTGTCATTGACAAAAAAAATACATGGTATTCAGAAAAAGTAAAAAAAAACTTTTCGTGTACGTTGGGTTGCCTACCCACCTGCCGCGAAGGGTTCAATTTTAAAACAGCCCCATCTCCGAATGGGGGCTTTTCCGGACATGGGCTCCTATACTCAAAATACCTGCCTATGGAGCCCCTACCTACCCTACAATTTTTGCCAAAGTTACCGTGGTCACCCTGTATACATCTATTAGCAAAAATACCTCAACTAAAGATATACTGTTATAGGGTGTATCTTATTTAAATTTTCAAAGTTAAAATCTATCTAAACTTAACAAATGAAATACACTGTACATGAAAATGTAATAAAATAAAAATTCGTTTATAGCTAAAAGTTTAAGAACTTCATTGCCCACCCTATACATGTATATCTGCATTATTTATCGTAACGAAAAAAAATATATATTCAGTTTTTTGCCTATAGAAGTAGAACTTTAAAGAAAATTTAAAACCTTTTAGTAAAGTTTGGAGGAGTATAAAACTTGACTGAAACATAAAAATGCTATAAAGATACTTGAAAAGAACATAAGAGTACAGTTTTCCTCCCAGAGATAAAAAAAAATATTTTATTTACTTTTACTAAAAGGATTTAAAACATTTTTAAAGTAGTGCGACTATTTATTTGGTCTATTTAGGAATACGTGTTTCTTGAATATATATTTTAATTGAAAGTAGGAGGTTTAGTCACCTCCAGACATAATTTGTTTTACAGATTTTTCATAAACAAAAAACAACTGTTTCCTAGTAAGTTATTTTAGGATTTTAAAGATATAGGTACACATTTAAAATTCAAAACTAGCATGACACAAAACGCTTATTAATTGTAAAACAACTAAGCAATTGTTATTGTAATATCTTTCATTCAAACATACGGAGTCTTAATACATACAGTGAAGGATCGTTTAATCAGGTGCCATAATATATAATTATGTATATCAAATGTATGTATGCATAAAAAACATGGCCTTAATTATTCGTACCGGAAATATACTTTAGCAGAACACAATTGTTAGGACTGAGATTACATCAAAAAACAAAAACAATGGTAAAACGTCAATTTATCGCCTACATCCAACTAATGTGTATACCTTTGTGATTGAATTGTCTGATTATATAAAACAAAACTGTAAACTAGATACTAAAATATTCTTAAAAGATAGTAACATGAATATTCTTAGCAACAACCCAATTGCCCGGGATTTTTTGGACATTTTGTAGTATTAGATTTTAATCAACTATCAATAAATATACCAGGCGAGATGGTAATAAGAAAAGTTGTATAGACCACATTTTCTTAAAAAGTAATAACATAACAATGAACTGACTTTTACCAATTATTGTGCACTCTAAAACAAGTGATCATTATTCAACCCTATTATCAATAAAGATACAGAATAACAATCAAAATATACAAACATATCAAAAACTAATTTACAAAAATTTGACGGCTTATTACATACAGTTTACTTAATATTATTTTTTCATCAAACGATATAAATACTTAATTACCATTTTACTTTTCAAGAAATACAAATGAGATATGATATATCGATAGAGTTGTTAAAAGAGCATCTTGTGGCATATCTGTTATTTTATGTCACTTCCAGTTTAACAGAAAGTGACAATAACTTTTTTATTTTAAATGGGACAAATTGGTATATTATTACGTATTTTGATAGGAAATAATATTCTGAATAATGATACCGCATTTGATACTTTTTGTTTTATACTGATAAAAAAGATCAATTTTTTAAATTTTGAAATAGTGTGCAATGAATGCGTTAAAAGTTTTAATTTTTAATCAAGTAATCTTAGAAAAATAATATTTATTGAATTTCATTACTTGAATCTTTTATACTCCTATTTAAAATTTTCAAACCACTAATTTTGGCATTTATTTAATCTTTTTAAATAGCACGTTATTATGAACAACTTCTTTTGAAATGCAATCAGTAAATATTATAAATATCAGTAAACACTAAAATTCACGGCAAATTTATTTGAGTGACAAATTATAATTGCACTTGACAAGATGTCAGGTATTATGTCAATTAGAAAATAATTGAAGATCGCGTCAAAACGCAGCCACATATTTAAGAAAACAAAGCCTTAATAATTAAATGCGTTTATTTATGTGACTTAGTATTTTACTTCTTATAGGCTTATTTATCAACCGATTAAAAAAATAATCATATCAAATTATTGAGAAAAAAAACGCATTTCAAAAGTGATTGTTCCCAATAACGTGCTATTTAAAAAAATAAAGTAAATGCCAAAATTACTGGTTTGGACATTCTAAATAGACGCATAAAAGGTTTAAGTCATAAAATTCAACTAAAACCATTTTTCCGTGATTACTTTATTAATAATAAAAGTTTTACTTTCAACACGGCACCCTATTTTAAAGTTTTAAAAAATTATTTTTTCTATGAGTATGAAACGAAAAGTGGCAAATGCAGTATCATTGTTCTCAGATTATTATTTTCTGTCAAAATACCTAAGTGAAAAACGTATAATAAAATAAAAAAGTTAGTGTCACTTCCAGCTAAAGAGGAAATGACGGAAAATAACTGAATATGCCAAAAAATGCTCTTATACCAATTCCATCAATATACCAAATTTCATATGTTTATCTTGAGAGTAAAAGAGCTATGAAATGGTTCCTTTTGCCTGGGTCACCCAGTACCAACGATTACAAATGCAAACAAAAACTATAGAAAGAGGATAAACAACAAGATTATAGATGCTAAATACGATTCTAAAACCATTTATAGAATGACTTGTAAAAACAATAATAAATAACAACAAAAAACAATTTAAGTACGGTAAATCAGAACCAAATTCCACTAAAAGAAACAGACCAAATTACTGAAGTATTTAATACGCATTACTTAACGCTTGACCAAAAGATGGCTAAAGACATAATGTAACGAAGTTACTAAATTTTCTGTAATTCTCTTATTTATCTATAGAATTACTCGGTTCTTTTTCCAACTTAAATTAATCATTTTCAAGATTCATATTGACGACTAAGATTTGCCCGGTAAAGTTAGTAAAGTTTCTATTTTGTTAATAAACGCGCGACCGCGTTAGTTATTAATTTATCATCGCGTTTAATACCTCAGCACCGTTCGTGTCCATACCACCACTACGGTTACCACGTTTACTAAATACCGCGCATGCCCGTGCTCTATATAACGCAATGCACGAGTTCGCAATGGGCAGTTACCCGGTAATAGAAAATACGGCTATTAAACTTTATATTGGCAATAAAGAAGTTTTAATCATCTCAGTATATAAACCACCCAAGAAAACATTAAACTTCAAACAGTTAGATGAGCTTTTCAAAGAAGACATTCCAACAATAGCCGCTGGAGATTGGAATGCCAAAAGCAGAATCTGGGGTTGCATAACAGAAAATGATGCCGGGAAAAAATTGGAAAACTACACAGATAGAAACACTATACAGGTAGTAGCTCCCTTAGAGCCAACACATTATCATCATCAAACACCAGATATACTAGATATTGCAGTAACTAAAAACCTTAGCCATAACATTGCAGTAGAAAACCTTGATTCCTTAAGCTCATCCATTCACCTATCCTTATAACAATATCAGAGTCCTTTACCAAATCCCCTCTACCTGATAAAGAAATAACAAACTGGGAAACATTTCAAGAACTTTTAAAAAACACCATTCCCATCCCAACTCCACTCACAGTGAAGGAAATAGATTTTCAGGTTGAAAATATCACAAACACTATAAAAACAGCCTATAATAACGCCACCATTAAAATCCCCATCCCTAACACCCACCTCCTGGTTTTCCCAATGAGAATAAAAAATCTAATAAAAACTAGAAACAGACTAAATAAACAGGCAAGGTTATACAAAGACCCAGAAACAAAAAAAATTGCGAATAATCTAACTAAAAGAATAAAAAATGAAGTTTTCGATTTTAGAAATGAAAGGTGGAATAATTTTTTAGAAGAATTAAACACTGACGACGAAAATCATAAAAACTACTGGAGAGTCTCAAAGATACTGAGAGGAAAAACAAAAACTGAGTTCCCGCCCATAAAAGCAGAAGATGGTTGCCTAGCATACACTGACTTAGAAAAAGTCGAGGCTTTTAACACAGCACTTGAAAAACAATTTAGCTTAAATAACATACCAGAAAACAATCAAATAAACACAGAAGTACAAGAATCATATAACACAATTGAAAAAATTCCAATTGAAAACATTAGAAGCCCAAAAAAAAAAAATAAATCTAAATGAAATTAGAGACTTAATAAAAAACCAACTAAATAGAAAAGCACCTGGTTATGATGGCATAAATAATAAAATGTTAAAAATGCTACCTGATAATATACTTTTAGATTTAAAAATTATATTTAATCAATGCCTAAACCTGTGCCATTTCCCAGAAATGTGGAAAAGGGCTATAATAGTACTAATACCCAAACCGGGGAAAAACCCAGAAAAACCGGAAAACTACCGCCCAATCAGTCTGTTACCATCAATTGGAAAAATTTTTGAAAAAGCGGTACTTAGCAGACTGAGAGAGGAATGCGTGGAATTAAAAATTATCCCCGACGAACAACACGGATTTGTGCGGGGCCTCTCAACAGAAATGCAGCTGGCGAGGATCCAACAAAGTCTTGTGGACTCCTTCAATGCGAAGTATTCAACCGCCATGATCGCACTCGACGTCGATAAAGCTTTCGACAGGGTGTGGCATGGAGGTTTAATTCATAAAATGGCAAAATTCGGTATGTCTTCAGGGCTGATAAAACTTACACAAAGTTTCATTAAAAAAAGAAAATTTACTTCAAAGGTAAATGACAAAACATTACCTTATAGGGAGATGAAAGCCGGAGTTCCTCAGGGATCACCACTCTCACCTACCCTATTTAACATCTATCAGGCTGACATACCGAAAAATAGTCATTATTCAGAGTTGGCTCTGTTCGCGGATGACACTTGTGTCTTCGCCAGTTGCAAGTACCTGGATCAGATAACTGCATACATCCAAAGTCACCTTGACAAAATTTGTTCATGGGCTAATGATTGGAAAATTAAAATAAACGAAAGCAAAACGGAAGCCATATTAGTCACAAAAAAAAAAGACCGTGACATTCCCAACCTGGTAGTGTTGGGCAAGGAAGTCCCCTGGATGAACGAAATACGTTACCTAGGAGTAATTTTCGATAAAAAAAACACGTTTGAATCACACATCAAGAGGCAAATTAATTTATGTAATGGCCTTGTGCAAAGTCTTTACCCTTTTTTAAATAGAAAAAGTAAAATGTCGATTAGCAATAAACTCCTCTTGTACAAGCAGATCATAAGGGCAAAGTTGTTGTACGGATCCTGTGTTTTGACCAACATAACAAGGTCAAATTTTAAAAAGTTGGAAATCTTTCAAAACAAGGTACTCCGGATGATAACGGATGCCCCGAGATATGCCAGAAACATTGATATACGGGAGGACTGCCGTATCAGTACAATCGAGGAGTTTATTGTTATGAAGCATACAAAGTTCAAGGAACGGGTTAAAGCCCTACAAAACAAGGAACTAAGAAAGTTCCTATTAAAATGGCGAGAACACCGTCCATGGAAGGGTATTTTTTACAAATTTTAATTAAAATTAAAACTAAATCTCGTATTCTCTTCTCTCTCTTTTCTCTTTCTCTCTTTTCTTTGATCTCTAAAACTCTTAGAAATCTTATACATTAAACGCTCCACGCGCACGAAAACCACCAAACCTCCTAAATAGCCAAATCAAACAAAACCTAAAACAACATTCTACCGAACAAATCTGCCGCATAAACACAATGCGGTAGAAACGAGGTTCACACCGCCAAGAACGAGCAGAATTCAACAATAAAGACGCACTACAGATTTTGCCTTGGGGGGCGGGGCTTGCGCTTGGGCTCGCAGCCAATGCCAACGTCCCGCCGAACATATAAATATAACCACACACACCTTCTCCTGACAGTTAAATCCCGTGCTTGGCGCCATCATGATCCAAAGCACTCCGATGCGACCCAGCAAAATAAAGAAAGGCGCCTATAAACAAGTACGAGCTTCGCTCGTACTTTGATCAGTTGGGACCAGTAGAAAAGCTTTTGGTCAAAGAAAACTAATTAAAAAAGGACCATTTATAAGAGATTGTTTAACAGGTGCTGCCCCGGCAACGCTGTGAGCTTCACGATCATTTGTTTTTACGGTTTTTGGGGTATCATGCTTCTAAGAATCATGATGTGATAAGAGCTCCGCTCTACTTTTTTCATTCGACCGTCTTCCTTCAAAGATTGCCGATCCAAGTGACAAGCAACTCGTTAAACAGCTGCCCTGAAGAGTTTGGATGAGCCATCTGTGTAGATCCTAGAGCAATGAGTTTTGTATTCTCACTATTCACTTTTTCCCTGAATTGTTCCCTTGAAAACCAACCGATGTATTTCATACTAATACTAACATACTAACTATTATTCTATGTCCAATCCCTTATACATTTCGAAGGCTTTAATGCATATTTCAAGCAAAGAATTGAGAGTCAAAAGCAGTCATACAGGAGGATGAAGGTTGGTGAAGACTTAGGTCTAGGTCACGCCTGATAAAGGTGTTTTTTTATGGCGATGAAAATAAGTATGCTGAAATGAATAATATGACTCCAGCACACACTTATGCATAATATATCAACCTTTTGTAAAAATTCAATAATTTTACCTAAATAAAACATACATTTTTAGCAAATCATGTTTCATAAAAGCCTGCATTGGAATATGCCAAACTGGTTTTGCCATATGTCTTTTCTAATATCCTTTATTTTATATTGGCCTTTATATTAAGGCCAATATAATGAAATAAGGAAAACATTATCAGAAACGGAATAAGGAATGCAATAAACCATTAACGGATTGAATCGGAGCTACAGAAGCCGAGATAATAATGAAACAGTGGAAAAAACAAAAGAAAACTGGTTTTTTTATACCGTACCATTTTTTTTTCCTCAAATGATTATTGGCAAATTTTAAAGTAAGTCCTAAACTAACAATTTCCAGTAAAAAAACCCAAGAAAAAAAAATTTTTTTTTTGGTCGAAAATCGAAAGGGGTATACCCACGAAAAACTTCGGAAAAAATGGTTTTTATTTTTTTTTAAATAAACTATAACTCTGACAACTTTTTGTATTGAATAAAAGTTCTTGGGAATATTAAGAGGTATCCGTCTGTCAAAACGAATCGGTTTTAGCTATTATAGAATCGGAGAAAATTGAAAAAAACTATTAATCATAAATATCGAAATATCAAGAGCCCTATGGAAAAACATCAACTTTTTATTTTTCTATCTTGTACTACTTCAAAATACCTTTAAAAGAGGTTATTACCAATTCGACTCTAAAATGAACAGAAAACCTACTTTTTGGCATTTTTCGAATTTCGAACAAAACCCGGGGTCAAAATGAACATTTTTTCAAAATATGCTCCGAATTTAAAAATTTTTTCTTCTGGTTAAAGACCATTCAAAAACTAGTAAAAAAGCTTTATGATAAAATTTTCCACGATTTATACGAGTGCCACAATATAAAGGAAAAGATCAGGTCGCATGAGAATTCATGTATGGGGATAAGACAAACGGGTTTTTCCGTGGATTTTTTTGATTTTTTAGTTTTATTTTTGAGAGCTAATAGTAATAAAATATCAAAAGAATTGACAGGAGGAGAATAACGAATAAAAGAAATCATAAACGAATTGAATCGAAGCTATAGAAGCCGAGATATAAGTAAAAATGTGGGAAAAACAAAAGAAAACTGGTTTTTTCCCACCGTACCATTTTTTTTTCCTAAAATGATTATTGGCAAATTTTAAAGTAAGTCCTAAACTAACAATTTCCAGTAAAAAAACCCAAGAAAAAAAAATTTTTTTTTTGGTCGAAAATCGAAAGGGGTATAGCCATGAAAAATTGCGAAAAAATGGTTTTTATTTTTTTCTAAATTAACTGGAACTCTGACAACTTTTTGTTTCAAATAAAAGTTCTCAGGAATATTACGAGGTATTCGCATGTCAAAATGAATCGGATCTAGCTATTATAGAATCGGAGAAAATTCAAAAAAAGTGTAAAACATAAATATTGAATTATCAAGAGCCCTATGGAAAAACATCAACTTTTTATTTTTCTATCTTGTACTACTTCAAAATACCTTTAAAAGAGGTTATTACCAATTTGACTCTAAAATGAACAGAAAACCTACTTCTTGGCATGTTTCGATTTTCGAACAAAACCCGGGGTCAAAATGAACATTTTTTCAAAATATGCTCCGAATTCAAAATTTTTTTCTTCTGGTTAAAGACCATTCAAAAACTAGTAAAAAAGCTTTATGATAAAATTTTCCACGATTTATACGAGTGCCACAATATAAAGGAAAAGATCAGGTCGCATAAGAATTCATGTATGGGGATAAGACAAACGGATTTTTTCGTGGATTTTTTTGTTTTATTTTTGAGAACCAATAGTAATAAAATATTAAAAGAAGTGACAGGAGCAGAATAACGAATAAAAGAAATCATAAACGAATTGAATCGAAGCTATAGAAGCCGAGATATAAGTAAAAATGTGGGAAAAATAAAAGAAAACTGGTTTTTTCCCACAGTAAAATTTTTTTTTCCTAAAATGATTATTAGCAAATTTTAAAGTAAGCCCTAAACTAACAATATATAGTAAAAAAACCCAATAAAAAAAATAATTTTTGTTTGGTCGAAAATCGAAAGGGGTATAGCCATGAAAAATTGCGAAAAAATGGTTTTTATTTTTTTCTAAATTAACTGGAACTCTGGCAACTTTTTGTTTCAAATAAAAGTTCTCAGGAATATTACGAGGTATTCGTATGTCAAAATGAATCGGATCTAGCTATTATAGAATCGGAGAAAATTGAAAAAAAGTGTAAAACATAAATATTGAATTATCAAGAGCCCTATGGAAAAATTTCAATTTTGTATGTTTCTATCATATACAGCTTTAGAGTAGCTTTAAATAAGGTTATTACCGATTTAACTCTAAAATAAACGGAAAACCTATTTCTTTGCGTTTTTCGATTTTGAAGCAAAATCAGGCACCAAAATGAGCATTTTTTAAAATATGCTCCGAATTCAAATTTTTTTTTTCTAGGTAAAGACCATTCAAAAAGAAGTGAAAAAGCTTTATGACAAAATTTTCCACCATGTATACGAGTGCCACAATATAAAGGGAAATGATTAGGTCCCATAAGAGTCTATGTATTGGGATAATGCAACCGAGTTTTTACATCGATTTTTTTTAATTTCTCACTTTTATTTTAAGAGACACATGTAGTAAAATATGACAGAATTAACAAGAGGAAAAATAGGAATAAAAGAAACCATCAACGAATTGAATCGAAGCTATAGAACCCGAAATATTAGTAAAAATGTGGGAAAACCAAAACAAAACACTTTTTGTCTTAAAATGGCTATTGACTAATTATATTGTAAGCCCTAAACAGATAATTTCTAGTAAAAAAACCAAAGAAAACCATTTTTTTTGTTCGAAAATCGACAGGGAAGGATTAAAAAAGGTTATAACCGATTTGACTTTAAAATGAACTAAAAACCTCTTTATTTCCATTTTTCAATTCTCGAAGAAAATCTGTATTCAAGATGAACATATTGGTTCAAGATCATTCAAAAAATGGTAAAAAACCTTATTGACAAAATTTTCTACAATTTATGGGAGTGCCACAATAGAAAAG
Source organism: Anthonomus grandis grandis (assembly GCF_022605725.1). Taxonomy (NCBI): domain Eukaryota; kingdom Metazoa; phylum Arthropoda; class Insecta; order Coleoptera; family Curculionidae; genus Anthonomus; species Anthonomus grandis. The sequence continues at coordinate 20,833,754 of NC_065558.1, forward strand.
GAAAAGATTAAACCGTATAATAGTCTGTGTATTGGGATTGGATAAAAGAATTTTCACGCCGACTATTTCTATTTTCCATTTTTATTTTAAAAGGCAAATATATTAAGAGATAAAAAGAATTTAAAAGAAAAAAAATAGAAAACCATCAAGGAACTGAATAGAAGCTATAAAATCTGACATATAAGAAAAAGTTAAAAAAAAGAAATTGAAGCACGTTTTTTACACTACAACTGGTTTCACATTTATATTCTATTTAACCCCTACTTTAAAAAAATCCCATAAACTAATATTATTACTACTAATTATTACTCTTATTTTCTTTACAAATAATTTCAAGCTATTAATAACCTTAAGCCTTAATAACCCTGTTTCTTACGATTACAACTACGACTGTCATAAATAAAAAAATATATAATAATCACTATTTTCCTTATATATAAACCTAAATAAATCGAATGCCAACTCTCAATCAAATGAATAAAATAAGAAAGAAAACTTATAGTCACGTGACTCTTTTTTTTCTATTGCCCCTGTGCCGAGCACATTTACCCACAAGTTTCAAGCAGAACAACAGTAATTATGATGAATAATGGCTCATATCACATCTACCTATATCTCAAACAAATTTGAAAAACTCATTGTGTCACTTAATAATCCAAAAACTTATATCTAACACTCTAACCTATACATATATTATATATTATATGCTTATTTATTTTATTGAATTATATGAAAAGTTCCGATAGTCACGTGACCTTAAAATTTAATATTGCAAAAATTTGCTAAAAATTGATAATTTTATCCTATAAAAACCCCAAATACCAAATGTCAAACAAATCAGACCCATAGGAAAAAAGTTTTGATTGTCACGTGGCCTTGAAACTTAATATTTTAAAAATTTATTAATTATCAATATTTATAACCTTAATAAACCTTAAATACCAAATTTCAACCAAAGCGGACAAATAGAAAAAAGTTTTAATAGTCGCGTGACCTTTAAACTTAATATATCAAAAATTTGTTAAAAATTAATAATTATTTCCTAAATAAACCCCAGATACCAAACATCAATCAAATCGGACCCATAGGAAAAACCTTTTGATAGTCACGTGACCCTCAAACTCAATAATTTAAAAATTTGATACAAACCAATAATTATTTCATAAATAAACCCCAAATACCAAATTTCAATCAAATCGGACCAATGGGAAAAAAGTTTTGGTAGTCACGTGACCCTAAAACTCAATATTTTAAAAATTTGTTAATAATCAATAATTATTTCCTAAATAAACCCCAAATACCAAATTTGAATCAAATCGGACCCATAGGAAAAAAGTTTTAGTAGTCACGTGACCCTAAAACTCAATATTTCAAAAATTTGTAAAAAATTAATAATTATACCCTAAACCAAACCCAAATACCAAATTTCATTCAAATCGGGCAAATACCAAAAAAGTTAAAAAAAAAAAAAATTACCATATAAAATAATAATACTTATTAAATCCCGATTAGATTTTTTTTTTATCATTAGGACCCACTGTGTTGTAATTTTTGTCTAGCAAAATGCCTTGTATAGACACTGTGTCGCATGAATATTATATTATATTACACGGAAAATGCTAAAACGTCAAACGTTGCCGAATTATCACGGCTAAAAGAACCCGATTTGGTAAAAGATATGCACATATTCGGATTCTCCAGAGTCTCTGGAATAATTTCGTACCAATTTCAGGAAGTTCTGAGCTATTTTAAGCATTTTATCAATGAAATTAGGAAGCAAGTCCGAGCCAATTCATCCACGTTGACGTCATGCTGTCAAAACGTAAAAGTCAGCCGTAAAAGTCGGCATTAAAATCGCGCGTAGACGTCAAAATCGACCATTTTCAGACGATGATTTCGGGTATAAAAAAAGGCTTTTACCTTATGATATGTACATGGAAAAATAGTATAAAGCCTTAGGAACAGTTTAACATCAATTCTGGACCGATTCCAGTCGATTTTAGTAGTTAAATTTCGATTATAAAAAGGGTCTTTTTTCGGCGAAAATCGCCGTGTTCGTTGCCATGCGCACGCCAGCCAAAACGCCGGTCATAGGTGACTCGAATGTACCTCTTGTGTGGGTAGATTTTTAACGATTTTTCGTACTTGGGACTTTTTTGAAAAAAAATTACTTTTAGGGTACTTCTAAAAATAGCGAAAAAATGAAATTTTAGTATGTTATAGTAAAATGAATGGCGCATCTGCTCGATTGGTTTTAGTTCTTCTATCACATACCGGGTGCGCACAATTAATTTCCAAAGTCAAAAAATGTTAAAAAATTCATAACTCAAAAACGGTTTTACTTAAAAGTACGGTTGAAATTGCAAAAGATTCTGCTTATCACACGCTACAAACCGCCCATAAGCCATTTGGCTCTAAGTGGCGCCACTAAAAAGTTATTAAGGCTGGAACAAAAAAAGTGTGAAAAAGGGTATTTTTAACTGAGCGCTGCTCACCCTGTATAAATGATAGCGTTAAACTTAATACACCGTTTTATTCGGAAAAGATGCAGGTTTAATTAATCCCAATGAAATTTTTTTAAATTTTGCACCATAAAAATTTTACACAGAAAAAACTAAAAAAAATCATTTTTTTTGGGTTTTTTTGATTTTTTTCCCAAAAAAAAAAATTTTTTCAAAAAAAGTCCTTAATAAAAATTGTAGTTCTCGATGAGGCACATACATTTTCTGTGAGTCACTATTTCCGGAAAGATACCGTTAAACCGTCAGAGGGTCTGCAATATCACACATGTCTGAAACTTTGAGCGTTAAAAAAAAATACTTCCCGTATGCTGAGAATAACCAAAAACTATACCGCACTGTCTCACGTAAACTCCAATCGATCCGGAAAGTTTCATAACATTCAAAGAAGCGTTGCGACCTGTAGCGAATTCCCATTGAAAAAATTGGACAAAAAAAAATTTTTGACTTTGAAGGCGTCCTAGTGCTAAACAAAAAAACAAATGAAAATTTGTAAATAATCAGATTAAAGCCTCATATTTTTAGATTATAAAAAGGTAAAAATCACTTCTCCACCCTAATTAGAAAAAAAGTTATAAGCACTTTTATCCGACGAGTCCCGAGGTCGTGCGAAAACTCCCAAAAAGAAGCGGCCCTCTATAAGAGCTACGCTCTTATAACAAGTGGATGTCTCATATCAATAAACCGGCAAGAGCATAAAAAGCTAGTCCGGAAAAAACAGTGGATAACAACAATGGGCAGTTAGTTGTTGAGTTGGCAATTGGGCAGTTCAGCAATTGATACATTTAGCAATTGAGCAGTCAAAAACGGCGGTCTCACTCAGCAGAATACCACAGCAGACCACCCAGAAATGGCGGACAACAGCGTTAACTCGCTCCCTATAGTCAGTGGGGGGCCTAACCACCGACGAAGACGTCAATATACGCAGAAGGAACCTTCTAACAGCGAGCAAACGGCGGCACTAGAAAAAAATGAAGAACTAGAGCGGGGTAAGTCTCTAGCTGGCAGACCCTACCCCCTCCAAAAACCTCTCCTTGAACGGAGATATTCAAAAACCCCATGCCCTTCCTTGTATCCCGACCAGAACATGGAAGCAGAAAAAGCTTATCATAGTGCAGAGGTGTACAGAACTATCTGCAAAAGCCTCCAAACCAAGATAGATATCCTGCGGTCGAGTATTGAAGAAAAAAACCTAAAATATAAAACACTCGAAAGTAAAAACGAAAAACTTAAAAACAAATTAAAAAACACTGAGGAAGAGGTCGATCTCCTCAAAGAACAAAATTGTATCTTCAATACTCAACTGCAGGAAATGAATGATAATATGGAAAAAATTCTTAAAATCAATGAAAAACTAGAAAACGATAACAAAAACTTTGCCGGGCAGCTGGGGGCGTTGAGTGACCAGTTGAACGACAATCAAAAAAGGAAAACTCAAGAAAGAGATCTTGGAAAGATGCAAACATCTCCTCCCCGCAAGAGGAGGAGATGATGCAATCTGAAGACTCGGAAATAAACTCCGACATGGAAGAACCTGGTCCCTCAACGCACTCAAAGGCTGCGATAAACAGCAAGCCGGGAAAGCTGGACACAATACCGGAAAAAAAATCCATTATTCATGCCTCTCAATAATCTGTCTATTGCAGGAAAAAGGAAGAGTGCTGAACCTAGCAGCCCCAAGATTCCCAAGGTTGTCATTAGACACCTCAAATTGGGCAAAAAAGTACGAAATGATAATGAACAACAAAATAAATATACTAAAGGTACAAAAGGAGAGGCTAGGTTTGGTACTCTTCCCAAAAACAGCACAGGACCACAGAAACCTGACTGCTCTCCTTAGGGAGAGGGAGATGGAATTCCACTCCTTCTTCCTTAAGGAGGACAGGAAGGTAAATCTTATCCTAAGAGGTTTCGACAAAAACTTTAACCTGAAAGAGATAGAGGATGCACTAAACCAGATGGGATTCGAGCCAGAAGAAATGGGCTGGTTTAACACCGGCCCAGGTCGAAAAAGGCAAACGGATTTCATCCGGTTCTTGATTAATAAAGAACAGGAGGACATTAACAAGGTCGACAACCTCATGAACATTAGGGTCCGAGTGGAGCGCCTCAAAACGTTCAAAATTAACAACATAAGGCAGGAGGGACAGTGCCATCGCTGCCAGGAATTTGGGCACGCCGCGAGCAATTGCAACGCGGGGCCGCGTTGCCATAAGTGCAAGGAAAAACATATTTATACAGAATGCAAAAAAGAGCGAGCAGCACCGGCCCAGTGTTGCATTTGTGGCGGCGACCATCCGGCCAGTTACTGGCGCTGTCCCAAAAACTCTAATTTCATTATCAGTAAAAAAAACTACGCTGATGCGTTAAAAAGAGAGCCCACATCGGGTCCGATGTTCAGGGGGACGGAGACTACAAGAGATCCCGGTTTGGAGGCTAAACAGATCAAAACACCTTTGCAAAATAATACTTTATTAACTCTTTTATCCTTGCCGGAGGATGTAATAAATTTAAAAATAGATAATTTAATCACTAAATTAAACAAACTAACTTCAAACCCGGCGTTTAAATTGTTATTATAAAATCTTTTCTCTTTTCTAAAAAACATTAAAAAAAACATATATAATAAAAAAAGTAAACACAACACCGGCCCAAAACCGACGAGCTGAGTGGGCATCTCCTAGATCTGTGAATCCAACCAATCCCAGCCGCCCACCCGGCTTATAAATACGACCAACGCTTCCACATCCCATTCAGTCAATTTCCACGTTTCGTGCCATCACAAGCTGGAGCACCTCGATGCGACCAAGAAAAAAAAGATAGGCGCCAAAAACGTAAACAAAACAAATGGCATCAGGAAACCGGCAAGAGCCATCGATGCTACGCCGGAGAATTCAGTGTATAGCTGAGTGGGCAGTCCGTTGAGTGGCAGTCTGTTGAGTAGGATTCCACTGAGAACAGTCCGACCGAGGTAAGCCCCACAGTACCTACATCACTCCGCCGCCGCCAGCTCCTTCACTCCGGCGCTGTTGCCATCATGTAAGTATAGTAGGTAAGAAGGTAGGCAAATCCCTTTTTCCTATTCCTAGTGTCTACAGGATACACGGGGTTGCGTGCCGGACCGTTACGGGGTAACACTGTGTATTCCTTAAAAACTGCTAGGGGGCTTCGTGTTGGACCGTTACGAGGTAGCCCCTTGCATTGGACATTATTCACAACCTGACAACCTTGCCATCTTCTACCTATATAATTAAGACCGCGCCTACCGACATTTTAAACAGGGTTGGCCAAGGTTACGAGCGACCGCATTTATATTAGACTGCTTAATTATCCTGTGGGTGACTTACCGCTTACCATTCCGAATAATATCGACCGTTTCATACTTTATTTTCTCTGGGCTGTATCTGATCCGTTCATTCACTGCCATAAATTACCGTACTGCTTTTACATTTTGCTTACCGACATGGGTTCTCTTCATTGCAACCCTCCTTTTCCCGCACCGTACCGTATTGAATTTGGCCGTATGTAAGTCTTATTGAGAAGTGTTAGCAAAGAGATGACATGTTAGGTTTTGGGATGAATAAATGTGATTTTGTTACAATGTTCTGTTTGTTACTCACACAGAAGACCTGGATTACTTTCTCCACTGTCTAAAGGCTACCTGATTGGCCGTGGTCCCTCATCCACATTAAACTTGAGGGTGGCGCCCGAGATAATAGTTGGATAACCAACTACAAACTTTATAAATAACCCAGAAGATCGGGAGGGGATTAAAACAATTAGTAAGCGCCAGTAAATACCATTACAATAAATAAAATTTACAAATTCGTTCCGATTATCAGTTTACAGAAAGATACAATCCTTGCAGTCTTTTTTTACAACCCGTTACAGAGCAAGAAATAGGCAATATTAGATCACTTCTTAAGCACAATTCTGCCCCAGGATACGACCAAATAACCGCAAACATTTTTAAACACTCTATAAACTATACAGGGTGGTTCATCGAAAACGTACCGCAAGGCATTACAGGGTGAGAAGAAACTTTTCGGCAAAATCCAAAAATACGTCAAGTATGTTTGGTAGGGGGACATAAAAACCATTTTAAAAAACTCAACCTCCTAAACGAGGGTGGTTTCTAATTTTTTTAAAATCGGGCGGGTGGTCAAGTGGTACTCTTTAAAAGAGCATTGTCATTCCCTATACAACGCTACTTAGTTTTTAAGAAACGAGTCACTCGTTCAAGAAATAGCCCTTGAAAGTTGAACAATAATGTGTGACGAAAAATGCAAAAAACGATTTAATGCTTACCATATTAATCAAGTAAATGCTCGAAGTGCTGTCCGCCAACGTTCATACAATGATACAAGTTATCTTCAAGCCGTTGCCGAACGTTTAGAAGCATTTGCGGTGTCTGCACACTTCGTAACATACGTTAATAAATCTTCTTCGCAATTCTTCTAATGTAGCAGATGGAGTTTTGTAAACTACGGATTTTAAGTGTCCTCCACAAGATGTTCTCTTCTATGATATTTGTTATACTCTATTTCAGAAGTGTGTAGAGCAATAAAACCTCATTAGGTATGCAAAAGTGGTACCTGGTGATCCACCAATATTTTATGCCACTACCTTAGTTGGGTATTAGTTTCAATGTAAAATTCTTTCTTTTCGTTGATTGCAGGTAGTGCCACCCGGTTTTGGGTCAATTTATGAGTTTTGCCCATTGTTACCCACTGATAAACATTGAAAACGGTTCGTGCAACTGGGACTTGTTTTTTACCTTATAATTAATGTAGTTAAATGCTATGTTATTTTAGAAAGTTACTTTTGTTTAAATGGAATAATATATTTTTTTCACAAATTTATTGAACATAATATGTAGAGTAAAACAGTTGAAAATGTCACTTTTGGATCTGGCACTTTTTGAACAGTGTATAACAATTTTAAATTATAATAGATTGTAGTCTTCCTCTTGACATTATAATTAAAGGATCGACTGTCTGATCGATGAGGTTGTCAAGATCCCACATTTTGTCCTCTTGCTTAATTACATGCTGGACTGCTTTTCGCCAATTCTCTGGTGTCGCTTCCGTAATGGCTTGATCAAACAGTAGCTTAACATCTTTCATTTTAAAAGTCGTGTTTTGTCTTGCTACAAATCCTTTTACCTGCGCCCATATCAGTTCTATAGGATTTAGTTCGCAATGATATGGCGGTAAGCGCAGTACAGTTATATTATATTTTTCGTCTATATCTTCGGTGTATTTCATGAAACGAGTTTTGTGTAAGTTTGCTATTGCCAGCAGTTCTTTTTTTATCAAATTTGCTTCAAACGCAATACCTTTTGCAATCAGCCAATCGATAATTTCTTGCTTTCTCCAACTTGAAGTTGGCGTCTTCTCTATTCGCCGTGAATGATAGCTTGTGTTATTCATAACCACCACCGAATTAGCCGGAAGAAATTTTATCATTTCACCAAAATAGTCCTCGAAAACGTCTGAGTTCATGTCTTCATGGTAATCTCCTGTGCGAGTCGACTCAAAGGTTAGAAGACCTTTTAAAAATCCCTCTTCGCTTCCAATATGTGTGATTATAAGTCTTTTTCCTTTTCCCGAAGGTACTTTAATACCCGTAGACAGGCCTTCTATGAAAGCTTGGCGAGCACTGGTTATATTTTTGTCTTGCCACATTTTTTGGACTATATAATCTTCGTTAATCCACGTCTTATCAAGATAAAAAACTTTCTTTTGCTCCCTGCGGTACTGCTTGATACTTCTTAAGTATTGTCGTCTCCAACAAACAATTTCGTCGCTCTCCAGTAAAAGTGCTTTGCGGTTATGCTTTTCCCAGGCAAAATCCATATTTTTTAAAGTTTTCCATAAAAGTTTTCTACTTATCAACGGAATACTGTCATCTCGGCCAAGCTCCATTAAAATTTTGTCTAGGGTGGGTATTTCCTTTTTAAAATAAAAAGAGTGAACTTTTCTTCGAATTATACATTTAGCATTTTCATCAAGGACTTTTGTAGGTCGTCCTGGCTTTTGCTTGGGAGATTCCACTTGACCTGCTACTTTTCTTTCCCGCAACAATTTGAAGATGGTGGACTTTCCAATTCCACTCATTCGAGAACATTATTCAACAATTTCTTGCACAGTAAAACTAGGGTAATCGTGTTTTATGCAATCATGTACATTTAAAATAATAACTTTTTCACTCAGCGATAGTGGAGAATTTTTAGTACATCTTTTCGTTGGACTGAATACCTTCATTTTTTAAATATTGGGATAATAATATTGTGATTACACTACAGCGTAGCAGTGACTACTAACGTTTAAAATATGATTTAAAAGTATTTATAGTCTGTATATATTACCTGACCCCATTTTTGCATGTTACAAAGCGTTAAAAGATAGGTACCTATACAAAAGGATTAAAAGTATTTATTTAGTATTCAATCTCTTTCAAAATAAAGGCATTTAATCCGTGAAAATTAAATTCATAAATATTATAAGTACCTGCGCCTATGAACTACCACGAAATGTAGCCAAACAGAACGGAATTCCCCAGTTTATTGCTCTATACACTTCTGAAATAGAGTATAGATCTGGGTCGATGGCATCTTGTAACAAATCTAGGTACATATCGCTTGTTAAATTTCCAGGAAGGAAAAAAGGACCCACAATGGCATTTCCAAAAATACCAGCCCATAAAACTTCTGGGAGGGTTGTGTGTGTGTTTTGTGGAAAATCCTTGGATTATTGTCAGCCAAACGGCAATTGTGGCGATTGCAACATCCCCCAATACTGCAATCTCCATAGCTTCATGAAACCGTGCATTTTCAATATTCGTCTTTTTGTTATGAACTGAACCTGTTTCGCGAAACTTTGCAATCAATTCCCGAACAATTTTCCCATAGAGATCATTAAATAAATCCGCGATCCGATTTCCACACTCATTGTCTTTAAAAAAAAGCTCAATAATCTCTACTCTTTCTGCACTTAAGTACACCATAATTGATGATAAATTTAAAGGTTCAACCATTTTTAAACACTTTAACCACAAAACAGGTATTTAGCAAAACTACTTAACCTAATTTAAAGGGGAAGACAGAAACTGGATATTTTTATTCACTAAATGTGAAAGAAAGAATTTGCCGCAAAAACGACAAGTTCATTTAAAAGACAAAAAATTGTTTCTCGCATCCTTATCGCTTGTTTACTTCAAATGATTAAATTAGTGTTTTGACTTAAAAATGTGTTCACTCTGTGTTCAGTCTCACTCTCTCAATAAATTTTAATGATATCGTCACACATTATTGTTCAACTTTCAAGAGCCCATATTTCTTGAACGAGTGACTCGATTTTTAAAAGCTAAGCAGCGTTGTATAGGTAATGACAAGTCCTTTTTAAGGAGGTATCACTTGACCCCCCGTCCCATTTGAAAAAAATTAGGGGATGTCACTCCCGCTTAGGGGGTTGAGTTTTTTGAAATGGTTTTTATGTCAAAAGTTATATCCCCCTGACAAACATACTTGACGTGTTTTTGGATTTTGCCGAAAAGTTTTTTCCCACCTTGTAATGCCTTGCGGTACGTTTTCGATGGGCTACCCTGCATATAAAAAATTGAAATGTATTTTCATTTAAAAATTTGTCGATATCAAACAGAAAAGGAAATTCAGTGTCCAGTTTGAATATACAACTCTCAAACATGACAAAAACCAAAAGTACTTAGGTGTCACACTCGCTAGAATACTTTTGTTTAAGGATCACTTACCAAAAACAGTAAAGAAACTAAAAACCAGGAACAATAAAAAAAAAATTGTGCGGAAAATTTTAGACTGCTTCAGCTTATACTCTACGCTCGTCAACTGTGGACCTCGTCTACTCAGCTGTAGAATACTGTGCTCCGGTATGGGTCAACAGCCCACAGATCCACAAAGTAGATGCCTCGCTCAAGCATACAAGGAGAATGAATGCTGGCGTTATTAAATTGACTCCTACAGAATTACTTTTAGTACTGAGTGAAATGCCACTCTTAAGTCCGCGCCACATAAATGCTCTGTACAGAACGTTTAACAAGATACCACAAAATAAGGACTAGAAAGAACTATCGATCCATACAGACATCAAGAACGCGAATCACGACCACTTCCGGTCTAGAGAAGCACTAACTAAATTCGCACTAAATTCAGTAGAAGACGAATGGAGCATCACCAAAGCTTGATATCAGGAATGAACGTCAAAACAAAACAGTGATATGCGATGTAGTACCAACTTACCACCAGGCTTCGACTTACCAAGGAAAACCTAGTAAACGCTAAATAGATCTGGTACAAACTGGTACACACTAATCAGAACGCAGCATAGTAGATACTCCTATACTTTACACAAATGGGACAAGAGTCTGCTTAAGCCTATCCGGCGAGTGCAGCGAAAACCAAACAGTCAAACACGTCGTGAAGAAATTCCGTGAACGGCTTATAACGGCAGTTCAGAAGATTTTCTATTGGCAACTTCAAAATCAATAGAGTATATACATTTATGAAATATTCTTTCGTTTAAATCGAAAAATGTTAAATAACCTGTAGAAAAAAGAGTTGAAATCTGTAAACCAGTAGGCGGATATATGATATGACACCAAAAAATGGCGGATCATAATTTTGATGGTAATAGTTTTATAAATTATATTAAAAAGAAAACCTATTTTTAATTACAGTACATGGAATGTAGCGAAATACCAGATGTTTTCCGCTCCAATTAAATATACAAAAAACATACAAACCTATCGCTAATTATTTTAACTGAGAAGAGGAGAAAAAAGGAGCTAAAGGAGAAATGCCTTAAGCCTTCTTAAATTATTGCTTACCTTCTGAAATAGGACCAAGGTGCCCACCTAACCAGATCAAGGTGTTCGGAAACAAGAAATGCCATATTCTTGGGACATGTTTCTATGTTTACAATTTTTGACCGAGCCCAAGTGATTCGCTAGTTCTACCTCAGGGTATTCAAACCAGATTCCTTCCACCCAATACACTAAATTGAATATTTTTCACCCACGTTAATATTTGTAAAGCATCTGGCTTCCCAAGCTACCATTAACCAGTCTATACTAACGAGCAACTTAAACTTTTTTTAGAACGGATCTGTTGAGCTTATAAAGATTCGACTTGTCACCTTTAATTGATACAAAAAAGTAGAAGATTACAGAGCACTCTTGAACCCAGAACCTCTCAACCCAAAGTATTTTTAAGAATGATAAAACTAAAGATATATTTTAGGATTTCCAATTTGTCTCAATGTTTATTTATTTTATTTTAAAATTATTTGCGACTGAATATTGTCGGCAAAAAAAATGTAAAACGTCGGTTTCCGGAGCAGCCTAGGAACTAGGAAGACATTGCTTGTCTCATGAGGTTTATTAAATCGAATTCAATAAAGTACGCAATGATAAATTGCTACAAATTCTAAGAACAACAGTGGTAGATAGTTAAGGTTTTTATATAATTACCAATTTGCACTGTCACCAGACAGCTGTCAGTAGTACGTGTGGAACACCAACTATTGGATAAAATTAACATCAAGCGAGAAGTGCAGCAGAAATGCAGGGACATTCTGTCACCCTTGATTTTTAACCTCTATTCAAGGAAATATTTACGAGCCTCTTACTGATGCTACTAAAAAAATTGATATGAACAGCGTCAACTTAAATAATATCAGATACGCCGATGATACACTTATTGTCACTGATAACGAAAAAGATCTACAAAACCTAATGAATGAGATAACCGACTCAAAAAAAAACTTTAGAAAGTTTGGCTTAAGACTCAGTACTCGCAAAACAAAATATATGATTATTAGGAAAGAACTTATTATTAGGGATGGTGGTAACCCTTTCAATGACATAAATCTTGAGATAGTGTATCAAGGTAATATCAATGATCAGTGGGACCTAACTGTGAGTTCAAAATAAGAATAGAGAGAGCTCGAGTTGCCTTTGTGAAGATAAAAGGAGTACAAACCAGTGACGACTTGACCCTAAAGTTGTAAGTAGTAAGCTGCTATGTCCTTCCAATTCTCTTGTATGGCATAGAATCATAGACACTTACCGAGATAATGCTTAAACGCCTAGAATTCGAGATGGGTATATGGGCGGTTAAAAAAACTTAGTTGGGTATACAATTAGTAACAAAATAGTTCTCAATCGCGAGGCCAAAAATTTAGTAGTTAAAACTATCAAACAACGCGAAAATATTCTATTTTGGAAAAATCTGAGTTCTTTCATTTTACTATAAATAGCAAAATCGGCAAGCATAATCTAGGAAAGTGAATAGCATAGTCAAAGAATTTGAAGCAATGGTACGTGAAATTTTTAGACCAACTTTCTTGATCAGCTGTCAATAAAACAATAATTGTTCACATGATGGCCAACGATAGTTAAACGGTTATGGTATCAGAAGAAGAACAACTGTTTTGACAGGGAACGGATAGAATTTTTGTTAATTATCCCATTTTATTAAATAAGTTTTTTCAGCATTTAGAAAATATAAAATGGCAGGTAGAAAATAGACAAGAAAAGAAGAAAATAAGTCTTTCACATTGTGCCAAAAAAAAAACATTTAAAAATTAAACGTTCACTGAACTTCCCTATTTTACCCCCTGTTTGAACAGAATGTTTTCATTTCAAATTAAAAAGGTAAACTAGCTCGTTCGTTGCTTGCACAATTTAATTTTACAGTGGCTAAAATAACTTTTCATTGCCGAGAAAATTAAATTGGTTTTTAACCCCTAGGAAATCTTATAATGTTTCTGTATAGCGAGTTTTATATACGGAAAAACCTACTTAAGATTACATTAAATTTAAATGAATAGTACACGATTTTTATGTAAACAACTTTTAAAAAGGTTGTAGAATTCAGTACTAAAGCGAAAACTTCGCCTAGCGATATTAAGTTCATTATTAAAGAATCAAAGCAAAAGGCGTGGAGAACATTTTTCAGATTGAATGACGACCTCTCTTACAAATTGAGATTTAATTGGGGGAGATTGACTAATGTGATTTTATTTTATACCAGACGGTCTTTATTAAGTTACAGACATGAAAGATATTTGATAGAAATGCTAAACGGCAGATTTTGAGGTAATTTAATAAAATTGATTAAATGTCTAAAGTGTTCCAGTTTCGTATTAGCTTTTAACCTTTCATATTTTCAATAAAGTTGCCCTGTGAAGCTCTCAAAAGTCAGTTCCAATAAATATAGGAAGCAAAGGGCTTGATGCGATATTATCATCTTGACATCGCTTGGAACGGAGCCAAAGGTCATCGAATAATAAAAGCAGTGCTATGGATTATAGCATGTCAGAGAATGCTTGTAATTAATAGAAGGATTAGCAATGCAGAAAAAAATATGCTATTTTAACATGAAAAGTTTTAATAAAGCTATAGACATTACACTGTCACCGACTAGTAGCATTAAGTGTTAATATATTAGAAACCGACTTTACGTGAGTTTTTATACGTAAGATGAAGGGAAGACGTATATTATAATCTGTTTTATTCTTAAACCCTTCTTAATGTTCGGTCCTACATTTGGTTTTTTCAAATAACATTCTTATTATTACCAAAAGGCTAAAGATCAAGTTTCAAGTTTATTTTTGCTTAAAAATTGTAAAGATCATACAAGAGGCTTAACATCTTTATTGGAACACATATTATAATTATACAAAAATTTCATACATTCTTCTCAAAGAGACCAACGTAAAAATTGAAGAAAACAGAGAAAACACAAAGTTACAGTCTTATAATATACAGTGACCGCCTAAAGTTCCGCATAAATTCGATAAAAATTAGAGACATGATTTTTTAAGAAAACCCTCGGATCCATCAATTTTTGTTTTAAATTGCGCATTATTTCACATAAATTTTTGTATACAGGGTGGAACAAAAAAAAGATATGACGTCATCGGTCATTTTTTTAAATGGAATGCTATATTTTTTATTGCATTTATGAAATATAGGCGAAATTCCAAGCAAGTTTCGTATAACACACCTTATCTCAAAACTCAACTGTTTCCGAAATATTTACATTTAAATAACAAGAAAACAAATAAGTACGTCTATTTACAAATTAAGGTAAAATCGAGGATGAAAATTATTTTATAAACACTGCCAATTGTTTCTATCTCCATGGTTGCACTTGTAAAGAATCTCCATTTTCGAATGTCACTGTCAGTTCGAAAATTAATATTTTTTATCAGAATAAATTATGGCTAATTTAACGGAAACACAACGAGTTGAAATTTTGATGATGCTAGGGTACGGGGATCGAGTGCGCACGCAAAAAGAAGTGAGTGAACTGTTTAATGCCAAATACCCAAATCATCCTATTTCTCAGTCAACAGTTAGCAGTAGAATAGAGCACAAATTTATAACTTCAGGCCATGTTAGGGATTTGCCAAGACCAGGTCGTCCAAAGATTTCTGAAGAAACAAAATTAAGCGTTCTGCTCTCCGTCGAAGAAAATCCAAACAATGCAACTTAAAGTAATAGGACCATACTTTTTCGAAGAAAACTTAACAGGACAACGCTATTTGAATTTTCTTTACGAAGATCTTAGGAAGATAGGGCAACCAAAGCAGGGATGGCTGCCCTATACCCAGACGAACAAGACCCTGCTGTCCCGACAGATAATTTATGGCTTCAGCAAGGCGGCGCACCGCCACATTTCTTTCGAGATATCATTAGTTACTTGGATATAGTGTTCCCAGGAAGATGGATAGGACGAAGAGGGCCAATAGAGTGGCCGGCCAGCTCACCAGACCTAAATCCCTGCAACTATTTTCTATGGGGGTACCTGAAAAGTAAAGTTTATATTGAGAAGCCAAACGACGTCTTCTACGTCTAATTTCATATCTAATTCTATTTTTCAAATAGAAGATTTTATAGATTTTAGATTTTTCGATAGGTGAATTAGATATGAAATTAGACGTATATCACCCGAAATAATTGATAGTGTTTTACATAAGCTTGTAAACCGTCTTTCTTTCTGTGAAGAAGTAAATGGGGATCAGTTTGAACACTTGATACATTAATAAGAGTTTTCACAGTTTTTAACATTTTATCCTCTATTTTATCTTAATTTGTAAATAGACGTACTTACTTGCTTTCTTGTTGGTCAAATGTAAATATTTCTGAAACAGTTGAGCCTATATTTCATAAATGCAATGAAAAATATAGCATTCCATTTAAGAAAATGACCGATGATGTAATTTTTTTTGTTCCACCCTGTATACAAAAATGTATGTGATATAACGCGCAACTTAAAATAAAAATCGACAGGTCCGAACGTTTTCTCAAAAAATCATGTCTCTAATTTTTATCGAATTTATGTGGAACTTTAGGCGGTAACTGTGTAATAATAGGCTAAATGTGTTTCGCTCTAGCTAGAGCATCATCAGGCCTTTAAAAGCCATACACAACCTGCACACTACATAAATATTTATGTCTGTTATTATATTTTGTGAAACCGTGGGTTTCTCTGTTTTTTTCAATAATATAATTAGGTTAACAAGCGTATTGTAAGAGTAAATATTAAAAAAAAGAAAAAATATTAATATTTGTACATATTTTGCATTATATACATATCACCGTCAAGGATATCTATTCTGGAAGAAAACTTCTAATAACATGGATATTATGCAAGATTAAAATGCTTATAGGTAACTCAACTATGCCACTATACATCATCTGACAGCTGCTTCCCATAGTCTTAATTACCTTTATGCTTAAATATTTTTAAATTCCATGCAACATGAACCTTTAGAAGGAACAATATAACGACTTTATTGTAACCTCCGGTTAGTGGTTGACTTAGTCGAACATGTAAAATTTAAAAAAATGTAACATTACCAACCTAGTTATTAAACAACACGTATAGATATAGTTGGATCAATGGATCTTTGCGTTCACATCACTAAACTATCATTTAACTCAACACAATTGTTTCTCATCCGCTCTCTTTCTAATTTAGACAAATCAAATGAGAAAGAGCACAGAACTTCACAGAGCACAGTCTTCAAAATACTCGACCTACTGTCGGAGCGACAGTTATGAGTTAGACAAGGACAAACATCCGATCGCATGTCTATGATAAACTTTCAATATCATTGGCTCCCCGTCTTTAAATCGATTATTTCCTTCTGGGAGGGTTCCCGTTTTCGCAAAAATGTACTAAATATAATACATTTTTTATATAGAAGTATACTGGTATAATATATGTTTTATGTTTAGATATTAAAAAAATAACTTGTTTTCTTCTAATGAACAAAGGAAACCACGGCTTGTAAATAAAACAAGTTTTAATTTAGAATTTGTTGTAATAGCACCTCATGTTTAGTACATTTTGTGGAAAGTTCTTTGTACATCTTAGATCTTCGTCTGCAACCACAAGCAAGCATGCTTGTTTAAGTTCTCGACTTTGCTTTGCCTTGCCAAAGAGTTTTAGAGAAATTTGATTTGTTTTGTTTTCTTATTTACTGTTCATCGTTGTGTTTTGTGTTTCGTTGAAGATCTATTGAAATAGTTTTTTTGCCAAACCTTTTTCTGTTTTACAAACAGTTCTTTCATAAAGACACAAGTTCTTTACATTTTCATCTTTATGAAAATGTACTGGATATGTAGAAAAAATCATTAGAGAAATGTACACCAGAAGTATGGAACGCTAAGGTTTGCCACACTGAAAAAATAATCAAGGACTGGTATGATAGGGAAGTCATTATTGAAGAGATACCCCAAATTCTAATTAGTTTAAACAGTGAAACTAGCTCGGAAGATAGTGATAGTGATTATTCATAACTGAATTTTCTATCTTAAACTTATTGATATTTTTTTGTTCAATGAGAAAAAACTTGTTTTGGTGTAATAATATTTGGGTTACGGTATAATATACGGGTTGCTCCATTTCTTTTAGTATATTATCATAATAAGTATCTCTTATTAACTAAATCTCTTGTTTGTAAAAAAAAAGAAAAATTTAAATGGAGGTACATACATTTAATACATTTTTTGTTTGTTTTGTCAATAACTTGTTTTTAGAAATAGGACTGCAATAAAGTAAATAATAATGGTTTTGTTTAAATTGCTCATGAAAACATTATAATTTTGTCTCAAACCTTTATACAAAGCTTTTCATGAGCTTTAAAGGAATAAAGTTCATGGAAATTTATTGTTATATAATATGTATACTGTCTATTTTCGATGAAAAATCTTTCTTTATTAAAAATTGTTATTAATATTTTATTGTGAAGTAAAAAAAAATCTTATGATAACTTTTATGAAGTCCTAAAAGACACTGTGTATGAAGTACCTTATGTCAAAAACTTGGAACTAAAAATAAATATGTATCTCAAAAAATTCTATGAACTACCTATTGCATTTATAAGTAGAAAAGACGTGAGTCATTTAAAGAAATATTCTACCAGTAATAAAGAACAGCAGGTCGAAATAGACAGCAAATAGCTATAAATAAATTAGCTACCCTAAAAGTGACAATATACTAAAAACAAATTTCAAAGAATCGCTGATTTCATCTCTGGCGAAAATCGCCGCCACGGAAATTGGGCATAAAAACCTATTATTTTTTTTTAGTTTAAAAATTAAATGTCGCCGCCACTGATGCTGGTTTGACAACTGATTGATTCATAGAAACATCGACCTTGAACAGGTGATGACGTAAACTCAAAGATCCATTGATCTAACTATAACTATTTTTCAGACTTATGGCGATTTTAAAAATGGTAATATTACACAAGGGTTAATAGCATTCTTATTTTAAGTATATTTCTTCATGTATTTATGCTGACGAAATAGTTTTTTTGTCATGCTCATGTTACATACTCCATACCATAAAATTATAAATTATTTCCTATAATTGTTAAAAAGATTAGCATAACTAAATGCCCTGTGGACAGCAGTAACCAACCACCTTCATAAAATTTAATACATAGTAAAAATATGTGTACAGGGTGTCCCATTAAGAATGTTCCTCGGCTGTATCTCAGGCCCCAATAATCGTAGAGGGTTAAAAAAAAATTAGGATAGAAACGGCCCAAAAAAAATAGCTGGAAAATATTTTGAAGTTCATTGGTCAACCGCTAGAGGGCGTTCTAGCAACTTAAAAACTTTAAAGTCTATTTTTTCCAAAAAACCTTTAATAACTTGCATCCCAAAATACTATCAAAATAATCTACAAAGTATTCCTGACAAAAATGTTTTGACAACCATTTCTGTCAAATGTCAAATAAAGTGGTGGGGAGAGTTTCTATCTTAAATGAGAAAAATGGTAAGAAGTAGGCTTTGGCTGCACCGATTTTTTTAAAACAACTTTTATTTAAAAGCTCTTTTATTGCTTTATTTTTCTACCAAAAAGATATTATTGGAAAATTTTCCTATAACCCGCTAGGGGGCGTCTACTTCTAACTTACGCTATTCGACTGATTATTTTAAGAAACTCAAATGCAACCATGTGTGTTTTTTTACGGTATTAGGAGCGGAGAACAAAGCTTAATAATTTAGTAAAAACCGCATTTTGATATCACGTCTCTAACTAAAGTTACAAAAAAACATGTGTTCATTAGAAAGTGAAAACTTCAAATATGGTCGTTAAGTTCTATTTACCAGCCGGGTTAAAAAAACTGGTGTCTAAATGAATCTTTGTGTAGAGAAACAATCTTGGTATACCAGCTTTTTAGAAATTTCGGAAGGTGGCTTTTATTTATACACTTCTTTATATAGGAAGTTTCATTGGTAATAAATCAGGTAATAAATGAATGTTTATGGGAAAACTAGGAAAACTATGCATAGGAACGTTTTAAATATTTATCAATGTCGACGCGTCATTGTAACACGACAAAAATATTTTGATAGTTTTGGCACTTGGTACCGATTAAACTGAAAAAAGATAAAAATCTTGCTTATTTCAAATGGAATAAAAAATAATATTATTTTAATTATTACACTAATCTAATGCCTGCCGAGGTGTTCGAATTGTCGTCCGTCTTGTTCTATACAATTTTGAACTCTTTGTCGGTTGATTCCACGGCTGCCTCTATTTCTGTGGCTGGTAAACTCCGCATAGCGCCCCTTATTCGCTGTTTCATATTTTCTCTATTGGTAGGAATCGAAGAAAATACAATGGCTTTTATTCTACCCCATAAATAAAAGTCAAGGTAGGTTAAATCTGGCGATCTGCAAGTATATGCAATTTAATCTAATATTGTTTCCATAACGATAAAATTACCTTGCCGGTCAAGGGAAAAAGCTACCTCTACCAATCCACCAATCAGGGTACCGCTAATTAAGGAACGTTCGCACTTCACGCCTCGCTACCGCAAAATGAGCCGGGCATCCGTCATGTTGTAAAAACATGTTGGCTCTTATACCCAGAGGCACCTCTTCTAATAATGCTGGGAGCTCATTTAAAGCTTCATTAAAAATCCAAGATATAGTTCTCCAGTTAGGCTTTCATCAAATAAAAATTGACCTATAACCTGAGATCCTATTACACCGCACCAGACATTAACACTCCACCTTCCCTGATGCTGGATCTCGCGAATCCAACGAGGGTTAGTTTCAGACCAATAGTGCATATTATGTCTGTTAACTCCTCCGTCACTATTGAACGTTGCTTCGTCTGTCCATAAAATTTCGTTGAGAAAATTTGAATTTTCGAGCAACATATTCTCCATCCAATGACAATAATCTAGTCTTTTGTCATAGTCTTCTAGATTTAATGCCTGGTGGAATACTATATGGAATGGATGAAATCTATATGCAAAAAAAATTAAATTATGTAAGTATCTAGGCACTTATTTTTGGAAAATTGTGTTGTTCCTGTGTTCCTGCAAAATTCTGTGAACTACAGAATGAGGTATGCCTAAATCGCCTGAAATAGTTCTGATGCTTAAGTGCGGATCAAATTCTACATAGGCCAAACAATTTATTATGTTTTCCTCCGTTCTCCTGCGACCTCGTCTACGGTAGGTTGGATGGACTACACTACCTGTTGTCTGAAAACGACGGGCCAAACGAAGAAATATGCCTCTACTCAGACGCCGGTTTAGAAAAACATTGAGCCTACAGCCTTGCAGCTATAGTAGCATTTTCAAAACATTCATAAAAAATTTTGGTAACATTTACCGACTCTTGCAAAGACAGACGCATTTTAAATTAAAGTCAAAGAATCAACTCTAATCGAAATAAATAACTAAATTTATAGGACCACCGAAAACTTTTAAGCAGCTGTCACAGAGTTGTCACCGGCCTTTTTGTTTTTTAAACAAATGCAAAGCCAACTTATTATTAAAATTGGCATAATTTAATTACCTATTTATTTATACTCGAATAAACTGCTAACCGATAGTCTTATATAAACTTTAATTTTTAATTCCTTTATGAACACAACTAATATGTTGCTGTATTTTTTTCAATAATATTCATTTAACTTATTTTAGCACATCATGTGGTATTATTTGTTGCTACGTTGTCCAAAAATTTAAAACGTTCCTATGCATAGTTTTCCCATACTGAATAGATTTATTCCCGCTGAAACTCCTTTATAAAGAAGTGTAAATAAACGCCACCTTCCGGAATTTCTAAGGAGCTGGTATACCAAGATTGTTTCTCTACAAAAAGATTAATTTAGACACCAATTTTTTTAACCCGGCTGGTAAATAGAACTTAGCGACCATATTTGATGTTTTCACTTTCTAATGAACACATTTTTTTTTGTAACTTTAGTTAGAGACGCGATATCAAAATGCGGTTTTTACTAAATTATTAAGCTTTATTCTCCGCTCTTAATACCGTAAAAAAACACACATGGTTGCATTTGAGTTTCTTAAAATAATCAGTCGAATAGCGTAAGTTAGAAGTAGACGCCCCCTAGCGGGTTATAGGAAAATTTTCCAATAATATCTTTTTGGTAGAAAAATAAAGCAATAAAAGGGCTTTTAAATGAAAGTTGTTTTAAAAAAATCGGTGCAGCCAAAGCCTACTTCTTACCATTTTTCTTATTTAAGATAGAAACTCTCCCCACCACATTATTTGACATTTGACAGAAATGGTTGTCAAAACATTTTTGTCAGGAATACTTTGTAGATTATTTCGATAATATTTTGGGATGCAAGTTATTAAAGATTTTTTGCAAAAAATAGACTTTAAAGTTTTTAAGTAGCTAGAACGCCCTCTAGCGGTTGACCAATGAACTTCAAAGTATTTTCCAGCTATTTTTTTGGGCCACTTTTATACTCATTTTTTTTTTCAACGCTCTACGATTATTGGGGCCTGAGATACAGCCGAGGAACATTCTTAAAGGGACACCCTGTACGAGTAAACAGATATGAAAGACCAAGGAAAAAGTTTGTGAACGCAGCGATTCTGTTTCATTTCCTGCTCAGACAAAGAATTCATTGTCGAACTCGCAACTAACAGGTACACAAGCCATGTAGAGTTCTGGTAGCACCAATGTCTACACACCCAATGGTCAGCCATTTTCTTACCCTTTACAGAGTAATGATTATTTTAATGGTTAGTAAAATCTATCCCATTTTATAATGGGTCGATTAAGATAGCCCTCCCCCAGTAGCATATGAAAACTAGACTCGAATTTGGCACTAATTTTGCACCATTAGTTTCAAATTTTGTACCGCTATATGTGAAAAGATATGACAAATTTTTATGGGGGGAGCTAACTTTATGGTAGCCCCCCACAAAAAAAAATCATTCTTTCAATATGTCATTTTATTCTCTGAATTTTGCACTATTTTGCACCAATATTTTCGAATTTTGTACCGCTTCCAGTAAGGTGCTACATAGCTCTAAAAAGTCTCTCTCAGCCCCCCCACAAAAATTTTTGGGTTTTTTACTATGCAATTTTATACTATAAATTTTGCACCATTTTGCACCACTATTTTCGAATTTTGCACCGTTACCAGTAAGGAGCTACATAGCTCTAAAAAATCTGTATTTAAAACCCGTCCATTTTCAAGGCAGCTAAATTGTTAAGTGTAAAGAAAAACCTCGATTCTATACAGATAGTCACAGTGACAGTATTTTTTTGATGGATTTTTTTTAACATATAAGTGAAAACAGTGTGTTTAGATACTTTAACTATGGTAAGTGTACTAGATAATGCTCGTGACAGTGCTAGTGGTGTAAAATAGTGCAATATTCAGAGAACAAAATGACATAGTGAAAGAGTGATTTTTTTTTGTGGGGGGGGGCTATGATAAAGTTAGCCCCCTCCATAAAAATTTGTCATATCTTTTCACCTATAGCGGTGCAAAACTTGAAACTAATGGTTCAAAATGGTGCAAAATTAGTGCCAAATTCGAGTTCGATAGTTATTGCTACTGGGGAGGACTATCTTAATCGACCCTTTTACAATACCAACTTTAGATTTTTATTTCTTTTTTTTTTGTTAGATAGGTTCTTACTTTTACTTCAGAATTTATATTTATTTTTGTCTACATGAAGAAATTCATACCCTCCGTAAAATATTGTATTTCACATTAAAAATATTATTAAACAAAAAATTTTAGGTCTAATCAGTAACTTACTTTATAGTTATATAATAGTTACCTTGTAGTTATATAGTTAACCTCTTCGCAGGAGATATTGGTGCTATGCAGGTATTTTTTCGTAGCAACTTGGCCTCGGTTCGCGTTAAAAGAAAATCCTGAAAATGTCCCTACATCCGCAGGAATTCAAAAAACCTTTCAGGATGATTTCTAGCGTCTCGGTATAGGTGATGGAATTCACCGTATTGAAAACTTTATTCGTCTTTTTCTAGGAATATCTTCTTCTTCGTCTTCGAGCACGAGAAGCGCATGACGCGTTTTAAACGACATCCCGCAAAATACTAATTCATACTGCATTTCTTTTTGGTTTGTAACTAACCGTTGACACCCTAAGGTATAAGCACATTATCACTTAACACCTGATACCTATCGCCTGATGGATAGAAAGTATAATTGCGACCTAAGGCTACTGTTAAGTAATATCATAATTATGTTTTTTTTTGGTTTTCTTTTTTTTTAACACTTTTATATTACTCAGAATATTACATACAATTTTTTACACTAAATCTTTAAACAGTGCTTAGCGCTGGCCTCGAGAAATAAGAATAACAATTAAAAGGAGTGTACACAAAAATCGTCGTTAGGTATATACAAGTAAATTGTAAGTAGATTACTATAAATAAATTTTTAAAAAAGTGGCCGCACAATTAATTCGAATAAATAGAAACGTATTCTTTTAGTTTTATTATAGAAGTTTTAAAATTTTGAATATTTCTCAAATTATTAGGTAGCCTATTAAATGCTTTAGTTGCAGAGAACATTGGGGTATTCAATTCAATTCAATATCGTTTTATTATACATGACATATAAATTTAACTGACCTCTGGTATTGTGTCTATGAACGTCATTTGAGAATGTAACTTATTTAATTTAAAAACTTTAAGCTCTCTATAAAGCGACTTAAAGTAGTATAATATCATTTACTATTAGTAAGTATAATATCATACTGAAATAATATTTTAAGGACGATATTTTGTAATATTTGGACATTGTTTTGACATTATAGTTGACAACTATAGTTATAGAAGAAGTTCCCTGTATAGGCTGAGGTGGGATAAGAAAAAATCATTATAGATATTCATTTTTGTTCTAAATAACTGTATAGGATGACTATACAGTTATTTAGAACCAAAAAAAATAAAAAATTGTAAAATATCACACCTATTGGGAATCGAACCCGCAACAACAAGCTTACAAGCCAGAGACTATAACCTATGGGCTACCGGAACACTGAGGAGAAGTTCAAAACATTTGTTTGAAACAAATTTTTGAAACAAAAACAACAATTTTTTATTTTTTATTTTTTTGGTTCTAAATAACTGTATAGTCATCCTAACCTTAAATGTATGTTTATTTACTGTTTTGCCAACGTCAGTGGCTTTTTAAGGTCTTAGTCTTTTTAATGTCCTCTTTTTTTCTTTCAAGACTAATTATTATTGTTTTAGGCCTGATGATGCTCTGAATAGAGCGAAACACGTGTAGCTTTAAGTAAATGTTGTGAGACCGTGACTTTGTGTTTTTCATTGTTTTTCGTCAGAAGGAAGTATATCATCAAGTCTAGCGACTGATGGATTTTGTCGAAGAGTCTCAGTTAGTTTTGATGGGGCTATAGCTTCGGGTGAAATAGCATCTTTATTCAAAGGACAGATCCCACTTTTTCGAAAGGCGTGTTTAATATTAGTGGGGGTAAAACTTTTAATCATTGCTACAGAAAACATTTCGTTGAAGTTATAACGGCTAGACTCTCTAACCGTTTTTTTTATGTAATCGTTTAAGCAGTTAGTCCAAGCAGATTTTAAGGGACGATTAACGCCCACATCAAGTGGCTGGAGCAGATGGCTTGTGTGTGCTGGAAAGGTGAAGAGATGAAATTATTTTGCTTTGCTAATTCTAAAACAGCCAATGACAAATGTGAAGCATGAGAGTCTATCAAGAGAATTATGGGTCTTTCTTTTGGTATGGAAATAATAAAAAACTAGAACCATTCCAAAGAAATATCAGAGTTTATTCAGCCTTTCGGTGACAGTTTTACTAATGAGTTAGGTATGGCTCCACGGGCTAAATCAGGGTGCCAACGCACACCTTTAAAAATTACTAGGGGTAGCATAAAGGTGCCCCCCAGATATTTCATAAAAGTAACTTTCTCCATTATTACCTCCTTGTTTGTTTTTTTGTTTGAAGAGCATATATTTAATTTTGTCTATATTAATTTTTAACCTGTTGCAAAATAGCCATTTATAGTACAAGATTAGATCAGCATAAATATGTTGTGCCAACTCATGTTCATTTTCTCTTGTATATACGAGAGCCGTATCATCCGCAAACGCAAAATATCGAGCTCGCAGTTTGGCATATCCCAAACTCAAAACCCTAATACAGAGCCTTGAGGCATTTCATACTTGTTTGAAGATAATTAACTAACTACACCCTCCCAGGAAACATATTAACTTCTGTCATATAAGTACATGAGCCACAACTTTTTTAACAAAATATCAAAACTTACTACGTCAAAAGCCTGCTGTAAGTCAATGAATACTATAACTACAATTTCCCTCCTATCTAGGGACCTTGAGATATAGCTAATAAAAGCAAATGTTGCCGCGAAAGTACTGCTATTTTCAATGAAACCAATACTAATAACTATATACCAAGGTATTTTTGTTTATAAAAGACGTGCTAATTTTTTTAATAATTTTTTCTAGTATTTTTGATAGGGTGTTAATAACAGTAATGGGTCTGTAGTTATTCATTTGATCTTTATCGCCGGATTTAAATAGTAGAGTAATTTTATTATTTTTTAATTCATTAGGATACACACCAGTATTAAAGACAATATTTAAAAATTTTGTAATGATATTTATAATATAATCTTTTAAATTAATTATGTCCAATACTGTTATGCCATCGTCGCCCGAAGAAAAATTTCGCTTTTATAATAATAATAACAATAATAATGACTTTTATTTCCAACAAATACATAGATATCAAAATAGTAATAAATTTGTCATAGATTACCTAAATGTGGCGCAGTCTAGCTAGTGGCTACTCTACTGAACCATACATAGAAATCCTAAATATTAATTAATTATTAACTAATGTACAGTAAATACGTTATAATATATGCATATCACATATTATAATATATATTTATCCACATAATATATTATTCTACAGATTCTCCACTGTTATATTACATCCATCAAAATTACTGGCAACCATTAACTCAGTCAGTAGGTACCTATACCATCTAATTATTCTATATAATACAATAGCCGCTCTAATTATATAAACAGATTAATATAACATATAATATGAAAAACGTATTAAGGGACGCGTTTTTTAAAATGAACTGATGGCAAAAAATTTAGGTGTCGCGGAATTTTGTTATAAGTTAATAAAGATTCGCTATGTTATAACTAAAAGATCTTTTAAAAGTAGTTGTCGTGTGAAATGGAATTGTAATGACACTTGTATTACGAAGATCTAAGCTATGTATTTCAGAGCGAAACTTTATTTTTCGATATAAATAATCAGGACATTTTCTCGCAATTATCTTCTGAAATAAGACGACTGAGTGGAAAATACGTCTCTCATCCATTCTAAGCCATTGTAATTCCCTTAATTTAGCCGATACCCCTCGCTCCCCACCACGTAAACCTCCAATCAACCTCACACAGTGATTTTGAATCATTGTTGGATTCGGTATATATCTCTTGCTAACAAACATGGTGCATAAATTACATCTGCAAAATTGAAATGGGACAGTACCAAAGAATCGCAAAGCAGTTTTTTCAAGGGAACTGTAAGTAGGTGTCTGTTTTTAAAAATTAGTTTTAAGTTTAACAAAGCCTTCCTTATGTACATACTTACATCTTCACTAAACTTTAAACTCAAATCCACCATTAAACCTAAGTTCTTAGTGCAGTCCGTAAAGTTAAGTCTATTATTATTTAAAGTTAGTTGAATATCATGCAAATGTAAATTTTTTAACCGAGCTCTACTAAAAAGCATAACCTGGGACTTCCAGGGGTTTAGTTCCAAAAGAATATTGCAAATGCTTTACCATCTGAGAAGTATATAATATAAAAAGCAAGGGCCCTAAAATGGATCCTTGTGGAACCCCAAATAGCAACTGTTCAGAATCTGAGACTTTGCCGTTGACCTTCACTTTTTGGCTTCTTCCCTGTAGATAACTTTTAATTAGTTTAATCGAGAAATCCGTAAAACCTAAATATTTTAAGATTGCTAGTAGAAGATCGTGGTTTATTTTATCAAACGCCTTTGAATAGTCTAACAGGATTAAGACAGTTAAATTATTGTTCTCGATACCATGAATTATATCGTTTGTAACTTTCAAAAGCGCTGTTAAACAACTGTAGCCTGGTCTAAATCCGGAC
Source organism: Anthonomus grandis grandis (assembly GCF_022605725.1). NCBI lineage: Eukaryota > Metazoa > Arthropoda > Insecta > Coleoptera > Curculionidae > Anthonomus > Anthonomus grandis. Next base: position 20,861,300 of record NC_065558.1, read on the forward strand.
TGTATTGTGGGCAAAATGCTATTTTGTTGGACATAATTACAAATTTGATCGTTAAGGACCCGTTCTAAAATGTTTGATAGAGTAGGAAGAATACTTACAGGGCGCAAATCTTTTAATTCCATAGGTTTATTTATCTTAGGCAGAGGAATAACAAGCGAGCACTTCCAATATCGCATAGTTTACTAAGTGCACAATTACAGGAATAATTCTGGGACAACAAAGCAACAACATGTCAATACCAATGTCATCACATCCGGTGGCCTTGGAATTTATTTGAAATAAAGCATCTTTCACTTCTTCGGTAGTGGCCATCCTAAAACTGAAAACACACGAGTTCCATAAAATATTGTTCTGATAATAATTTATTAGCTAAGGGTCTGGGTTAATTTGTGGTATATTAACAAAATAATTATTAATGTCATTTACTGGCCAACGGTCGATGGAAACTACCTTTTTAGATTTATCATAAACATTAAGATAAGTTTCCAGTTTTCTTTAGAACCATTTCGTCTAATCTGACTATTAAGGAAAGACTTTTGTTCGCGTTTATTTGTATCAGAAACGTAATTCCTCAGTTGCCTATAAGCTTCTCAATTTTCGGCAGTTTTATTTTTTTTTATATTTGGTTAAACATTTATCTCGAAGTGACATTAAAAATTTTAGATTAGGGGTAAAATCCATGGGCTTTTCTTTTTTGTAATACGAGCCGTCATTTTTGGAGCATAAACATCAAAATTTCAATTAAAATCGTGGTAAATGCGTGGACTTTCGAGTTAATATCCGGTAAATAATAAATTGTATCAAACGGAATAGTATGTAGTTTATCAAGAAACTCTGGCTTATTAAAATTTTTAAAATCTTTGTACGTGATTAAAAATCCTTTGATAATTTCAGAAACCTGATCACAACTGGTTGGTGCAACATACTATATAAAATTGTAATTAAAAAACAATTTAAAATAAATTGCAAAAATCGATCTTTATCCCTACTACTACCTTAATAAGGCAATTCAAATTTTGCGTGAAATCAAATCTGAATAAACTTTTAACAATTGAACTTAATGGCGCCCTTTATTTGAATTCCCTTTTGTTTTAAGCCCGTTTTCTTCAGCATTCCCAATTTTCCTAAAATCGTTTTTCCGGCTACCCCATAATGACTTCGAAGGATTGTTTTTGCTCAAGTCATCCTGTTTTTGGGGAAATTTACATTTAAAACCTATTGGATGTCAGATTAACTGCTTCCCGAGCTATAAAATATTATGACAGAGATTGATTGCTTCTATCTTAAAATGCCTACCTTTCAGTCGTTAAAATAAGGAAATTGAATAAAAATTATGGACAAAGGGTCTTGTTATTATTGCGTCAAAATTCAGGGAAATGTTCCTTGGATGAAATCAAGCAAAAAATCCTCTGAAATAAATGTATATCCTAAGTGTTTTAGATTTTTAAGCAGTAAAGTTGTAAGCAAAAAACCGATTTTAACCAAAACAAAAAAGTAAATATTAAGAAAAATACAAAGTAATTCTATTTTGTTAATAAGAGCAAAGTCTTCCATGTATTTTAACTTACTTTTCAAAAACTTTGTTATTAATTTAGTTTGACATTTTTATTGTAAAGTGCTCATGCTTGATAAGTTTTTATTTTCTCATTTATTTTTTTAATCTTAATTACACAAAAATATTCGAAAACGTCTAAAAAGTTATGTTAATGTTTCTATTTGGTGCCATTTAAAAAAAAAGATAAAACCCTAATATACATGTCTAAGGGTACGGTCACGCTTGCGACCGATTTATCGTGAGCGAGAATGTATCGGGCGACAAGCGTCAATCTGTCCACCGACAAGCGATTTTATGTTAGTTTTCATCATGCCATTCTCACGTTCGCGTCAAATTGCTCTCCTTTTGGAAGATGATTTGTCTTTAATGTTAATAATAAAGCGCAAAAGGCTTTATGGTGTACATCCTGTCAACAGATATAGACAATGCTTCGGCGAATTTCATAATTGGTATAAACAGTTGCGAAAATATCCAGAGAGGTTTTTGGAATATCTAAGAATGAGAATAGAAACATTTGATTTATTATTAGGCAACGTTGAGCCAGCTATTAAAAAGAAAATAAAAAATTTTGGAAAACCCATTTCAACTGAAGAGAGACTCATGGTAACAATTCGGTAAGTAAACAAAGCAGAAAAAATATATACCGATTTTTTTTAATTACCTATGTATTTGGAAAACGTGAAGTATTACATAATGTTTATAAGTAGTTACTTAATTTCTCTAATCATACATCGACTTAGAAATTGTTGAAAGTGTAGTTATTTCAGCACCAGTAGAAGAAAATGGCATTCTCTGTGTAGACCTGTTTTCGGTTACTGGTGACGTCTGCAAGGACCTGGGTGGTAACAGTTCAATAAATCTATTCAAGGACTGCTGGAATTGGGTTTCTTCAAATGAATCCTCTTCAATTAAGCGCTGCTGTTCATTTAGCGTGTGTCCTGAATTTTGCGATTGTGCAAACATGAACATTTGCGATTGTGGCTGTGGATGGACCTCCCTCGTAAAATACAACTGTTGGTTTGACTGTACCGATGGTGGCCTCTGCTCATTAATCGCTTTTTAAAATTTTTCCAAAACCAATCCTTGTATGCTACTTCTCAATTCTAATTTATCCAAAAGCATTAAATGGTCCATATACGGAAGTAAACTTCTAAAAAACTGCAAATCTGAACTCTCAACTTCTTTATTACTATTAACTTTTTCTAATAAATCAACTTTCTTTTTTTGAATGTCAAGTAACTCTTCGTTGAAATTGTCTGTCTTTCGTTTCCGAGAGAAATGAGAGGTAGTGAGAAATTAACGTTTTACAGAAGCGTTGTTGGAAGGGCGTGAAGATGCTTGGGACTGCGATTGTGAAGGTGTTGATGCTTGAGAGTACGCACGTGATGATGTTGACGCCTGCAACTGTGGACGCGTAGTTCTGTCCAACACACTATCTGTGTCACTTTCGTTTTTACTGCGAGAAGTATTTCCGTCGTCGTAAATATCATAGCTGGCTTCCTGGGTTTCTCCATCTTGACTGCGCACGTTTAAATTACCTTCAGTCGGTGCAAGTGACATAAAAACTTAATGCTTTCGTAGTATTGCCACTTACTTTTGGTCGGTACTGCTTTTGATCCCGATTTCAAAATAGGAAGTTTTTGATGTTCTCGTCGACACTGATCTTTTAAATTCTTCCATTTTGATTTAGCAGCATTCCCTAAAAAAGGAAAAATTGTTTACTTTAAAAATTTTAATAATTTTATTCCGGACTTTCACTCGACCTTGTATTTTTAATTACAACGATTACAACACTATATTTAGATAGTAATACAACTTCTTAAATCATCAAAAAAATTGACCTGATTTTTTTTATTTTAGTTACATGGCTACTGGATCTTCATTTAGAAGTCTAGCATTATCATTCCGAATGGGTAAATCTACAATAAGTACCATCATTTGTAAATGACCGAAATAATTTATAAGTCATGAATATATGCTTGTACCTACTGAAGAAGATTTGCAGAAAATAATATCTGATTACTATAATCGATGGAAATTTCCCAATTGTTTTGGAGCCATAGATGGGAAGCACTGTCAGATAAAATGCCCGCCAAATTCAGGTTCATGTTATTTTAACTATCTAAAATACTTTTCGATAGTACTACAAGGTGTAGCCGATGCTGATAAAAAGTTCTTGACAATCGAAGTGGGTGGCAGAGGAAAGCAAAGCGACGGCGGCACATTTATTGGATCAACATTATTTAAATTGTTGGAAGCCAAACAGTTCTGCGTTCCATCAGACCAAGAAGCCCCAGGTTGAAATATAAAACTACCTAACGTTCTCATTGGTGATGAAGCATATCCGCTTAAAAGATACTTGCTAAGGCCATATCCACGCAGAGTACTTACACCAAGGAGAGAATATTATAATACCCTGTTTTCTACAGCTCGAAAATGCATTGAATGTGCTTTTGGAATTCTTTTTGCCAAATGGCGTTTTTTATCCAAGGATATAGAGACCTATCTAAAGACAGACACTAAATAAAATGTGCTTGTTTACTTCACAATTTTATAAGAACTCATGATGGTAACAGTGATCTGGGTTATTGTACTGTTATGGAAGATTTAAGTATCCAAATGCATGACAATGAGACAAATGACTATCAGGGGCAAGGCAGACGTACTAATCATCAGGAGAAGCTAAAGAAATCAGAGATATATTTGAAAAATATTTATATGAATATCACCAATCACCATAGCTGTTATTTCTTACTTTAACAGGACGTATAATAAACCAATATACTGGGTGTTGATTGAATATACTGGTGGGTGATCAAACTTAAGTCGGCACTATTGCTAACTTTATTATTACTTAGATAAATAAATTACTAAGATATACGGTCGGCTAAATTAAAAAACTAGTAGTATTTTTTTTTAATGGGACACCCTATAAATTTCTGCCTCAATCGATTGCTAACTCTCAGCTGAACATAAAAGTTTATTATGAATTTTATCTTAAAATCAAAAATAACGGAGTTTAACGCCATTTTCACTATTATTGCAACCAATATATAAGTATTAATTTTTAATTTCAAATTTCCTGGCAACTTGACGAAAAGTAAAAAACGCCGAATTTGCCGAACTTTACAAAATTTTAAAAATAGAACCCAGGCCATGAATAGTGTTGAAAGTTTAAGTAAAAAGACATCCGCCGTTATAAAACATACTGGAAATACAGGACATAACCACAATCATTATCATATAAAAACTCATACCGTTACCTACTGGGAATTATTTACTAATATCACTTAGTTTAGGTATAATAAAAATTACTTACCTTGTAAACCACAAACAACTCCAACCTCTGTCCACAACTTGTCCGTCACAGATTTATTTTTAAAGTTTTTGTTAGTATCTTGCCATAATACTAGCCTACTCTGTACTTCTGATATTAAAACTTCTTTGAAACACGACATTTCGACGACCACGTGTTGCGCGATACTGATAAAAATCGCTCCAGAAACAAACTAAATTGAATTCTCGCTAAGCGCGTAGTGTTAATATGGCCACTTTAATACAATTTAACGGGTTTGAAATATTTTTGTGTCGCTCTGTCGCTTACGATTTTTCGCTCGCGATAAATCGCTGGCAAGCGTGGCCGTACCCTAATTATTTTGAATATTCGTCTAGAGCATATAAAAACCAAACATTCAAATTCAAATTCAAATATATTACTTAAAATTGTACAGTATTGTTACAAAGTTAGTGTTTGTGCCCTAAGTCACAAGTGACTTGTCGGGACACAGTATTTCAGAATACAATAATAATTTAACAATAAATTTGAGAGCTTGTTATAAAAACCAAATTAAATTAACTTAGATTAAATTTGTAAAAGTAATATTTAAATTAATTCATTCTTTTATTATATCATTAAATAATGTTTGCAAATATACCTGTAATTATAATATTTGTTTACATTAGAAAAGGTAGCTTTAATAAAATATTTTCATAGTTACACCTGATCCATTCAGTTATGCGTATATTAAACAGTTTTTTTCTTATAGCCTTAAAAGCGTGTGGTATAAAATTAAAGATTCTTGGCCTATGACGTTGACAAATTGTAAAATCTACCTTAGTCAAATAAACATGTTCTCTCGTGACAGATCTAGTAATATTAAGGCGTTGGGGTAGAATCTTATAAATGTTTTTATTCTTCATAAAGTTAAGGGTGCTCTTCAGGTAAAGTTCTCTTACAGTGAGAGCACCACTTTCCAAAAACAAATTAACTGTTAAGTATCTTTTTGGTTTTTTATTTATTATTTTTAGTATATATTTTTGAGTGATAACCAGGTTTGTTAACATTGTGCTACACGCACTACCCCAAATTCTTATACCATAATTTAGAATGGATTCAACCAGAGCCTGATAGACCATCTCCAATAACTCACGAGGCATAAATTCGCGTAGTTGATAAAACTTATAAATTGTTTTCCTTATCTTTTTAGTTATGTAATCAATGTGCATATTGTATCTTAAATTTCTATCAATATAGACGCTGAGGTATTTTGTGTACGAAAGTGAAGAAATCTTAGAATCGCAAGTACAATTTTCGTTAGTTAGTTCCACAGGTTCTTCTTGTTGATTAGTGTTATAAATCGAGAAATTTATAAAGTGGGTTTTATTACTATTTAGAGTTAGAAGATGCTGATCCGTCCAAAGTTTAATTAATGTGATATATTTTTCAGATAGCTTTTGCACTTCTGACCATGATTTTGCTTTTACTAGAATTACTGTATCATCAGCGTAACAAATAATAGAACAATTTATTTCAGGTAAAATTCTTGTAAGGTTGTTTATATAGATCAAAAATAAGAGTGGCCCCAGGACTGTACCCTGTGGCACACCACATTTAACTGTACCCATCTCTTCAACAAGATTATTAATTTTTACTTGTTGTGTTCGATCACTAAGATATGATTCAAAGAGTGCTAACTCAGTACCTCTTAAACCTACGTCACCCAGTATTTGCAAGAGAATGTGATGTGCCACAGTGTCAAAGGCTCTTGCGAGATCAATAAAAATGCCTAAGGTCTTATAACCCTCATTAAAACCATTCAATATTCGCTCTGTTAATTGTTGAATTGCATCTTCAGTGCTCATTTTACTTCGAAAGCCAAATTGAGAATCTGACAATAATTTATTATTTTTTAAATGTTTTTCCAATGATCAAAATGATTTCATGTTTATTTACATGATGCAAATTTAACATTTTTAACCTATTGATAGCACTCTATTTCAAAATTAAAAACATGAAAGTGGATTTTTCTGTATCGAAATTTATGGAAATATACTGGATATGCCATTAGCAAATTAAGCGTTAAATTAAAATTTATTTTTTACATAAACATATATTCTATATGCAAAAAAATAGCATTTATTTAATATACTTATATACTGAATTTCATTTCTGTTCACATGAACTTTGTTAAAACTCAAAATAATAAAGTATCCTTCAAATTTTGGCTTAAATTTAATACTTTTGTTTCATAAAATTTATCCCGCATATACCCTAGCAAAACAGTTAATTTTAGTATTAATTAGGTACCGTTCTAACAAAGCAAGGAGCAGTGTGCATTTAGAGATATACTTTAGGTGAAGTAGAAAGGCATTGTAATATAATTTCAACGGAATACTATCTGGCAATGCGCCAAAATGAGTCGGTTACTTGGTAAACGCCGTTTGTGCCGATTTGTCGGTTTGTAATTGGATTTAATAGTAAGTTTATAGCGATAGCGTCAAGAGAAATTAATTAAGTTTGGAAAAATGTTTGTGAATCAAAATTTAAAATTTTCTTACACCTCTGTATTTAAATACAAGTGGGAGGTTACCTACAGATCGCATATACACAATAATAGTGTATTATTGGTATACCAGTCCAGTTAGTGTTTAGTATTCTTATCCCTTACGCTTCAGCATGTCACAATTGTGTGAGTCTTATTAACATGGGATATAAATATCAAAATGATATTTTAACTGTCCAAAACGATACGACACGATTGTGCAAGACACCTCTTTATGCTTTTAACGCACGGGCTGGATTTAGTAGCCATTTTGACTTCGGCAGAGGAGCATGAATTACCGTTTTTTTGTTTTTTCGAATTCTTCTCGAAGTTTTAACTAAAATTAATTCAAACCGTTTTTAATGTCAAATTATTTAACTAATGCATTGTTTTCCCAAATAAGCTCAAAAATATTTCAAAATATTTTGCGGCCATTTTTAGAAGTGCGTACTATGTTGCTGTATCACAAGCTTAAAAAAAATACTTATTTTATTATAACTAAAAGACTATAATCCTGGCGAATCCCTTTCCCTCAAAATATTATCTTTTTTTTCACTTAATATTATTTATAAAAGAATGATATTTAAAATAAATAAACAAAATAAAATAGACTCACTTTTCTCATCGCAAACAACGTTTGACAGCACTAAATGTGTTTGGCATCCTCCGAGCTTCAAATACGGCTCAAAACGTCTTACGTTGTATAGGGACTAGTAGTTGCTCGCGATGGTACTCGTGGAGCACTAACCAAGAGATGGTGCTAAATAACGTTAATTTATAAAGAATAAATTAACGTAATCCATGTAGGAAAATTTGGCTTGAAGCAGGGAGGGATCCAGGAGCAAGCCTAATATCTTATTACTTATACCTACATACATGAAACTCAGTCATCGTCCATGGATTTACAAATTACCTTTATAATTACATTTCAATCCATGGACGGTGATTCAGTTACTCGCTTAGGTATAATGTTATACGAAATTACTACAAATCGATTTAAAAAAATACATTCTCTTCATAATTTCGTCTACTAACGTTAAATTGATTTCGTTACAGAAATGGATGGCTGATCTACAAACTTTGACAAAAGAAACATGGACTATTGAGAAAACTTTTAAGGTACCTACTATACTACTCGAAATATATTCAAAAGAATATATAGATGTCATTTTAATACATCAATAAAAAGACCTGCAACCAACTCAGAACTTGAAACTCAAAATAATAAACGTAAACGGAAGTCAAAGAATTCAGATTGTAAAGCAAATATCGTTAAAATAAATATCGTTATAAAAAAAATATTTGAGGAATCTAAGTCAAAGAAAAAAAAAAGTTTACAGTAGAATGGCCTTGCATGATAAAATTTCAAGATGTGCATAATCACGTAACAAATACTGTGTCAGCATTAAGGACATCGAGGACACTCTGCGCCTTCAGCCTATCACACTTTTTGCGCGGAAAAAAATGGAAGCATATGGAGATAAGTATGAGTATATAATATGACATTTTATACGATAGGTAACAATATATTTCATATTCAGGGCCGGTTTATCAATGAAAGGTTTTTCCTATTAACCCAAGGGTTAATTTTTGTCAAATATATCCAATGTCTATATTAAAGTGACAATTTAGACAAGAGTTAACCCTCGGCTTAGGCATAACGATCGTTTGATAAAGCGGCTCTTATGAATATATTTTATATTCTTATATTTTTAGGTTCCTTATGCCAACTAAAAATGACGTCACAAATTTGTGGAAGAAGAAATTTAAGGAAGACTTTGGTGACAGAACTGGACGTCCCATATTAGAAAAATTAGAAGAAACTTTAGCGAAACATAAAGAAAGCAATAATGTGCTTTACAAAATATCTCGATTGCATGAAGATTATGCTGTTGCGATCTGTACTCCATTGATGCAACGCGCACTAAAACTAAAACAAGCTAACGAAGTCATATTTGTAGATGCTTCCGGTAACTGTGACGTTTATGACCATAAAGTATATTTCTTTGTGACACAGACCGCGGCAGGAGGATTACCTATTGGTTGTAGAGTGTATACTAAGCAGTTGCCAAAAATCAGATGTATTTGATGTAGCTGTCAGGGACTTAATAGACATTATGCCCCAAAAGGTTCAACCAACGGTAATTTTAACAGATAATGATTGTTGGGGCTCACGCGGCAGGGTGCCTGAGACATCCCCAATGGTGGAAATTAAACTAAAGGCTCAATTTTACAACCTTTAATTGAAAACTTAAAATGCCTAAACGAAGTTCATTACAGCCTTACATAAAAACTGAGATTCATACAAAAAGAAAGAAGCGACTCTTTCCCTCTCGCGGGGCCGTTGCACACGCAAACAGACGTTTACCACCACCACTACTACTAGCGCGCACATAATCGATATATATCTGTCTCTTTTGGTTACACAGGAATATCGTAATGGATTTACATAACGTGGCTCGATTATAGTTTAAAGCAAGAGAGAAATAGACGGGCGAAATAACAGGTTTAAAACAGAGGCGCGTAACATAACACAGAGGCGTAACATAAAATCATTCAATGATATAGGCGAACGTAATGTTTTACAAACTAACTGACCTCGTGCGACATTATTGCTGTGTACATTCCATGTTCTTAAGGCGATATGGCGCTGGATGCTTACGAGTAAAAATGGCGTTCGGCGAGACGATGCTCAAAAGTATTATAAACTTTTCAAGAACATTTTGAATGCAAAAACACTTAATGAACTTGAGGCAAGTAAAGAAAAGTTCTTTAAAGATTGCAACCATGAGGGTTTTAAAAAGTATGTGAGCGAAATATATTTTAATCAAGAACAAATATGGTGTATTTTTTACAGATTAAACTTACCAGTGAGAGGTAGTGATACTAATAACTACACCGAGGTAATGTTTCGAACGTTAAAGGATATGCCTCTGGAAAGAGCAAAAGCGTTTAATATAGTACAACTGGTGGATTACATCGTAGTTTGTTTCAAAAACTATTATAAGCAACGTATTTTAGACCTAATTTATGAAAGAACATCTAAAGCTGTTGCTACTAAATACTTACCTATATATTCGAATAGTAAAATGAAAATTACGTGCACCAACATGGAAACGCTCGAATTTTCTGTCCCAAGTGAAAGTTCAGAAAATATAATTTATTTAGTTGATATGCAAGCTTGTAAATGTACCTGTCCAGTAGAATTTAACGGGAAACACTGTAAGCACCAGGGGTTAGTCTTACAGCAGTATAATTTTCTTACAGCATTTAACACCTTGTCCAATGCCATGAAATACATATTATAATATGAAGTAGCTTCGGGAAAAACTGCCAACAAAAATATATTTAAATCACTGTTAATCACCACCGATGATACAGAAGAAGAAAATATAGAAGCAGAGCCAGAAAATAATACACGAATCATGCAAGCTATGGAAATTGGTAATATGGATACTCCAAAATACCTTAACAATGGACCAATTACTATTGAAGACATAAAAAAGAAGTATCTAGAACACTGTGATACAATGCTAAAATATTTAGAAGAAGATCCAGAAAACTTTGCTCCTGCTATTAAAACATATTTGGAAAATATAAAAAAATACGTAGGTTCAAAAACGACTTTACTTAATGGTTTATTCACTGCTTTTAAGTGGAAAGGTATCCGAGCTAAAAACTTGTCCAAAAACAAATGTCGTCGTCGTGGTAAACGGATTACAGTTCAGCCGACTTCAGTAGCACGTCGCCGATGTGGAATTAAAAAAAAAAAGTTGCTGTTGTTAGAACCTCAGGAGGCATAAGGAAAAGAAATACCAAGTCTCCACATTGTCTGAAAACATGTGTTGCAAAAAATATAGCTTTGGGAATCAGGAAAACAAAAAAATAAATCGGTCTAAAATTGAGCCTAAAAAGTTTTTCAGGGTGACCTAACTTTACCTAGGAATATTTAAAATTTTAATAAAAGTAAACAATTTTGGTTTTCTAAGTTTGTTTAGTTCTTCATTGATTTCGAAATAAATGAAATTAAAAGTATTTAAAATACTTTTACTTACTACTAAAAAAATTCCTTTTTTTTAATGTCTCTTCTAATTTTATTATACAGCAAATAACGCATCAGTTACATAATTCTGATACGTCTGGTACTCGTATACAGTGCGAACGTAAAGGTTGGAATAAATTCATTTAAAATTCAGGGGTATGTTCAAAAAAAAAACGCTCGGACATGTCGATTTTTATTTTTAACTGCGGGTTTTCTTACTATAATTTTATGTATACAGGGTGGCCCAAAAATAAGTTACGGTCATCAACGTAATTTTTTTAAATGTAAACACCTATTTTTTATTTTAGATTTAGGTTCTACATCAAATTCTAAGTACATTTCATGTATCATGTCCTATACCTAAACTCGACCGTTGACGATTGAACACAATAAAAGACTATTTTTGGAAGAGTTATTTATATCAAGCAACCTATCAGTTATTGTTTGGTTATTTACATTTGTGGTTGGTGTTTTTGATTGTTAACTTGTCACAATTTGTTGACATCAAATAATTTTGAGTGAATTTAGTTTGATTTAGATGCCTAAGCAAAGTTTTGCTTGTGTTAAGTTTATCAAAAGATAAAATTAAAATTTCAAAAAATGGTACGTCTTAGTGAGCGAGAGCGAATAGAGATTTTGATGATGATTGGTTATGGAAACAGGATGCGCACTTAGATGGAAGTCTGTGAAATTTATCATGCCAAGTATCCTGATAGGCCACGTATATCTCAAAGTACTGTCAGTAAAATAGAACAGAAATATCGGGATTTGGGTCATGTCAGGGATAATTATACGAAAGGTCAGTCAAGTATATCAGAAGAGAAGCAACTAAATGTTTTGCTGGCAGTTGAAGAAGATTGCCATAAAACGACTCGCAATATTGCGTTAGAAAATCAGATATCCCAGACATCCGTCGTTAAGTATTTAGGTATAAATAAATGGCACCCTTACAAAGTTCAATTGGTTCATGAACTAAATGAAGATGACCCAGATAGGCGTTTAGAATTTTGTGAGAGACTTATGGACTTGTGCCATGCTAATCCACAATTTTCAAAAAAAATTGTATTTTCTGATGAGGCAACGTTTTGTCTTCATGGTAGTGTAAACCGGCAAAACTGCCGATATTGGGCTACTGAAAATCCGCACTGGATGATGGAGTGCCACAGCCAAGTCCCTCAAAAAGTAAATGTTTGGGCGGGGGTGATTGAAAACAGGGTTATAGGGCCCTTTTTCTTTGAAGAATACTTGAATGGTGAGAGGTATTTAGAGTTTTTAGAAAATGACTTGGTTCCATGCCTTGCCACTTTATACCCCGATCCAGAAGACCCGGATATATTAGATAATTCCTTATGGTATCAGCAAGATGGAGCTCCAGCCCATTACACTCGTCCCGTGCGCCAGTACCTGGATACCGTTTTCCCTGGACGTTGGATTGGTCGGAGGGGTGCAATTGAATGGCCGGCCAGATCGCCGGATCTGACTCCTTTAGATTTTTTTTTGTGGGGGTATCTTAAGTTCAAAGTTTATGTTAATCGGCCAAACAACATTGAAGACTTAAAAATTAGAATAACGGAAGAAATAAGATTGATAGAACCTTCTGTTATCGATAACGTTTTACAAGAATTTCAGCATCGACTGGGATATTGCCAAGAGGTTCGTGGCAGCCATTTTCAACACTTAATAAATTAATTTAAATATTTTTATGTATTCTTGCTTGATATAAATAACTCTTCCAAAAATAGCCTTTTATTGTGTTCAATCGTCAACGGTCGAGTTTAGGTATAGGACATGGTACATGAAATGTACTTAGAATTTGATGTAGAACCTAAATCTAAAATAAAAAATAGGTGTTTACATTTAAAAAAATTACGTTGATGACCGTAACTTATTTTTGGGCCACCCTGTATACATAAAATTATAGTAAGAAAACCCACAGTTAAAAATAAAAATCGACATGTCCGAGCGTTTTTTTTTTTGAACATACCCCTGAATTTTAAATGAATTTATTCCAACCTTTACGTTCGCACTGTATATAATAAAGCTAGTTCGAGTGGATCACGCGTCAGGTAATAAGTCTGATCCGTCTGCTATGTAACGAAACTAGTTTGGGTGGATTATACGTCGGGTATTTACGAATATGCAGCCAGGATATCCAACAAAAATATCCCTTATTAATAAATCCTGATCACAAACCACTTGCATCTGAAAATAAATTTAAAAGGTTGGGTGAACAAAACAGTTGTTTAAGTCAAAAAATGGAATTTTCAGACTTAATATTCAAATTCGGTTTAAGTGGTAAAACTCAGTAAAAACTATAAATAGGTATTATTTAACTGACCTGGATGGAGTAAAAATTATTTCTATTTAAATATAAGTCTGGATCATTGTTAGGCTTATTAATCTTTATATGAGTACCATCAATAGCCCCAATGGCCCCTGGGAAACCATTTTCTCTGAAATGTTGTTCAATAGTTGTCTTTTCAGGATCAGATGGCCATTTGGTGACATTTTACTTAGGTAATGTATCATCCTTTTAAGAACGTAAAAAGGCCGACAATTGTGATGTCAAATCTATCTCCAACATCTCTAAATGAAGAAGCTTCATGATCAGCAAACCACAAAAAAATTTAGGTTTGTTTATAGGCTGATAGGTTGCCATTTCCACCAGATTGTGACTTAAAAAACTCGCTTTCTTCAAATCTATGGCCAATATCTTGAGCCACTTGTCTGCTAACTCGAAAATGCTCAACAAATTCCTGGTTATTGTACAGTGGTACAGTAACTTAGAGGTAGCCTTCGTTTTTTGGTCTCCCGTGGCCTTGGAACTGAATATCTACTAGTTCATTATCACTCGATACATCAGAATCAAATCCATGATTTGAATACGAACTTGAAGAGTCTGGATGACATTCTGGATTCTCTTAAAACCCGTAATAATAAAAATTAGGATATATTTATATACCCAATATACAGGGTGATTCAAAAGTAAGCGGCATCCTTTCAGGGGCGTAATCCTTGTATGAAAATAAGGCAAAAAGTTCATATTAATATGGGTCCGAAATTGCTTCCTAAGGGAGCTACGCCCCTTTGAATAGGACCCCTTGAAGACAATTTTTTCTCTATAACTTTAAAACCCTTTAAAATTAAATTTTGAAAATTGGTGTACTGCATAACTGCATAAACATTTCGTTGTGAATAAGATTCTAAATTCAAATTTTTTAAATTTTATTCAGGTGCGTCACATGCGGGGGTTGGTAAGGGTAAAAACTAATTTTTATAATAATTTGGATTTTGTTTGAAAATTCTAAAATTTTAGAGTCTTATACGTAAAAAAGGTACTCTTAGTTCAATTCGATAGAGCGTACCATTTACGAGAAAAGCGACTTTGAAAATGTTCTGATTGCGTATGTTTATTGATGAAAATTAATTCTCATTACGATCGACAAAAAAGACACTTTTTACTCACATTTTATTTAACAATTTATAGAAAGTGTTCAAAATTATTACCATTTGCGTCACGGCAAGCTCTTAATCTTTTTATTAGATTATGGTGCACACGTGGTAGAATTCTTGGATTGTTTTTAATTGTCTGAAATCCTTTCTCTATTCTTTGCCTGAGAACATCAATATTGGGTATAGGGCGGGAATAAACTAGTTGTTTTAGGTGTCCCCATAAATAAAAATCAAGGGGGTTTAGGTCAGAAGACCGTGGTGGCCATGGCACTGGACCCCCACGACCTATCCAGCGGTTTAATAGGCATTATTTAAATGTTCTCTAGCGAGAATGCTAAAATGTGGGGGAGCACCATCGTGCATAAGCCACATTTGTGCTCGTAATTGAAGTGGTAGATATTCTAATATTTGTGGTAATTCATTCTGTAAAAAAATTGTGTAAATTTGTCCATTAAGTCGTTGCGGCATAAATACAGGTCCTTTTAAATGCCCATCGATTATTCCCGCCCACACATTTAAACTAAACTGCTGCTGATGTGCCTTCTGTACCGTAGCATGGGGATTCTCATCCGTCCTTAGGTGGTTGTTGTGGAAATTAAAAATTCCGTTTCTTGTCAAGTCGGCCTCGTCAGTAAATAAAATTTTCTTCTCAAAATTTTCAAAAGCAACGCGGTTTTCTTCTAGCCAATTACAGAAGTGTACACGAGGAAGGAAATCTCGCTCTTCCAAAGCCTGAACTCGTTGAATATGATAAGGGCAGAGTAACATATCGTGCAAAATTCTCCATACGGTTGACTGAGGGGACCCTTCTTGATTTGCGATGATGCGAGTGCTCAAAGATGGATCTTCTTCAATACGATCTAGCACGCGTTCTTCTAATGCTAGGGTTCTGGCATTTCTTGGTCGCCCAACAACTTCCTGTCTTTGAAATGTTCCTTAAGCAAAATTTAAGTAGATATTATGCGATATTACTCACATTTTTGAATTTACCTGTTTCCCTTAAATTACGATCTACTCGATTGCGAAAACCGTACGGTGTAACACTCGTCAATTAGGAAATGCCTCATGATACAATCGTCTTGCTTCAACACAATTACCAAATGCTCTTCCAAATATAATGTGAATATCAGCTTGTTCTTGATACGTAAAATCCATGTTTGCTTTTTAAACTTAGAAACACAAAGTACCAAACTCAACAAAGGCAATGCCCTTCTTATCTATAATAAATAGTAATTTGTAAAACACTCTATGAAACTAATTTTACTTTGACAAAGTAAATTGTATTTTACAATGACATTTATCAGTCATTTAAAAGCCAAAAACCAAAAAACAACCGCCAACTTCGTTTTAAATGCGTATCCAGTAATTTTATTATGTATTAAACATACGCAATCAGAAAATGTTCAAAGTCGATTTTCTCGTAAATGGTACGCTCTATCGAATTGAACCTTTTTTACGTATAAGACTCTAAAATTTTATAATTTTCAAACAAAATCACAATAACCTAAAGAGTAAAAGAAAAAGGGATGTTTTACCCTTACCAACCCCCGCATGTGACGCACCTGAATAAAATTTAAAAAATTTGAATTTAGAATCTTATTCACAACAAAATGTTTATGCAGTACACCAATTTTCAAAATTTAATTCTAAAGGGTTTTAAAGTTATAGAGAAAAAATTGTCTTCAAGGGGTCCTATTCAAAGGGGCGTAGCTCCCTTAGGAAGCAATTTCGAACCCATATTAATATGAACTTTTTGCCTTATTTTCATACAAGGATTACGCCCCTGAAAGGATGCCGCTTACTTTTGAATTACCCTGTATAATGTAATATTACACAGAATTTGATTGAATTTTTATATACCTACCTTTAGATATTTAATAAATACAGTAGCAAATTAACTCTAAAACCAGCCCTAATACTTTGAAAGTAGCAAAAATTAGATTAGAATTATATCACAATGAAACGTGATCAAACCACAAGATCAAACTCCAAATCCGATAACCATTTCTTATTGATTATCTAAATGACAAACAAAAAAAGAATCGCGGACATATATAGTTTATTTTTTAATTTTGGTAAAACTTAATTTAACCAAAGTCAAGCTTTTTTATCCTTAGACCCTTGTTCCTTCAACCTTTTACACATGAAATGCAACAGAAAACAGGCCGGCTAAATTATATTGTTATATTATTACTAGTTACTTTACAAATTTGTTTTCTGATAAGTATTCTATTATTTTTCGTTACTAGCACATAAAAAATAAAAATTATTTTCCTAGTAACATATAAATACATACATATATGTTTTTAAATTAAGTTTTGGAGGGTGGAGGAATATAAATCAATTTTTATTTTAATATATTGTACTTAATAATCTGTGATTTAATCCGGAGTTTATGTTGAGTTAAGTAGATTTTTCCACTCGGTAGATTTCGGCCTTTTTCTATGTTTTTAAAACGGTTCTGGTATTTATCTTAGAAACAATTAAAAGTAGAAGTCATCGGGGGGCAGGTAGAAGTTTTGTAATCTGACATCGAGAATTAAAAGAGAACTAAAAGAGAGAGGAGAGAAAAAAAATCAAACAAATCCTTAATAATAATAATAATATAATAATAATAATATATTCAGCAGATAATACTCGTACATTCATACATTATAACATTACAAAATAACAACTGCTTAACCGCTAAGAACACCCAATGCACAATGGTATTTTAAAAATACTGTGTGTACATTTGCTGTCTATCCAAATTAATTAATTATAATAAAAACAATTTTTAAGAAAATAATATATAAACAAAAGTGATTCAAAAAATAAAATAGAATTAAATTAAATTAGGGGAAAAAAACAGGGAGAAAAATAAACAGTGCTATGTGTATCATACTAACCAAGTGACTTTATCATCTAATATCCAGTCGTGGATTCTACTTTTAATTTTGTTATAGCGCTTATTTCTGAGTTCTACGGGAAGTTGATTATAGATTTTTGCTGAGGTATATGTTAAAGTTTTTTGACATTTAGTTTTTGTGGTCTTTGGGATAGTTACATTCTTATTTAAAGCTTGTCTAGTATTCTGATTGTAAGATATGAAATGCAAGTAGTGTGGATTCTTACACAGAAGCCTAACCACTGCTTTCAAGTAAATTGGATTTACTTGCAACAATCTAGCTTCAAGGAATATAATTTTGGTTTGTTAAAGATTACCTTCAGAACATATTTTTGGGTAATCATCAGAGGTTTCAGGATGGTCTTACTTGTTCCGCCCCATGCTGTTATGCAATAGTTTAAAATTGATTCAACCAGAGCTTGATAAATGGTCGTAAGGGTCTTTTTTTGCATAAATTGTCTTAATTGACGAAATTTGTAAATAAGTTTCCGAACTCGAGTGGAAATATACTCAACATGGTGGTGCCACTTTAGATTTTCATCCAAAATAATACCTAAATATTTAAGCTTGGTCTGCCGTTTTATTTGCTGGGTATAAGAACATTCAGTTAGGTCACAGTCGTTTTCGTGTAATGTGATCTCTTTTAATGTGCTAGATATTCTTGAATCTACAGAAAAGCATAAAAAGCTTGACTTTTCTGAGTTTAGTGTTAAATAATTTAAACCGAGCCAAGTTTTGAATTTTTTCATGGAAGACTCCGCAACAGTCTTTACATCCTACCAAGACTTTTCTTTAATCAATATTGCGGTGTCACCTGCAAAACACACCATGCCGACATTAGGTAACAACTGCAATAACTCATTAACATATATAGAGACCAATACTGATCTAAGGACAGTTTCCTGTGGCACACCATATTCTACCAACCTAGGCAAACTGACACATCCATTTATTTTGGTGCTTTGTGTTCTTTGGTGAATGTAACTTTTAAACAGGCTGTAAGGGATCCCTCGAATCCCAATATTTTTCAGTTTTTTTAGCAGAATATTATGTGTCACAGTGTCGAACGCTTTGCTGAGTATTGAATTTTCCAGAAATATTGCCATGCACCTCTCGTTACAGTCGAAACACTTTCCTATCTGATCTGTAATACAATTCACCGCATATTCTGTACTTTTATTTTGTTTAAAACCAAATTTAAATTGTGATAAAAAATATTTTTTTTCTAAAAACTCGTTAAGTCTAAGTTTCATGCATTTCTCTATGATTTTTGAAAGATTACTGGTTAAAGCTATGGGTCTATAAATACTAATAATTTTTTTTTATCTCTCGATTTATGCAATGGGGTTACAGTGGCATGTTTGAAAATTAAGGGAAAAATACCAGTCTCAAATACTAAATTTGCAAGATGTAGAATTGGTTTAATAAGGTGTTTATGATACTTTTTCAAAAATAGTGCAGGTATTTCGTCAGCCCCGGATGCTGCATTAGTCTTAAGAGTGCTTATTAATTGAATTAATTCATTTTTCGTTATAGGTTTAAGATACATAGAGTTTCCACTTGGATTATTTTTTGGGTTTAAGCTGGTCTGTCTTGGATTTTTAATTTTACCGCCTTAAAACTACTAATAGCGATTCTTCCTTTTTTAACAGAAATAAATTAAATCAATTTAACCATTTTATAGTAAAAAACATTTAACATACAAAACAAAGATTCAGAACAGTTTAAATTTATTATGGCATTTTAGTGGTTTTTTATTAAAGTTTGCCTTATTGATCATACAGCTAATAATTTGATAAGGAAATATTACAAGAACATGTTAAAAAATTAACTTTATTCATATAACTTTGAAATGTAAATAAACGTGTAAAGAATTTCTTTTGCCAAAAGATAGCTAAAATAAATCCCAGTAAAAGGTATGCATACATACATCCTAATTAGACGATTCTAAGGAATTAGTGTATTTCGCAACTATTAAGATTATGCAAAAATATGTTAAACCAAATCCACAAATACATAATGGCTATTGTCAGGCTTTACTGTTAAGCGCCGGGCTTATTTCAAGCATTAACAGGAGCGTGAACAAGGTGCACAACAGCATAATAAAACGAGCCGATAGATTGTGTACCTTCGATATAACTGCCAGTCAGGAAGGCCCTTCATCGTCACGTTCCGATCAAAATTTCATGTTCAACGTTTGTTATGACTTAAACGTTGCCGAGAATATATCGATAATCGACAGACCTATCATCAATCAAAACTGATAAGGGGCGCAGCAATAGAGAGTTATAATTAGATTAATGTTTAATTTAGCGGATGAGGAATATTATTACAGGAATTTCATCAGTTTAACTGAGCAAGTGAATTTGATAATTAACTTGTGCAAATTTCTGAACAGATATTTGCTAGTAATTAAATATGATTTTATTCTATTAAAAAGAGATGTTAAAATAAAATTTAAACTCTAAAGCTTTTTTTTCTCTGTCATGTTTAAATAAGAACATACAATGGACCTGTATGCCAACCCTAAAACTAAAAACCAGTTTATTTGTATGCACTCTCGCCACTTACTTAAATTATTCCCAAAAATCCATGTAAAACCTTATCAGAAATCCCACATCCCGAAGTCTGTTCGCGGCTTAAAAACGATATTTTAAAGTCTTTTCTGGGTTTTAGCATAAAAGCGCAAACAAAGCCCGCAAGCTGACGCTATGGCTTTAAAAACGGCGCTAATTTATAGTCAAGATAGAAAGGAAAATGGGAAAAAAGATGTTCATTTTCACCAGAGAATCTTTTGCTCTCGAAGATACTTTTATGTTGTCTTCGGACGGGATCATATTTTGTTTTAGAGTGAGTTGCGTAACACTTCTGTGTTTTATACCCTAACTGGAAGTTATATAAAAGTGGATATAAATTTTAATAGAAAAATTGCTTTTAGTGTATGAAAATATTACGAACATTAAGGAGTAAGAAAGAAGTGAGGTAAGTTAAGAGTATTACATATAATGGAGTTGGCCAAAAAAAAATGTTGTCACTGTTATAAAACACCTTTGCAGGACTTTCCTTGTCGATTCTATAATTTAGTTATAAATAAAAAACTGAAATTCAAAATAGAAATTAAAAAGTGAGATAAAAAGTTTTAGCTGGATCATCTTTACGTAGCGAAGTTTAGCTTAAAACCAATGTTGTAATCTAAAAATCCAAATAAAAAAATATTATATAGAAACTATGTAATTAGTAATAAATATAGAAGTAAATAAGGTCTGCTAGCCTTTTCTAAAATAACCTTTTTCTTCTTCATCAGCCTTAATTTTAACCTTTTTATTCTGATCTACTCCTGGACGTAGACTCTGATGACTCTGATCTCTCCATTTCTATTGATTTTGAGCTAGTTATGCTCACAGTCTCTACCGGTGACCTACTGGGAGAATCTTTTCTATTCGTATCGATTTTAAGCTAGTTGTGCTCAGTCTCTACTGGCGACCTCCCTTATGTCATCCAGCTAGCACTTCTGCCGTCTTCCTCTACTTCTCTTTGTTTCACTAAGAGTAAATCCTTTTATTGGTCCATCTATTGTCATCCTGTTTTGCAACATGTCCTGCTCACTATTTTATCTTAGCTATCTAGCGGATTGAGGACGGCATATACGATACTGTTTACCGGAAGACAGGCCTTTCAGTTTACAATCCGGAAGGCTACACCTGTACCCCCGGCTAAAGCATACACAGTACTTTCTATCCAACGGCTTTGTTCACTTTTTTAAAAACGTTCTTAGCGGGAACTAGATATGACTTCGGACAACGATCTTATGTTAATAGGGCTGGCAATTGCTTTGTTACCTAAGGAACATACAAAGAAAAAACGCAAGGGCTCTAAATGGGCAAAACAGTGGTTAATAAATCGACACGTTACTTCCCACACTTATCTCATAAATGAATAATTACGACGGAACCTGATGATTACAGAAACTATCTTCGAATGTATGAAAATTCCTATACGTAATTGCTAGAACTTGTAACCCCATTAATTCAAAAGGAAGATACTTTGATTAGTTAGCAATAAATCCTCATGAGCGATTAAGTACTACTTTGAGATACTTAGCGACAGGGAGAAACTATGAAGACTTAAAATTCACAGCCCGTATCTCTGCTCAATGTCTGGGCAGCATGATTCCCGAAACGTGCCAGGCAATAATTGAGGTTCTTAAACATAGATATTGTAAGGTAAGCTGCGTTGTAATAATTTTTATTTTACATAAGTACATAATTTACTTTACAAAAAAAACTTATGGTACAAAACTATTGTAATAACCACGTGTTGTGGGAGGTTGGCAAGTTAATTAGATTAGGGTACGTATTTTAGGGTAAATTAATTATCCCGTGTGGAATTTGAATCTTAATTTTGTTTTGAGCAGTTGTGATTTTGGTCATAACTCATTCCACTTGGTGTCCTCTCCTAAAAGAACACCAACGCAAAATATTGTTCCTGTCTAAAAACAGATCTTTATCCTAATAACTAGATCATAGGCTTCCCTTGTCTATCAGAGGTTTTTTCACCTAGTCTTTCATTTTCCACTGTATTCTATAGTGTAAAGCTTCTGCCAACTTGGTTATCCTACTCCAGGGGTTTAGAACCAGCTCCAGAAAGGTGTCTACGTAACTGGAATATTCCCCGAGCTTAATAATAGCTATATGGCCATATTACTCGACTGTCTATTACCACAAAGGCCAACCTGGAATGCAGAACCGAGTGCCGGAACATGCCACATTAAAGTATCACATTAATTTTCCACATTAATTAACCATACTTTCTTAATTAACCATTTATTCTTATAAACTATATATATTTTTTTTCTTTGCATATAACTTAAACCAAACGTAAAAAAATAACATTTTGAAACATATTATGTTTATATTGAATTCACACATATAAACCCATTGTGATCACATGTGGTAGAAGTCATATGTAATCGATGCGTTTAGGTATTTCATTGTTCTTCCGTGCCCATTTTTCTCAAATTTACTTAAATAATAAATCACGGTTCATAAAATAAAAAGTACGAATATTGGCAATGTACAAAATGTATTAGCTTAGGAATGTTTCAAAGGTCTTGGTATTAGATTTTTGTAAATTAATGTTAATTAATAAAAAAGCTGATTAATTTTTTTTACCTTTTATTTGACCTTATGGACAACAATCTCAAAAATCTTTGAAAAATATATTGCTGCTCAACTTGTGAAATTTTTTGAGGGTAACAATCTTTTCACATCCAGCCAGTTTAGTTTCAGGAAGGGTAAAAGTACCACTATGGCCATTTTAGACTTAGTTGATTATTTGTTAAATGCTTTTAATAACTTGCAATATGGCAGTGTCTTGTTCTGCGATCTGAGCAAGGCATTCGACTGTGTTCCCCCATAACATATTGCTGCAAAAACTTTCTAAATATGGACTCAGTCCCAACAGTGTTAAACTTCTCGCTTCCTATCTGGCCAATAGAGATCAGATGGTAAGTGTTAGTGGAGTGTCATCAGCAAAAAGTGGGATAACCATAGGTGTTCCCCAAATATCTGTTTTGGGGCTTATCCTCTTTTTGATCTATATAAATGACTTACCATTAACGGAACCATCTGGTAAATTCACCATTTTTGCTGATGACACAACAGTGGCATGTGCCGAAGATACTCTTGAGACCGTAGAGAGGAAATTAAGAGTATTGCAGGGGGGAATTCAGGAATGGTTTAACATGAACCGATTGCATCTTAACGCAGACAAGACCAACAAAGTTATTTTTTCTCTGAGACCAGCTGACCAAGGATCAAAGGATTTTTCTATTAAGATTCTGGGAGTTTTATTGGATTCTCTACTTCACTGGCATTCCCACATTAATATTGTTGCCGGAAGGCTAAAAACATGTATATATACCCTTCGTCGCCTAGCTGGATGTTTATCTGAATCTGGCTTAAGAACAGCCTATTTTGGCACCTTCCATCCCATAGCCACATATGCTATTCTAGCGTGGGGTCATGCCCCACAAACAAAAAGGTTGTTTTCACTACAAAGAAGGGCAATCAGAATTTTGGGTAGGCTGGATTGCAGGGAGGATTGTAGATCTGTTTTCTCTATGAAGGGAATACTTACCCTACTTTCCGTATATATATTGGAAAATCTTTTATGGGTACACAGGAATAGGGATCGGTATAAAGTACATGGTGATATACACAACTACGGTACTAGAAACATAAATAGGCTAGTGCCAATTTATCAACGCTTAACAAGGTGTCAGAGTGGTCCCGCATTTCTAGCTATTAAGTTATATAATAAACTTCCTACCGACTATGTGGATTTAGATTTAGAACGTTTTAAGAATAAAATAAAACAAATTCTAGTCCCTAATGTCTTCTATTCAACTGAAGAGTTTTTAAACTTCACATTCTATCTGTGATATTGAGTACCTACCTATATATTGCATTTTATTTTATTTAAGACATATTGTGATTGTGTATTATTCATAGTATGTATATCAATCATTGTGTTTTGGTTTTAATGAGTTTTATGTAGTGTTTTTGGAAAAATTTTATTATCAATTTTTATAAACAGTGACCCTATTTTTTAACTTTGTAATTCTTGACTTGTGCGAATGCTATTTTGTATATTGGCATTAATAAATTGATTGATTGATTGATTGATTGAACATAGGTTTCTGCTTTTTACCGCCCTTACAAACCAGTGGCGCAAATCGACGAGCCGGCATTTTGCTATCCTCCTTAGTACAGGTCAAATAGAGTGGCATTTTAAATTCTTAATTAATTCTTATAAGCTAATGAAAAGTGAATAAGTATAATTTTATAGTTAAATTATATTTTTATTTTCTGAGTTTAAAATTTGTAATTAATAAATAATCAGATAGCACTTTGTCAGTTTTCTCACTCAGTCCGTAATATCCAACATTATTCTGTGTCATCTGGTTTTTTCCCCAATATTAGTATTAAAATCACCTGTGACGATTGTGAAGCAGGCGCTCTCCGTCTTTTTTGCCGTTGTCACGTCCTTGTATACTTGATCCACATCTTCATCGTCCACCACGGTAGTTGGGATGTAGATCTTGATTTTTTGCATGTCATATCGATTGTTTACCTTTAATATGATGTACATATACAGGATGTTCATTTAAAAACTTCCCATCGCGGATTTATCGAAAACCACTTAAAAAAAAAAAAAAAACGCCAAAATTGTCAAGAGGGACAACTTTCTAACCTAAAATTACTTCACCCCCTTTCACCCTGTGCCCCCCAGGGTCATCCCCTTAAAAATTTTAAATGGCAAGCGTTTGATTTTTTTAAATCGGTCGATTTGTTTCCGAGAAAATTAGAAAAATCTTTGTTTATCTTAACTTGTTCAGATAGAAAATAAAAACATTAAAATATCAGTTTTTATTTCAATAAGTGTTCAAAAGGTTGCCCGTTAGGGTTTGCCAAATCAAGAATTCGTTTATAATTTAAAATGGAAACTACCAACATAAACAGCAATTCCGAAGATTAGACGTGGAAAAAACTAAATAACAATCTGATTTTTTTTCCGCATTCTTTTCATCAATACAGATATCCTGGGTGAACTGTATTTATTGTTATACCTGCTTAGTTATTTATAGTTGCTAAGGAAAATAAAGAATTTATTTTGCCGTCAGTTACATTTGTGACAGTCTTGGAATAGTGAAAATTTATTTGTTGAATTGAAGATTTTACTTCCAAAATGGTTTACACTAGCCGAAAGAGTGGAAATTATTCTAATTTATGGTGCCCAAAATCAATGTGCTCGGCAAACTGCCGTCACGTTTAATGCCAGACATCCGGAGAAGATAACTTCGCATAGGTATGTTTTGGACCTTGTTACTAAGTTTACTGAAACTGGATCTGTTGCTAATAAAAAACGTGATCATGGGCGAATTTTGGATGAAGCCGCTCAAGTTGAAGTTTTGGGTCATTTTGGAATAAATCCTAATATGAAGTATTAGCAAAATAATTGCTGTCACTGTTATTTCATTAGGGTCTGTTCATACAGTTACCAAACTTCATAAATTTCATCAATTCAAAATGAAAATATTGCAAGAGTTAACCGAATACGATTTCGATAGGCGAGTTGAGTTTTGTGAAAAAATGACTGAAGCGATTAATGATAATACTATTCATGTAAAGAATATCTGCTTCAGCGATGAATGCACATTTTATCTAAATCGATTTGTTAATAAGTATAACTGTAGATATCGGAGCAATGGAAATCTTCATGCATTTGTAGAAGAGCATACCCAGTACCCTCAAAAAATTATTGTATGGGCAGGCATTTTAGGAAATAAAGTGATTGGGCCATTATTTATTAACGGAAATTTAAATGGAGACATTTATTTGGATATGTTGGAAAATACCATCAATCCGCTTATCACTGAGTCCATTGAAATCCAAATCGATGATGATGGAAACCCTATACTTGATGAGGCTGAAATATATTTCCAGCAAGACGGCGCTCCTCCTCACTATGTTCTTCCCGTTCGGCAATGGCTAGACGACGAGTTTCCAGATAAATGTATAGGGCGAAGGGGGCCTATAGAATGGCCTGCTATATCTCCTGATATAACAGCGTAAGACTTTTTTCTATGGGTCATTTGAAATCTATAGTGTTTACACCCCAACCTGAAAGTTTGGATGAACTTCGTCAACGCATCATCGACAGCTGCCATGATATCCCACAACATGTTTTTGAAAATGTCCGTCAGGAATTTGAACATCGCCTATATTATTGTTTGGCCAAAAACGAGCAACATTTTGAACACTTATTGAAATAAAAACTAAAAACTAATATTTTCATGTTTTTGTTTCCTATATGAACAAATTAAGATAAACAAAGATTTTTCTAATTTTCTCGAAAACGAATCGACCGATTTAAAAAAATCAGAGGGCAAAATAAAAGACTTCAAAAGACCTTTTAAACAAGCTATTACTCGATACCCCTTTTCATTTAAAATTTTTAAGGGGATGTTCCTAGGGGGGCAATGGGTGAAAGGGGGTGAAGTAATTTTAGGTTAGAAAGTTGTCCCCCTTGACAAAGCTTTTGACGTGTTTTGGCCTTTTTTTTTTTAAACGGTGATTTTTGATAAATCCGTGGTGGGAAGTTTTCAAATGAACACCCTGTATATATATATATATATATATACTTGATTTAACATGGCACAGAATTAAGGTAAATTTTGATTTAATATTTTTGTTGATCAGTGCGACTTCACTAAGATTATCCAATTCTAAAGTTGTTATGTTTTCTCCTGGCAGACGTGTCTCAGATAGTCCAATAATGTCTCACTTTACATTTTCCAATTAAGGTTCCACTTCTTTCAGGTGTTCTAATTTATGGTGCGCACGTAGGTTGCAATAAACAACATATCCTTATTTCCATGTTATGTCGAATCATTGCTCTCCCCAGAATCCATGAAGCTCACTGACGAATTAGTGTTAGATTAAAAATATTAAAATAATTTAAATAACTTGTTTATTGAAAACAGAATTATTCATAGTAAGAACTATAAATATACTTTAAAACGAAAAGTTAGCAAGGAGTATTAAAGGAGAAAAGATTTGGTTTTTTGAGATAATCTGGAATATCCTGACTTTGGAACCTTACCCGTAGCAAATAAGTCCGTTCTTTAAATAAAGTCAAGTTGAATCGAATACTAAATTGTGCCACTGCCTTTTTTTAATAAAAAAACTTAAAATTTCATAATTTTCATAAATAAGTTTTACTGATGATATGGTTTAGTCATATTACTCTAAATATGATTATTAAACCTAACATCCTTGTTTAAAACCAAATAATTATTTTATAATTAAAAATCATTTAATTATAGTATAATTATTTTATTAGATGAATTTCAAATTTTCTGTTATGAAAAATATTTTAATTTAAGTAACAACATGATATTGAAAGTAAGGTAATATGACAAAACAAATCGTAAAATAATATTTCGTGGAAATTGTTGGCGTAAGACATTCGCGGTATATTAAATTATGCCATCTTGTTACACTATATACGAATATCTTTATTAATGTTGCTCCAAAAATTATACGTTTTTAAAAAAATTAAGAACTAATGACGGACTTTCGTGTTACCTCTCTATTTTCTTGTAAAAAGGGGTATTTCATGAATAGTTCAGTTCAGAGATCTATTAGAATCTTTGATATGCCGCGAATAGTCCGTGTGCCGGTGTTGCTTGTATTGTCACATTACATGCATGTTTAAATCGCAAAATTTTATGTGGAAAGTCATAAAGTAATATTATAAGCGATATTTAATCATTCTATTAAATAAATAAAAGTTTTAAGCATTTTTTTAGGAATTTATACATTTGATTCGTAAAATTTGACTACATGCGCCCACGTACTATTTTATTAGACATCTGACCTCAGTCACAGCCACTCAAGCGTAAAAAGTTGCACAGGTCCGGCCTTACAATTTATTTGTATTTAAAACTTTATTATTCGGGATTTTGGGTTTAGTTTTAATAAGTTAGAAATTCAGGATAGTTGATAGCAAGATAATATTTAGTTTAAATATAAGATTTAAGTACGTAAAATGAGTAACGAAAAATTTTAATTTAATAAGTTTAGTTTTTAGCGCCATGAGTCGGGTGTTTATAACAAGTGATGAGAGAATAGGTGGTACGAATTACTTAGGCCCATTTATTCTGTGGATAAAGGCATTAAATATTTACTTTTTGACACAAAAGGGTAAAATGTTTTGGTGTGTCTTTAAATTTTATATATTTCCTTTTTTACTAGGTGGTGATTATTAATGGGGATTTTGATTGCCATATTCAATGCCCTTTATTATTGTTTTTTTTGAATTTATACATATTATGACATATTATTATAATAATATACTCATGAAAACCCCCATGTCTATATTTAGTACCAATTTCTTTTGATAAAAAGTAATTATGTAGTCAGAAAAGTGGAAGTACGAGTATATTTTTAAAAATAAACTTTTACATTAAAAATCATCTAGCTGTCTATATCTTATGCGTGTAAAAAACACAAGTTTTTTTTATAAAAAAAACACACATTACATGATGTAATATTTATTAATTTGTTTGCCTCATATTTAGCTATTGTGCATATTAGGAGAAAATAGATGAAAATTAACAAAAATAAATGCTTATACTAAAAACTAAAAATCTTATACAAAATACTACATTTTAAGTATAATGGATCCTAAAACTACAGTGAGGATACTAAGTACTTCTATAAATTTAACCACTCTTTTTAATCTGGACCAAAGAGTCAATACAATTTTTAGATTCTGTTTTTTTGCCTTTGTTCTTTAGCAGTTTCTTCCATTAAGGAAGGAAACAGTTTCTCTATTGCCGCTATGGATTCCAACTTCATCGCGCACATCAGCATATGGATACTAAAGCATTATATTATGTATACTTTATTGTGTCGCTGAAGGATAAACAGGAGCAGTAAGCTGAAAAAAACAACATTTTAGACTTGTTTTCTTAATAAAAACAGTGTTTTTCTTACCATAGCAAAAAAGGGTTTTTCCCAAAGAATGGTGGAAGAAGCAGTCTTTATTGTGTCACTGAAGGACAAACAGGGGCAGTAAGCTGTAATAGACAAAATGTTAAACTTGTTTAATTAAAAAAAATATGATTTTCTTACTATGGCAAAAAAGGGACCTTTTCCCAGAGAACTGAAATCATACATCAATCATAAATGTATCATACCATGTTTCGGCTAAATAATATATGTATCTTTCTTTCTCCCAAAATTTTCTTTAAATATTCTATACACCACCTGACAATTCCATTACAGTAGCTCTTTTGTTAACCATCTTAAGCTTAAATCCAAGTTTTGTCAGGTATCTCCGCAAGGTTGAGACTGAGAAATGTTTGTCCCTTGCCGATAAGGTGTCCTTAACCATCTCTATGATCAGAACCTCATTGTTTTTGTATTTAGAATACACACCTTTCCTTAGCAATTTGGCAATATCCGTGTCAAGTCCCTTTGATTGTCCTGCATCTTTCCTTTTTATTCTGCCTTTAATCCCTTTTTTTACAGGCATATTGTTCTATAGAACCCCTGTTAAAAACGTTGTTTTTTCCAAAGCACTACAATCACTTGTGAACTGGGGATTATTCCTTAGATGATTATTGACATTTAGATAAATTTGTTTGGCGTCTGTACTTAAACAATTACGTTTTAAAACTGCTTGATTTTCCCCTGTAGCTTCTACTTCCCTTGCTTCTTTTTGCTTCCGGAACACTAGAAAATGAACTATCTGAACTATGTAAGTCTAAATCACTGTCCAGATCACTTTTATTGTTTTCATCACAAAAGTTATTGTCTTTCTTGTGCGCCCACGGTCTCCATAAGCCCGCACAAACACTTTCCTCTTCATTTGCCAAATTTTCCTGCCTATTTTCCCAGGGTCGAAACATTTTAAGGTCTTTAGGCATAATACCAAAACAAATCCACAAACACAAATAAAAAAACACACTTCCTCACAGTAAAACTGCAAAAAATTTAGACGAATACAGGCCAAATTCTAAATTCTCCACTTTCATAAATATGTAAAAAGCAAAGCCGGCAAAACCCATTAAATAATAATAACTTCACATGACTCCCCTCCCAACTATTAATGGTGATAGACCCATCCAACAACTATTTTAATGGCGATAGACCCACCCTTAAAAATATCTTTAAAAAGACGACGAAAATATTACAAAAACAGCCGAAAAATTTATTTGGGTACAGCCCCGTAATTCTCAAAATCAGTGGGATGGAGAGAGATACGCAATTACTTGCACAGCCTAAAGTAGGAACCGTCAGAACGCAGGTGTTTTATCTTTGTTTAATAGACTGGCTAAAAAGAGGTGACAAGTATGTAAGTGCTGACAGTGTTTAAAATATTTTGTAAGATGCTTGGATTTTAGTCCACGGTCAATTGTTTGATATTATTTTCTTTCTAAAAATAGACATTTTCAAAAGAAAAATAAAAAATAGTATAAAACATGGGATTTTAGAGCAGATTCCGATTACTAATATTCCGCTCGACTAAATTATATGATTCTTTTCTGACCGATTTATCTACGCATAGTTTGTACAAAAGATTATCTAAAATCACGTTTATCAGCTTGTAATATAGAATTATTTCTTTTAATTCAAACGTAAAAATGATGATTAAATAATTAGTTTTTAATTTTTGGTGTTTTATATCTAAATGAAGGAAATTATGAAAAGTTAAATTGTGATGGTTTTAAAAATTAAAATAGTAATATGTATAATAATAGTGACTGCTGCAACTTATCGCTGAGTCAAATTTTAGAAATCTAATTTCTAGTTACATTTTAAAATAAAAATGTTTGCATTTAGGAGACAATCGTGTTGTGATTTGTCCGCATAGCCTCAAGGTCAACAATAACAAATCTAAAGGAGTTAAATCACAAAACCTAGTTGGCCTAATTAAGATTTATCTTATTCAATCTTGACTAAAAGAAATTAAAAAAATTAGTTATCATCAATAATATCGTTTTCGAAAAAAAAAGAACCAAATATTCCACCAAACGAAAACGCGCACAAAAAACTTTCTGTAGAATGCATGTCCTGTGAGTTTTCTTCGCCCTAAATCCGCTTTGCTTTTTATCAAAGCGTAAATGCAGGATCTGCTTTTAACTGAACTCGAACTTAGTCAGCAATTATACAGTGCTATCTGTGGCCATTTCAGGTTTCAGTTGTTGAGTCTTTGTATGGACCCTATATTTTAAGGGGGTGCTGGGGTAAACGGATTAGGTCCTAATAAGCACGTTCACTTATTATTATAAAAGAACTAAGGTACTTACGTTAGTTAAAACGAAAATTGTCAAATATACTTTTTTAAATAAATTATAAAATTTTAAATTACAAATACACTTTTAAAAGGTTTCTTTAAAAAACATACACCGGACAACACACTTAAATCGTAGTGAAAACAATCATGATACTTTGTCATATCCCTTCAAAGGGAACAAAACTTAACTAACTCTACAAAAATTAACAGTTAAATTCCATTTGCGTACCAAAAAACACCAGGTAGGGGGTACTCGAGTGTAATTTGAATTACAGATTGTTGTTACAATAATTAAAAAACAGGTGGGTCTAGCAGTTGTAAAGATAAGAAAAATTGACAAATATGACACAATTTTTAAGTTTGACGAATTTTAAGCAAGCAAATTTTAACATTGTGAGTGTGATTGTTTTTATGTGGGTTGAACAAAACGTAGCTTTAAGATCAGGTTTAGTAAACATGATAGGTGCGCACATTAGGCAAAATAACCCTGAGTCGCTATTTGCGAAACATATTATGGAAACCGGACACCGTTCAAACATACAACAAGACCGTATTATTTTACACATAATACAAAGCCATGACAACCTAAATAACCTAGAACATTTAGAAATACAAAGATTTTTTAACAAGGCAAAAGAAAAATCACTCAACATCCAGATTGATTTCCCTGAAAATAATCTGATTAAAATATTAATTAACTAGTAGTTCTCTTATGTTCAACCCCCCTCCCCTTTCTAATTTTTCCCTCATGTTAAAATTTGCTTGCTTAAAATTCGTCAAACTTAAAAATTGTGTCAAATTTGTCAATTTTTTCTATCTTTTCAACTGCTAGACCACCTGTTTTTTATTTATTGTAACAACAATCTGTAATTCAAATTACACTCGATTAACGCTACCTACCGTTTTTTGGTACACACATGAAATTTAACTGTTAATTTTTGTAGAGGTAAGTTTTCTTTGTATGATTTTTATATAGTTTTATAAGTTTTAACTAGGTACCTCCACTTGTTCCCTTTGAAGGGATATGACAATTATCATGATTGTTTTCATTACGTTTTAACTGTGTTGTCCGGTGTATGTCTTTTAAAGAAACCTTTTAAAAGTGTATTTGTATTTTAAAATTTTGTAATTTTTTAAGAAATGTATGTTTGTCGTCTTTTAGCCACAGTATATTTGAAAATTTTCATTTTAACTAATGTAACGTGTTTATTCAAGAAAAGAGTATTTATAGGGTTTTAAACCTTAATTATTTTGGCATGAGTAAAACATATATTTTTTCTTATTTTATTTTATTTTATTTTATTGCGATTTTTTTTTCTTATCGTAGATAGCAGTAGTTTTGAAGTTTTATTGATCGATAATCATCAATTTAAGGATAGAAGTCCGTAAAAAAGGTTTATTTTTTTATTTATTTCTGGAAATAAACCAATTGATTTTACAGTTTTATGGAACCAGTACCGTAATAGAAATGATATATCATTTTAAATATATTTTGCCTAAAAGCTGAATATATTTAAGATCGTTATTATTACCCAAATATTTAATTTAATGACGACTTATAAAAAAACTTTTTATAAATATTAAATAACTGCATTTACGGGCTGAGAATTTGAAAACTTACATTAGCTATAAGCCAAAGAAAAGTACGACAAAGTATTAACTTAACTTTCATGCTACAAAACCAAGTGAAAGAAAAATTAACAAAATCGTTTTACTGTATTTTTTTCAATAAAAATTGAAGATCTTTAAACATAATATATTATTTTAAAAAATCACGACCAATATTAAACAATAATTCAGTTATGAATTCAATAAACAGAGTCACTACCTATGCATACTTAGAACATTAAATTATTATTAATAACGTAAATTTTAAGTAAATACCTATACACTATAATAAAATAAAATTGTTTTTTGACCGCTTTTTGATATGTGCTGCATCTGGAAGCGATAAAAATTGGACATTTAGTCAGTTTAGTTTTCTTGGTTGTATTGCTTAAAACTGATGTTTTCATAATCATAATTTAAATATTAAATGTTAAAAATGAACTTGATTAAATTAAACGAAAAAATGTTTTTATTTATTTATGTCACCGGTAAGCCAGTTTACAAAAAAATATAATACATTTTATAGCAATAACAATGAAACTGATGAAAATTAACTT
Organism: Anthonomus grandis grandis; assembly: GCF_022605725.1. NCBI lineage: Eukaryota > Metazoa > Arthropoda > Insecta > Coleoptera > Curculionidae > Anthonomus > Anthonomus grandis. Next base: position 20,895,093 of record NC_065558.1, read on the forward strand.
AACTATAGCAAAAATAAAAGAAGCAAAAAATACAAAAACATGAAACATAATCCTACAGATAATTGCAGCACTTTAGCTTTTTAAGTCTTAATTGAAATGAATTAACAGACCTATCTATGAAGGGTTCAAGATTAAGCTTATTCAATGCTCTCATCACTGTGGTGATGGGAGAAAAGAATTTGTAATTAGCATGGTTGAAAGGCAAACGAAACATAGCAGGATTCTGACATCTATTATTGAGATTAACATTGAATGGTACAGTTTTTAAAATATCAATGCAATAAAAAATACCATTTAATATCTGATAAAATGTGAGTAAATCTGATCAAGTCCTCCTTGCTTGAGGAATATCAATGTAAAATATATTCTATATTATCTTACAATTAAAAATGCTTTTTGAATGGCTTCAATTGCTTCCACATGATTAGAATAAATAGAATAAAAAGACTATATAGGTGAGGCATATTTAAGTCCAGAATAAACTATTGAATAGTAAAGCATCTTGAAATAAAAACAGACAATTTACCAGAGTTACGCACAACAAAAACCAAGATAACGCATACCTTTATTAACAATCTCATCATAATGAGGCACAAATGTCAATTTACTGTCCAGTAACATACCGAAGTCTCTAACAGTAGTACGATGGCCTAGGCGCAATGTCTTGTATCAACATTTTATCAACTTTTCAGGAGAGACAAAAAGCTGTATTTTTATCACACGGCACTCCTATGCAATGTTTATTTACCCATCTAAAAACATATTTTACATTAGTTTTTTTAGCTATGCGGTTTGATACGTGGTATTGCTTATTGAACCACATGTTGATGAGTGCTATTTGCCCAAGGATACAATAAAAATAAAATGCAACAGATTCAGAAAAAAAAATCATTCTTATTAGTTCTCAGATTTGCTACTAATCCAATAATTGTGTAATGATGCACGGCTAATCTTAGAGAAATTTAAACGAAGATGTAATTTTTTAAATTTAGAATGCTTGCATATGCTGTTTTACATAATATAGTACATTTTCTTTTCTACTTTTTTTCAAATCAATTTCGTCTTGCAAATCAACATTTTATTGAGTATATGTTTTTTATTGCAGCAGCAGCAACAGTAGAGAGTATCAAAATTAAAAATTCTGGTCACAATTTGGTAAAATTTTTAAGATTAAATATCCTGAAATCTCAGTATAGTAAGTATTTTTTAAATGTTTTGTTTTGTTAACGACTTATAAAAACAGCTATAACAATTTTCTTATAAAAGATTTATATTTCCGTTATTGATTGTTAATATTTCTTAAAGAGATCTCATTATTCCTTTCTATTTTGGCTTAAAAAATAGGCCTTTGAATTAAAGTTCTTGTTTTGAATTTTTTTTGCTTTAATTTGCAATAACTATTAAACAATTTAATTGTTTGGCATCATTTATTAAGTTACCATCTTACTTTTATTGTAGGCAAAAATGCTAAAGTAATATTTCTATCCGGAGTATACCGAAATGGTTTTTCTAAATAGGTTTTGTGATGAAGAGTCGAATATAAAAGACGATTTTCCAACAAAAGTTTACCCAATTTTAATATGTTTTATGACGCTGCTCCAACACACCAAAATAAGGGAGGTGATTCTCTGTTTCAGACGCACACCTTTAGTGATTACGTAATTAACTCAAAGTCACACAGCTTTGTGTTTACACTCGGCATTTGTGAGATTCTGTGTTTTTTATTTAGTTTTTTGTTCAGAAAATGTCTCATTTGACTGTTTTAGTGAACTGTTACGATGGTAAAAACTGGTGTAATTTGTGCTGCAGCATAACAAAAAAGGCAATTCAAGCCGATCTTTCTACAAGTAAATATTGGTACTTTTATAACATCACATCATGGGAGAACCGCCTATAAATAAACGTCTATAAATAGTCTTATAAATGTAGAATAGGAAATCTTAGAAATAAGCCTAAATAAAAACTTGAATGTAAATGGGTGTGTAAAATACGAGTATAAGTGAAATACGAATAAATACTTTAAACAAAAATATTTTTTTGAAAATACTAAATTATCAATAGACTATAAAAATAATTAAAAATGGAGTTTATGGTTTTACTAACAGGACTTATTTCATATTTTGAAAATGACGTAATACCAATATACATATATCTATTTATAGCTATTATGTAATTTCAATAAAAACATAAGATAGATTATTTCCTGATTATTGTCCCTTTGAAGAAGTCAGCATCCTGTATATATTATCTAATGTGATATGAAATAAGCAATGTAAAACTTATATTTGTTTATTACAATAAAATTATTCAAAATGTTTGTGTAATTTGTATCTCAAAAGATGAATTATTAAGAAATCTATTAAATAATAATTTTACATTAAAATGCTTTTTATTAGATAGGTACCTTTACTTTAATATAGTGCGTTAAAAAACACATAAATAGTTCATAAACGGTAATATTACTTATTTTAAAAGCATACTTTATTATTTTTGTTCAAGTTCCGTCTACTCGTCAGAGGTTGGATATCATCAGGGCAATTCTTATTTTACTGAAATTGCTCTAAGTAGTTCGTTTGATGTTTTAGTCCTAACCAATCTCTTAAGTTTCTGAGCCAAGATGTTCTTCTCATTCCCTGGTTCTTTTTCCTTTATTTTCTCCTGCATTATGTTTTGTAGTAATGCAGATTTAGGTCCCCTGATAACATGCCCGAAGTATTCAAGTTTTCTTCTTTGTAGCGTGTTAACTACTTTCTCCTCCTTTTGACTTCTTAGACGCAGTTCCATGTTCGTGACTTTATCTTTCCAGGATATGTTACGATATAATATGCAACGATAGCATCACCTTTCAAATTTACAGACTTCAAATTTATCCATTTCGGCCTTTTTAAGAGTCCAAGCCTCAGCTTTATAAAGTATAGTCGAAAATACGTAGCACCTTGACATTCGTATCCTTAGTTTTACATTCGTATTCTTGCAACATAGACATTCTTGTAATTTGACAAATTCTACTCTTGCTATTTCTATTAGGGATCTCATTTCAATTATCTGATCCAACGTTTCCGTTCTCCAACTATCCAAATATTTATATTTTCTTACTCTCTATAGGTATATTGTCTATAATAAGGTTACCTTGGATATTTTCTCGTTTGGTTATGAACCATAAACTTAATTTTTTTAAGATTCATATTTAAACCGTAAACTATATGCATCATTTAATCTTTGTAAAGGTGGTTAGAAATCTTTGAAATTATCTGCCTTTACAATAATATCATTAGCGAATATTATTAGTCGAACGGTCAAATCTAACTCCTCGCAAAATGTCTATTTTGTCCGAGAGTCTGTCATCTACTTTAATTTTTGCGGTTTCTTTCCAGTAGAGGTTGGTAATAATTTTGATGTCCCCGCTATCAATGTTAAGATCTGTAAGTATTTTGATAAGTTTATGATGTTGAACCTTATCGAAAGCTTTTTTAAAATCAATAAAGCACACAGATCTTGACTCACGTCTAAACATCTCTGTGCCAGAACATTTACACCAAATAGAGCCTCTCTAGTGCCCATACCTTTTCTAAAACCAACCTTATTGTCATTTATTTCGAAGTCCATTTTAGTTTTCTATTATTTATTACTCTTAAAAGAACTTTAAGAGTGAGGCTCATAAGTGCAATCGCTCAATGGTCAGAGCACTCTCTTGCGTTGGGTTTTTTAGAAATCGTTGCAAATATCGACAACAATCAATCTTCTGGTGTAGTTCCTATTGAATATATGACATTCATAGAGTTAACCAAAACCTCAATGGCGTCATTGTCTATAAGTTTAAAAAGTCCAACTGCCAGTCCATCACGACCATAGCATGTAAAATCTGCTCGCGTAAAATTAGTGGACCTATGTCTTCAGAATAATTTGGCATACTACTTGGACGATTATCAGGGAAAAGTTTTTTTACGTATTTTGACCAATAAACCAGCTGTTGTTCTAAGTCTAAAATCAGATTACCATCTCAATCTTTTATTACTGTAGGATTTATACGATGTGTTATAATACTAGTCATGTCCTTAATCTTTTTATGTAGACTGAAACTATCAAATTTTCTCTTATACTCTTTAATTTCCTTACATTCGCTGTGTAGCTAATCTTCTTTTGCATCTTTGATCTTTTTCTTGATTATTTGATTAACTTCTTTATACTTGACAGCATTAATTTTGTTTTCACACCCCTTATCCTTGAGATTTAATATTTCGTCTATCATCCAAATTTGTTTTGATTTGTGTTTAGCCTTTAAATTGTCCTGACTCACCGTAACGATATTCTGTTTAATTTTATTCTATGTTTTGTATATTTGAGAAGCGAACTTGAGAGACTTTTAAGGTTTATATTGTACCTATGACGTAATATATGAACCCTTTTGTAAGCTAGCTTCACTTCTAGTTTTTGTATATCCAGCCTTAGGTTTCTAATAAATTAGATGGTCGTTTGAGTTTCTTTTGTGTTACCTTTATATTAGATACTACAGGGTTATGGTCAGAATTATTGTCAGCATCTGGATAGGTTTTCACAGATTTGACATCGTTCATTTATTAAAACATACACAATTTGATTTCGAACTATATTGTCGTCTGTATCTGATTTCCAAGTCTATAACCTACGTTTTGGTAGTACATACTCTATTATTAATAAATATTTATCATGTACATTTATTGGCGACGTCACTGGTTCCTTGTGTCAGTGACATCAACAATGGGATCGAGCGGCGTTGCCATATTATTATCTTTTTTTTAAACACAATATCTACATTCATTACTTTTCTCACCTTTTTTCGTATGTGGCGCCGTTTTTATGCAAAAAGAAAAAAATCTTGACGTGTATTTTTAATTTCTTTTATACATTATCTAGTAGGCTACTGTCAACATTCATCTACGAAATACGAAATGTCAAATTAGCGTTCCTTCACTGTTAAGCTTTTAGTTATTATTAATAAGTAATTAATTTTTCTTTTATCGAAAAAAATCGAAAATTTTAAAAAAAATTCCTCTACAGCTGAGGCAACACTTATGGTTTATGCATGACGGTGCACCAGCCCATTTTAGTATCAATGTACGTAATCACTTAGATACAGTATTTCCAAATCGTTGGATAGGTAAGGGAGGTACAGAACATTGGCCTGCTCGATTTCTTAAGGGATTAGTTTATTCCACTCCCGTCGAAAATGTTGATGACCTGAGGAATTAAATTATAGCCGGCTGTGAGATAATAAGAAATACATTAGAAATATTTGCGCGAATACGAGAATCAATGAGGCGAAGAGTTGAATCTTGTGTAACGTCTGAGGAAGGTCATTTTGACCACTTGTTGTAGCTTTACGCCTATTTAAAATTTTAGTATTGTTATTTTCTATTAGTGTTCTGGTTTCATGTTCTTATATTAGATAGTTCTTGATAATGTATTAAAAAATGAAAAATACGCGTCTTTTTTTGCATAAAAACATCGCCACATACGAAAAAAAGGTAAGAGAAGTTTTTTATCATAAATTGAACGAGGAATTTAAAAATTATTTTTAATTTGTAATATCTCAGTGGAGTACCATTTTTTTCTTAAGAAAAATTGAGATCATTATCCATATGCGCGCCAATGGTAAACATAAAATTCTTAATTGCATGCCAAACAATGCGCGATAGCTACCTCTTAAAATTCTCCAAATTTCTGTTGCACATCTCGACTGGTTTAGAGCAATAAATGAATCGTCAATTTTTAATAAAAAGTTTTGGAAGTTTAAAAAGTTTAAAACTCGGAAAACGAAGTAATTGCGGACATACGTTTATATAGCAAACTGTCATTATTTTTCAATGCAGAATTACCCTCAGAAGTTTGTCACACTGACTTACTAACACCCTGTTTGACTATGACAAGATGACATTTCACTTATGCTTGCAATATTACCAATTGCCATGCCGCATTTTTTAAAAACGCTAGGATTAAGAATAATTTTTTTACTAAGTTAATATATATTTTTTTTATTAAAGATGTTATATTTACTCTTAGAATAGGTTATATCTATTTCTACGTTTTATTTTTAATCCAACATCCAATAGGTATATTTTTTTATGTGTTAATATATTGCCGAAAATTTCCTCTTTTGAAAATATGTATTTGCAAGTTTAACAACAGAAAATCGCTAAATATATTTGTAAGCAAAACACCAAGTTATTTACTGATTCTAGCCTTTTAATGTTTTAAGGCATTTACTTAAATTTAAAGTCGCTATTTTAATCCTAGAAAACAAAACGGTGAATCCTCCTGATTTATTTTATGTCTTTAAGATGTTCGGACTTATAACTTCAACCTAAAACTTATGAAAGTTTTCTGGGGTAAAATGGCTACACTTTTTAAGTAGTATATTTTCTTACTTAATTTACTAACAAATTTTTCAGTCTGGAAATTTTACCAAATCCTGACCTGCATTTTTTGATCTATACTTGGGTTACCGAACAGATGGAATAGTCACGTGATCGTTCTGCGCCGGAGGTGTGGCCTAGCGCCTCGATAGGGTTCATGACTTGGGGTTTTATTAAATTTTATTAGTCGAGCGGCTTTAGATCGTTTTGGTTGAATTTTCTGCTATTCGAATATTTAAATCTTCGCAATATTGAAAAGTTGTTCCTTTTTTAAATAAGGAACAAATATATACTTATATTCAATCTATAAATTTAAATCTCACAGGCCTACCAGCGCAGCCCCTAACTTGTTATTCCTTCTTTCATTTTAAAACACATATTTAAAAAAAGATAAAAGCTACTTAAGTAATTCTCAAAACAGATTATGATCATAAAATTATATTTTATAATGGCCGGGTTCATCAGACAAAAGCGCTCCCTGAGCGCTCGATTGTTGCTCAGGTATGACAATTTTTATTGGTCCTTACTATTATAGGCAAAACTTCCAGCGCTCAGATAGCGCTCGGTTCTGATGAACCTAGCCAATTACACCCTAATTGTTTGACCTGGCACGATTACTTAAAAGGATTACCTATCCCTTTTCGGTAAACCCCAATATATTAACATAATTTTGCATAACAAAATACTTAAAAGGGATTATTACATCATTACCTGGCACAACCTCAAAATCGGTTTGGACCCATTTTACAGGCGACCGTATTATATTTTATAAAAAGCTGCTTACAAAGCAAAGCTGTACGGTAAAATAATTTAAAATGAGTAGGCATAATTCTCCTCGTCTAAATCTGCCAAGATTGCATCGATGGGCAGGCCTATATTTCGCGCACATCATTTACTCCATCTGTTCGGTAATCCGACTATAGAGTTCTAAGTTGAAACAACCAGCCGGTATTTGGGTTATAAAGGCGTAGACCCATAACATTATTTTTTAATCTATCAATTTGCGTTTAAAATATATAGTAGATTTTGTACAATATTCATGCTGTAGTCAGATCTCTATAGATATATTATAAGAAAAATGTAACATCCACTATGAAAATTATCTATGGGAGGATTAAAAATCCTTTTTAACTAAATTTCTTTATAACTAATCAAAAGCTAGACTATAGTGATTTTTAACTTTCAAAATTAAATGTACAAGATTTAAAAAAAATGCATTTTTCTCATATTATTCATCATCGGATGCATTTCAAAAGGGCTTCTCTAAAGCACACATCTATCTATATATAGAGAAACCACAAAAATTTTACATCTAGAAATTCAATTTCGGCTTCACAAAATTAAGCCAAGAAAAAAGGGAAAAAAAGGAAACCTCGCATTACCTGCAGGAACGAAGGTAGAAGAAGCCTTGGAAAATTTGCTGTATTGGCTTCCTGGTCCTTTAGAAAAGTTTACGCTTTAGTGAGTTTCTATATTTGTGCAAGCAACACGTTTAGAGGAGATATTTATTTATTTTACAAATAAATTAAATTTTGATAGTTCAGTAATTTAATCAAAATATTTACTAGAAAATTGACAATAAACGGGTTTTTAATCGAATCGCTTTAATTAATCAATTATTTAAAATTTAATTATTGCAATATCTTTATTATGTTACGCACTTTTTGTCGAGCTTGCATTTATTTAAATATATTCGGGGCTCCAAATTTTATTGTGAATAATATTATTTTAATTAATGTGTGTTATGAAATAATAAAATATTACTAAATTGGTAATTGCTTAATTGAATTTAAATTGATTTCGATCGTTTTCGAGGGTTTCATTAGGTAGAATTATATTTTAACCATATAATTCTATCATTCTGTCATTAAATTATCAAAAATATTAAATGGATTGATTGGGGCAAAAAATAAATTTCACAATGATTACTTTTCAAATAACTAAAATAAAACTACTTACTAAGAATTGGAAAAATTCCAAAATTAGCGTATATAATTATACTTTTTCACTGATGATCAATAGTAGACAAGTTTAAAACTAAAAGTTGCAATTGAATAAGGTCGAGGGTTGTGACTTTTAAATCTAAAACACCACCAGTTTCCAATAAAATAAAAATTAGGAATTCAACCACTTCTTATTTAATTCTACTCAAAGGTGAGTTTGTTCTTCAAAATTTTAAAAGTTTATTGAAATAAGTTAAAACCACAGACTATTTATTGACTTGAAAGTTAAATACCTAGCTGGTATTGAACTTCTTTAGGGAGTAGGGTTTATAATCGATTAGTCGTCTACCCTTAATCAATTACCAGTGAAATCACGCACATCAAATATCCAAGACCCAAAACGTAAGCTGAAGTCATATGCAAATCATAAAACTTACCGTGGGATATAAAAAAAACGTATCACTAAAAGAGGGTGATGCAGTGGGTTTAATAAGGAAAATAAATAAAAATCTTGAAAATCCCATCAAGAATAATCATAACCAAGAAAAGGGAGAAATAAACCTTATTTTAAAATCAGCATAAATCTATCTCAGTCCAACCCACTACAACTCTCATACAATGAAAAAGACGCATTGCCTGTCTAAAGTTTATTTATTTGCTCTAAACTTCAATTAAATGGCAAAAAGAGAACTAAACTTAGTAATTAAAATATAATATTAATACTATCAACTATTAACACTACCATAATTTTATCGCCTAAAACTAACATATAGAAGGTGTGTCTAAAAGGTCTATAGAAAACCCTAGAACATATTCTTGAGGTCAAAATAAGCTGATTTAAAGCAACTTTCCTTAGTCCAAAGTTGCTTCGTTTCTTAGTTATAGGGTGTTAAATTTAAAAAATAAAAATCGATATTATTTAATTTTGCGACATACATACTTTGAAAATTGGTATCTAGGGGTTCTTTGCTATAAGAAGCTGGAAAATGGGCATTTTTTTACTGTAGCCGATAGAGAGAACTGCACTGTTAATAGTGCAAAATGACCATAACAATAATTTATTTAAAGTAATTTTAATTATTATAAACTTTTAACAAGTGTGCAAAATGACCTCCGTCAACATGAATTCACATACTAACACGGAGTAAAAAATTAGAAAGTAATCTTTGCATCAGCTCCACATTGCTCTTCAGTATGTTGACTGCATTTTGAATCCTTGCTGATAACTCTTCTTCTGTATTGACTGCTCTAGAGTACACCACGTTTTTAAAGACCTCCACCAAAAATAATCTAATGGAGTCAAGTCCGGTGAGCATGGTGGCCAGTTTACAGGAGCGTTATTTTCTCTCCCAATCCATCTATTTGGATATTGTTGATGCAAATAATTCTGAACATTTTTTTTTTTTTTTTTTTTGGGGTCGGTGGAGAAATTCTTTATGAACACTGGTTACGCGGCGCCGCCCCCAGTAGTGTGGAACTCAGTGTCGAGTCTGTTTCGTCCTGTACCCACTAAAACTCCACCGCTGGGTGGTGCCTTGTGGCTCCCTACACTGCGGTCTGCTAAGAAGCAGTCCTATTGTGTCCCATATGTTTAGTCCCACAGGTTCAATTCTGTAGCTTCAAGGAGGTCCAGGATTGTGCCCAGTGGTAGATTTCTTATACCCTCTGGTGAGGGTTTCTCTTCCCCCAGGAATGTTGCCCTGGTTTGATTAAATGCTTCACAGAAGCACAGTATGTGAAGAGTTGTTTCGTCCTCCTCATTGCATCCCCTACATAGCGAGGTAACTGATTTCCCTAGCGTATGCAGGTGTTTCCTGCTGGGCGCATGGCCTGTAAATCGCCCCGTGACCCTTCGCAGTTGTTGTCTGGAGACGCCCAGTATGTTCTCACCCTTCTTGAAGGGTGGGCTGCCTATAAGTTGTTTGGATTGTTCCATCTTTGGCAGCTGTTCCCAGTAGGATTTGTTCTGGTTTGTTAGCCAGTTGCCGATTTCCTTCTTCCAGGTCTTATCGTTGACACAACATGTTGGTTCAGGGCCTACCAGGCTGTTGCTGGCTCCCTGAGTTGCAAGTTGGATAGCCCTTCTTGCAGCCTTATTGTTGCCCATATTCTCTGCTAGGATTATCTCTGGCCTATTTTGCGCTTCGGCGAGGTTCCTGAGATTCTCCCAGCCGCTTTGCACAGTCCTTGACTTAGTCTCGAACTGTTGTAGTGCAAGTGTTGCAGCCTGGTCTCCTGTGAAAATTGCGAAGGTTTTGCCTCTTGGCAGCCCTTCTCTCATCAGTTAAATACAGGTTTGTATTCCTATTATGCTTGCCTGTAAATTTGTTGTTTCCAGGCCTAGGTTTAGCATGAGTTGTCTGCCCTGTTGTTCGTCCTCCACCATGCCCACAGCTACCCCGATCTTGGATCGTTTGGTTGCCGTGTGCCATACTGAGTAACCTCTTTGCCTGAGCCTGTCGACTTCTGCGTCCAGTGGTCCCCTTTTCTCTTTGATGACAAAAGGTTTGTCTAGGTATGTGACCTTGGTTTTGTCTGTTCTTAGGGTCAGGCGCCCAAGGTCCTGTATCTTGTCAAATAAGGCATTGTGCCCATCTTTCGATAGGATTGTTGCGCCATTTGACAGCAGTCTTTTCGCCCCTGATATAGCTTCAGCCCGTACCACTAAGTGTAGCGGGCTTAGTCCTATCAGGTTCTCTAGGGCAGCAGTCGGCGTTGTTGACATGTTATTCGTTATGTTTTGTTGAGTACCTGTATTACAGTCCTCTTTTCTGCCGCATGCCACCATATAGGTGCTGCGTATGTAATGATGGGTCTAACCATTGTCGTGTACATCCAATGTACCATTTTTGGTGACAGTCCCCATGATCTACCGAACATTCTCTTACAGTACATAAGAGTTTTCGTGGCTTTATTTGTAGCCTGGATTACATGCTTCTTGAAGCTGAGTTTTTTATCCAGGTTTATACCTAGATATTTGACCTCGTCTTCAAGTCGCAGATTTTCTTCATAAAATTTTATGTTTCTAATGGGCTCTAGTTTCCTTTTTTGGTAAAGGAAACCAGAGTAGTTTTTGTGGGATTTACTCTTAGTTGTTCTTCCTCACACCAGTGCTCGACAGTAGTCAGGGCTCTTTGCATTTTTTCGAATACATGAGCCTGACTACCCCCTCGTGTAAGGATGACTATATCGTCAGCATATCCTTTGGCGAGGATAAGCTGCCTCTCCAGTCATGTCAGCAAGCTGTCCGATACAAGGTTCCACAGCAGCAGTGACAGTACGCCCCCTTGCGCTGTTCCCCTGCACACTTTGGCCTTAACCATTGTGCTGTTGAGATTTGCTGCTACTTTCCTATGATTTAGCATTTGGGTTATCCAGCCGCTTATCATGGGATGTATTCCTCGTGCTGCTATCGCACGGTTGATTGAGTCATATGATGTATTTTCAAATGCTCCTTCAATGTCTAAGAAAGCTCCTAGGGCGATCTCTTTGTTGTTCAGAGATTGTTCGACCCTCTGGGTTATCTCGTGAATCGCTGCTTCGCAAGATTTACCTGTTTGGTAGGCATACTGGTGTCGATGTAGAGGGTTGACCCGTAATACATTGTCCCTGATATGCCTTTCTATGAGCTTTTCCTCTGTTTTTAGGAGGAATGATGTAAGGCAGATTGGTCGGAAGGATTTAGGTTTCGCATAGGAGTCGCGTCCCGTCTTTGGTAGAAATACTACCTTTGCTTCCCTCCAACTCTCTGGTATATGCGCCGTGGCTAGACTTATTTTATACGGCCCGCATTATTTTACATAGTGCAGGCAGCAGCAGTTCGCTACCCCGCTGTAACATGACTGGCATTATGCCATCCATTCCGGGAGATTTAAATGGTTTGAAGGAATTTATCGCCCATTTAACCTTCTCGTAGGTTACTACCTTTTTTGCTAGTTCCCAGTGTTCCCTTTTGCCCCTGTTCGGAATGATAGGAGTTGGGTCCTGGGTATGTTCTGGTTGATGGAGAATTTTCGATCCCGGAAAGTGCGTGTTCGGTTCCTCGGTTGTCGTATATTCTCCATCGGGTTTTAGACAAGAGCCTAGGGTTTGTTGTGACCCTTTGGATATTGCCTTGTGGAGTCTAGCATATGCTGGTGTCTCTGTTAGGTCCCGGCATAGCTTCCTCCACATTTCTTTCTGAACATTTAAAGTTAAATGCGGTAGAGCACCATCATGCATGAACCACATATCTTGCCGAAGTTGTAATGGTAATTTTTCTAATAACTCTGGCAGTGTATTTTGTAAATGTTTTAAATAATTCACACCAGTTAGCCTTCGTGGTAAAATTACAGCACCGATCATAAAATTGCCAATGATTCCCGCCCACACATTGACCCTAAACTCATGTTAAAAATAAAATACTTTAGTGGTATAGAAATAAGAAAGCACAGACTGTAATGGTAAGCTCTATAGGTGGTATTTTTCACCACACTTTAAGTACCTTCTAAATTTACTTTAAGTTATTTGATAATTCCACGCTTGCTTTAATGAGTCAATTAGACTGCACAAAAAATATTAAATTTGTGTAAATTTACGTAAGTTACTTTAAACAAATTTATTTTTTTTGGGATTTTTGTTTTAGGTGTACCAAATTTGTATTTTAATTTATTATATTTCCCTCCTTTTGTGACTTTTATCAGGTATGTTATGATTTAATATAATCCATATACAACGATAATTAAAACATATACTTTACCAATACCAATGTTAATAATGGTGATATAGCCGTTTTTTAAATAATGTAATGACTGATGAATAAAAAGCGACTATTGTCGCTGTTTATTATGATTTTTTTTCTTTGTACAGGATTTCATTTTTCCACGTTATGTTCTGTCTATTGCGTTTTCTTCACCCAAAATTTGTTTTAAGGAGCTGTTATGTTAGGCAATTAATTTTTCATTCAACCAATTAATACGTACGTTGCGTATCTTGGAGTTTTATAATAGTTCATTAAAAATATTAATAGTAAAAGGAAAATATAGGAAAACAAGAAGAACTTGGAGGAATAAGGATTGGAGGAATAATGGCTTTAAAGCGTTTTTATGCGCTTAAACGTTGGTTGCTACAAAATACAAATTTGTATAATGCACACTCGGAAATAATAGGTTATTATTTAGATTGTGGACATATGAACGTCGTTTCCCATCCCGCTTTTACGGAAATGAATAAGTTTTTCTACATTCCACAGCATGCTAAGTTTAAAGAATCTTCTAGTTTTCCTGTAAGAATTGTTTACGATGCTAGTGCATGCACACATAACAAGATTTCTTTAAATAAAGCGCTCTATACGTGGCCTAAATTGCAAAATGAATTGATAGAGATACTTTTAAATTTTTGTTTTAGTAAATACGTCTTTACTTGCGACAATAAAGCAATGTATAGGATGATACAAGTAAATTCATTGGACCCAAAATTCTTTAAAATTCTAAAGAATTTTCTGGCGTCTTTCACCGCATCAACCAATCTCGGATTATCAAATCAATGTGGTCGTTTTTGGTATTACGCTACTTATAAAAAAAACAACTTATTACTCTTTTGATACGAGCAGGTTTTCTAGTTCGAAAATAGGCTTCCAATAATCCTAAAGTATTAGAAGTCTTACCAGAAGATTATGTTCAGACAGAATCGCTTTCCTTTGGCCTTGTAAATCTTCAAAAATCCTTGGCTTAACATGGATTCCGGTAGTGCTTTTCTTTACTAATTTAATTGCTCTATGATAGAACCTCTAACTAAAAGAAGTTTTTCTGATTTTTGTAAGATTTTTGGCCCTATAGGTTATTTAAGCCTCCCCCTCTTACTATCTTTGGCAAACTATTCATTCAAGATTTGTGGAAGCTTAAACTTGCCTGGGATCAAGAAATACCCAAGGAGGTTACCCTTAATGGATAAAATATACATCTGAATTAAATTTGCTACATGATATTAACAATTTACGTCGCATCGACATACGAGGACCTCATTAATTAATAATCTAATAATTAATTAATAATCTATTTGCTTTGCAGTAAGAATAAGGTTGCTCCTTTGCAAACAATTATACCTAGACTAAACGTAGTTAGTCTAGGTTTTGCATGTAACTAATCAACAGTAGAATTATATATTTACTAAATTATCTGAAGAAACTATGGCAATACCAGCACTCCAAAGAGATAAGCGTGATGTTTTGAGAGTTCACGTATGGGTCTCTACATTCCGGAAGCGAATACTGGCAACAGATTTAAGGTATCGCCAATCATTACCCTGACTATAACCTAAGCATAAAGTTCGTCGATTACGGTGGGCAGAAGTACACCTGACTTTACCTGCAGAATTTTGGAGCTCGGTGGTTTTTTCTGACGGAACAAAAATTTTTTTGATGCAGGATAGTTATCGGCTAAAGGTATGGAGGGAGCCAACAAGATCTGCCCAGCTTGCTTATGTACATCCCGTACCACCCTTTGTAGAAGGAAGTGCTATGTTCTAAGCTGGTGTTATGTCTAATGGTCACATAGAAATAATTTATATTTAAGGCACAACGACTGGTGGCAGATACATAAGAGAGATTCTAGACCCTTACGTCATACTATAGCGAGAAGCTGTTGGTGAGGCTTTCGTTTTTACTGGCGACAACATCTGACCTCACCGAAGCAGAGCTGCAAATGACTATCTGAAATCGGAAGCTATCAATCGGTTGGACTGGTACGCACTATCGCCAGATATGCATCCCATAGAACATGCTTGGGACACGCGTTCCAAGGCAGTGGCAACACGCACAAACCCAATTAGGTCTATAAAACAGCATATCTCCAATCTCATAGACAGTATGGACAGGCGGCGTTTTCAAGCTTGCTGTAAATAAACACTAGAGGTTGAAATACAGGGTATTAAAAAAATATTCAGTATTTTTATTAAAAAGAACTATTAATTTGGTAATTTTAATTTGTATTAAAAAAAAAACTACCCGGTGGCCAAATAAGCGAGGTAAGCGGCTGTATCTCAGGACCTGTACATCTGGCAACAATGAATTTTTTTATTATTATAAAAGTGGCCATGAGAAAATTCTGGAAATAATTTTTAAGTTCCGTATTTCACCGCAAGAGGGCGCAACTAAAAATTAAATAAAAGGAACCTCTTTTTCTCAGAAAACTTAAATATTAACTTCTACTTTTGATATTATTTTTAGTAAGCGTAGATAATTTGCTATGATTTTGGTTTATGAATTATTAACGTACGAACAAAAGTAGGGGTGGGGGAAGCTATTGAAAGTGGAATCATTAAAATCTCTGTAAATTCTAAACCACTCATTTGATTTTAGCAATTCAAAATTTATTTGCTAGATAAATGTAGCTGCTTTAAAAGTTTGATATCATCACTACTCTATAGTTTCTAATAAAAAATTTGTAAAAATTCCAGTTTTTCATTTTGCTTTAAAAATTCAAATTGAATGGTATATTTTTGACATCCTATTTCAAAAGTAAATAAAATTTGAAAGAACTGTGAAAACCGCACCATGATATCTTTGCTCGTTTTAAAGTTATAGCGAATTAAAGTTTTTTACGCACCGAGCCTAAACTTACGTACCGCCATCTAGTGTCCCGCCTAAAAATCTCTAATTAGTATTACC
Source organism: Anthonomus grandis grandis (assembly GCF_022605725.1). Classification (NCBI taxonomy): domain Eukaryota; kingdom Metazoa; phylum Arthropoda; class Insecta; order Coleoptera; family Curculionidae; genus Anthonomus; species Anthonomus grandis. The sequence continues at coordinate 20,911,073 of NC_065558.1, forward strand.
ACAACTAGGATACCATGATGTTTTTTTTTATGGTAAACACAAGCACAAGAGGAAAGTCCTATGTCACTCTTGGAGTGGTGCTTGCGCGAAGATATTTGTGGGCATTTATCTTGAATCGCTGTAGGTTGTATGCATCGGGAAATATGTGAGGTGGAAGCTCGTTTCACAAAGAAGATGTTCTCCAGATGAATGAGTCCCGATACAGCGACGTCCTTGGGGTAGGCAGGTGGACTCGATGTTGATGAGCCGCAACTGCTAGACGCGTCCTTCTTGCCGGAACAGCCCTGGGAGGAATCAGGCCTGCCAGCTCAGAGGAGCACTTACAGTGATAATAACGGTAGAATAAACAGAGATTAGCCACCTTTCTCCTGTGCTCCAGACTATCCAGACTCTTTGTCAGTTCTGGTTTGTCGATAAGACGAATAGCTCTCTTCTGTATAGAATCCAGTAGGTTTAAACTATGCTTGGGTGCAGAGCTCCAGATATGCGAGCAATACTCGAGGGAAGGGCGTATTTGAGCCTTATAAAGAGTCAGCAGCTGGTCTGGTGTATACAGTTTTTTCGTTTTGAAAAGCACTCCGAGTTTTTTGGAAGCCGCCCTCGCGACCTCGGCAACGTGGTCATGCCAGGACACCCTGTTGGTGACCTCGACTCCTAGAAGATGTAAAGATGATTTCATTGGCAATGTTTTCCCTGCCCTAACCAGCCCAGGGCCACCAAGGTTAGTCTTCATCGTAAATACTGCAGCCTGCGTTTTTTTAGCGTTAAAATTGACCAGATTGTTACTGTCCCACTCCAAGATTGCTCTAATATCGTTGTTGGTTGAAGCTACTTGTTGCTGCCTAAGATTTTGAGAATTTGCGGCTGTCGTTGGTTTGGCGGACTTAAATGTGGAAATAAGTGTGCTATCGTCCGCAAAGCTGTAGATTGGATTGACAGTGGTTCCTAGCAAATCGTTGATTGTTCGTTGTTCAAGAAAACTTTTGATCCAATTCAATAATGAGTTTTGTATGCCGATTGAGGAGAACTTGGTTAGTAGTCCCTCATGCCACACTCTGACAAATGCCTTGGAAATGTCAAGAGCGACTGAGCGGGACTCGCCGTGCGTCTTCATGGCCTCCGTCCACAAGTGTGTGACGTAAGCCAGAAGGTCGCCGGTGGATCTAAGCTTTCGGAAGCCGTATTGATGATCGCTGATTAGTCCAGATGATTCCAGATATCTTAACAGTTGTTGGTTGACTGCTTTCTCCATGATCTTCGATATTACTGGAACTAGTGCAATCGGGCGGTAATTGGAGGGCATCGTCTTCTTACCCTTTTTGGGTACAGCTTGCACTCGAGCAGTTTTCCAGCTTGTTGGAAATTGCCCCTGCTTATACGATGCCGTGAACAGTCTATATAAGGGAGGAGTCAATTCGTCTGCACAACGTTTTAGTATTAGGGCTGGAATTCCATCGGGTCCGGAAGCTTTGTTGGTGTCTACGCTTTTAAGAATTTTATTCATAATTCGTTGGGGAAACGACATTTCTCCCATCGATGACTTCACCCTTGGCAAATATGGCGGTGTTTTGCCTTGCGAGTGCAGAGTAGAATTGGACGCGAAGAGTTTACCCAGTAAGTTGGCTTTTTCCCTTGCTGTTACCGCGATAGAACCATCATCTGCTGTTAGGGGTGGCAAGGCCGACTTAGCAAAACCTTGACTAACGGCTTTCGATGTTGTCATAATTAATAAATTATTAAAGTAATAATTGATTGATAAATTATAAATTAATAATACCTATGTATCACAGAATAACTGGAATTTTATGTGACTTTCTTAAGGCGAATAATTTTATTACCGAATTTCATTTTATATTTTAATTATGGTCCTGAAAAGGACCGATTTTAAACCCAAACATATTCGGTATTTAATGCCTCGATAGGTGTTTAAACTGCTTTCCATCACATTCCAAACAAGCTTCCGCTCTTCTTTGGGTGGATAAAACTGCTGTTTCCATTTCAGCAGCTGATATTTCATTTATTGCACCACGGACTCTGTTTTCCATATCCTATCTTGTTGTAGGTGGAGTTTGATACATAACATCTTTTAAACGACCCCATAAGTAAAAGTCAAGGCATGTTAAATCGAGTGACCTGGCCAGCCAAGGATATAGACTCCCCCTTCCGATCCGGCGCCCTTGAAAGTAATTATTTATATGATGCCGCAACAGACGAGAAAAATGTGCTGGGCACCCGTCCAATTGGAAAAACATGGTCCGTCTTACCTCCAATGTCAAATCTTCCATTAAAATAGGCAAGGAATTTGTTAAAACCGGTTACGCACACATTAACCGGTAATGCAAAAAAACATTACCGGTTAATGTGCCATCAAAAAAATAAGGATCAATAATTTTCATTCCGATAATGCCACACCACACGTTTACACTCCAGCGGCCTTGGTGCTGGACTTTTCGCATCCAACGAGGATTTTCAACCGACCAATAATGCATATTATGCCTGTTGACTTTCTTATCGCAACAAAAAGTGGCTTCATCGGTCCATAGAATCTGTGACCAAAAATCCCTGTTTTCGCGAATCATTGCTAATATTGCATTATATGGAAAGGATGTAGCCTTAAAATAAAAAGAAATGCCTATATTCGAGAACAAAATTATAATAAAAAGATGTATTACCTGTGGTCTTTAAGTATATTTTGAACAGTAGTTCGAGCTATTCCCAAATCTAAAGATAATGCACGAGTTCCAATATGCCTATTAAACTCTACGTAGCCCAACACATTAATAATGTTTTCTTCACTTCTTCCAGTAGAGCGACGCCTTTTAAATTTGGGCCGACTAAAACTCGCAGTATCGCATAGTCACTGTACCAACCGTAGAAATATTCTTCTGCCATAATGGCGGCGATTTGGATACCGAAGGGCATACTGTCTTTCAGCTATTGCTGCATTTTGAAAGCACTCAAAGAAAACTGCAATAAAATCTACAGCTTCATTATTTGTCAAAGGCCTTTTACAAAAAAACGAGCAAAGAAAATTGAAAATAGATTTAAACTGGCCGTCTAATAAATATCTGACGTTTCCATACAATCCTTTTTAAAAGTTTCTCTTGGTTTTGCCGCGTACTATACGTTAACTAGACATTCTAAGGCCGAGCGCTAGATGGCGCTACATAAGTTTGGACTCTGTGCGTAAAAGACTTTAATTCGCTATAACTATAAAACAAGCAAAGATATCATCGTGTAGTTTTCACAGTATTTTTGCAAATTTTATCTACTTTTTAAATATGATGTCAAAAATATACCATTCAATTAGAATTTTTGGAGGAAAATGAAAAAAAAACTGGAATTACAAATTGAGCCCTCTGGCGGTTTTATTAGGAACTATACAAATCAAGAGTTAGCTGACATGCATTTTGTTTATGGTTTGTATAATGGCAGTTCTTTAGCGGCTGTCCGTGAGTATCGCCGAAGATTTCCCCTAAGACATGTTCCAGATCGTCAAGTTTTTATAAACACTTACCGAAATTTATGCAATAACGGAAGTTTTCAAAGAGCTCGTGGACAAGGCAGACCACAAAAAGATTATAATTTAGAAAATGTTTTTGATGAAAATCCGGGGGCAAGTATAAGAAATGTGTCAAGAGCCACACATATCCCTCGTTCTATAGTAAGTAATTAAAAAAATTACTTATTGTTACGATAGTAATTTAATTTTTATTAGATTGGAAGAATGCTAAGATCCCAAGGGTTACATCCGTTTCATTACCAGCGGGTCCCAGATTTAGAGCCAGATGATTTTCCGTTGAGGATCCAATTTTGTCAATAGGTAATTAATAATCCAAACTTAATTCCTTCCATTTTATAGACGGACGAAGCCACTTTCACACAAAATGGTTCATTTAACATGCATAATATGCATTTTTGGGCAGATCAAAATCCAAGAGCCATAAGGCGTAGTAATTTTCAAAGAAGGTTTTCGGTAAATTTGTGGGCGGGATTAATCGGGGACTAACTTATTGGCCCGATAGAATTACCCAATCGGCTAACTTCGGAGAATTATCTTCATATGCTGGAAAATAATCTTGCGGAGCTTCTGGAAGAAGTCCCTCTTATCTTACGCCAAAACATGATTTTTCAACAAGACTGCTTATTTTGGTCGCAATGTACGTGAGTAGATGAATAACCATTTTCCTGAACGTTGGATTGGTCGAGGTGGTCCTATAAATTGGCCTCCTCGATCTCCAGATCTAACTTCGTTAGATTATTATTTATGGGGACATTTAAATGAGTTAGTATATGCCGTGGAGATAAATACCCGTGAACAACTGATGCAAAGGATTAATTGGGCTGTTAATGAAATAAAGAGAAATCAATTTTTTGTTTTAAGGGCTACTCGCGCAATAACGCGTAGGGCAAGATTGTGTCTTCAGCAAAATGGAAACCACTTTGAACATTTGTTGTAATTTGTGCTTTTTTGTTTGGTGTTTTTATGTTTTTTTTTTTACGTAATAAATTAATTGTTCCTTTTTTTTTACTTATTCAATTACATTAAAAAAAAAAACAATTGAACTCGAAAAACAATTTTTGATCTTAAATAAAGTATTTGTGATAGTCTTAGGTCATGTTTATCCCCAACGGATTTTTAAGATGCTTTTTAATTTTATTAACTGTTACCAAAATAACTTACGCGTTCTCTTTGCAAAACATTTACATCTAATTTTTTCGAAAACGGAAGCTCCTATCGAAATTAGACAAGAGCACAATTTTTATGTAAAAATGTTTGTTCTTTTCAATTCTAATACCAAAATTATCACGGAGTTACTAGAAAAAAAGTTTTAACAATTTAAACTTTACCGACCACTTATTTTACACGACCCCTGTATACATTTTGGCAAAAATAGTTGCAATATCAGTTTTTAATAAAACCAATAGTAAATGTTGAAAATTTCAAAAGATTACAACTAGGCGTTCCGGATATATTAACAAAAAACTATCTTTAACATGATTCATAAAACACCCTAACTTAAAAACGATGCACTTTTGAACCATACTGTATATGGACATTTTGTCTTATATTTAGACAAAGATGCGGCTGGTAAAATATTGCGATGTAATTTCGGGACACCCTGTATATCCACCTATCCTACATTGCCTTATCAAATCATATTCAAAAAAATAGTTAAAGAAATAATAATTAAAGCTTTGCCACGATGAGAATTTTTTGCCCGGTCAAAGAGACAAATTGTTTTAAGTGAACTTTCATTTCGGTCGAGTACGCTCCGATTCTCTGCATAGGCATTTTAATGATTAAAGGGATTTTTCAGGCGTGCTTTCATCAGTAGAAAGGGGGAAAATGGGGCGAAGCATCTGAAAAAAATTATGTAGAAATTTGTCAACGAACTCGATGGTGAAAATTCCTACAAAAAAAAATCTGAAAGAAATGTTCAGCGTTTTCTATAGTATTGTAATTGTATTAAAATTTGATTTTTATAAAAACGTGTTTTTAAATAATTTTTTAAAGAATTAATGACAAATTTATGTTTTTCTTAATATGAATAGGCTTCTTGAATTTATATACAAATTCTTGGAACATGATCTTAATTCGGAATAAGTAGAACATAATTTTTTAAATAAATTTTAGAGATAGATAGATATTAAATTATAGACAGTAAACTATTTTTTATATTAACTTAGTTTTTTTGGTATACTAGTTTTCGGTAACTTAACTGTTACTTTTTAATTTTTAAAAATTGTATTATTTTTCTATCATGCGAAAAGTGTCTTTAACACCCTAGAAAACATAACAGTCTATCTAACAATTGAATTATCTCAACCAAAATTACAAAGAAAGTGGTTTCAATGGCCTGCCTGAAAGACGCAGAAATAACTCTATAAACTCGACCATATTATTATTGCCTATTTTCTGAAATACAGTGATATTTTAAATGCATTTATGACCTACAAAAAAAATCAGGTTATCTGCTAAGTGCACATATGTTTGACAAAAAGATATATAAAGACAATGATTTCTTGGTACACAAGAACCAAAGAAGCTTGGAGAAAATACTGTCAAAGGCTCTATGCCAAATGATCCCTAGGATATAAATCACGTTCACTGCAGAGAGAAAACTGCTAGCTAAATCTTTCCTCAAAAAATCCTCAAAAAAAATTTTTTAACACTATACAGGGTAATATTTCAAATGAATGCTAGACCCACAAGAGTTTATTGAGTACAGGTCTATGCCCCAGTATACTGTACAGTACTTGTATCGCATCAGATTATGTTATAGAAATATTTAATGTGAAACTAGAAAATGTTTTGCGAGCCATTCTGAATAAGAAGATCCCTATATTAAAGCGCAATTTCAAATACAAGGCTGGGGACACAGAACTAGATCGTTATATAAGGCAAGCATTGGGCACATTTAGAATCGGTGAACGTAATCCCAGAAAAGAGCGTTTAACTCAGTTTTATTTAGATAATAGATTTTCCAAAAGTAACACTTTATTTTTCGGTATCACCAGATGGTAATTATTGGAACCAGATTAATCATAATACGATCAAAAATTGTTGGAGATCATCCATAAGGTTTTAGAAAATGTCAACGAACTTTACACGAAATACTACCTAAGATCATTAATACAGCATCCCAGACCCAGGTTAGACAAAATATAGCAGATGATGCGAAATACTAAATCCAGCTCTCATAAATCTATTAATGCTATACTTAAGCTCAGCGGAATGGACGAAACTGTACTCTATGTTGAAAAGCTTCGAATCTACATTCAGAAGACAAAATAACTAAATGTAATGAGTATAGAACGTAAATTTAAAAATTGTGCCGATGGACAAAAATATTTATATCAAGAAACATGTAGAGAATTACAATCTCATTTCAACTTTAAAGCTACCAGAGACTTGTTTTAGAAAATTAAACTTCAACAATGTTTGTGGTCTTTACAGCCTAAACATAAATTATAATAAAATGATGATCATTGGTAGAGAATATAACATTTACCCTGAAACTCGGACTATTGGACATTGTGAAGTTGTCACCAGTTTCGTCTATCTTGGAGCCCTAAGAAAGTACCGAGGGATATAATCGTAAAATAAGACAGCGCACTCAGCTTGCTTGAGAAATCTCAAAACAAACTAAAATAAGTCAAGTAAGTACTTTGATCTTTTCGATCTTTCTATATGCTTCGAAAATATGTCAAGGAAGTAGATCGTTGTCGGATTAATGCGTTTGAGATATGAGCATGGCGACAAGCTTTGAGAGTGCCCTGAATCGCACGTAGAACAAATACTTCCGTTATATAAGATTTATAAAAAATACGCTCGTCAAAACGTTTGACCAGTATCATGTAATTTCGAATTCTTACATTTTTCGGACACCACAGTCGGAGTGGGTATATAGATAAGCTTATCGTACAAGGACAACCCGAAGGAAATAAAAGTCATAGCCGATCACCAAATTGATGGGTGAATATTACCAGAAAATTATTAAATGCTACTCTCCTAGAAGCAGTTCTATTGGCATCTATAATAAATTAGAATAAAATTGTTTAAGAAATAATCAAAATCCTAATATAAGATAATCTACCTCTCCAGATTAATTAAGTGTTAGAAAGTTATAATTATTATTAAATGTTATGCAATATCATAGAGAAGTGCACATTACTTAAGCTATAAATTAAGAATATTCAGATAAAAGGCGATTTTCATATGTAGATTAATCTCTTTTTAATACTGCTGTGACTTATACCTTCATCTAACGTACAATCTAACGTATAATCGTATTTATATCCATAATTTCAAAGTAAATAATGTATCTGGTCAGAGAATTAAAAAATTAAAACTAAAATTATGGCTGAACATATTTCACTGTAAAAATAAAAGTCATTATAATAATAATAATAATAATAATAAATGTCTTTTATTATTCAAATTCATTACAAACTTGATACAAAAAAAAAACAAAGTACCTGAACCTGGCGCAGTCTAGCTTTATATAGCTACTCCACTGAACCAGATCAAGGTGTATTTGAAGTAACATTATAAGAACATGTTATATGTAAAGAAATATTTCCAATTATAATATAACACAAAAAAAGTTTTCTTCTTCTATAAAAAACAGCAAATTTGATACATATTAAATAGTAAGAGAATTGTTTTGAATATTCATGAGAACAATTTTATATTTCCTCCTAAATTTATCTGCACGAAGGTCAACAAATTCTGCAGGTATTTTATTGTAGCACTGAACAGCATTGTAAGAAAACGATCGCTGAAACATAGCACTCCTATGGACCGGCATGGTTAACTTATTTCTAGCTCTAACATTTACCCCGTGTACATTTGCTCTAAACAACAATCTATTCCTTATAGTCGCAGGTGCCTTTGGGCTGCTAATGATTTTTATCAAAAAAGTGGAAAAATGAAGAATTCTACGATTGTCCATTTTAAGCCAGTTAATTGTTTTATAATATTGCGAAATATGATCATACTTACGTAAGCCATAAACCAATCTGATACAGGCATTTTGAATTTTTTGTATGCGCATTTTACAATCATTATCTAAGCAAAAACCATAAACATAATCACAGTAGTTAAAATTAGAGAGCACCATGGCCTCACATAAGCTGCGTTTAAGACTTAGATTAAGAATATCTCTATTACTATATAAGAGTTTTAAAGCTGCAAACGATTTTTGAACAATTTTTTTAACATGCTCCCTGAATCTCAACTTATTGTCCATCACAATGCCTAAATTTTTAGTAGTTTCAACAACCGAAAGCTTAGAGCCCCCCACATGAACATTTATTACACTTTTAATATTTGTAATTTTATTTGTATTTCCAAAAACCATAAAACAAGACTTTGAGGAATTTAATTTTAAATTATGTTTTTTAGATAATTGATTTATTATATTTAAGTCATTGTTTATACCAATCTCCGCTTCTTTAAGATTATCAGGTTTGAAAGTTGTATATATCTGCGTATCATCAGCAAACGCTTGCACCTTACAAACTTTTAAGGACTTAAGAATGTCTGCTGTATATACAAGGAAAAGCAGAGGTCCCAGGACAGAACCCTGGGGCACTCCAGACAAAATGTGAGCCTGATTAGAATAAGAATTATTTGTAAATATTGTCTGAAATCTATTATTCAAATAAGACTCAATTAACTGTATAGACTCCATTGAAAAGCCATAATATTTAAGCTTAGCTAGTAAAAGGGCATGGTTTATTGTATCGAACGCCTTAGAGAAATCTAAAAGCACCAGAACAGCAATCTGTTGCTTATCAATAGCGTCCATTATATCATCCAGTACGTTTAGTAGAGCTACAGAGGTACCAAAGTTCTCCCTAAAGCCACATTGCGTAGCCGGAATAATGTCATTATCAATAAAATAACAAACCATCTGATGGTAAAGTACCTTTTCAAATATTTTTGAAAGTACTGGAAGTATACTTATAACGCGCAAGTCGTTATAATTTTCTGGGCTAGCAACTTTTGATAAGGGTTTACCAATCGAAATTTTCCATTGATCGGGGAAATAGTGAGCTTCTATACAACAATTTATTATGTGGCATATGTAGTTATCAATAAAGGGGCTACAATACCTTAACATTTTTGGTGAAATCTGATCCACACCAGTCGCATTAGACTTAATATTATTTAAAATTCTTTAGATTCTACTTACATCTTCAACAGTTGCAAGATTAAGTGTGAAATGCAGGCTATTATTAAATACACCATTATTATAACACTGAACTTGTTCATCACAATTCGCAGAATTTTGAAGAAATTGAGAAAAAAAGATGTTAATTTGATTTGGATCAGACGGGTGTTCCGGAATATTGGTATTATTTTTATCTCTACAATTGTTTTTTTTTAATGACGACCAAAGCTGACGTTTATTTTTTTCGTTACACAATAGATTAAGGTGCTTCTTTTTTTCTCTTCTAATTGTAGCCAGAGTATGATTTCTCAGAAATTTATAATTCTCCCAATCTTGTATATCCCTTGTTGCCTTGAATTTCCTTAATGCCTCATTGCGTTGTTTTTGGAAAAGAAATACCTCAGATGTTAGCCAAGGAGCTTTAGGTTTAGTAATTCTTGCTTTTTTAAAAGGAGCATGTTTATTAAAAAGTGTTTGAATTAAATTATTAAAAATTACTAGCTTACTATCGATATTATTTTGATATAAAATGCTATCCCATGGTAGGAAATATAAATCCTGCAAAAAAAGTTGGTTATTAAAATTTTTAAAGCACCTGTACTCAATTAGTTTAGGAACTATGGGAACCCTGTTTAAATTTAGTTCACAGAAAACCAAGTTGTGATCTGAGATATTGTCTGCGCAAATGACCCCTTTATTGTGTATCAGAGACACATTAGACACAAATATTGCATCAAGAAGAGTGCTGCAAGTAGCTGAGACTCTGGTTGGGTCTTCAATTATTTGAGTGAGATTATAATTTTCAAATAATGATGTAAGGGGATTACTTAAATTTAAAAGATTAATATTAAAATCTCCTAAACAGAAAACTTCGTCAACACACGGGTATATAAAAGAAAATATATTATCAAAATCAGAACTTAGGCTATTAAAGTTAAGAGTAGGGGGCTTATAAAAACCACCAAAAGCATAATTTTTATTTTTGATTTTTATTTTTAAGAAAAGAAGTTCCAATTGAGCATTAATATTATAAGTCAAATGAAACAGTATTAACTTTATACTTGTCTCTTACATAAGCCGCCACGCCCCCGCCTCTACCCTGACGATTCTTCTTAAAAAATTGGTATCCCGGAATTTGAAACAACAATGAGTCATCGGTATTAGAGAGCCATGTTTCAGATAAAAAGATAATGTCTACATTTTGATATTCTACTAGGAATCTAAATTCATTGAACCTTGTATGCAATGCTCTTACGTTTAAATATGCAGTTCTCATTTACCTATAAAATATATAACACCTCACTATAACAGACACTATAATATACCTTTTTATACCAAAAAGAGAAAAATTAATAAAAAATTAATATATAAAAATAATATACAAATACAAATTATTTAACATAAAAAAAAGTAAATGGTTAGAGGTTAAGAACCACAGATGAATGATGAATGAGTCGCTCTCATTCCCATTTTTAATACCTAAGACAAGTTTTTACCAAGAAACAATTATAAAAACAAAACGAAAAAAAAATACAAATTCTACCATTTTATCGTTATAAACAAAAAGCGTAAACACGCATGAAATTATAAATAATATATGTAGCCATATACTTATATAAAAGTACAGTAAACCAAATGACCAATTTTAATTTTTAAATGTACCTGTTAATCACGTCAATTTTTAATTGAATGAATATCCATCTCTGAGTTAATGCGGTGCACTGTACCATTTTCCGCTCTAACATACACATTACCATTCAAAATCCATGTATTTTTATGTGAAAATGAACTAGAAGCACTTTTGAATAGCACTAACCGAGATTTAGTTAGGTCCTCCCTAATTTGCACACCCGTATTTTTTAGATATTTTCGATTTTTAAGCACGGCTATACGAGCGGCCTCCGACGAGAATCGCACCATAACTGCCGGCGGTGAGTATTTGTTGTCGAAGAGTGGCATTTTCATTTTGTAACTTTCTCAGACCACCTCTAATTTTCTCAATTTCGGCCTTTTGAGTTTTCAATCTATCATCAAAACGTTGTTCAACCATTGTGAGAACTTACTACTGTTTTACTCGTACGCTATCCCGCGCCGAATGTCCCACATTATAAGTGGGTTACTTTGCAGTTAACTTATTGCACTGACTCTTTTGGTTTCAAGATATTATTAACTGATACATATGTTATGAATTTATTAGAAGAAGGTCAAAGGCAAATCAGGCTGGAGGAATAAGATAAAAGCAAGTTTGAACAAAAAAAGTTTTTGGAGCTTATCATCATTATTGATGAAAACCTGTGTCTATCAATCCAAGTCAAAAATAGGAACAAGTTTGAATAAAGGAATCATAAGGACTGCTCAGTAAAGCCTGGCAATCTTATCAGTATCGGTAGGTTTCGGATGCTCAGCACCGATAGTTGTAAATAAAGCATGATATTTCATTTATAAAGCGCATATGCGAAAAAAAATATTGCGTTTTTATATATTTAAGATTATATAGCACTAAACATACCAACTTGATATACCGGGTGTTTCAGAACTATGGGATCAAACTTCTAGGGGTTGTACAGTGCAACAGTAGAATCCATTTGAGTATAGGAATCCATGTCCGGAAATGTGACACTATACGCCACTACGGTCCTAAGACGCGTTTAAATTTAGAAAAAATATTAATTACCTAAATAGGATCTGATGCGTTTATTTTTACCTTTTGTATATGATACCATCACAACAATTGTTCAAAATGTCTTTCTCCAACCTCAATACATCGATTTAAACGCCGCACATAATTTCGGCGGACTAAAAATTTGATCCTCGTTTTGAATGATTTCAAATGCTGCTGTTATTCGTCCAATTAAGTCGTTCAATTAAGTCTAGCTCTGATTCTACTGGAGTTTCGTAGAATAAAGACTTTAGATGTTCCCACAAAATAAAATCGAGCGACGTTAAATCGGGTGACCTAGGACGCCAAGAAACTGCTCCACCTCTGGCAATCCAACGGTGCCCAAACCGCCGAGCTAAAAACTCGCGTACTTGTACAGCAAAGTGAGCCGGCGCTCCATCATGCTGAAACCACATTTACTGTCTAACGTTTAGTGGAACATTTTCAAGGAGTTCTGAGAAACCTTCCTCCAAGAAACGCAGATAAATAGGTCCTATTAACCGTTCCGGTAGAAGGTATGACCCAATTAAATAATTATCAACAATGCCTGCCCATACGTTGACAGACCAACGATTCTGATGTTTTCTTGGAAAAATTGCATAAGGATTTTCTTCGTCTCAACCATGGCTATTCCTACTATTAAAAATACCGTCTGTTGTGAAAGAGGCTTCATCGGTCCACAAAACATATCGTAAAAAATTTGGTTGTGCAATGATGTGATTCAGAAGCCATTGACAAAATTGAACTCTAAGATGATAATCGGCTGCAGTCATACCTTCAACTTTCTGGAAGTGGTAAGGATGAAGTTGTTGCTCGTGTAGTACCCGCCAGACACAAGCGTTACTCGTATTCATATTCTTAGCGACGTCACGTGTGGTATTTGATGGTTCATCGGCAACTCGCTGAAGCACCTCTTCTTCAAATTCGACCGTTCTTACGGTTCGAGCAACACCAGAATCATGCATCTTGGTCTTAAACATGCCTGTCTCAGCGAGCCGCCGATGAACCGCAATAAACTTTTTGTATCCAGGATGCTATCGTGCGGGATAACGTTCATGATACAACCGCGATGCTGCTCGTGCATTGAAGTTTATTGCTCCGTATGCCAAATGCATATCCGCCAATTCTTGATTGGTAAAGTTTTCCATTAGCAATAAATGTTAAAAAATTGTAAGCTATAAAATTTTTAAACATGACATTGAGAATTGACATTGATAAGCGTTGATTTTAAACAATTGTTGTTATGGTATCATATACAAAAGGTAAAAATAAATGCAGCAGATCCTATTTAGGTAATTAACGTTTTTTATAAATTTTAACGCGTCTTAGGGCCGTAGTGGCGTAGTGACGCATTTCCGGACATGGGTTCCTATACTAAAATGGATTCTTCTGTTGCACTGAACAACCCCCAAGAGTTTGATCCTATAGTTCTGAAATACACTGTATACAAAACTTACAAAACCTAAAATTCTACCAAGGAATTGCCAACCTCGAGAATGTTCTTCTAAATTTTGTAGCTGCAAATAGTGCCTGACAATAAAGTCTACATCATATCCTTTTTAATGTAAAATTCATATAGTCAAAAGCAGATTCATTCACTAAATTTCTTCATGATCAACCGATGGTGTACACGATTTCTTTAAAAAAGGACCAAAACAAACGATAAGATGTATTCATATCTCCTAAAAATAGGCTCACCCCAAAATTGCACAAATTTTAATAGAGCAATTTTGACATGTTAATTGATTATAGTAATAATAATAAGAAGAATAATAAAACTTAATAACTTTTTAAAACAAATCAGTAAAAATAATAGAAAAAATTAATAGAGGATAAACAACTTTACAAAAAAATATAATTTATAACACTTTCTCTACTAAGTAGGATTTTAAAGCAAAATGAAAGAAAGGATGTTAAGGACGTGATTTCAAATGATATATGATTGTGCATTTTTATTGCGTTGTAAAGAATAGAGCGTTTAATTAATTCTGAGCGTGGTTTTAGCAGATAAAGCTCATACTGCGCATTCCTAAGAGGATAATTAATAATGCAGTGGCCCTTTTGAAAAAGCTGAGAGGTGCTTGCGGATTAAAGAAATTGAACCAAATATAAACAAGAAAGAAAGAGTTACTTATTTTATTGGGTATTACGTCACTTTAGCAAAAATCAATTTAGAAATTTTAATCTCACACGCTCAAAAATTGAAAACAAGATGAAAATAGAATTATTCATGTATTTAAAAGAAATGTGAACTCAAATCTGTAATGATACCTTTTGATATACTTAATTTAATTTAAGTTCAATAAGTCAAACAGTCAAATTAATTTAATTTAAATACAATAATTTACTTGAGGTATAATAAATTTTATATTATTGCTAGTAACTATAGGTCTTAAAGGAACATTTATTTTATGTATTTTTGGTAAACCATAAAAATGTGGTGATTTACTATTATGTGGAGTAAATTTAAATCTATCAATATCAAAAAATTGGTTTTTGTGCTTTTTAAGTAAATTATAAATTTGTCATTCAATTTTTTCTGTAGGATCTTTAGATAATTCAGAATAATAACCATCATTAATTATTAAATTTAATTTATTTTCATAAGTTAGGTTCGATATTATACAGGGTGTCCGGAAAAAGGAGGCAAATCCGGCCTCTTTTAGTAGTACATACTGTATTATTAATAAATAAAAATAATAAATATTTATTAATAATACAGTATGTACTACCAAAACGTAGGTTATAGACTTGGAAATCAGATACAGACGACAATATAGTTCGAAATCAAATTGTGTATATTTGAATAAATGAACGATGTCAAATCTGTGAAAACCTATCCAGATGCTGACAATAATTCTGACCATAACCCTGTAGTATCTAATATAAAGGTAACACAAAAGAAACTCAGACGACCATCTAATTTATTAGAAACCTAAGGCTGGATATACAAAAACTAGAAGTGAAGCTAGCTTACAAAAGGGTTCATATATTACGTCATAGGCACAATATAAACCTTAAAAGTCTCTCAAGTTCGCTTCTCAAATATACAAAACATAGAATAAAATTAAACAGAATATCGTTACGGTGAGTCAGGACAATTTAAAGGTTGAACACAAATCAAAACAAACTTGGATGATAGACGAAATATTAAATCTCAAGGATAAGGGGTGTGAAAACAAAAATAATGCTGTTAAGTATAAAGAAGTTAATCAAGAAAAAGATCAAAGATGCAAAAGAAGATTAGCTACACAGCGAATGTAAGGAAATTAAAGAGTATAAGAGAAAATTTGATAGTTTCAGTCTACATAAAAAGATCAAGGACATGACTAGTATTATAACACATCGTATAAATCCTACAGTAATAAAAGATTGAGATGGTAATCTGATTTTAGACTTAGAACAACAGCTGGTTTATTGGTCAAAATACGTAAAAAAACTTTTCCATGATAATCGTCCAAGAAGTATGCCAAATTATTCTGAAGACATAGGTCCACTAATTTTACGCGAGCAGATTTTACATGTTATGGTCGTGATGGACTGGCAGTTGGACTTTTTAAACTTATAGACAATGACGCCATTGAGGTTTTGGTTAACTCTATGAATGTCATATATTCAATAGGAACTACACCAGAAGATTGATTGTTGTCGATATTTGCAACGATTTCTAAAAAACCCAACGCAAGAGAGTGCTCTGACCATTGAGCGATTGCACTTATGAGCCTCACTCTTAAAGTTCTTTTAAGAGTAATAAATAATAGAAAACTAAAATGGACTTCGAAATAAATGACAATAAGGTTGG
This sequence comes from Anthonomus grandis grandis, assembly GCF_022605725.1. Lineage (NCBI taxonomy): Eukaryota > Metazoa > Arthropoda > Insecta > Coleoptera > Curculionidae > Anthonomus > Anthonomus grandis. The sequence continues at coordinate 20,927,217 of NC_065558.1, forward strand.
TTTTAGAAAAGGTATGGGCACCAGAGAGGCTCTATTTGGTATAAATGTTCTGGCACAGAGATGTTTAGACGTGAATCAAGATCTGTGTGCTTTATTGATTTTAAAAAAGCTTTCGATAAGGTTCAACATCATAAATTTATCAAAATACTTACAGATCTCAACATTGATAGCGGGGACATCAAAATTATTACCAACCTCTACTGGAAAGAAACCGCAAAAATTAAAGTAGATGACAGACTCTCGGACAAAATAGACATTTTGCGAGGAGTTCGTCAGGGATGTATGCTTTCTCCATTAATGTTTAATTTGTACGGCGAGGTTATTTTTTCGTGAGGTTTTAAATATCAGGCAAGAAGACGTTACCATTAACGGTCAAATTTGACCGTTCAACTAATAATATTCGCTAATGATATTATTGTAAAGGCAGATAATTTCAAAGATTTCTAACCACCTTTAAAAAGATTAAATGATGCATATAGTTTACGGTTTAAATATGAATCTTAAAAAAATTAAGTTTATGGTCCATAACCAAACGAGAAAATATCCAAGGTAACCTTATTATAGACAATATACCTATAGAGAGTAAGAAAATATAAATATTTGGATAATTGGAGAACGGAAACGTTGGATCAGATAATTGAAATGAGATCCCTAATAGAAATAGCAAGAGTAGAATTTGTCAAATTACAAGAATGTCTGTGTTGCAAGAATACGAATGTAAAACTAAGGATACGAATGTCAAGGTGCTACGTATTTTCGACTATACTTTATAAAGCTGAGGCTTGGACTCTTAAAAAGGCCGAACTGGATAAATTTGATGTCTGTAAATTTGAAAGGTGATGCTATCGTTGCATATTAAACATATCCTGGAAAGATAAAGTCACGAACATGGAACTGCGTCTAAGAAGTCAAAAGGAGGAGAAAGTAGTTAACACGCTACAAAGAAGAAAACTTGAATACTTCGGGCATGTTATCAGGGGACCTAAATCTGCATTACTACAAAACATAATGCAGGGGAAAATAAAGGAAAAAGAACCAGGGAATGAGAAGAACATCTTGGCTCAGAAACTTAAGAGATTGGTTTGGACTAAAACATCAAACGAACTACTTAGAGCAATTTCAGTAAAATAAGAATTGCCCTGATGATATCCAACCTCTGACGAGTAGACGGAACTTGAAAAAAAATAATAAAGTATGCTTTTAAAATAAGTAATATTACCGTTTATGAACTATTTATGTGTTTTTTAACGCACTATATTAAAGTAAAGGTACCTATCTAATAAAAATCATTTTAATTCTTAATAATTCATCTTTTGAGATACAAATTACACAAACATTTTGAATAATTTTATTGTAATAAACAAATATAAGTTTTACATTGCTTATTTCATATCACATTAGATAATATATACAGGATGCTGACCTCTTCAAAGGGACAATAATCAGGAAATAATATATCTTATGTTTTTATTGAAATTACATTATAGCTATAAATAGATATATGTATATTGGTATTACGTCATTTTTCAGCCAAGACAACAGCAAAATATGAAATAAGTTCTGTTAGTAAAACCATAAACTCCATTTTTAATTATTTTTATAGTCTATTGATAATTTAGTATTTTCAAAAAAATATTTTTGTTTAAAATATTTATTCTTATTTCACTTATACTCGTATTTCACACACCCATTTACATTCAAGTTTTTATTTAGGCAAATTTAAAAATTTTAAAATTAAAATATTTGTTGCAAAAATTAAAACAGCAAGTTTCTTTTTAAATTCAATTTATTTATTATACATTATTTTAATCTGTTTTACAAAATTTAAATCTATTATTTAATTAAATGCTGAAATTCAGCTTCATCAGCTTTCACGCAAACTTTTTTATTTATTTATTAATTTATGCATGCCAAAAAGTACAACCTATTACAAAAGTCAAAAAACAGAAATAAAAATATTACATCAATAAAATAAAACCCATCATCTACCCATTTTGCAGGTAAGGGAAAAGAATCAAGAGGTGTCAGGTCTGGACTGTTCACTGGACAACTAATTGACCCATATGCGTCCGGCCCAGTCCGTCTAATCTAAAGATTATATTTCTCATTTAAAAATTGCAAAACAGGTAACACATGCGATTTGACGATATTCCGCTTTAGCGGCATTTGCGTTTTTTTTTGTAAAATATATGCACGATGTCGCATTTTTCTTCCTTACTGTACGGCATTTTTTGACATTTATATATACATATTATGTACATATGACGTACACTAGCGCTCAAAAGTATTTGCCCACATATGACTGTTTTAAAGTTATAACTAAAAATAATCAACCCATCAGTTATTCTTATAAAACAGATTCTTATATAACAAAATGAATATAAACAATACATTTTTCAATTAATTAAATTTAAGAAAATCAAATTTTGGATTCATCTACATGTCCGCCTCGATTTTTAACAACAGCTTCACAGAGTTTCGGTAGTCTTCTAATTAATTTGTCTAAAGTTTCCTGAGGTATCTTGTGCCACTCTTGTTGGATAATCCTCCACAAGTCTTTTTTTGATGTGGGGCATGATTTTCGCACTTGTCTATTCAGTTTATCCCACAGTAATTCGATAGGATTAAGGTCCGGTGATCGTGGGGGCCATACCATAACTTTCAGAAGATGTTGCCTTTGTAATTGACCTAAATATTGCTTGCACAATTTCGACGTGTGCTTGGGGTCATTGTCATGTTAAAAGATGAAGTTTTCCCCAATTATTCGAGTACCGGAAGGAAGTACATTATTACTTAAGATTGTTTTGTAACCCTCTTTTCGAAGAATTCCATCTATTCTAATTAGATCGCCCATTGCAAATCCTCCGAAACAACCCCACACGAAAAAAAAACTCGCCTCTTCGTTCCAAAAACCTTGAATTTCGACTCGTCATTTCAGAGAACTTTCTTCCAGTTGTCAATGGTCCATTCTTTGTGTGATTGGGCCCACTCAAGTCTTTTCTTCTGATTAACATCCTTCAGTAGCGGTTTTGATACAGCTAAACGTCCTTTAAGACCAGCATTTTAAAGTCGCCGTTTTACTGTCGAAACACTGACGGCTTTTTTACGTTCCTTGTTGATTTTTGCTATGATTTCAGGGGCGGTAAGGCGTCTATTGCGATTGCTTGTAATTATAATATTTAAATCCTTCTTTGAACTTGTTGCCTTTGGCCTTTTCGATCGAGGTTTGTTGCTAATAGTCCTGGTGAATTTCCTAACATTATAATCGACAGTCCACCTTGGAATTCCCAAATCTATCGAAATTTGACGGTTAGTCTTTCCAGCCTTATGAAGTCCAATGATAATACCTTTTGTTTCTACCGATAACTCTTTTGTTTAAGCAATTTTAAAGAATGTTGAAAAACCAGCCAAGAAACGGTGACAATCGTTAATTAGCAAGCGAAATTATTTACCAATGTTACACAAAATCAATTCTTGAAGACTAAACACCTTAAAATGTTTCAAATTTCATTGGAACCGAGCTGTAAATAGATTAGTTTTTTAGAAGAAGTGCATATTTTCACTACATTGTTTGTTATTTGCAAGACTATTTTTAAACACTCAGTGTTTTTCAGCGTATCGTATTTAATAGGTATGCTGTTTAAGCACATACGAAAAAATTACAATTTACAAAAGAGATACAATCTAAATATAGGTATAAAGATAAGATTTCAAGAAGAAGATAAAAATTTATTTAAGGTTTTTTCTTAGTTGTTAAATAATAAACATGCTGGTAATTTGTCAGTTAATTTTAAAGCATTTTATTTTTTTATGGAGGCCCGAGACGTGCTGAGATATGATTTTTAATTATTTATTTCTAAACGAAACTAAAAATTCCATGTTATACACAAAAAATTTAAGAGACAAAAAAGTTTAATTTTTAGATGCTTTATTTTAAAAAAATATCATACTTACAAAAAATGTACCGGGCGATATTTTTTTTACAAAAAAATCATCCGACTTAGCCCGTGGGCACGTCCCTGAAAATCTAGGCCAGATGTGAGAATTCCAAAAGTGCCTTATAAAGTGACTAACAAAATGTAAAGATTTCAACAAATTCGGTAAATGCGTTTATGAGGTATTAATAAAAACTGGATTTAAAAAAAAGTTTAACACCCTGTATCTCGAAAACGAAGCATTTCCGGACATATGTTTATATGAACTTTTTTACTTAAAAAATGACAAGGAATCACCTCCTAAAATGAAAGTCCACTTATATTACACCCTGTATACGTCCATAGTCAGTACGTAATACGTCTTTTGGTGTACGTACTGTGTACGTACATTATGTCATGGAATACGTACAAAATACGTCTTTATTACGTACCTGTGCTGTTTGGGAACAGGGTAGTTAAATCATGAATTCTAAATTCAAGTTATTAAGTCTACTATAATATTTTGGGATTTATAGAGAGGAAACTCTAGGCTGGCATTAACAAAAGCTCGTGTTCCTATAATAGGTTTATAAGAGAGGCCGTATCAATGCGCCAAACTAGAGATTCATCTAAGACTTCTGGTTTCTACTGTTCTGTGAGTTTGGATTATTCATGACAATTTAAATAAAGAGGTAGAGGAAGAGTTTTTTTTTTGGTAGTACACAGCTTATTTATATTTACAAGTTTTCTTATCATAAAGCATTAAGCCTTTAAAATAAATAATATCTTAAATTAAGCTTAGATCTTTACTATTATTGTATAGATTGCTAAATTTCCTTTTGAATAATTGAGCCTACAATCCAAACAGTAATTGTACCAAGACATTTAATTAACCAAAATTAATTCCACCAAATGTAAATAGATTTTAACTGACAAGTACATTTGCAATATACAAGGGAAATTGCTACGGAGAAATTGCTAAGCTAGAACACACACAACTAGCAACTGCAGACATAACACGTAATGGTTTGCTGTGTCACGCAAATTTGTGCAAATAATTCTAAACTATAATGCTCTCGATTCCTGGTTAATCCTCTGTTGTTGATATTTGTCTTCGTAAATTATCGACTTTTCGTAAATTTCAAGATCTGAGTATGAGCCAAGTTTATGTGAAATAAATATAATATTTATTGTATTTTAATTAAAAATAAATCGAGTTAATGCGAATTACAAAATTCTTTATAGAAATATGTAATTTACTTTAAAATCTTATCTTTGCACAAAGCTGTAAAAATTTTGAATCAATTTGATAATATGCATATTTTCACTGCGCCATTTCAAATGTATAAAAAATTTTTGCATGAAGTATTTTTTATTTCAAAGTATACACTAAATTTTGTTGATTTCCAAACAATACTTCTCACATTTAACTTCAGTTTTTCAAACGTCAATTGCCAGCCCCACAGTACATAAGACATACCGGGTGGCGCATCGAAAACGAAACAGAGCCAATTACGGGCAGTCCATTAACTTTTTAAAAAAACGCTCGTACCCGTCGATTTTATTTTTGAGGGGGACACTTAATAATCGCAAAATCACTTTCCCACCTACAACCTCTAAGCGGGGGTGGCACTACCCCTAAAATCTTAAATGGGATGGGGGGTCGAGTGATACCTCATTGGAAAGGTCTTTTAATTCTCTTTACAAGGGTACTTGGTTTGACGCAAGTTAAGTAAGTACTTATTAAATTTTCGCATTTAAACCTTAAACGGTAATTTTTAATATTTTTACTTTATCATAGACTACTAAAGGTACTTTTAGGCCAGGCAGTAGAACAAAACCATCAAGTATTATGAAATTATGAGACAAAAAATTAAATAGCTCTATCATATTACAGAATATTTTGACCTTAAGTAAAGACATTTTAAAAATTATCGCAAAAATACATTTAAAAAGAATTTCCTTTAGTTCACTATCTCAATCACAGACCACGTTGGTATTAATATTAATTTATTTACAACAGGTAATAAATATCATTAGAATAATACGGATGAACCAGAGAACGGGTAGCCAAAAAATTTTACAAATATTTGTAAAATTTTCTTGTTGACCAAAACTAAAAATTGAATTACTCTCAATTCATTCTAAATGTAGTATGCTCTTAAAAAGGTGATGTATAGTGCGGGACTTTGTTTGTTTTTTTAGGTAATACCTATTTTTAAAAATAAAAATGGTGCATACAACGGCAGCAAGAGTTGAAATAATTGAATTATTTTTTGGAAATAATCAATATGCTAATAGAACGGCGGAATTATTTAATGAGCGACATGAAAACAGCAAGGTGCAGCGAAAGTATGTATTGGAGCTTGTTTCCAAATTTCGAGAAACTGGATCAGTGGCGAATCGCAATCGCAATATTGAAAATCCCGTAAGGAATTAAGGTATGGAAGTGGCTGTATTAGGGCATATTAATCTAGATCCTACATTAAGTACCCGTCAATTGGAAACTGTCACAGGTATTAGTCGACGTAGTATCCAAAGAACTCTAAAAGCTCATAAGTTTCATCCGTACAAAATACATCTTGTGCAAGAGCTGAATGAAGATGATTTCGATCGGCGATCACAATTTGGTGAAATTATGAGTGAACGAATTATTAATGACCCAAATTTTTTGTTTAATTCGTGTTTCTCTGATGAAAGCTCTTTTTTCCTGAATGGCTTGGTCAATCGTCATAACTGCCGATATTGGTCCGACAATAATCCTAGAGTGTATCGTGAGGTACACACCCAATACCCACAAAAGTTAAATGTCTGGGCTGGTATCTTTGGTGATAATTTAGTTGGTCCATTTTTTTTACCCGGAAATCTGACAGGTGAAATGTACTTAGAGCTATTACAACAGGCCGTTGATCCAGCATTGACAGCTATAATTGAAACTCAAAATGACAGATGCGATGAGGATAGATTGATGTTTCAGCAGGATGGTGCCCCACCACATTATACGTTATTCGTAGAAGAAGAGGTGCTATTGAATGGCCTCCACGATCGCCGGATTTATCACCTCTAGACTTTTTTCTTTGGGGTCACTTAAAAAGCAAAGTTTATGAGACTGAACCCACTTCGTTAGAAGATTTACAAGGCAGAATTGTAAATCAGTGTCTTCAAATCACGCCTGAAGTATTGCAGAACGTGCGACAACGCTTTGAGCAAAATCTTTTTTATTGTATGGAGGATAGAGGTGGCCATTTTGAACATTTATTATAAGCTAACACTTAAGAAAATTCTTTTAAAATCTATTTTTGCGATAATTTTTTGAATGACTAGACTTAAAGTCAAAATATTCTATAATATGCTGGAGCTATCTCATTTTTTGTCTCATAATTTAATAATACTTGATGGTTTTGTCCTACTGCCTGGCATTGTTTTTCTTAAAAGTACCTTTTGTTGTCTATGATAAAGTAGAAATATTGAAAATTACCTTTTAAGGTTTAAATGCGAAAATTTTAAAAAGTACTTACTTAAATTGTATTAAACCAAGTACCCTTGTAAAGAGAATTAAAAGACCTTTCCAATGAGGTATCACTCGACCCCCCTTCCCATTTAAGATTTTAGGGGTAGTGCCACCCCCGCCTAGGCGGTTGTAGGTGGGAAAGTGATTTTGTGATTATTAAGTGTTCCCCTCTAAAATAAAATCGACGGGTACAAGCGTTTTTTTTTTTAAATTAATGGACTGCCCGTAATTGGTTCTGTTTCGTTTTCGATGCGCCACCCGGTATAATTTGATCCAACCGTACTATCTGCTAAGAAACGTTAAATCGGGGGACATTTGTAAGAAAAACAATATATATTTATATATATACCCCTAAAATTACTTGGTAATTTACTTTAATAACAAAAAAAGTTTGCTTTCAATTTGTTAAAATGTCAAAGCATTTGTATTTTTCCTAGTTAGCAATGATATTATTGGAATTAAAGGTCCAAATATAAGTTAAAAGTCACTGAATTATTATTCAAGATGACTAATAATATCAAGGGCTGAAAGAATACAAATAGATAATAAAAAGTACTGTTATTCTAGGTGGTATAAAAAGTACCTAATATAATAGACTAGAAATTACCTGATTATTGATTTTCTTTCTGATATCCTAATTCATTGTATATTTTCTCTATTTTAATTATTACATTAAATAAGGAGCTTATATTTTTAATAAATATTTGATTGAGTAATTAATTAATATAATATATCACGTATGTCATACTATTTCACTTTTATAAATCGATCTATAAACGTAAACTTTGCAAACTTGCAGAGCTTAGTTTAGCTTATTGAAACCTAGAACTTCTAAATAACCTTTGAGCATTCGAGAAAGTTCATAACTTTAGGATATGATTTATTATTGAAAATTGCATAATGGAGAAAGCATAAGGTGCGAACTATCTGATTTTAATTTATGAGAAATATTTAGTAATTTACGTAGATTATATGACACCTACTAATAGATCTTGTGTAAAACTATCTCTACAAATTGAAAAAATTAATAAATTTTTATTTCTTCTAATTTAAATTTAAAATAAACTATAAATTACATGAAACGTTAAAACCCCACCTCGTTACTATCCATACGTTCTTCTATATTGGCATATTGTTTGTTTTAAACATTGTTTTTAAAAGTCAAAGTCAAACGGGGTCAACGTTTGACTTTGACTTTGGACTTATCAACAAGTTGATATTGCAGGATAACGAATGAGCGTTTATTTGATGCAATTCACAAAGCTGGGAGCATTCTTTCTAGTCGTTTTCCTATTTAATTGAGGTTAAGCGGTTAGCGTAATAAGAGGTACTTCATGAACCTATAATGAATAGTGATTTTAAAATTTCAAGAAAGCTAATTTTTTTAATAAAGTAAATGTTATACGATTAGTTCAGCTGTCAAATTACCTTCATAAAACAGGTTTAGTTCTACTATTTGACTCCTTATCCAACCACACGAGTTGCTGCTGTGGGTTTCTAAAATCATCAAGGAATACTTAACCTAATTAAACATCTGGTTTTTCTAATAAAGGAGAAACAAAACTCATCTTTATACAAGTATTTGTCGTATTTTTCACTCATGGACAAAAAAAATCTGATTTTAGTGACTCCTGGTAACAATGTTTTAACAGGTATTTATGGAGTCGATTAAGATAGCCTCTTCACCAGTAGCAATAACTATATGAAAACTAGACTCGAATTTGGCACTAATTTTGCACCAATTTGCAACATTAGTTTCAAATTTTGCACCACTATAGGTGAAAAGATATGACGAATTTTTTTTTGTGGGGGCGGGGGCTACCATAAAGTTAGGCAACACTGGTATTTATAGACCCGTGACGATCGCGAGGGTTTGTTTGCATTTTCAAGGCAGCTAAATTGTTAAGTGTTAAGAAAGACCTCGATTTTATACCGATAGTCATAGTGACAGTATTTTTTTTTGACAAATTATTTTTTTTTTAACTCTTAAGTGAAAACAGTGTGTTTAGATACTTTAACTATGGTAAGTGTACTAGATAATGCTCCCAAATTCCTTTAGTTACGAATATGTATTTATTTCACAGTGGTTCTATAACTGCGAACTGAAATAGTATATTCTATAACAAGTGTGGAATTAGCCTAATTCCACACTCATATTTCAGTTCGCAGTTCTACTAGTATTACAACATAGATACTACATCAGAACAATGTAGAAGTCCATAGCTTCCTTGTTGTTGCTTGTTTATGATACGCATCAATTCTTTTCCCTAAGATACATCTTGTTGCCTATCCTCTTCCCTTTATATATCAATGACCTCCTCGACAAGACTTCTAATGCAATTTAAGAAACATACATTAGCATTTAATCAATAATAACAATATTTTGGAGAGAGCCGTACGTCTTATAGGAGATCCAGAGATAACGATAAGCTTGGACAATTTGGTGCATTCAGAAGAAAAGTGGGGGATCAATGCTTTTCCGAACTGGCCCAAATCATTGTATCTAGAGCTCCACACGCGAGATCTACTCGAAAGGCAGATTCTACTCATGAATATTGAGTGCATCTAGAACGTCTCCATAGGGACTCCTTTTTATGGAGAAGTATCTTCCAAACCACGTCTTTCGCAAACATTATCACTTGCAGGACTTAAACTGTAAAAAATAATTGGTAGAACAAACAGAATCTTCTTCGTCGTCGAGAACTTTCCTCTCGATGCTCATGTTTTTGAAAGTTCAAATGTAAGAACGCTTGTAATTAAGAAGCGTAAAGTATAGCTTGTGGTACGATGCCGGCTCACTAAAAGTTTTCCTATCTTATAGTTCAATGGTTTGTGCCTGTCATTAAAATAAGTAAAAATTTAAGATTCTGGCCCAAAAAATAGGACCTGATCTGATTTAGAGAGATTGTTTAAGAGACGTGCATGCTAGACTTTAAGAGACACTAAGGGCTGGTGGGTTAGAGGTGGTGACCACCGGACAAGTCTAGAAAACCATATAATACTAAATCAACTAGTAAGATTGACACCGAGCATCCAAAAAAGTAATTAGCTATTTTGATAATATGAATTTTTCTTCTTCACATCTCGTTGGAGGTTGAATATCATGAAGACTATTCAGACAATTCCCACTTTATTGACAGGTGATTTAAACAATTAAATTGATGTGAATCCAAAGCAATCTGTTAAGTTCTCAAGCCAAGATGTTTTTTTCCTTTCTTATTCCTTTAATTTTCTTCAATCGTTATGGTTTGGTGTAGCTTATATTTTAGTCCTCTTTCTCTTTTTGGATTCTCAAACGTAAATTAACATTAATGTCTCAATCAGTCGATGAAATTTTCAATATACGTCGATCTTGCAAACGCCTTAAGCTTATCTGATTCGACCTTTATCAGCCTCCAGGCCTCGGCACCAAACTGTTGAAAATACGTGGCATCATAACATTCTGACTTTGAGTTTTAAATAATTATTCTTCTTACAGACAATTTCACTTTACTTTACTACTGGTAATTGGTCTAGCGATTCAGTTATCTATCTTCTCAGATATCGATATTTCTTCACTCGGTTTATAGAGGTGGGTCTAGTATAAGATTTATATGGCTATTTTCCTTGTTAGTTATTATCATAAATTTAGTTTAAAAAGTTTTAAACTTAGTATCTTTAGTATCTTAGTTATTTAATATCTTTGTGTATGTTTTATTGATTTTGAGAAGGTATTAAATTACAACAAGATAATAAAGATATTCAAGGATTATAGCAAATCTTTACTGCAAGTAGACAGCAAACAGCTAAAATTGATGAATAGTTCAAAGGAAATAAAGACACTGAAGGGTGTTCACTAGCGCTGTACTTTCATCACTTCTGCTTAATCTCTACAATAAACAAATCCTTCGAGAGGCTTTAAGCGATAGGAAGGAAGGAAGGAACAAGGTGGGCTAGATAGCTCTATGAAATATATAGATTTTGCTATGAATCTGTTAATCTTTACACATTTATATTAAATATTTATATTAGTTAAAACTTAATAATATATTATTAAAATGGTATTATGACTTATGGATTTGGAGCTAGTGATTTTACTATTTATACGAACCATAATACTAGTTTTAAGGTAAAAGAGCGTGGTGTTATAAGTGATAAAAGAAAAGAGTTTATGTTTGTAATGTCTAAAACTGTCAAAGACTTGGTTGACATTTCGTTAAAAAATAAGTTTATATTGGTTGGTGATCTAATCGAATCAAGGATGATTCGATGTTTACATAATTGCCCGGCATCATTTACTTATATTTTATTTTTATATCGTAATATGCTATAGATTAATGACATTCTTAACAAACAAGGTATATTTTCGGATTTCTTATTCTGAAATGTAAAAGAACTTGTACTGATAAAGTTGTTTTACATTTGAGATATTCAATGTAGCTGAACCAACAAATATATTAAATATAGGTTTCAGTATTATAAATATGGAATACAGACTACATAGGTATTAATGACTTTCTTACATTTTAGAAACAGAATTAAATTGCTAACGTAAATGATGTAGTTGTAGGTTTAAAATTTCCATAGTTTGGTTTATTCTGTTCTATTTTATTTGGTCCACTTTAAACAAGTTTGCATCTTTTTTTTAGAGCTGTATTTTCTAATACAGGTTCTGGATTTTGATTTATAAACTCTGTTACATTAATAACATATTGACTTTAAGTGATGTATTTTCTTCTTTGAACCTGTGCTGATATTCTGTATTGCCCTTTGTTTAAAATTTTTAAATGGTCTCTTCATTCGAGCAATTTTACATTGAAAAAATCAAATTTGTAAATCCGAATTAAAAGATAATATAGAAAGTTATAAAAGTTTTTGTATCCAGTCAGCCAAGATATCTTATCGACTAATAACTAACTAATTAGTTAGTATATGCCACAAAGTTAGTGACAGAGTGACAACCAATATAATTTTTGTTACGGTAAGTCAACCTCTACTAACCTTTAATAGACTATTTGAATTTTTTAACTCAATCAATGAAATTTGATTTTCAAGTAGATAGCATAAACATACCTAAAGTCAACACTAAGCTCCAAATAAATAAATTAAAATAAATGGGTTGTGATGAGTCTTTTCTCATATGGCTGTACAGTTTTTTAACTCATGGATAACAATGATGTGTTTACGGCTTATTATTCTTACTATTTATGAATGACATCAGCTGAATTATTGATTCTGAACATCTTTTATTTGCAGATGATCTTGAACTTTTTAAAAGAATTATATTTTAATAATTTTTATAGGTTTCTGCAGGATTTGAATCGATTATCAAAATAATCTTTGGTCTTAAATATATTTAAGTGCTGTGTCATTTTTTTGCAAGACTAAAAATTTGTTAAGATTTGTACATACATTAACTTATTTTTAAAAGAGTCAATATTATTTAATATTTAGCGAGTATTTTTCTTTAATTGTTGGATAGGCATAGAATCCACTCGGTCTAATTTATCCCCACAATAAGGATTTTTCCAATATCTCTTTAAGCAGTTATATATTTCTTATGTTTGACTCTATTTAGAGTATGCATTTATTAGGTGTTCTCCTTAGTTACAATGTCACATTGACTTCCTTAAAGGAATTCAGCATAAGTTTGTTTGGCTAGTAATATTCAGAACGGGATAAGATGTTCCTGAATTGGATTATATCGTTAGATGTAACTTGCTTTGAAAACATTATAATCTAGAAGATATTTTAGTTAGTTATTATTTTTACCCAATCTTGTTAATGGAGATATTTTATCACTCAAACTGCTGGATCTTCTAAATTTATGTACTTTAATCCAACAAACACGTAACTTTTCTATGGTGCTTTCTCATCGTAATAATTATAGATTCCATGATCCAATAGCTATTATGCATAAAAGATATATTAAGATTGACCCTTTTATGTCTTTCTCTTACAAGTAAGCAAATATTATTTAAGGGGTAGAAGTAAGTAGATATATGTTTTTTAGTTTCAAATTTATATTGAATATTAGCTGTATAGCTACTAGGCCATCTTGTTAAATTTAATTAATTTACTGTTATTTAATTTTTTTTTAAATTGGAGATTTCTGTTAATAAATAAATGGTAAAACAAATTGGCAAAATTGATGAATTCATACGATAAAAGCAAATATCAGATTTTTAATGAAACATATCTGCAAATACAATTTTCTGATTTTTGTTCGATATTTCATCAACAACTGAATAAAATAGGGTGGCCTTAATTACAGTCCCTAGTATATAAATTTTTTATAAATATAATTTGAAAATAATTATTTTTTGTATTTAGTTTTAGTAATAAAGTCAATTTAGCAAAAACTTTATTAGTCTCTTTTAATTAAAATGGAATTTTTATAAAAATTAAAACGAAATATTATATGTATATTTAATAACTAATGCAGTGTTTTTTTTAATCAATTCGTATTGAAGTAAATTATTGTTTTATAGTTGTAAATTAAGTCGTTTTGTTTTAAATCATTTCAATTATAATAAATTGATTAAATGCCTATTTCGAAACACTTTCATACAATCTCTTCTAATACTTAAGAAGCATTTTCTTATATGAAAATGCATTAGTCTGAAAGAATTTAGATAAAAAAATAGAAATCTGTTCTAAATTTGAACTAAGCTGGTTTCAGTTAAAAAAAAAGATTTTGGACACATTTCATAAGAGCTCAACCACGCAAGAATTCATCTGTATAGTCGGATTACCGAACAGATACAGAAAATGATGTGCGCGAAATATAGGCCCGCCCATCGATGCAACCTTGGCAGATTTAGACGAGGAGAATTATGCCTACTTATTTTAAATTATTTTACCGTACAGCTTTGCTTTATAAGCAGCTTTTTTTAAAATATAATACGGTCGCCTGTAAAATGGGTCCAAACCGATTTTGATGTTGTGCCAGGTAATGATATAATAATCCCTTTTAAGTATTTTGTTATGCAAAATTATGTTAATATATTGGGGTTTACCGAAAAGAATACAAAATTATTCAAATTCAAATTCAAAACAAATTTATTTATCATGAAGGTAAATAAATAATCATATACAAAATTGTAGCATAATAATATACATATGTTGTACAACCCACCAAATACATGATAAATAGGACCATGCCTCGATTATAGAGAACCGTTTACACAGGTTCATCATAAGATTTCATCATAAGATTTATAACAATAATACGTAGACAGCAATAGAAGATCGTGCGGCTCAGCTCTTTTAATTTTTATTGTAGATTAATAGTATTGTTTTTTTGAGAATCAGGCAGTTTATTACGTATATATTTTTTATATGCAGTAAACGGAAAACTTTTGCAATTAGCCAGAAGTCTATTCCAAAGTTGAGAGGCGACAAAAACAAAAGAATTTTGAAAATTTGCTTTTCTATGTTATGGTATCCTAAATAAATTTATAAATCTAGTGTTATGCTCATGAAGAAAATTTGTAAAATTGTTAGCTAAATATAATGGCTCCCTAGTTTTTATAACTTTATACACGAAGGAATACATGTGATATTTTCTACGATTTTTCATATTTAGAATTAAGTTATTGTTTAAATAAGGAGAAATGTGACTTCTAAATAGAATTTTGTAAGAAAAACGCATACAACAATTCTGAAGTTTTTGTATTGAGTAGGCGGAGTCTTCAGTCAATGAATCCGAATATACCACATCACAATAATCAAATAGGGATAAAATAAGTGTGTTACATAAAAAATATTTAGGTTTAGGAGGTAAATGATTTTTTAAGCCGTACAGTTTTCTTAAGCGCATGTATGCAATTTTGAGCTTATTCTTTATATGTGTTTTAAATGAAATACCGCTATCAATGTATAATCCTAAGGTATCCTCTCTTTTTGACCTCTCGTACTACTGGTAGCTGCTCATTACGAATTTTTGTATTTAAAGTTGTTGCTGCATTAAGGGCGTTCTTTCCACCACCCAGAAAAATTACACATGATTTAGACGAATTTAATTTCAAATTATGGTCGCAGGAAAAGTTATCTATATTTTCTAAATCCTTATTAAATTGTTCATCTATTATGGGTAGAGTTTCACGTGAAAAAGAAGTATACAGCTGGGAATCGTCAGCATATTGTTGTAACATTGAGTACTTTATGCAGGATTTCATATCTGCAACATACAATGAAAAAAGCAACGGCCCCAAAATAGAACCCTGGGGAACACCGGTAGATACAGGATAATAACTTGATTTTTCAGTTGTAGAAGTCTTGTTAATTACTACGCAATTCGCTCTATTATTAAGATATGACTTAAAGAAATCAATCGCGTTATTCGAAAAACCAAAATAATAAAGATTTGCTAATAACATTTCGTGGTTTAAAGTATCGAAAGCTCTACTAAAATCCAATAATCCAAGACATGTTATTCATGTTATTTCCTTTTTTTCCTCATTTATCCTACAGTTATTAAGCAGGTGTACTAGACTCGTGGTAGTGCTAAAGTTCTTTTTAAAACCTGATTGGCAGTCCGGGATGATATTATAAAAATCAACAAAGCTGCATATTTGTTGGTGCACAAACCTTTCTAAAATTTTGGATACCAGAGGCAGTATACTAATGGGTCTGAGGTCTTTAAACCCTTTTGGATCAGCCACCTTTGCTGGTTTCAAAATAGCTTTTTTCCAAATTGTAGGATAAATATTTTGTAATAAACAGCTATTTAAAATATTTAATAATGGTTTTGTAAAATATGGTAGGCACATTTCTAGATCTTTTAAGCCTATGGAGTCTTCACCTATTGCGTTACAGTGTATTGTTTTAATGATTTTAATTAATGTTGGCTCATCCATTTGTGTAAAATTTAGGTAAGACCTTGTGTTAAAATACCTATTAGCTTCATAAAAATTAAGTTTTTCATTTGAAGTTGTATCAGCTGTAGTATTTAAACCTGAAAAATAGTTCCTAAGAGCAGTTGCATTTAAAAACTTGTATGGTAAGCCACAATTCCTCTTGCATCCAAGGTTTAATTTCCTTGCAGCATTCCAAAATTCTCATCCATGCTTTTGTGTCATTGTGTTGAAATAGGTGATTTTTTCCCTCAGCAGCATGCTTAGTGAAATTCCTTAAGTGCCTATAGTACTAGAGGTGTGCTTCAGTTGTTTGTTTCAAATATCTACGATGAGCCTTATCTCTTTCTTTCATAAGAAATTTAATATTATTTGTAATCCACGGCGTAAACGGTTTTTCTTTTACCTTTTTGGATAATAGCGGAGCATGTTTATTTATTAGAAATAATATATTCCTATTAAATATGTCAATCTTTTTATCTATATCTTGTGTATAATATATATTATCCCATGGTAGCTGTTCTGCGTCTAAGTTAAACTTATCGCGATTTATATTATTATAATTTCTATACTGGATGTATTTAACAGTATCACGTACCTTGGCAAAATCCAAAATAGTATATACCATATTATGGTCTGAAATCTCTGGCGAAATAGTTACTGAACCTGATTTTTTTATGATTGATGATTGGTTTGTTATAATAACATCAATGAGGCTAAAACTGTTTGCAGCAAAATTTATTCGAGTAGGTTCTGTAATAACCTGTTTTAGGTTAAAAATTTCTAAGAGTCTTTCAATTTTTTTTTTGGTGAATGTTGTTTTAAAAAGTCAATGTTAATATCTCCAACAAAGATAACCTGATCGTAAAATGGCAAGGATAAGGTACATATTTCCTCTAACCAATCAATAAAATGATCCGCATTAGATGAAGGCGGCCGATATACAGTTGTAAACAGAATTGATCTTTTATTTATATTAAGTTTAATGCTAGCATATTCAAAATCAGCTGAAATTACATTAAAATATATATTTTCATTTTTATATTTGTTTTTAATATATATCCCTACGCCTCCACCCCTTCCTACTCGATCCCTCCTAATAAGTTTGTATCCAGGAATTTCGAAGCTACTGCTATCATGCTCAGGAGTTAACCACGTTTCTGACAGTCCCAAAATGTCAAAGTCGTAATCAGACACATAATTTAAAAATTCGTCAAATCCGGTATTCATCGATCGAATATTAGAATGCGCAACAGTAAAATTCATACATACCCTCTTATAATATGCCCGAATACCGAATTTCATAACCATAGGCCTATTTTGATTTTTACAAATTTCAATCTCTAATAATTAAATATGAATAAAAAAATTCATTGGTACACAAAACGTAAAAATCAGAGTAGGTATATGGTTATGAAATGCGGTATTTGGGCATAATTTTGCATTCAAAAAAACCTTTTCTTATAAACTTTTTTTATATCTTGCCTAGAATTACTACTTTGCCCTCCACTTTACCTATTTATAAAATTTAAGAAATGTTCGTATTAAGGCAAGCTTGATCTTAAAAAAATAATAATATGCTAAATTTTATTTTTTAATCAAGCAGGGCTGGATGCCAAACGGTCAAATTTTAACCACAATATTTTTTGTCATTTTCACGTATAAATTGGCTCATCCTAGGACACACTGTCTATTATTACCTGCTGCTTCTGCTGTAAACTGGACTTTTTGCACTTTGTTGTATGCTGGATGCTCGTTATCACATGTTTTATATAGGTATGTTCATAATCGCTTCCTTTTCAGCAATAGTCAAATGTTTTCGTACTCTTTTCTTGGGGGGTGACAATAGGGGTGTACGTGGGGCGTCAGCCATTATTTGTTAACAAACAAATTAACAAGTTAACAAAAAAATAAACACAATCTCAACTTTTCAATATTGCGAAGATTCAAATATTAGAATAGCAGAAAATTCAACCAAAACTATCTAAAGCCGCTCGACTAATAAAATTAAATAAAACCCCAAGTCATGAACTATATCGAGGCCCTAGGGCACACCTCCAGCGCAGAACGATCACGTGACCACTCCATCTGTTCGGTAACCCAAGTATAATATTGTAGGCCATAAAATAATGCCAATCTATTTTTATCAAAAGAATTTTGTTATGTCTATTATTCTACCTGTCAAACGTAGAATAAAAAAATACTCTTGTAGGTATTATGTCAAAACAGTGTAACATGTTAATGTTACAGTAAAATAATTTAACATTTAAGTAATCTCAATATTACACTTTTACTCACAAATTGGTGAACATGCAAATCAATAGTACCATTTATTACGTCTTGTGTGCATAGTCACTGGTTATGTTAACAGCCGTTTTAGGCCACGATCTCCTAGTTTTTAGGGTACGCACTTACTAGATTGTACTTTTTGGTTTACTCATGTATTAATTGAATTGAAATCATATCATCACCTTAATTGTATATTTCTCATGATATTCTGTTACCGGTCTCATTTTTACTTGTTAATACTATTTATTAATTTTTGTACAAATAATAAAACTTGGTATTTTTTCTAAGTTAAGAAAATTCAGGTTGCCCGTGAATCGGAATTTCTATCAAAATGTCCCTTTATTATTGTTTATATATCATTTCAGTGGTACTAATTGCTAGGGACCTTATAATGAGGATCTTATCGAGCAACTTGGGAGGTGTCAGGTGTCATGAAGATCAGATGGAATTATTGAATTTTTAATTAACCTTGTTTTCAAAATATTGTAGTTTCATTGGACTTATTTAATTATTTTATGAATTTTCTATGTAAATATGTCTTCTTTTATTTGGAAGCGCCATACTAAGTGGAAGATTCTGGGCAATAATTTTTAAATATGGAAATTCCTATGAAACTGAATTTGGGTTCCCTATAGAATGGAACACGTTTTGCTTTTTTTTCTAATCTAAACGGCCGACCCATCTACTTAGCACAAGTTGATTTGTTTTTGCCGGCTTAATTTTTTCAGCTTTTTATTTAACAAGAAGTGGCCAAACACAGTCAAGGTAAGTGCCATTGTACTGAATCTATTTTGTTTTTTTTTATTGTTACTTTTAATTGATAATTTATATCTTCAAATTTATTTGACGAACAGCAAATATTTTATCCTGAAGCATGTGGTAATTTGCTTTTTGTTTCAACTCAGTGGCCGTTTAAGCGTTTAAGTAATTAAGCTCTTAAACTGTTGGTTTCCTAGGAGTTTACTTTTAAAAAGTAACACAAGCAACTCAACTCTATAATATATTTCTACACTTGTCAGACAAATACAAGAACTTTCAACTGAGACCAAGTCGGTTCTGAAAATAGCGACAGGTAGTCAATAAAGTGCGATAGATATACTTGTAAATTAAATCGCATTTTATTACCTCAATGTCTTCACACACGAGGGTATGTTGATAGAAGCTAAGTGGGCTTTACTATAGTATTCGTGTAAGGCATCCTCGACTATCTTAAATGCCCACATTTTGCCAAGATAACCTCGGCATAAAGGGACCAACTACAACCCTCTTAGGCCAACCTGCATAAACTAGCCAGCGGGCTTTAGTATTGCTGGGTATTACATATTTAAATTTAAAATGTTTATTTGCCAATATCAGAAATTACAAAACAAATGTACGTATGACAAAAATGAAATTAGCAAATATAAATGCGCCTCGATTATAAAAACCATTTCTTAAAAGTATCTCTGCAAGAGGCACTTTTAATAGATCCATTCTTAAAATTATAGATGGCGTAACCCAAGGTTACATTATAACAGCAATGAACTCGTAAGAAAGAACAATTTTATCCAAAATCTTCAAATGATTAAAAAATATCAACTGTGACTAACGTCGTTGCTCTTACCTAAAGACATATTTCTTTTATGTAGTAAATGAAATTCCAAATAAAAACCAATTACTAATACCCAGACCTCGCTTGTTAATATCAAGATTTTAGTTAGCGTCTTTATAATAAAACCGGATATAAATATTCTTAGCGGATAACTTAAAGTGATGAGAAAACAAAAGAAATGTAATACGAATGAAGGAATCTCAAGGCTTAGCATAAAAGAAAAATAAGGAGAAATTGAAAGAAACAGTAGTGAAGATAATATCACGACTAAGAATCATTTGGCATAGGAATCATTTTGTTCATATACAGGGGGAGGAATGAATGCACCAACTCCAAGTGAGTGTAAATAATTTTGTAAGAATAATTTTTTAAAACCCATATGCTCTTCTGCGATTCTCATTTGTTTATATAATATAGCGTAATCACAAAGAAACAAAATTTCCTACATTAAGATGGTTTTAATTATAGCGCTGTTTTAACAAATGTTTAATAAATACTGCCATTAACACATTCTACTTCGTCTGCGAAGGGCTTTTCTAAGTGATTTATGTTGTTGAGGCGTTTGCAGTTTTGAATAGAGTATTTTTTATCTTTTTTAGCCTTTATTGCAACTACATACACGTATCTCGGTAATAGCTCGAGAGGTTAAGGTTAACAAAAAAAAATTAAAATAAATCTAACTTAAAACGCATTAAAAACTAAATATCCGATTAAAATTGAATGACTTTGAAGCAGAGCAAGAAACACGCGCTTGATGATCGATTCGTCTAGGACGACTTAACCAATTTTTACAATTTGTTTATTTTTCATGACCATCCGTTGATTCCTAGAATTGCTTATTATTTCTGTCGTTTTAGTAAGACGTACCGACGTATATAATCATATTTAGTTTATTTCATTAAGAGGAACCCTAGCACACGTTTTTCTTTGACAAACACTGCCGCACTTTTAATGCGTCGAATTAGGACCTCCCGTGTGTCGACTTTTACTTTGTATGCTTCATTTTTAAACCAGCCCTACAAATAGTCCAGTGGTGTGAGGTCTGGAGATCTTGGAGGCCAACTAATGGGACCACTGCGACCAGTACATACTCGTGGAAACTCTTCGTTTAAATATTGGTTAATTTGATGAGTGAAATATGCGGAAGCCGACCTGAGAATACATTTGCATTTTGATGTTCATAGGAATTTTCTTCAATAATGCTTTCAACTCATTTCTTTCTAAAATGCGTGGGCCAATTAAATACTTATCGGTCATTTCACACCAAACGTTTATTGAAAACTTATGATGAAAATTAGTTTAGACTGTTGCGTGTGGATTTTCGTCTCACCATATGAGAGAGTTGTGAGTATTATTAATGCTATCACTAGTGAATGTTGCTTAGTCGACAAAAAGTATGGACGACACAAGAGGATGATTACAGTTTGACCGTCGGATCTGTGTCTACGAAAAGAATGCGGGCGAAATTTTGGAGCGTTGTCACGTCTTACTGCAAAAATGAAATAGTATTGAATAAAAAGTAAATATAATGGTAAAATTAAGCTATTTAATCATAAAAAATATAATAAATAATGTAATGCAGTTTTAACCATATTTGTTAGTTCTATTTTCTATTTAAAACTTATGTTTTGCATATTATAAAATCCAATATTGACTAACATTTATCCGAAATTCCTAATAAAACTTACAAAGCCGGCAACGTCGTGCTTTCGCGGAAGCATATCGCTGTTTGGGGACAGGTGATTTGGTTGATGACATCGCGGCCATTAATTTATAATTTTTATGCAGCTCTCTGTCTTTCTCTATCTTATTGGATCGCATCATACCAGATTTTGTGTAATTTTCGGAATAATATCGATTTCTTGCGGATTCAGTGGCGGCGGCGTATGTTAATACTTTTGAGCTATTAAACTGTTTTTATTGTTGTATTTTTAGGTACCTACTTAATTTATGACCTATGACTTTTGAGTAGTGTAGCATAGTTTAGTTTGTTTGCTATTATTGTTGTTGTTGTTTTGTTGTTGTTTTGTGTTATTTGTTTCTTTGTTGGTCATAATTTTCAACAGTTTTGTATTATTTACGTTAAAATGAATAACTTTATTCATAGAAAGACAATTTATAGCCAGGAAAGGAAAGTGATTGCGAATGTTTATAGGTAAGTAAAATGATAATAAGAGAATTATAAAGCCTAAGCACAGTTATGAAAAAAAAACATTAAAATAAAATCACAATTTATGCGACACTAAATTTCAAAAATTATGTACCTAATGTTGTAATAAATAAAAATCATATTCAATGAAATAAAACCAAGCTCGATTGCTTTACAAACAAAAAAGATTTAAAGTTAATGTTGGTTATTTTGAATATAAAATGTCATAAATATAAGTAATATGAATCGGAACGACGACTAAAAAAAATGGAATATCAGGATTATATACTTCTTGTACAAATTTTTAGGGTTTGCGATGAAGAAGCTACTAATAACTTCGTTAATCTACCAGTAAAGCGCACACTTGAAAGGGTATCTCAATATACTGACGTAAGCATTTCAATGGTGAAAAAAAATCAGAAAGAAGATGAAGAAAGAATGCGGACGGACCCCAACAAAATGCTTTCTAGTCCCGGCAAAAAAAGACCGCGAATGACGAAGGTGGAACAAGACGACAACTTTCATTTTCAAATAGTTAGACACCTAATAAATCAATTTTATATAGAGTTTAAAGTTGTGCCTACTACCAGAAAGCTGTTGCAAAAATTGCGAGAAGAAGAAAATTTTCCTTATGGCCGAGAAACTCTTAGAAACTTATTAAAGGAAAATGGCTTTTATTGGCGAAAGTGTCAGAATAAAAGAAAAATTTTAATGGAGCGACCCAATATTTTATCTTTAAGGTAACATGATTTCTTAGATACTTTAAGGTTTTACCAATAACATCTTTAAGGTATAAATATCTAAGAGAAATAAAAAAACACCGAGCCGAAGGTCGCAATATTGTCTATTTAGATGAAACTTGGATAGACAATGACCTAACGTTTAAAAAATGCTGGCATTGTGAGTGGTTAGCAATATATCTTCAACAGGTATAAATTGATTATACTTATTTAAATAATAATTTAAATTATACATATTATGTAGGCATTAGAATATATACAGGGTGTTTGGTTCACCGACGTATAACTTAAAACAGGTGATTCTATAGGTCATTTCTGACAAATTAATCCCTCTAGGGGTCGAAAATTAACGGTCTCCGAGATTACGGCTTTTTAAGTTTTTTTTTTCTATCCTTTCTATGCATCTTAAGAAGAAAAAAAATCCTATTGAATTACATAGGTACATACTTATTTTTTGGGAGTCAATTGAATATTTTTTTAAAACTAGAAAGGTGACATTTTAAATGCAAATAAAATTGTTAATCTTTAAAAATGTTTAAAATAACTATCTTGTACTAGTAATATTGGAAAAATAAAAATTTGACTTATCTTTATTAATGATTTCTTTAATTTTGAAAGATTAACAATTTTATTTAGTTTTAAAATGTCTGTCAGCTTTCTAGTTAAAAAAAAATATTACTCTAGAATCAACTGTTTCTAGATTTTCTAGATAGGTCGGTGTACCAAACACCCTATAGGTATTTGTTATTTTAGGTCGGCTTATCGTGGTACATGCCGGTTCGGAAACTGGCTTTGTGAATAATGCCTGTTTTGGGAAGCTGATGAAATTATTGAGGAAATTGAATCAATAATTATTACATTACCCTATGATGACAGTGATACCGATACTGATGAGGATGATGAAGCTGAAGAAGATAATAGTGATACTGATAACGATGCAGGCTGAGATATCAAGACGTAGAAAAATAATCTACCTACGTTTTTCTATCCCTCTTATAAACGTTTTATGCAAAGTAATAAAATGATGATGAAAAGGATATAACAAGTACTAGCCAACAAGCAGAGACATGTGTCGGCGATTAGCATCTTTTATTTTTCTCTGCTTTATTTTGCGAATATCCCCAATATTTTTTTTTATTTAGATTTTTTCGCGCTACCTAATATAGCTTAAATTAAAGGTACTAATGAAGAATTAAATAATTTAAAATTTTGTACTGTAACTTACGGCCTATAGATTTATACATTTGTAAATATCATGTAAGACCAAACAATTAGATATTGCATTTACCGCACACCTATATATTTAAGTATGTTTGTTTCTTGTTATATTTTTATCAATATTGTCTTTCTTAACAACTTACAATGATTATGATATTCTAACGTTATGTAATGCACTTTATAAGTTTTTGTTTATGTACTTTTATGCTAAATTTCGTTTTTTTTTATGTAAAACTTCTTAATATTTCATTAGATCGAGTTATGCTGGTAGTAATAACGAATTCCATATCTAACAAAAAACAGAGGTAAACAAAAAAGTAAAGGTAAACAAAAAGAAGTTAAATTACTGTACTAAACCGTTTATTAGGTGGTATTGGCTTAGTAGTAGTAGTAGTAATAGTAGTAATAATTTTGGTATGATTTTGTGTGTATAATATAAGGGCCTTGGTGAATCTAACTAACATTTTTCACCGTGGCGTGGTGGGGAAAATATCATAGATTTTACTTTAAAATATCATAATTCAACACTCCAAGAAGAGACCTATGAATATTGTATAATGAATATGAATATTGACCTTCAATTTCAACTCTAGCTGGGTTGCCTCGCCGTGAGACCCCAGTACCTTCTGGACATATCCGGCTCACTAACCCAAACATTCTTCAGTTTTAAATGTGGCATGCTGAACGGTTAATAAATAGGTTTATCAGGCATAATCGTATCGTAATCGAGGTGGGTTACGAAAATATACGAACCAAAACATATTGTTTAATATTTAATACATTCAAATCTGTGTAATCGGTTTATAAAATTTCGCACGTCACTGGCCATTTCATGAATGAAATGAGGCGGGTCTAGTCTACAACGACGTTCCCCGCACCGACACCGCTTAGCTACAGATTGGTTGGGCAGACTTTATTAATTATTTATCCAACCACAAAATGGCATACGCTTAACATAAACTTCCGGTAGGTGGTGTACACACTGTACATGGTCTGGATATAGGCCTTGCTCGTGGAGCTTGTTTATTATTCTTTTCTGTGAAATAATCAATTGAGTAGCAATTCTTCTTTAGCTGGTCGTTGCCTCATATTCTACCAAATTCACCAATATCTTCTGCTTTTTTTAAGCCTCGTCGAGTGGCTCATTCAGATGCTCTGTTAGTACAGGGCAGAATTCCAGTCTCGCAAAGTTTGTTAAAAACTGTAATAGATTTATATTTGTCCTGAATTTTCTAGTGTGAAAATCGTCGACGGTATTGTAAAATAGCAGCTGTATTATTCCTATTACAAAATCCGTAAACCAAAACCATATTTGCATATTCTAAAATTGAATACATATGTAACAGACTAACACACTAACATATTTTAGAAAAACAAAACGGCCTAAACAATCGGTACCTACATTTGCGATAAGGAGTGGCAAACTATTTAAAATATTTTAATTACACAATAACTCAAGAAACCAAATGACCTCTCAAAACCCTTACAAAAATATCAGCAAATAGCTATAATGACATTTTTACATGACGTCATAATGACTATCAAAGAAGTCCCACCAAAAATACCGTCCGTTAAGTGACGTGAAGGGGATGTCTGGTACTGACCGTTTAAAAATGTTTTTACTGACGACATTTTAGTGGCGCTTTTACCGATTTATTCCTTAAATGTTTAATTCCGTTTCTAAAGAGCCCAAAGTTTTTATACAGAACTCTCAAATTTGGTAAAATAGGTATATCCGCTGGCTAGTAAGTAGCTTATAATAATTTAAATTTACAATAAAAATGTACCAAAAAATGCAATATTATTTAACGCAACATTTTGATTAAATGGACATAATTATATCTATTTTCTTTTTGATTACGACGTGATTTGATTTTCACTCATACGTTCAACATTCACACGTCTAACATTCTCTACAGAACAACCGGGACAACTTTTTTTTTAAATTTAATTGAATATAAAAAATTGTGAGATTAGGTGGTTTTTTTATTTTAAATTACGGATCTTAAAATCAAAATGCAAAAAAAATTCTGTAAAAATTTTTTTATTATTTTTTTAAATATTCATACATCACCTTCTTTATAATAAAATAGCTATTTTAATAGCAGTTAAATAACTCACACTTTCAATAAAGGGTTTACTGCTAAACACTAATGCGGTGACATGTTAAAAAAGTGAGAAATAATATAAACATTATTTTATAACAGAATTAAATATGTTACTTGTTTAAACTATTATTTATACAAAAGTCACTAAAATCAATACATAGCATAAATATTAAACATAATCTAAATATATAAAAATGAATCCATATTTTCCTTGGTCATTAAAAAATAACTTGAAAATGACTTTAACGATTTTATTAATTCTTTTTTCTTAAGATGTATTTTAATTTGTGGAAGGATATTATAGAATAAACCATCAGGAAAATTGCACCAAAAATTGGAAATTTGCAAAAAAATTAAAAATGCTTTGCGCGACATCTATCGGTTTCGATTAGAATAAGACAGTCGAAAGAAATCTATCGGTCAAAGTAATTTAAGAAATAAAAAATAGATGGCGCTTGGGTGGCAGTTGCTGACATAAAATATTAAAAATAGATGACGCTTTCAGCAATTTCTATTTAGCATGCATGCATTCTGAAACATAATAAGTCAGTTTTTCGCGTTTGACAGTTGCTTTTAATGCTTTGCGTCATTCGAAAGAAAAGTGTATTTGTTTAGCGAGTTATTTTCAAGTTTGTTTAGCGAGTTTTAGTAAGTTTTCTTCTTAGTGAAACTTTTTAGTTTGTTGAGTGCAACGGTGGTTGTTTAGTGTTTAAAGACAAATTATAAACAGGGTGGCGGTAGGTGACATAAAATATTAAAAATTTTATCAGGTATTAGACTTTTAATAGACTACGTGGTATGCACAAGTTATATGTAGAAACATGTTTAAGGGATTATTTATTTGACATATAAATCTCAAAAATGCCAATAACTCGACGAACCAACTTAAGTCGTAGAACGCGAAATGCTGCAAGCCAACAACATATACGTGCAAGTCAAACCAACGAGCAACGCGAGATGCGAAATGAAGTTGAAAGGAATAGATGGAACAGGAATAACCAAGAACGTAGAAACGTTCCGTTCAGATTTAATCCAAGTCGAGCTGCATTTACTTACGATGCAGCAATCGATTATAGTTCGCAGCAAATCGTTGCTATTAGACAAATGAACGTTGTGTGTCCACATTGCAAGTCAATGAACTTTAAAAATGAAGCATTTGGATTGTGTTGTGCAAGTGGTCAAGTCAAACTGACACCATTGGTACCGCCTCCAGACCCACTATATTCATTGGTTTCCGGAAATCATCCAGATTCAAAACATTTTTTAAATAATATCCAGCAATATAATAATTGCTTTCAAATTACGTCATTTGGAGCAACAAAAATTTGTAGAGATAATTTTATGCCTACTTTTAAGGTAAGTAGCGTTCAGTAATATGGTACGGAAAGTATATTGGTAACTATAAAAAAGCCACCAGAAGTAAGATTGTTACAGAAGTTGCTTTTGCCAATATTTACTTAGCCAGTATACAAGACAATACCTACATAAATATATTTCCTTTTGCAGATTCAAGGCCAAATATATCATAGAACAGGATCTTTATTGCCAACGCCAGATAGTGACTACCAATTTTTGCAAATTTATTTTATGGGTGATTCAACACAACAAGTTAATCCGAGTTATTCATACAACAATTCGGTGAAAAAACCATTAGTGGAAAAACTACAAAGATTTTTTCATCAACACAACGAATTGGTTGCATTATTCAAGACCGCTTTAGACCGCATGCCATCTGATGACCACGAAATTGTTATCAGAGCCGATAAGAAGCCTGCAGGAGAACATGCAAGACGTTTTAATGCGCCAACAATTAGACGTAGTTATGCATAACGCGATGCCAAGTGCCAGAATGACAATTGTGGGAAAACACAATTAAGTTTCGAATACCCTTAAAAATCGATAAAATCTAATACGGATCTAATTTTTGCAAGCTATATCCAAGACACTATTTCAAATTATACTATGTAAGCTTTTAGCAACAAATAATAAATTTTAGAAGTTATGATAAAAAATGTCACCTAGTCTGATTATGCTTTTTACTTATTATTAGGTTGTTTATTTTACAAAATTGAACCACACGCCAAACTTGTCGCATAGCGCGTTTATGCAATGCCACGTATTTTCTTTTTAGACTGTATATTTCGACTATTTTTCATTAAGGTAGTTTATGAACAGATGAAAATTTTGTTAGGAACACCAAGTTAGGACTTAAAATGAAAAGTTACTATTTAAAACCTTTACAGATTTTTTAGAAAATCCTGTAAAAGCACTTTTTATTCTAAAGTAAAAAAAAATATTACAGTAAAACTAAACCACTTTATTTACTAACATAATAAACTAAGCAAATTACAACTGCGTAGGTATATCATACCTTGAAATACTTCAAATAAAACTAGAGTTTCTTTGTAACAAGTAACGATTACGTAAAAAATTCATTTACTGCCCCATTTCATAGTAGCACTAGATAGTTTGGTATCTACTTACCTCTAAATTTGTTTCATATGCGCGATTTAGTATAATAGCAGTCCGTTTCAGCATTTTTTTAAAATTTGAATGAAATCACTCAAAAAACGTTAGTTGATATTTCCTAGCTAACTTCGGTAAATGCATCTACGAGAAAAATGATCAAAATTTGACAAATATCACGTGATGTATTACCTATTTTTCGGTGCCAGATCACGTGACCGAATTTAACTGCTATTTGCATTACTAAACCAAGCGCCCAGTATTATGGCGTTTAAATTGACCAAGTCGCTATTCCCGTGCGACTTGCATTTGCAATGACGATAAATAAATCGCAAGGGCAATCATTAAATGTTTGTGGCATAAATTTAGAAAATCCATGTTTTTCACATAGTCAATTGTATGTGACCTGCTCCCGTGTTGGAAAACCTTCTACATTATTTATTTTCGCTCCAGGAAAGAAAACTAACAATGTTGCGTATCAAAAAGCGTTAAAATAAATATTTACTAGCTTTTTGTAATATTGTTTTGATTTTTTTATTAAATTGTTAGGTATTAACTACGGCGGTGCGAAGTTCGCCGGGTTAGCTAGTAAAATGTATAAATCAATATCAAAGTGAGCTGATTACAATTGGGCCTTGCATTATACAGAAACTAAAAAGACCAAACCGGCAACTATCAATTGTCAAACAAAAATGCTGTAAGAGTATGGTGGTAATAGATTATAAAACATCACAATATAGGAAAGTTATCTTTCGAAAGATATAAATCAATAGTACCACATTACTTATACCTACTTACTTGTATTAGTGTACTGCAATAAATATCACAAAACACAAATTTGCATCAAAACGCACAAGTCCACCACCAATGCCACCACCAGCATGAACGCTATCCACAAATGGAAGAGCACGTGACGGTAATGAGGACGGTCGACGGACAACATGACACGGAAAAGGCGCAGTGTTTCCAACACTTCATTATCATCTATTCCAAACCTTCATAACTTATGGAGTTTAGTTACTAACTAGTACTCTTTTTTAGGAAAGATTCATTCTGTCCATAAATTTAACCTGTTCAGAAAATGGTAACCGCTACATATTATTTTTACTGGCTACACGCTACACTATCCTAAATCGACACTAAATCCACTGGATTTGGTTAGAAACCATCTAACTTGGCAACACAGAACGAACATGCCGTTAAAAGGCAGGTCAATTCTATACTTAGAAATGTTAACATGGTTTTAACTAATTTTATTGTTATCAAGTGATTCACTCATTTGATAACAGTGATTCACTACACCGTATGTATACTGCAAAACAATAAAAAAATATAGTCACGAATGCTAGTAAATTATTCTTTGTATCTAGCTACTTCGTTTTTGTAACTCAAATTATAAAAAATACTCAATAAAAGAAAATAAATAGTTCAATAAAATATATAATAAATTATTTCACTAAAAGAATATTTTAAAATAGATTGAATAATACATTACCACAGTGTGAACTAAATTTTCGGTATGCAGTCAAATTAGAAAATTTAGATCCATTGTTTTGTTATGTTGAGACATTTCTAAAAAAATGCGAATTAAAATAGTTTTTCTTATTTTACGAATAAAGTATATAAACCAATGAAACCTAATATTAAACCACATTGATAAAATTAATTGTTACATGCGGTTAACGCAAACCGCAAACCAGAGAATTGTCATTAAACATATCTCCAAATTCCATTTTGAAAATCTTGTTCGATGTAGATACATACATATATTTCGTCAACATCGAAATGAAATATGATAACCCCAAATTCAGTGCACAATAAATAGAAATATTTGACAGGATTATTGCATAGTTGGGAATTATAAATAAGCTTAGGAATATTGTAGAAATACATTCATCATCAATATATTTTTACTAAATATTAGTATTTCAATTTTTTAGTTTATTCCTAAAATCGTTGAAATTTTTATAAATTTGCTTCCACAAACTGGTCATTTAATTTTTTTGGGTGACACTAATAGTAACCTATTTGATCCATTTGAATATGGCGTTGATTTTTATATTCCACTACTTGATTATTTGAGGCAAAAGCAAGTTATTGATGAATATTTATTAATATAGATATTGATGAACTTATTCAAACTTCTTCCAAACCAATAAGTCACATAAGAGTTACTAAAGATTTAAGCATCTTACGGTTAGATAATATAATTAGACATTAATATTGCGTTTTAAAAAATATTTGTCTTTTGTAATTCTAGGATTTAATTGGCATTATATTTTTCATTTAAATAATATTGATGATGAAACTAAATTCTTAATAATAACATAAATTTGCTTATGAATATATTTGCGCCTTTAAAAGCTATAGCATTTAAAAAAAAATTATGATGAAACAAAACAAAACATAAATTTAAAAAGTATAAGAATATAGAAACTACAACAAAATAAAAAACTAAAAACTGTTTTATTAAGCTTATACATAAAGAGTAAAACTGGAAAACACAACAATTATTTAATATTTTTTTCTTGGGTAAAATAAGGTAGTATATAATTCATAGCAATACAAGTAATATCATAGCAATAAATAATATTTCTGCAAAAGCTTATAAACTATAAAGAACGATATATTTAAAAAATCTAGCTTTCTTACTGTTTTAAAAATTTATTTTATTAGTAGTAAGTTTATTTAACCCAAATTAGAACTAAGGCCTTTGGTTCCAATAGAATACTCATATCTTTTTTAATGGTTTGCTGTCCATTTGTTTCAGAAAATATTTATATCTAATTAATTATTATAATATAAATTCGGTAGTTTCTTTCAAATAAAAACTGACTGTTGATCAACTGAAAAACTGAATGAGTCTTTACCTAAAAGTAATATTGTAAAGAATTTTCAGTAACTTAAAATCCACCCCATTCTTAGAACTCAAATATTTCAAATTCTTTAAGTTCTTCTTGTCTGAGGTTATTGAATGAAAAAAAATTATATTGTAAGGCTACGTGGAATCTGAAAGGGTGATGGATGCCATGCAATAAATTTTTCGAAAAGGTCACAAAAGCTCCTTTTAATAAAATGGATCATGTTTTAAATCGACCAGTGATTATACTATTCGTAAAAGATTAGTCTACTATTTTAGTTTTACTCTTATTTAAAAGCATTTGTTTATCACAAATCATGATACGTAATTGCTAGTCTTGAAATATCTTATTTTCGTCACACATTTTTTTCTCAGAAAACCGTTTTCGAGACTTTTCAAAAAATTTATTTTTGTCCTATAGTGCAGTTATTAACTATGCAGTATATGTAGTGCAATATATGCAGTAATCTCAAACATAGTGGCACACATATTACCTTTACCGCACTATATTCTTTGTATCAATTAAAGTCGTAGCTCTTGCAAAGCAGCTGTTGAATGTTGAAAAAAAGGGGAAGTTTATTTACTTTTTTGTGTGACAAAACATTTTCAATGCCAACATGAATTATTTAAGCTAAAATACAATTCTATCACCCACATTTTGAGCCAAAATTAGTCCAGATCGAAGAAAAATTGTGAAAAATTATAACGTGTTATGTAAATGAAGATAATTTAATTGTCTGGCATACATACTCTTGATGTATACAGTCCCGAACAAAATTGAGAATGACAGTCCGTGTATTGAGTCACGCTAATTGTTTTAAGGGTAACTATAATTAATACCAATGTCCAATTCATACGAGTTGTACAGGAGGAACTATTACCATTTGTCGAAAAACTGCACCACTGTCGGACCGACGCTGCACTGTAGAGTGTGTCCATGTTTTGTTTAGTTAGTAACGTTTGCGTAGTTCTTACTATGATTATTGTATACTGTAACCGTCACTTGTTATTACATACCAAAGTATTATGGCATTTTGAGTTCCAAAGAACGTAATTTTGTTGGCAAAGGCGTCGATTTGACGTACACTTCATGGTCAACTACACTTTTAGGAACCTTGGCCTGTTTCAACTCAATATTTGATCACTGCGGTTTTTAACATAACTTCAATATTTTTTTTACTTCTTCCAAAAAAAAACTTTTGTGAGCAGATATCAAATTCATTTTGGAAATTAAAATATTTAATTATTTGTAAAACAACTATAGAACATTCGTAAAACGCATTATTACGAAAAAAATTATACAAAAGTAAGTGAAACTATTGACAATTAGAAGTATATTTATGTTTTAATGAAATAATTATTTTAAAAATAATAATTGCCAAAAAAAAATTAAATATAGGATTTTCGTATAGAATTTTCTTTGGCCTAAATTTTAGGTTAGGAATAAGATATCGAGATGCGGTTTTCGCGAACCTGTTTCGGCATTATTTAGCTACTTTTTCATAAAAAAGAATCATACCAATGCGTTTAATTTTTTTGAGAAAATTTACCATTTTTGTCGGAATGTTCAAAAAAGCCGTCTGGCGGCGACAAAACTTAAACAGTTAAAGCTCAAGAATGGCTCTTTTTAAAGAAGACAATTGTGGTATAAAGTATATTTTTAAAATACTATCTACCACCTTTTTATATCCAACATACTTTAGATCGTCATGACCAGTTCTAATTACATTGTTTTCCATGGACTGAAGAACATAGAAAAGCAATTCTTTATTTTTATTTTTCTACATACAGGACCATCTCTTAACTCGAAGAATTTAGATTCCGCGTTCTCTAATTCATTACGGATTTTCCCTATCTCTAAATCACGATTCTGACAAATTGAAAGAGTTTGCTCAAAAGTGTTAGCTTCAATAACTAAGACGATATGATATCGACTCAACGCATCAACATGACTTAAGCCGGGCGTCCACCGAAAGCGGTGCTGTGCTGTGCTGCGTTGGGCTATGCTGTGCTGTGCTGGGCAAAGCTGTAGTTGGACAGTCCACCAAAAGTTTGTCGTGCGTTAGCAAGCATAATATGATCTTATAAATTATTAATCTTTTAATTATGTTTAATAATATAGAAATTGAAAAGAATCTTTTTGATTTAAGTTCAGAAGAGGATGATTCCGAAGATGAGCATACAAATAATTTATTAAGTTGTATGCTTATGGCGGATAAAAGAAAACACAGATTTTGGTTATCAAATCATTTAGTAGAGCGAAAACAATTTGGCGAATTTCATAAATTAATTCCAGTGTTAAGTAATGAGCAGTTTAAAAATTACTTTAGGCTTTCTAGAGCTCAGTTTGTGGAAATTCATGAATTAATAAGATTTGAAATTATAAAGCTTAATACGAACTACCGAGAAAGTGTCACAACAGAGGAGCGTTTGGGTGTATGTTTAAGGTAAGTTATTTTTTTGATTATTTAAAAGTAATATTTTTAGTTTTTCCTGACACAAATTTATTCCATCATAAAAAAATAATCTAATAGGTATTAAATAAATAATTAATATTTCTGCTATAATAGCTAATAGTAATATTAATATAATAATTATGGATTATCTAAATTCCAATTTCCAAAGTAGCTTCCTGCAGTTTCGTCGCTTGATGACTGGTTGGATGTTGATTGTGGTGACGGTAGCGGAGTAGAAGTATGATGATGATGATTATGATTATTATAAATTGAGTTCGAATGTTGGGGTGGCTGTAGTGTGTGAAAGTAATGTTGGGAACCGTGAGTACCAGTGCTGCTGCTGGCGTGGCTCGTAAAATTACTCAGTTCCGCCTCAGTAACAGCATCAAATATTTTTCGCTTAATGGAAACTTGTAAATGTGGAGGCATAGCAGCTGTTGTTAAATACATACTGTTGAAAAATTCCTTAAGAGGATCATTCGACCGCAATTTTTGTTCAAATTCTTTTCTTTGAGCGTCTCGCTCAGCAGCCCTAGCCTCCCTTTTTTCAGCTTGTTGTTTCATTATCGATACAACGTTTTCTTGCCATTGACTTTTTTTCTTCTTAACAGGCTCTATAAACTCAGGATTTTTCTCTTGGGTTTCTCTACTACTTATTTGAGTTTCTTCGTCAGTCACTACCGTGTGTTCAAAGTCACTGTGTGATTGTTCGTTTTGAGTTTGTATTTCTTCATGTGGCCATGTTTCCATTGTATTTTCGTTTGATGATTGCGTGTCAGCTACGTTGGAACATCTTTTTCGGTTGGTCATATATGGAATCAAAAATTCCATTTGTTTTTGGTATACCCACAACCGTTTTACCGCAGGTGCTGCGTCCCCACTTTTACATTCATTTTGCCTTTTTAAAGCGTCCCTGAAAGAATCCCTTAACTTTTTCCATACCCGTTTAGCCTCTTTTCCTAAAAAAAAAAACTAATTTAAATATTAATAAAATTAAAAAAAAACTTTTTTTTTTAGATTTCTAGCGACGGGCGATTCCTACAAAACAATTGGATATAGTTTCCGTTTAGGAGAAAGAACTGTCTCAAAGATAGTTAATGAAGTTTGTTCATCCCTTTGGTCCCAGTTGCAACCGACATTCATGAAAATGCCCGACCAAGAGTCTTGGAAAGCCTATGAATTGGAATTTAGAGAACGATGGCAGTTTCTAAAATGTGTCGGTGCTATAGACGGCAAGCATGTGGTTATAAAAGCCCCACCGAATTCAGGTTCATCGTTTTTTAACTACAAGAAAACTTTTTCTGTAGTATTGATGGCCATAGCAAGTGCCAATTATCAACTGATTGCAGTCGACATTGGGTCATCAGGCAGATTTAGTGACGGGGGAATATTTGCTGATAGTCCTATTGGGCGAAGGTTAAAAACAAATTCGTTTAATTTTCCTGAACCTAGTCTCATGGAAAATTATAATGAATATAATTTTCCCTTCGTATTAGTCGGAGATGAGGCATTTCCGCTCATGGTAAATCTAATGAGACCATTTCCAAGACGATCTTTAAATAAAGAAAATCGTGTTTTTAATTATCGCTTGAGCAGAGCTAGACGAGTTATAGAAAATACTTTCGGTATATTGGCAGCAAGATTTCGAATCTATAAACGTCCATTGGAATGCAAATTGGAGAGTATAGATAGCATAATTAAAGCGACCTGTGTTCTACATAATTATTTAGGCACTAGGGAAGGTAGATCGCCTAATATAAATCAAGAACAATTAGGAAAAAGTTTGCCTGAAAATCAGTGGTTGCCATTAGCACATAGAGGTGTAAGAGCAACAGCTGAATCTTTTGCCATAAGGCAGAACTTTTGTAACTACTTTAACTCTGACACAGGAAGGATTCCGTGGCAAGATAAAATTATGTAAATAACCAGGAGTAATAAAACAAATTGTCGTACGTTTTGTATTTATTTTAAGTATCCTGTACCAAATTTCTTGAATAAATGGTTCTTTTCGAGTTAAAATAAAGAATAAATAAAAATAAATATTAAAATTTAACACCCTATACCTTAGTAACCATTTACTTTAGGTAAGTATGGAATATAGATAAATAATATAGGTATACAGGGTGTTTTACGTAACCACACTACTGTAAACTACACCCCTACTCGCTTATTTTGAATGAAACAGCCTAATATTGTTACTTTTTTGGATTTCACATTTCACACTAGATTCTAAAAACTTTAATGTATCACACTTTTATCTTTATCCAACTGTTTTTAAAATACAGGATGCCAAATAAATAATATAGTGACTTTTACGACTTTATGGGACTCTAGAGCTAATTCTGTTAAAAGATGGAGTGAAATAAAGTTCATTTTTCTATCTTAACTTTTTCGGACCAATCTGTGTGATTTTTTAATTTTGTGTTTAATTTTGTTTTTAATTTTTAATTCTGTGTGAATTTGTGTGATTTTAATTTTATTTATTTAAACTTACCGTCTGTTATATTGCACTTTTTTGAGACTTCTTCCCAGACAATATCACGTGCGTCTTGACTTTTATAGTTCTTTTCATCTACTTTCCATAGGCAAGGATTTAATCTCACAGTTTCAATGAATTGTTCCATTTTTATCGTAATTAATAAAAAAAAAACAAAACGAGTTTGCCCGTCTCCGCACAGCGTCAATCGAACACAAAGCGAAGTCATGCGGCCCCGCACGACATAGCTTGTCTCGCCGCACAGCGCCCCAGCTTTAGTGGACGGTACTTCATAAGAATGCATTGGCAACCCAGCACCGCTCAACGCCGCTCCACCCAGCACAGCACAGCACCGCTTTCGGTGGACGCCCGGCTTTATGCGTTTTCCCGGACGATGACATATTTCATAATCGTAATCTTGCAAAAACATAGCCCAACGTGATATTCGCGAATTGACTTGTTGTTTACTAAGAGTTAATCAAAAACTATTGCAATCGGTAATAGTTTTAAATTTTATTCCCCCTAAGTAGATATGGAATCGTTTTATTGCATTTATAACGGCAACATATTCAAGTTCAAAACTGTGATACTTTGCCTCTGCTGGATAAAATAGAAAATTGACTTAAAAGGACCATCCTCTTGTCTTTGCACTAATATTGCCCCAAATCCAGAGGCACTAGCATCACAATGCAATTCTGTTTCAGCAGTGGGAGAATAAATTGACAAAAGAGATCCACTTGCGAGACGTTCTTTCAAAATTTTAAAAACCTCATGCTGTTTACTACCAAACTCAAATTTAGCATTTTTCTTAACAAGGTCATATAAGCGTTTCGCCACCGTAGAAAATGATGGAATAAAACGGCGAAAATAACTTGCTAAAGAGACAAACCGTAATACTTCCTTGGCGTTTCGGGGAACCGGATAATTTAATGCTGCCGTAATATTTTCGTCAGTAGGTCGAATACCTACGTAACTAACACGGTACCCCAAGTAATCAATTTTAGTCTGAATAGAGAAACATTTATCTAATCTAAATGTTAGCTTTGCTTGACCTGCCAATCGAAATACCTTTTCCAATATTTCAAAGTGATTTTCCAAGGTCATTATTGCTATCAAAAAATCATCAAAAAATTGCACACAATCATTTCACCACTCTGTAAAAGTTCAGAAAAAACTTTTTAAATAAATCTCCCAAACACTTTAGACGCATTTGTTAAGCCAAAAGGGCAGAAAAGAAATTCATATTGACCCATGAGAGTCACAAAGGATGTAAATTTGACAGATTTTTCGGCTATTCTCACATTATAATAACCGTCTTTCAAATCAAGAGAGGTGAAATATCTTTTATTCCTTAATAAATCAATATTATCATCAATCAACGGGCTTGAAAAATTATCTTTAAGTGTGATTTTATTCAATTCGCGATAATCAATACATAATCTAGTTTCACCATTCTTTTTCCCCACTAAAACTATAGGGCTGGCATACGGTGATTCACTCGATCTTATAATACCGCGATTTAAAAGGTCATTCAAAATAAACTGTAATTTTTCATTATCAGAATACGATAAACGTCTAGGTCTAAAACTTATGGGCTGATCGTGTTTCAACACAATTTTCATTTGAAAATTAACTTTACTCGGCCCACCATCTTCAATCTTTAAATAGTCAAAATACATGCACTTAAGCTCGTCAACAAACTTTCTATCCATGCTGGAATTAATTTGTAATTTTATCCGACACTTTCAGTGAATCTGGATCAACTTCAATATTCATAATCTGATGAATTGCCGAATTTAAATCTTTGGTTGAAAAGCTTTCAGTGTTTTCTTTAGTTATTATTATACGATCTCCCAGTGTAACTGTGATGAAGGGTAATGTAGAAAAATCACGCCCAAGCAAAGCCATAAAAGCCATTGTATGATCAGGTACCACATAAAATTTTAATTCAACATCAATATTTTCAACTTTTACTTTAGTGTAAAAAATATTTATAATTTCACTTAGTTTCTTGTAATCCAATGTGATTTTTTCAAAAGCTTCTAACAAATCTGCTCCTGAATGAAAACGTTGAATACGAGCCTGATCTCATAATTGTCGATCCGAAATCCCATCAATTATATAGTCTATCAATTCCTCCTCTTTAATCGGCACCTGATTTCCCAAAATTACCTTGTCATGGTCATAATCTGTAAATCATTCACCTGTTCTACAATGTCTATTTTCAAAATCTTTCCTCATTAACAATTTACTGGGACGGTGAATAAACATGTGTTGCATGTTATCTAACAAAGTGGTGATATGTATTTATTTATTTATTTATTTATTTCAATATACGGCAGAGCCAGTTTACAAAAACCAAATAGATAATACAAAATACTAGACAATATAGCAATATAAATACAATACTAGAATTACAAAAAATATATATATATACCAAGATAAAACCTCTGAAAAAACAGTCATGAACAGGGCTAAAAACTTAGCACTATCCAAGGAACGTAAGTTAAAGTGTAAGATTATTTATTTTTGATTTGAATGACCGTAAGCTGCCGGAAAATGGATCCAAACTATTTTCATTAAAGAAACGCAAAGTCCTAGTCGGTGGAGAAAAAAACCCATAGTTGGCCGAATGAAAGGGTAAACGAAACATAGAAGAGTTAATCCTTCTTTGACAGGTGTTAAAAGGAATTGCTTCCAAGATGGTAGGACAATGATATAAACCATTTAAGATCTTATAAAACGTTAAAGCATCAGAATAATGCCGTCTGACTTCAAGATTAGGGATATTAAATTGGACACTGATAGCATTATAGTCGATGTAATAATTACGAAAAATATTAACTTCAGCTCTATAAGCAAGGGATCTTAAGAATCTTCTTTGTACAGTCTCAAGGTGTTCAATATGAGAATCATAATAAGGGGACCAAATTACAGACGCATACTCAAGCAAGGAACGTACCAAAGAGTAATAAAGTAATTTGAAACAATAAGGTGAAAGATGTACACTATTTCTAGTGATAAAACCAAGACTACGCATACTCCTGTTAATAATATCCAAAATGTGCGACAAAAAAGTTAGCTTGGTATCAAAAAGAACACCTAAATCTTTAACTGTATCAACTGACTTGAGTTCGTTATTGTTGATTGTGTATTGATAATTAATAATTTTATTAGAACGACCAAACGAAATACATACACACTTCTTTATATTCAGTTCCAGACTATTGCTATTACACCACTCAGCAACACTATTTAAATCCAATTGAAGTAGCTCAGCATCAAGATATGACTCAATGGCTTTATACAGTTTAAAATCATCAGCAAAAGCAAGATGTTTTGAATGAACAATTACATTACTTAAATCTCTTATGAACAAGTTAAAAAAGACCGGTCCAATATGCGAACCTTGAGGCACGCCTGAAGATACTTCAATACCATTAGAAATATAATTACTTATCCTGACCAACTGTGTACGACCAGTCAAAAAACTGTGACAAAACTCGACCAAAGTCCTACCAAGGCCCATAGCCCCAAACTTCTGAACCAGATGTTCATAACCAACCCTATCAAAGGCCTTCGAGAAGTCTGTGTACACACTATCGACCTGTACAGACCTCTCAAAAGCACCAATCAAATCATACTGGTAAGTCAACAGGTTAGTCACCGTAGATTTACCCTGACAAAAACCATCCTGATGATCACTAAGCAATCGCCTACAGTGCCACGAAAATCGCACAGAAAACAACCTGTCAAACAGTTTAGGAACTACAGACTGAATACACACACCTCTATAGTTACAAATATCAGTTCTATCCCGATTTTTATGAATTGGCGTTAAAAAGCTTACCTTCCAATAATCAGGAAATTTGCCTGATGTCAAGCAAAGATTGAAAAGGTGATGCAGAGGCTTACTCAGAGTGCACACACAGTTTTTAAGAAAAACAGATGGGATACCATCAGGGCCAAAAGAATGTTTGTTCGGAAGGCGTAAGATTTCATCAAATATGTCCAATAAAGAAAAAGAGATGCGATTTAAATCCAGACTGTAATCAAATTTATAGTCAGGAGCCTTGCGGACAGGTTGCCTGTATGTAGTTTCAAAATACCTAGCAAATAAGTTTACAAAATCTTGACCATTACCAGCAACCTCGGCTTCCATATGCATGCTATTGGGGTATGAATCAGACCTACGTAATCTATTGATGTGTTTCCAAAATGAAGAAGGATCATGAGAAATTTCAGTATTTAATCTTTCAATATATGACCTAAAACATTCATCACGAAGAGTTTTACATTTATTCCTCAAATTTGAAAAATTAACATAATCCATGGGATTCTTACTATTTTTGAATTTTGTGTGAGCAATCTTTTTTTGAATAACAAGATTCTGTAATTTTCTACTAAACCAAGTGGGAAAATTAGATGATTTAAAATGTTTAATTGGAACAAACATCTCAATAGCAAAATAGAGAGCATTGTAAAAAATATCAATGCATTTATTAATATCCATCTGATTAAAAGCAGTATCCTAATTCATGCAAGCAAGGTAATTATTAATGGCAACAAAATCACAGTTTACAAAATCATAATAATAAACATCATACTTAAGACTAAAATCACAATTAATAGAAATACTTATTTCATAAGCAGGATGGTGGTTTGATGCCGGTGATAAATTTTCAGTAGCATATATGACTTTAACATTTGACAAACTTGAGAAAAACAGATCAAGAAATGTACCAAACAAATTTGGCAAGCCATTCACCTGCTTAAGATTAAGATAGTTACAACAACTACATAGCACATTTGCAGATGTTATAGACTCAGCCGTCTCAACATGCAGTCCGTTCACAGGGTTCCTCCATACCGCATGTGGCAGATTAAAATCACCACAAAATAGAATATCACAACTAGTATGAACACTCACAAGATCCATGGATGTAGAGGCAAATTCCTCATAAATTGATAAAGGAGAAGCAGGAGAGATGTAGACAGCACCAAAAATGATATTCTTGTCACTGCATGATACAAGCACAAAGATGTGTTCCAGGGTTGAATCACTAGTCTGTAATAACCTGGCTTTAAAACATTTACGAACAGCAATCAAAGTGCCACCACCCCTTTGCCTCCCTGTATTTGTGTAACTTCGATCCTGACGGAAAATATTGAAGTCAGTAAACCTAACTCCGAGTCTAGAAAATCTTCATTAAGCCAAGACTCCACCAAAATTATTTAATATCTATTGTTAGGTGAGCTGGCTTTGAATGGAACCAAGACAAAGCCCGACCTTTCAGTTTAGAGCTAATTAAAACTCTGACACCGTTATCATCCAATTGATAAGCTGCCCGCAGAAGTTGTACCTGTTGCTCCCATTTTCCAAAATCATTGGAGCCATCAAAATCACCCAATAAATCGCCCATTGCTCGAATACTGATTGTACTGCTAGCTGCGGAGCTGCTCCTGCTATCAGACCTCTCTGGCGTCGTACGAGAATTTAACAACTCTTGTTCTCGTCGTAGAAGTTCAATTTCCCTTGTCGCCAATTCTTGCTCACGTTTCAACATTTCTTGTTCATGTTGAGCCAATCTAGACGCAGCAACATCGACCTGTCTTTGATGTCTTTCGCTGACCAAATCTTCGGACACTTTCTCCAGTCTGTCTATAAGTTCAGCCTTACTGCCGGTTACTGGTAAATTACGGAGCTTCAAAAACTCCTTCAACTCATTTACCGTAAAATCTTGCGCCGACATTTTCCTTCAACTCCACTTGAGGTGACGACTTAGGAAAAACAAACGCAACCAATACGCCCAATACTTGTTTTGTTTATTTTCCCAACACAACTGACGTCACTACTCCACCGAATAAAAAAAATGCCAATCGCCAACACAAACAAAACTTGTCACATAACCACCGCGAACCGCGTACACTACTAAAATTGCCACCTTTCTTTTTTACATCTCACTTCTGAAGTTTGCAGGGCATTTTGGGTAAATCTCTCAGACAACTAAAACAATAAATTTTGGTCAGAATGGTTTATTTAAAATTAAATGAGAGATATATATATATAAAACGGATGACAAATTTAAGTAGGCATAACAACTTGCGGAGCGAATAGACTGTTTTAAAATTATTTTAACTACCAACTATAGTGAAATACAAAGAACAACTAACTCAATCTTTCCAATTAAAACGGTCGAGACGGTCTTCTCTCAAAGCTCAGCTGGGATGTTGACGCCTTGGCATTTTCCGCGAACACCGATAAGCACATAGCCATAACAACTGTAAGAAAAACATTCGGACTTTATAATTTAAATCGTTATTTTGCCAAATTGCCTACAACAGTTTATGTAGAATTTTATAAGGAACACAAAAATGATAAAAGAAATAGGGGTATCTTTTTAAAATTTTAGGGGTAGATGTCAGAGGGTTGAAAGTAACACGACAATAATTGCCTTAAAAATTGTCCCCCTTGATATGTAAATTGACGTGTTTCGACTAACTTTCATACTATCATTGGTGAAGGCAATATTAAATGTTGTTCATTTTCAAATTATCACATGGTATGTCAAACTATTTTACATGATTGATAAGTGCATATATTAGTTATACAGGGTGAGCTTTTTAAAGTGTTACAATGAGATATGTCAAAAAGGCTGCTATTTTTTTTGTCCATTTTGGTGACATAAGTTCACGCGGGGATACATTTTATGATATTTTTGGCATTTGTCACTTTCTCATTTTAAATGGAATAATGTGTTTTTCATTTTAAAAATCGACTCTACGTCAAGTGTGATGTATGTTTGTAAAATGTTTTTAATTACTTTGCGCGTTACGAAATTATGGTCAAGAATATTGTAATTAAATTTAAAAATAATTTGAATATTTTAGCCATACCAGCAACCGTTGCCATGGAAATCCTAGTGTTTTAATTAGTATGATAATAACGTCTTATTAACAACTAAATTGTGTTTTGAATTAAAATTTATATATTTATACATTCGTATAAATATATTTTTATCTATATGAATAAATTATTAGTATGTAGCTATAGCAATAAACTCATTATAAACTTAAATAATTAAACAAATACATAGACAAACAGTTTACCATTTAATATTCTCTCTTATCAATAAATCGGGCTTTAATTCAAATTAGTTTTGAAATAATAATATGAAATTCTCATAAAGGATAATGGGAATATACATATAAAATTCATATTTAGTATATCATGCCAAAAGATATTTTGAGAAATTTTTTATTTAACATGTTAATAAAAAAGTCAAAGCATTATTTTATGATTATATTATTAAAGTTCGCATTGTAAAATGTATTTTATTTTCTCATTGATAAAATCTATAAAATATACACAATAATTATCTGGAACCATGTATATAATATATGAGTGTTGCCAATAAAACAATATATTTAATCTATTATAAGATTTAGTTAAACTCTCTTCTTAAGGTATTTTTAACAGCGATAAAAGGTATCTCAAATAAGTTTAGATTCTTTTACAAAAAAAAGATTTTTTTCAATAAAACTAAAAGTAA
This sequence comes from Anthonomus grandis grandis, assembly GCF_022605725.1. Lineage (NCBI taxonomy): Eukaryota > Metazoa > Arthropoda > Insecta > Coleoptera > Curculionidae > Anthonomus > Anthonomus grandis. The sequence continues at coordinate 20,971,385 of NC_065558.1, forward strand.
TTTACAAAATCTACAGTTTATCTGCGAAATGTTAAATACTAAGAGAAATAAAATTCCCGGACTTCTTAACTAGTCATTAATAATTTTGTGCAGCAATATTATTCCACCAATTTTGCCTTATAAAATAGAAATTTTATGTAGCATTTTGGATAGTGCCATATCTAGGATTCTATTTAACACTACCAAAATTTAATTTGCCAAGGATCAATTTATTACAATATATTCAACAGACGTTTCCAGTAAACCATGCAAGTATTTTGTAGAAAGTCAAAGTAAATGTCACTATTTACATAAGTACATAAGCCACATTCTACGGAAAATCGAGATTTCTTTATCATTTAAATGGACTTTAAAGGCTACAAGCCATTTTCAAAGTAATTTGAGAAAAACCCAAATAATTTTGTTGTCTATGCAGAAAACATTGGATATATTCAGTCACCACACCCGACTTCGATCTACGTTTCGATTCGACCCGACTTCGATTCGTTTATCTACACACCCGATTTCGACTAAACTTTGGATTGGCAGTATTTGTCAAGAACGATTTGAGTTGCCAGTGGGAGAAAACGCTTGAACCTGCAGACTTCGACGTCATGTGGTTCAAAATAATAGCCAGTGGTGCCACGAAATTTATCTGCTGTATCTACAGACCACCAAGCGACACCCAATATAGACGGCTCTTTTTGAACCTGGTTGATTGCATTAACCATCTGCAAATTGACTACTCAAGCGCAGAAATCATCGCCATGGGTGATTTTAACGTTCACAACATCAACTGGCTGTGCTTCTGCCTCAAGAACGACAATGAAGGACGAGAAGCTGAGCTATTTGCCACCATATGCGGGCTTACGCAGCTTGTGGAGGAACCTACCAGAATCCCCGATCGAGACGGCGAGTTCGCAAGTCTTCTAGATCTGGTCTTGGCTTCAGACCCTGACTCGTACACTGTATCAGTACATGCCCCTCTGGGAACATCAGACCACAAATTGATAACAGTCTCTTGCCAGTTGGAGGTTAAAACGCAGGATCCTCCGATGCCGCGGAAGGTATGGCACTATAAATCAGCAGAGTGAAACCATCTTCGGGAATTTTATCGCTCATTCCCTTGAAGGGAGGTCTGCTTTAGAATTAATAATATCTCAGAATGTGCAAACCAAATTACAGAGACGATCTTGGCAGGAATGGAAGCTTATATCCCTTTTTCTACTAAATGCGGATCAAACAACAAGCAATGGTTCAACCTGAATTGCAAAAAGGCAGTAAACACTAAAAATGCAGCATATCGCAAATGGTGTCAACATCCTTCCATCGAACATCGGAGGAAGCCTCCAGAAATAGCTGCAAGCGAATTATTGATGAATGCAAAGAGAGTCACAACAACAGGATCAAAAACAAACTGCTAAACTGCCCAAATGGAAGATCTTTCTGGTCGGTATCGAAAGTCGTTAGTCAAGGATTTGCTAAGTCGGCCTTGCCACCCCTAACAGCAGATGATGGTTCTATCGCGGTAACAGCAAGGGAAAAAGCCAACTTACTGGGTAAACTCCTCGCGTCCAATTCTACTCTGCACTTGCAAGGCAAAACACCGCCATATTTGCCAAGGGTGAATTCATCGATGGGAGAAATTTCGTTTCCTCAACGAATTATAAAAAAAAATCTTAAAAGCGTAGACACCAACAAAGCTCCTGGACCCGATGGAATTCCAGCCCTAATACTAAAACGTTGTGCAGACGAATTGACTCCTCCCTTATGTAGACTGTTCACGGCATCGTATAAACAGGGCCAATTTTCAACAAGCTGGAAAACTGCTCAAGTGCAGGCTCCACCCAAAAAGGGTAAGAAGACGATGCCCTCCAATTACCGCCCGATTGCACTAGTTCCAGTAATAACGAAGATTATGGAGAAAGCAGTCAACCAACAACTGTTAAGATATCTGGAATCATCTGGACTAATCAGCGATCATCAATACGGCTTCCGAAAGCTTAGATCCACCGGCGATCTTCTGGCTTACGTCACACACTTGTAGACGGAGGCCATGGAGAAGCACGGCGAGTCCCGCTCAGTCGCTCTTGACATTTCCAAGGCATTTGACAGAGTGTGGCATGGGGGACTACTAATCAAGCTTTCCTTAATCGGCATACAAAACTCATTATTAAATTGGATCAAAAGTTTTCTTGAACAACGAACGATCCAAGTAGCCGTCGATGGATACCCCTCCGACAAATTTAACCTTAACGCTGGAGTCCCTCAAGGATGCATTCTATCCCCCACCCTTTTCTTGATATATATCAACGATTTGCTAGGAACCACTGTTAATCCAATCTACAGCTTTGCGGACGATAGCACACTTATTTCCACATTTAAGTTTGCCAAACCAACGACAGCCGCAAGTTCTCAGAATCTTAGGCAGTAACAAGCAGCTTTAATCAACAACGATATTAGAGCAACCTTGGAGTGGGGCGGTAACAATCTGGTCAATTTTACCGCTAAAAAAAAAGCAGGCTGCAGTATTTAGGATGAAGACTAACCTTGGTGGCCCGGAGCTAGTTATGACAGGGAAAACATTGCCAATGAAATCATCTTTACATCTTCTAGGAGTCGAGGTCACCATAGGTGTGCCCTGGCATGACTACGTTGCCGAGGTCGCCAGGGCGGCTTCCAAAAAACTCGGAGTGCTTTTCAAAACGAAAAAACTGTATACACCAGAACAGCTGCTGACTCTTTATAAAGCTCAACTACCCCTTCCCTCGAGTATTGCTCGCATGTCTGGAGCTCTGCACCCAAGCATAGTTTAAACCTACTGGATTCTATACGAAAAAGAGCTATTCGTCTTATCGACAAACCAGAACTGACAAAGAGTCTGGATAGTCTGGAGCACAGGAGAAAGGTGGCTGATCTCTGTTTATTCTACCGTTATTACCACGGTAAGTGCTCCTCTGAGCTGGCAGGCCTGATTCCACCCAGGGCTGTTCCGGCAAGAAGGACGCGTCTAGCAGTTGCGGCTCATCAACATCGAGTCCACCTGCCTACCCCAAGGACGTCGCTGTATCGGGACTCATTCATCTGGAGTGGACATCTTCTTTGTAGAACGGGCTTCCACCTCACATATTTCCCGACACATACAACCTACGACACATATAAACGATCCCACAAATATCTTCACGCAAGCACCACTCCAAGAGTGACATAGGACTTTCCTCTTGTGCTTGTGTTTACTATAAAAAAAAAAACAACAAAGCGTTCAAACAATTTGTCTGAAAGTTATTTAAGTTCAAATGAATATAGCAAACAGAGATTACTATCCAACTGATAGTGACCTTTAATGACTACCTGAATCTAAAATAACGATTACCAAATAAAATTCTGTCTCTCAAAAAATTTCAAAAATGTCAAAAAAGAGTTTTTTGGGTGTCCAATAACTAATTTGTATAAAAACAGTAAAATTTAACTTAGGAGAAGCTAACAGTTATATACATATTGGAGAGAAACTTGTTGCGATCTAAAAAAATTCAAGTATTGGATTGGCCTTCCCGATCACTTGACTTAAACCCTATAGAACATTTTTGGCCGCAGTGGGAAAACCAAATTAGAAAGTAAATTTTCTTTTGTTTATATTTTAAAAATGGTACCATACATTTGTTCGCCACATTAAGTATTTTTAAGGACTATTGATATTTAAAAATGTGCTTAGTGATTTGTACTAAAAGTTACCGATTACCATTTTTGAATGTATTTTATAAGTAACAGAAAGTCTAGTTTTATTTTGATATGAAAAAGACATACCACCTTCCTTTTTCTTTAAAAATACTGAATGTGGCTTATGTACCTTGTTGCCCTGAGCGCTTTTTTTCATCTCCGACTATCCCTGCCCATAGGTTTAGACTAAATTGTTTCTGCTGATGTCATTGTCTGAGATCGTGTGGATTCTCAAATGAATTGTGAAAATCCACAATCCCTTCTCGCTTGTATTGGCATTTGTCCATGAAAAGATTATGGGATAAAAAATTCGGATCCCTCGTTATTTGTCTAGTAGTTCATCCAGGATTGTTATCGATAGCATTCAAAATCTTCTCTTCTGTCCACAGTAGGTTGTGGACTTTTCATAGCCTACCGACATCGCCTCTGGAGGTCTGAAAGTTCCCGTATTCCCGGAGGTGCCGATAAGAGTTTGTAAAACTTTGCTTATTGAGGACACGGCGATTAGGAGATTTTTGCGTAAAGCATTCATGCTTTAAGCGCACTACAATCAGCCAGACCATAATCAAATTGAATGTCAGTAAGGTGTTCAAGTAGATATAGTTCATTTTTCTTTTTAATCTTATTAAACAAAAGAAAATAACTAAAAGGAAAAACACAACAACTTTTAATCAAAACTTTTTGATAAAAACTTAAAAAATTATTAAACAGAAATAAAAATTAAAGCAGTCACACGGCCCACTTCGTTTCTTCTAATTTAATAGTTTAATCGGATTTAATGCTCCCCTTGTATTTACTAGCAATTTCCGCGAAAACGATTAATTCTATCGAAAAAATGCAAGAAAAAAAATTTAGATTTTTTTAGATGATGTTGCTAAAATTTTAAATGTCTTATTTTCAAAACGCAAAAAGAATCATTTGGATTATTTTGTATAAACTCTAAATACTAAATTTAAATTAAATTCTAATAATAGGTAACAATAATAGAGTTAGATATTCGTATTTTTTTTATACAATACATCAAGAAATTTCAAAAATGATTTAGCATATCCCAAATGAACTGTAGAAATTAAAATCAAATCGGAACAATTGCTAAACGGATTAGCAATCCTATTTTCTTAACACTGATTATGAAAATAGGATATATACAGGATAAACGATATATACAGGGACAGGGTGATTCATTAAGAATGGGTAATCTCTGAACTGGAGATACTACAAACCAAAATATGGCGATTGAGCTTAACATGTTTTATACAAATATTGCAGGTTTACCAGATAGAGGGTATTTAAAGTTGCAATTTTAATTTGAAATTTCTTAATAATTTTGTGATTTTAAGGAGTATTGTCTTCAAAATTGGCGACTTTATGTGTTTTGACATGAAAATTACGAATTTAGTAGTGAATTTGGCATTATTTATACAGGGCTTTAGTTACATCCTGTTACTTAGGTAAATTACAACATATCTTTTTTGTCTAATCAGTTATGGCTAAAACGACTAAAAAATCTAAAAGGCAGTTCAATTTTGAAAAAAAAAGGTACTTTTGTTTATTTTATGTAACTGTATCAGTTTTTAAGTTATTTGCATTTTAAACATTTAGTGTAAAGAATCCTAAGCCACCGTTATCACATTGACTTTTTTCAAGTAGGCTTGTGTAGTTAAAGAAGAGGTTTTAGCTTGTATTTCAGAAAATCCAGATCTCAGTACTCGTCGGTTAGGTCCAGCAACAGGAATAAGCCAATCGTGTATCTGGAGAATTTTAAAGAAAGAGAATCTCCGTCCATATCACTATACTCCTGTCCAAATTGCTTACTCAAGATTTACCAGTTCGCTTACAGTTTGCGCAATTTATGCTAGATAAACAATCCGAAAACTAGAAATTTCCTAATGACCTTCTTTTCACCGATGAGGCGACGTTTGTTCAGTTCTTGCGATTACAGACCTTAAAAAACTATTGGCAACCTCGCGAACTGTGTACTCGCTACTAGGGAGCGCAAAACGCGGCGCGCGCGCAGGTATTTCGACATCGTTTCGTTTGTCATTTTCAGTAGTATGAGAGAACCAGCCTACGAGTCTGCACTTCGGTCAGAAATATATTTTATTTACGTACTTCATAACCTAATTTTATGTTCTCTCGCATGCATTACTTTGACCCTTGTAATTTTAAATGTTATTAAATTAAAGTTTAAGTATTTATTTGGTGTTATTAATTTTAGAGTGGCCGAACCACATTTTTCTCTGCAAGTACAGCTATACCTGAATGAACATTTTCCTCACCGGTGGATTTGGCGTGGCAGTGAATTTGTTTGGCCACCTAGAAGTCCAGACTTAAACCCTCTAGACTTCTCAATATGGTCACACATGAAGGAAATGGTTTACAAAGATACAGTTAATTTCATCGAAGAATTACGACAGAAAATTCAAGAAGCTGCTTATATTATCAAAAATAATTGTTAACAAATGTTATTTAATATTCAAAGATCTTTAAGGACCCGCCTTACAAAGTGTATTGAAGTGGAAGGGGGGAATTTTGAGCATTACTTTGAAGTTTTCGTTTAATATTGTAACTGATTGTTATTTGTTTTCTTTACTGTTGTTACCCAGCATAGTAGTAATTTAAAAGAATAAATTCCTATTAAGCCAATGTAATAATAATGGCTTATGATTTTTTGCGCTGAATATTTAAAATGCAAATAACTTAAAAACTGATAAAGTTACATGAAATAAACAAGTATACCTTTTTTATTAAAAATTGCACTGCCATTGAACTACCTTTTAGGTTTTTTAGTCGTTTTAACCTTAACTGATTAGGCAAAAAGGATATGTTGTAATTTACCTAAGTAACAGGGTGTAACTAACGCTCTGTATAAATAATGCTAAATTCACCACAAAATTCGTAATTTTTATGTCAAAACACATGAAGTTGCCAATTTTCAAGACAATACTGCTTAATATCACAAAATTATTTGGAAATTTCAAATTAAAATTCCAACTTTAAATACCCTGTGTCTCGTAAACCTGCAAAATTTGTATAAGACATGTTAAGCTCAATCGTCATATTTTGGTGTGTAGTATCTCCAGTTCAGATATTGCCCATTCTTAATGAATGATCCTGTATAATTCTTATACGATATATTTAAATTTTTTATCAAAAACATAAGATAGGGACCATTAGAAGGGTAAGCCCACCTAAATACTTTCCTGCAATTAGGTTGACACCATTTTGGAACAGGAAATAAAAAAAACATAAAAAAACGGGGACTTGAAAATAAAAAAAAAAATGTGACGCATAACTGTAGTCAGAGTTTAAAATTTTCGATGTTCTTTAAGCATGTTGCGGAGGCTGTAGCTCTGAGTGGGTCCATTTTAGGGCACATGTTTATATAAAAAATTAAATTGCTTCCAGGATATAAAAAAAACTAATTAAACTGGTTAAATTTATCAAGGCTTGTTCCTTTTTACAGACTCACTAAATACTTAGAACTTTTTACATTATTTTGGCTTATAGAGAATTAAGAGTAACATAAATGCCACATATTATAATAAATACAGTTTCCAAATAAAGACCAATCTGAAACTATGGCATTAGAAAAGTATTGTATTTGTTTTCCGCGGGTCTCTCCGAAAAATTGCCTATTTGTTATGATTAGTGACAACATGACTTTTAAATGAATTTTTCAAGGAATTAGTAAAGCATAAAATGTCTGGACTGCTTGACAAACGGTTATGTTTAAATATGTTTATTTGAGTTGGCATCCTTTATGTTTTTGATCAATCACATTAAGGCCATTTAAATAAATAAAGGCAAAAAAAATTAACACTGTTATTAAAAAAAAGGCCAAGTTTAGCTAAGATCTTGGGCTATAGACAAAACTGAACAGAATAGTTAAACTGACTTACTGACTTGATTCGGAGTAATATTTTTCTCCTAGGATAGCAAAGGGTTAACTGGGCTTTGGGCGTATTGATAGTATTAATAATTGTTAAATTCGAGATACATCGAAACAGGTATGTACTATTAGCATGAAAATAGTTATTTTTTTATTATAGCAATCTACATGATTACAAAATGCATTCATACTTTTATTTATATTAATTTTACTACTTTTCAGTGAGTTATTTTACACAATATAATGATGTCAAATTATTGCTATTGGAAAGAAAGAAAATGTAAATACTTAAAGTAATTAGTAAAAAGGCTCTGTACTGTAATCTTTACCATTCTAGTTAACGATAATACAAATTAAATGATTCCTAGAATTTAATCGTGTTACACAAAAATTTAATTTATCTAGCAATTTACAACAGTCAATATCCCCACGCAGAATTCTATGCAACAACACAACTGAAGCTTTGTTTTTCCTGAATTCAAGAAATTTCACGGAGAGTCGAGTTAAAAGCAGATTATATGAAATGCCCTGTGGAGGGTAAAAACTAGCAACTTGAAAGGATAGATACTTAAGAAACTTTCGTTGAATTTTTTCCATCGACTACTTATGAATTTTATAGTAAGGGCTCTTTAAAACATATTCAAGTTTAGAATGCACAAAGCCAAAAAATATTGTTTTTATTGCATCTATGTTATTAAAACCCGGACAGTTGCGTACTATAAAGCCCAGTGCCCTAATAGTGCGATCAGAGACAGACTCCACCTGATCCACAAAGATTAATTTAGCGTCAAAAGGTACACCCAAATATGAAATGGATTCACACCAATTTAGATTGATTAATAAATCATATTTAAATTAAATTGGATTTTTTTTCCGTGAAAATGAAAGCACTTTACATTTCGAGACATAAAGAATTAATTTGTTATTAGTGCACCAAAAACCGACACAATTCAAGTCACTTTGCAAGGAATAACAATCATTTATGATTACGATAGTGGAAAATATCTTGAGGTTATCGGCAAATAGGAGTTTCTTATTGATAAGGATAGTAATTACATCATCTATAAATACCAGAAAGAATAACGGTCCAAGTTAGAGTCCTGTGGCATCCCCGTGGGTGCAATATATTTATGTAAACGAAAGCCCCTGTGAAAAACATATTGTTTTCTGCCTAGCAAATAAGAAGACTATGATCCAATGAAGCAAAAGCCAAAGGAAAAATCTAGATAAATTATGTCTACTTGACTTTGTTTGTCCAATGCTGCCGCTATATACTGAGTTACAAGGGTCAAATTTGTAACCGTCGATCTTCCTTTTAAATAACCACGTTGATATTCCAATAAATCTTTTGAGATAAATGATTGAATACGCAAGTAAAAAAATTTTTCTAGTATCTTAGCAAAGTTACACAGAATAGAAATTGGTCTGTAGTTTTCGATAGATTAATGACATCCACCTTTGAAAACAGGACCTAGCGTGCCTCTTTTCATAGTTTATAGAGAAAGAGTATAGAAATTTTTTTGTTGACAAGCAAAGATTAGATATTACTTTTAATAGTGTAATAATGGCATGCCTCCAGTCTTATAGGGCAATGTTGCCTAAATGCTAAATATAATAAATCACATTTATTCTTATGAAGAATGCTCGTCACGAATATATAGAAGTTGCAAACATTTTGACATTGCAGCGATGATCCAAATCAGCAATAATTATACACGGCTTGGATTATTAAAAAAGAAATCGTCATAAAAATAAACAAAAAAAAGTTACAGAAAGGACAGTTAAGGAAGACATTAATACGCATTGTGCGGACTTAGTTAAACATTTTCAAGAAAATATTCCCAAATATAAGCTTCATCTGAAATATATCTAAGTCTGTAGTTAACGTAGTATTAGTTTACTGTACAAAAACACAAATAAAATCATACGGAAGAAGGATGATTCACGGAGATCGAAAGGTCGACAAAGATATATAAATCGATCTTCTAAAGTAATTTTTTTGAGCCATATCTAACAAAGAAAAATTAGGCAATCTTACAACCGCAGGTCACGAGAAATAATTTATACTAAACTTTAAAATTAATTTAAAGATATACGTATTTTTTTTAAATGCCCTTTTATTATAATGGTCCTTAAGTTAAACTTCTGATACTTTTTCTATGTGAAAATGCGGCCTGACCCTTGGGGACTGGTTTTGATAAATTAGGTCAGCTGCTACATAATCTCGTTGCCGGGGTAGTCGTAATAATCACCAAAGGGTTGTTTGAATTACAATTTTATTGCTTAAGACATTAAATAAGATAATACAGTCTAAGGGATTGAGTCATTAATCAAAGTAAATAAATGTATCCTTTAAAAGATATCTATTCCTGAAAATTAGAAAACTGTAGCCTCAAGTTTAAAAACAAAACTTAATTATTTTTTAGATGATAGGTAAATAGAATAATTATGAATTGTGGAATGTTTTTTTTTCAAAATATAAAACACCGAGAAAAACCTAAAATAAAAAATTAAAGTAAATAGGAGCCAATTACACGGTTTCTTTTAATCTCTATTTATAAATGTGAATATGTCTCTGGATGTCAACAACACGCCTTCAGGTAAACAAATATGAAGAGATAAAAAAATATAAATCCTAGCAAATTTTTCCTAAAATCCTAGCCAACAGCAATATTTGCCAACCTTCGCAATCAACACGGCAGCTGAAGAAGAATATATTTTCTTCCTAGTGAATATTATTTAAAGACTTTTACTATTGAGAAATTCGATTCTCGATTTGACAATGGTTTCACGGACCTCCTCCTGGTATTCATAGTTATGTCTAAAAGTCATAATGAAGTATTCAGTGGCGGGATTTCTGTTTTGTTTAGTATTCTTTTAAGTTTGGATGTTTAACGTTCTATCATCCTAATTACATGACGGCCAGTTGCACTTATGTAATTAGAATGAATATAATTAAGATCAAAGTACTAACGTCGTTAGGCATTTTGTAAGTAAAATCAGTCGTTTTTTTACTTAATTAATAAAACTTTCTATAAATTAGCCAGAGGAAGAGAGTAGCATTTTAAACGATACATCTATTGCTTTAGATTCAACTTCAAATTTATAACCAAAGAAAAGAGCCGTGAACTCAAATAAACTATAATATGATCTTCACATTTGATTAACTAGCTTAATTAACTTTGAAATCTTACAAGTAGGCTCCAAAGCCCCATGATTTCAAAATTTTATTTTTGTAAAATTTTCAACAATGAAATATCCACCCGCAACAAACACACAAGCCCATATGACCTATGACATATTGAAATATTACCTCCTCTATGTTCCACCTGAGGCACTGCAGCGAAAGGTGACCCTCAAATGAACGTAGAATGCATGCATGCATCAGAGGGAGTTCATGTGTATTCCCTTCCACGTTTCCGTGTTGATTGAGGCCGGGCCCTAGAGATGTTCGCCCCGAGATGTAGCGATGTCACAACTGGGGTCTTAAGGCACTTTCCCCAAGCCTTTGGATAGTCAAGGGTCCACCCTTACCTAGCCGGTGTAGGGGGCTGCCCTATCATCCTTCGAAAAATCTCAGGTTAGTAGTGTCAGATGGCGCCTGGGCAGGATCCTGCTGCGTAATCCAGGGGGATATAATCGAGGCCCCGGATCCATAATCTTCTGAGGAGCCTGGTTATTTACCGACGTGGGATGTGGAAGAAGGCTGGAGCACCGTCTGATGCATCCAAAACATGCGCAACTACACTTATGCTGCAACATCACTTTAAAAAACCCCTTATCTATTATGGTGGAATCACCTCAAAGTAAAGAAGGGAAAGAAGAGCGAATGAACTTGGGAATTCCCGTTCCCTCATACGAAGAAACTGATAGTAAAATACCATCTGGAAACGAGGTGGAGTTGCTACGTTCCAGCTCCGAGGTGGAGATGATTGTCAGTAACCAACCCAGTGGAGGTATCCCGCTACCACAGGGAAGGATGGACCTCGAAGTCAAGGAAACGAAGGAAAAAGCCCGCGCCGAACGAAAAAAGCGGCAAAAACGGGGAATATAGAAGGAGGAAGGGGCAGGAGCAGCGAGAGGCCAAGACGAAAGCCACCTAAGCCCACTAAGAGGAAGGCGCTTTCAGAGAAAGAAAGTGTAAAGAAACAAAAGAGCTAGCTAGCAAAGGCTCTGTAATAAACTGGAAATAATGTCCGATTCCGTCAGACTAATCAAACTTCTCAGCTCAGATATGAGATATGAAATAGGCTCTCTAAAGGTAGGAGACAACTGAAGAAGCACTGAAGAAGAGACACTAAATCATCTCCTCGAGAGTCACTTCCCAGGAGAGGGCGATACGGTTACGGATCCGGTCGAGAGCCATCAGGAGTCTGACTCTGGTGTCAGACTCCTGATTGGAGTCTGACATCAGACTCCAATCTGGGAGTCACCTGGGGATTGCTGGTTTAAGAAATAGTGACCGATAGCGCTATCAAATAAGTAGTAAGGGAATTCTGTCATACAAGGCAGTTGGGCCGGATGGAATAATCTCATGCTGCCCCTGCCAGCTCAGCTCTGGGAGATCACCAGACAGAGATCAGGGTAAGTGCTGGATGCCCATAAAGGGATTTGTCTGCAGCTTGAGCAGAAAAGGTTCCATGCATAGGCCTATGCTGATGACGGACTGGTTATAGCCACAGGCAAGTTCATTGAGGTAGTATGTGATCGCATGCAAAGCGCATGCAGGATCATTCCAAAGGTGGTGCGTGTAAAAAGGGGGCTCTGTCAATACTGCAAAATCGAGGTCATACTTTTCATGAAAAGGAGAAATATTGAAGAACTAAAGCCGCCAATAATGTGCCAGAAATCTCTGCACATTAGGCAAGAGGTCAAGTACCTAGGCGTGTATCTGGAAAGCAAGCTAAGGTGGAGTAAACATGTCACCGATGCAGTCAATAAAGGAATTACCATCTTGTGGCAGCTTCAAAGGGTAGTTGGCAGGAAATAGGGTATAAAGCCCGACATCCTATACTGGCTATATACTGCTGTAATCAGACCTAGAATAGTGTACGGCTCGGTGGTCTGGTGGCCGGCAATAAACAGGTCTTCAAATGCCCAAAAACTAGCTAGACTGCAAAGGCTGGCCGGTTTCGGCATTACAGGTGCGATGAGAACCACACCAGGTGCAGCATTTAACATCCTTCTGGGCTTGCCGGAACTCCCGCTTTGGATTCAGAGGGAGGCACTAGCAACCTATATAAGAATAAAGAATAGCGCCACATGGCAGCATCGGCCCGGGGTAGTAGGGCATACATCTATCACCAAACTGGTAGAGAAGAAAATGCCAATTCTGCTACCCCTTAGTGCAAAGCCAGAGCACACTGTTTGATTAGGAGGTTCGTTTGAGGTTGACATAGTAAGCAGGGAAGAATGGCCTAGTATAGAGGATCGACCTCGAAAGGATTTGCAAATTTGTTACACAGACGGTTCAACAATGGCCCACACAAGGCTGTCAGGTGCTGGAGTGTATCGTAGCGATACCAATTAAGGATAAGCTCTCGCTTCTTCTTTTTTAAATATGACAAATAGACAAAAGCATCATATATTTAACTTTATTTATCGAATTATAAAGAACAGCCAACCGGCAAACTTGCGAGATGTATTTTTGGATTTTGAGCATGAACACATGATGCGAAACAATTATATTTTTGTTGTGTCATGCCATAAAACTGCATCATTTCAGCGCTCTTTTAAATATTCGGGGGTTAAAATTTGGAATAGCATTCTATCCAGCATTAAACAACTATCTTTAAACATATTTTCTAAAAAAATTAAATTACAGTTGCTAGTTGAACAAAGAATAGGTTAATTAACATCAGATACAAAATAGCGTAAAAATCTATAAAAAAAAAAAAAAAAAAATCATTCTTAATTGCCATTAGTTGTAAACTGTCTTTACCCCTTGTGGACATCGATATTTTGCATTGTGCCTTTTTTAGGGTCTTAAATATTGGGCGTTACTCTCCTTGGTTCTTTTATCCGCTGCCGCTCTCCCGTTCTGGATTATTTTTCTTTATTATTATTATTTGTTTCCTTTTGGTTTATTTTATATAAGTTGATTAGGGTTATTTCGCCTGTACCAACAGGTTAACGGTTTTTATAATCGAGAATAATTCCTATTTGTCAAAATTTTAATTAGTTTTAGAACTGTATTTTATAATTTTATATATCCTCCTGGGACCTAGCGTCCATTTAAATGGACATGCCAGCTTTATGTTTCCAGTTTCGTTAATTTATTATTTAAGCAGCTTAGACCTCGCATCCACTACGTTGGACACTTCGGTGCTGCCGCCCAGTCCGATTCGGTCGACTTTAATAATTGTGCACGTGCTGGGAATCAGTTGTTTGTTTTCTGTTGTGATGCACGTGGTTCTCGTTATGATGGTATGTAGCCTATTTTTTAACGTTTTGTAGTGATTTTTGTGAAAGTTTTTATTTGCAAATGTTTAACAGACAAATTTAAATAACATTACAATAATAAAAAAATTAAATAAGTTTTGTATTACCCTAAGTTATTCGCGTCTATTTAAATGGACATTGGGTCTATCTCATGCACATTTTAAATTAACTTATAAAATTTATTTTAGGAATTTTTAGCAATCAAAGAGTGCTTGGGCCAGGGGAAGATGACGAAAAATTGAAGCAAATACTAAAAATCATTGGAAATGATGACTCTGACATTGAAATGTCCGATGATGAAGAATAAATTCAAACTATGGATAATTTAATGGGGAGAGAAAAAGAAATAATTAATGAAGAACTAGTAAGCAGCAGTATGGAGGAAGAAGAAGAACATAGAATTCCTCTTAGTGTCCTGAGAGAAAACTTAAAAATGGCCTAGCAATCTGTGGATCCTTTAAAGCGAAGGTCTCGGAGACGAGGTGATACTTTTGCACCTCCAAATTTTGAAGGCCCCTCTAGTGAATGCAGCGCAGAGCTCCCGTATGATTGGACTGCAAAATCGTATTTAGCTATGTACTTTGAAGATGAGTTATTCCAAAAAGTGTGTGATTACACAAATGCAAAGTACGTTGAACTTAAAGGAGTATCTCTTAAATTGACTCTTAATGAGATTAAACATTTTTTTGGAATAGCTTGTTTGACGTCCTGTCTAAAATATCCCAAAATTAGAATGTACTGGGCAAAAACCACTAAAGTTTCAGCTATTGCAGATATAATGACTCGAGATAGATTTTTTGCTATAAGAAGTAACCTCAAAATTATCATTGATGGCAGCATCGCTGAAGAGGTACGCAGGTCTGACAAATTTTGGAAAGTACATCCTATTATAAAAGCAGTATGGCAGGGGTGTTTGCAGCTACCTAGAGAGAAAGTGGTTGCTGTAGATGAACAGATGATCCCATTTACAGGGACTTGTAAAATAAAACAGTTCGTTAGAGGAAAGCCAAATCCAGAGGGCTTGAAAAATTTTGTTGTTGCTGCCCCTGATGGTCTTGTCGTACACTTTGAATTATATCAAGGAAAAGATACTTTTTCAGATGATTCTGTAAAACGACTTGGTGTTGGACCTTCTGCTGTTGTTCGTCTTGGAAGGACATTATTTCCTGGAAGTCATGTGTACTGCGATAGATATTTCACGACAATACCACTTCTCGAATATCTTCGTCAACAAGAGAAATATTGTACTGAAACCATTATGAAATCTCGTGTACCAGCGGCAGCAAATTTAACTTCGGAAAAAATGATGGCCAAGATAGGTAGAGGCAGCTCGGACAAATTGTAAGACAAGATGGCGAAATAGTAGTTGTACAATGGCATGATCTGAAATCTGTACTTTTGGCATCTACTGCTCTAGGAATTCAGTCTAGCGATGAGTGTAAAAGGTGGTCTAAGAAAAACTCTAAATACATTCAGGTTAAAAGACGTTACGTTGTTGCTAAATACAACGATTGTATGGAAGAAATAGACTTGTTATAGAATTACTATTATAGAATTCGAGCCAGATCAAAAAAATGGACTGTAAGGATCATTTTCCATTTCTTTGATCTAGCAATGGCTAACTCATGGTTTTTTTATCGAAGAGATAAAAAAATATTTAAAATCCCTCCACGCAAAATACAACAATATTTAGATTTTAAAATCGAAATTGCCACTCAACTTTTGACAAATACACCCAACCTACAAAGTGAATCCCAGGAAAACATCCGAGGTGTAGGTACTAGAAAAAATTCTGAGGAAAATATCTTTGTCGATTTACTGTCATCGTCATTAGGCACCGAAAGAAAACAGAAACAACACTTTCCAGAAATTGCCACAGACTTAAAAAATTCGGTTAGATATAAAAATGACTCTTGTGCCAAAAAAACCAAGTTTTTTTGTAATACATGCAATACATTTTTGTGAATTACTGGCAACAGAAACTGTTTCATAGAGTTCCATAGCAAATAAATTTAAGTTTACATTTATTTTCTGCGTTTTCATAGGTTTAGACTGAAATGTTATTGAAAAAAAAATTATATATTAGGAATTTTTGTTTAGGTTAAGACCCAATGTCCATTTTAATGGACGTCATGTACCTAACCTCACCCTAACTTAACAAAAACTTGTCCGGGTCCCAGGAGGATATGGGCACATAAATATATAAAATATTTCAATTTGAATTTTTTAAACTAAAAAAAAATTCTTTATAATTCAAAGCTCATATATTTGAAAGGAGTCGTCCGATTAAAAAAAAATATATATATAAAAAGCAATACACAGGGAACAAAAATACCTTTTCATTGAGGTATCGCTCGACCTATTCCTATAAAAAAGTTAGAGGATGCCTTTCCCGCTTCGGGGTTAAAGATTAAAGAAGGTTTAAAGATGTATGGTTTGGGGTCAAAAGTTGCCCGTAACAAATACATTTTACGTGTCTGTTTATTTTATCGAAAAAAAATCTCTGACGGTTATGCTCTACGATACGTTTTATGTCCGCCATAAATTAATAATATTCTAGTAGAAATTGTTTTTAAAAGAAAAAATTATATTAGACAAAGGTATAATGCGAATAATATATTTCAGTTTCCAAATTTTGTGTTATGTGATTCGTTTTAATTTAAATTATTATCTAGTGGTACTCTTAAAAAACTTATCTCACTATCTTTTATTACTAATTTTTTATTTATTAATTACCTTTTACGTTTTTTTTTTAATTTTATAAAAATAAAAAGGAAGATTATAAATTTGATATGAATTAATAAATGCATGCATAAAAATATTATATGTGTTTTGTTTGAAATTAGAGCAACTGAAATATAAATCTCTCTTTTATCTATAAATTCATTTTGAAACAATTATAAGAATTAAATTTCCGATTTATTGTTCGAATGATATTTTCAGTACGTTTAACTGCAAACGCTTTTTTAATTATGAAATTTTATCCAATAATTTTAGTCGACTGTTACTGACGGTTCGCATTTTAAAATTATAAAAATTATTTGTTTTAATAATAAAAATACAATATATTATTCATATTTAACATGAATTTAATTAACAATAAATTTAATCCATTCACATGCTCCATTCAAGGAATGCATTTATTTTAGTGCTTTTTAGATTTTCCTTTGTTACATCCATTTTCTAAATGAAAAGTTTGCTGCTCTTATAGTCTCATCCTCGCCTTTAAGAAGAAATCGTCCATAAAATAAGATCGTTTCTTTATATTGTCTCAGCTACGGTTTTTAGGAAAATTTTGATGTTATTATTACTATGGTTTTTACCAACCTTAATTGAATTTTTTTTAAATTTTCTAATTGATTTAAAAGTTTAGGAGTTTTAAAAATATATTTCTTTATATAATAGTAATGGTTATTTGTTGAGACTGAACGCAGCTGAACTCTTGCTTGAAAAGTCAACAAGTATTATGATGTATCTAATTGTTTAGGATTTATAATTTAGTTAAATTTTGCGGTAAAACCATAAATAGAAAACCCTTTTTCTACCTTGACAATATATTCTTGTGTTTTTAATTATGAAACTTTGTCGAGTTCTCTTGTGTTGTATCGCTGAATAAAGTATATTTGTTTTTTACCAAATAGTTGTTACATATTTTTTGTTAGGACTATTGATTTTCTTATAGTCTTAATTTGTAAAAATTTGTCATCCTACCGGATTTACATAAAATATTTAAACAAAAAGAAATCATAAAATTTGTAAGACAAAATACTTAATTATTAAGTTATTCGTCTGGTATAATGAGTGAATATCGTAAAAGAAGAAGATCTTAAAAGATTGAAAGATAGTGCCACATAGTAACATTGGCCTGGGGTAGCAGCGCATATCTATCACCAAGCTTTGTCAATCCAAGCCCATACTGACACCAATCCTAAGACCAGCAAATCGTGTCAACTTTGTTGACTTGAAAAAAGCGTGCAAGCAGACAATCGATGACGAGAAAGTAAAGAATAAACTGCGCAATTGTCCAAATGGATCAAGACCGTTCCAATACCAAAAGCAATTGGTCAAGGTTTCTGTAGATTAAAAATTCCAATATTGACTAGGAAAGATGGTTCTATTTTAATGACCGCAATGGAAAAGGCAGATTAGCTGCGTCAGATATTTGCATTAAACTCTACCTTAGACTCTAAGGGCAAAACCCCACTGACGTTGCCAAGAAAGGCTTCTTCAATGCCAAAGATCTCGCATCTTTTCTCTCAGCTGTTCTCAAAAGCTTGGACTGTAACCAGGCCTCCGGCCCTGACGAAATACCGCCAATAGTGTCAAAAAAGTGTGCAGCCGTGCTGATACCATCGTTGTGCAAACTGTTTTCTCTTGCATAAAGAAAAGGTATCTTTCCTGGGACTGGTAACTTACGCGGATTCAACCGATACCCAAAAAAGGAAAAAAAGTGGTGCCCATGAATTACCGTCCGACTGTTTTAGTCGTGGATGGACACACGTCCTGTGGACACACCTGTGGACGCATCCTGTCCCACCTGCCCTCTTCCTATTAAATATCAACGATATTCTTGACAAGAACTCTAACTTAATTTACAGCTTTGCTGATAACAATACATTGATGTCTTCCTTCAAGTCACCCAACTGACTTTAGCTAAGACCAAGTGCCATACGCGTCGCCAGATAACAGCTATTTATGTCACTCTTAATATCATTTTGGAGTTGGCTGAGTGCAATCTGATTGAGTTGAGTACATGAAGCTTCCACAAAACTTAAAACCCTCTTTAAAAAGACATGACTATACACCGCAACAGCTTTTAACGCTTTACAAGGCTCAGATTTGTCCATCTTTTGAGTATTGCATCCAGAAGTGGTTAATACGACTTATAGGAGATGCGAAGATTACTAGCCGCTGGGACAGTTTAGCGTATAGAAAGAATGTGACGGACCTGGCTCTATTTTATCAATACCATTATGGTAAATAATCTTCCGAACTGCCCTATATCACTCCACCTATATCCACTCCACAGCCTCATGCGACTTATGAATATCGATTGCATCTGCAAATGCCCAGAACGTTATATCGGGAAAGGAAATGCCAATTTTGCTTCCTCTCAATGCAAAGCCGGAGCACATTGCATCTCTAGGAGGTTTCTTTAAGATGGAAATAGGAAGCAGATATGAAAAGTTTGGCAGTTAATGTTTATGATTGCAAATATGATACATAGACAGTTTAAAAATGGCCCACACAGAGCTGTCACAAATGGAACTGTATCGTAACCAAAGCCAGAGCACATTGCATCTCTAGGAGGTTTCTTTAAGATGGAAATAGGAAGCAGATATGACAAGTTTGGCAGTTAATGTTTATGATTGCAAATATGATACATAGACAGTTTAAAAATGGCCCACACAGAGCTGTCACAAATGGAACTGTATCGTAGCGACACCGATCGAGGACAAGCTTTGTCGCTTGGGATATATTCCATGCTCTTTCAGGCGGAAGCATTCGCTATTCTCAAGGTAGTCACAAAGGAAAAAGTGAAAGAGGGCTCGGAAACCGAAATAATAATTTACTTCGACAGTCAGGCTGCATTAAAGGCCATTTAGGCACATTGATGCGTTGGACACGAAGACAGTTCGAACGTGTTGGGTTCCGAGACATAGCGGTGTGGAGGGCAATGAGCACGAAGACAAATTAGCCAACTCTTACCGAATAGTTGCGAGCCCTATCTTGGACTAAGTAAAAGACACATTTTCCATATCCTAGACAACTGGGCTAGGGAAAAGACTAGAGAAAATTGGACTGTCAACAGCGATTGCCAACATGCCAAACAACTGCTATCAAATCCAATTAAAGCTAGGATAGCATGGTTGGTATCCCGGCACACAGGGATTATAGCGGACCTGACTGGAGTTCCTACTATAAGAGGAACTAAAGTACCCTAAAGGAAAGGGAAGGTGTGCTCTTCTTCAGAGGAAGTGGAAGGGTTGGGTGCTTAGGGAGACTAGGTGATGGCGAGGCTTCAGAGGTTGGCGAAAAGGCACCTTAAGGTCTACCCGTCTTATACTATACCCTCATCTTTACTATTACTAATAAATGTCAAAATTAAAATCATAATGACCAGAGGCTCATTCCGAAGTTAAATCCGCAAAAATCAAATTTTACTATTTCATTTTGCATTTGATAGTAGAAGTAGTATTTTAAACTTTAGAAAATAGGGTACTTTATTTCTAGGGTACTTAATGGTCGCTAAATTTATTTTCTGTATTAACGGGTTATTGTAAGATATAAATACTACTTAAAAAGACCGTAACTGCACTTACGTCTTTTTTATGGTAATAATAGCTTAAATCTGCACAGTTCACAATTTCAGAATATCGTCAAATGCGAGATGGAAACATATGAATGAGATCTGTCAATTTCAAATAAAGACCTATATAGTGCATAAATAACCGAATGCAGTTAGTTATTCATGCTTCAGAAACAGTTGCATATCTTCGCAAATTACAAATTAAGAAATGCTTAACTACATGCAGTTTATAGTATATAGAAAAATTCTCTATTTATTAACCCCAAAATGATTGAGACGGTGCTGTTCACTAGAAAGAGAAAACTAATATCTCTATTAGTACCTAAACTATCAGGTCCCTAACTAAGTTTTACTCGCCCGCAATTGATAGGACAAGCTTCAGCTTCAGGCTTTCTTCACAAAGCTATCATAAGATATTAACTTTTCTACGGCGCTATTATCTGGAGCCAGAAACTAGATTAGATGCTTTTGCTTAGATTATTTGCTCATTTTGAAAAAAAGGCATACCTCAATATCATGAGAGCCAGAAGAATATCACTTAGAGCTTTGGAGATTATTGTTAATAAATAAAGTTTAGCGTCCTTAGTGTTAAATGGGGAAAAATTGTAAAAGGTCTAGGACATAACAAAACTGGTCTTGCTCTACAAGGAATGCTGATATTTCGGCTTCTATTTAGACCATCTTCAGGGCTATTTCTGGTAGTTTAAATAAAAAACTCGTTTTCTTTACTGGATGCGTAAACTCGCGCTTCGTTATTTATTTAGTTTAAGATTGAAACTATTAGGTTTAATAGATATTGTTGTATTGAAACTAAGCACGAGCCTACTATGCAGACCATGCAATCATGAAAAAGAATAAGAAAATGGGTCATACGAATAAAAGTAAAGTAAAAGCAATTGCTTCATTTAATATGAATAATGATTAGCATATATTTGCAAGCAATGCTTTATAAAAACGAGTGAATGTACATATCTAAAATATTGGAGATCAACAGGTACTCTTGTTAGCAATAAAACAAGAGTACTTGGTAGGTGTCATAAGCCAAGGCTCAATTCCATAACCCTGATCAACGACTTAAACGGCATTCTCTGTACTTTGCCTCTCTTACGTCAGAACTTTTCCAGCTCACATCCACGATGGTGAATATGTATTTCGCATTGCAAGGAGCCTGCACGTTCAAAGTTGCTTCTTCTTTGCGGTTTATATATTTGTTTCCATGTACTTTAGGATTCTGTATCTTGACGTGTGAACAGTCTAGTGCTTCAATAGCAGTCGGAAATATTAACTTTTTTGCTCACAGTTCTTTAGCTTGGTGACTTTTAGGAAACTGAGTCCAATGCCTGGTTATTGTATTATTTGTTTTACCACGATTCGCAATGTGCGAGATGACAGTGGACAGAGACAGTGGACTGCTCAATACCTAGCTCTCCGCCAATTTCACTTTGAAAACCTGCAATTGCCAAATACCTTAAACATATTTTTATTCATTGTGGGCATCAGGTAATGCAACGCCATACCGTCTATAGTCTCGCCTAGAAAGTTCTAAGCTAACCACTCCACATTTTACTGTTCAAACCGAAACATGCTTTTAAAATGACTCGTTCGTGATATACTCCGTTATTTGTATTACTTTACATATCGGAAATTTGTCATTTTTATTTATTGCAGCCATATTTATTTGCAGTTACCCAGTATCCAGGATACACTAATGGTTATAGGTCTAATGCTACTTAACAGCAGCATTATTCATACGCTTAAAGCAAATCCTTTTATTTCGTAAGAATTAACTTTACATTTTTAAGCAAAGGGATTTACTTAGAATTTTATTTACACTCATTGAAGCATTTACTTTGAATTTTGCAAGTATAAGTATAAGCTATGCTCCTTTTTATTTATGTAGTTCATTGGCCCGTATGAATAAAAAGAAAGCAAATGCTTAAGAGTATAAGTGAACGCTCAAAACAAGAGCTTAGAGTAACAGGTCGGAATGTAAGCATCTACTTGAGTTGATATGAATAACGATTTGCTTACATCCAAGAGCATTTGCTTCAATAAAACGGGCATTTGTGCCTAGTCATTCCTGTTGAAACTCGCAAACAGTCGAGTTGCGTCTGCATTAATTTGACCGTGCATTGATTGTCAGTGTAATTAAAATATCTTTAGACAAGGAGAATGATAAAGAAAAAAGTTATCAATCCACTACTAGCAATGCACTTGCAAGAAAGACCTGAAATCCTCACCAAATGACAAATTCCACATATAAAAAAACGAGCTTTTAAAACATGTAGCCACAGAAATAGAACGAAAAATAGGAAAGCCATTAACCGTTTCGCAACTAATGAAAAAAGTAAACAACATGAAAACGAGACTAAGAAATAAGGTTGACAAGAACAAAACTGGCAATAAAAAATTGTTTTGAAGCAGTGAGAAAAATTTTTACATGAATTATTGGATGGAGAGGAGTAGATT
Source organism: Anthonomus grandis grandis (assembly GCF_022605725.1). NCBI lineage: Eukaryota > Metazoa > Arthropoda > Insecta > Coleoptera > Curculionidae > Anthonomus > Anthonomus grandis. The sequence continues at coordinate 20,994,193 of NC_065558.1, forward strand.
CGACCATAGGAAAAACATAAGGTAATTTTTTTTTTCTTTGTTAACTGATTGAAGAAAAGTTTGCACCACATAAATCGATGTATCTTTTTTATTCAAATGTGATATATGGATGTATGTAATACAAAAGTGCTGCAACTATATCAAAAAAACCCCACTTTCTTTTATAGCCCACGTTTGATAATAATACACATCTAGAAAACGCGAAATAATTTAAAAATATGCTTTTTTATATTTTTTAAAAAGAGCATTATTTTTCGTATTATTGACTGAATATATCGTTTTTAAAATAGTTTAATGTTATTAAAGTAGCCCTTTTCTTGCATACAAACATAGAGAATTTTTAGAAAAACATTTAATTAGAATCTTGAGAGATTATTCCATTCTAGGACCTAAAAGTGTTGGACTTTCTACAGACTCTTCCTTATCTTTCCAATCGACCGACTGAGTGATCTAGTCGACTGAGTGATTTCCAATTCTTCCGCTACATCCATCTGAAATCTAGGATTAGCCATATATTGCAAGAATACCTTCATTTTATGATTGGGAGAATCTTCTTCTCTATTAAGATTTTCTCTCAAAAAGTACGTTGCCATCCAATTTACATTTTCTTCTTGAAATCTGTAAAGAGATTTAAAATCTCACAAACCAGTTTGCCTTCGCACTTTTTATTGCTTCTGTGAATTGAATTCTGGCATTTTATGAGCAGCTTATTGCAAGGTGCATCTCCTACTAACGAGATGCAAAAATTTTTGGGGCAAATACTCACCTAAGTAAGCAAAGGATACATTTTATTCATAACAAGTTAAGCAAATACTTAACCATGAGTGCTTCTAATACAAGTTTGAGCAAAACCTTCTACTTACATTTTAATTCATAAACTATTTAGCATACGCTTCAAGTTTTGCAAGTAGAAGTTTTTGCTCATTTTTTTTCATACGGCCCAATGAAGCACTTCGCAATTGTCCTGCTGCCTCATTAATAAACGATAGAATTCTCAGTGTATATCAAATCCATCCCTCGAATAAATCAGTGAATCTTGATCTCGGGATGAAGAGCTGAGGGTAACAACTCTCTTCTCTTAACAGAGATACATAATGGGTCTACTAAGGCTTAAGTGCAGTCGTGCTAGCACATACAGATACAGAATAGTATGCGAATTCTCTATACATTTCTTTAAATATTTGCCAAGCACAAATATAGACATAATTATTCAGTTAATAACTTACAAAGGTTAAATAAATATCGAAAACAAAAGAAAATAATAAAAAACTAGGGATATACTAGGTCATTTAATCAGGTTGCATAAAAATTTATTCGCAGATTCATTGGGTTCAAATATTAAAAAAGGCAAAATATGTTCGTAATTGTACTGATAATAATTACATCCTAGCACAAGTACATAATATTGTGTATTATATGTATGCATATATTAACAGACATATCCAACATATGACGATTATTCGGATATCAATAGTAATATTGTTACCGAATTAATTATGATGTTATACTCAGATGGCCAACAATTGCAAATTTTCCATTGATTGATTTAAATAGGAAATTGGTGACTAAAAAGAAATATTGGCAGGAAAATTATTTGTACAAGATGTTGTAATCTATATGATTTAATAATTTAGACCTATTTAAATTATTAAATCTTATGGAATTAAGTCAGTGGAAAGGAGCTATTATTTCTCTTTTAAGGGAAAATAATTAAAAACAAACTAATTGCAACTATTTGTGTGCCTATTAAACAACATATGAAAAAAATATATTTTAGTTTGCAACTAAAGTAAACTCTCTAAAGTTATACAGTTGTCCAGCGCTCCCTATAGCAAATTTTAAAATTTCCCGCCTACCATTTCTCAACACTTTATTATGCGACGAATCATGGAACAGCGAAGTCTGATAAATATTTACTGCCTAATTTTGATTATATCACATGCAGTTATAATTTTATTCCGAAGGTCTTTTTAAGCTTCTCTTGGTGTCGCATATTTCATCAATTTAAGATACTGCCACAGAAATTAAGTGACTAGTTATCTTCGAATCCATCTCTTACCTTATGTATTATTTAGGTTATTCCTTACGGCAAAACTAAAATGAGAGTTAACTTCATCGGGAATAAAAATAATTTTGTTGTGTGTTACTAAAGAACTTTTAATGATACAGGCAATTTTCTTTACATCATAAAAGACATATCTTAAGAGTAAAAAAGAAAAGACTAATTATTTTATCGCCCACAATAAATTAAAAGACTTATCACTAGCCGAATTTCGCGTCTTTTTAGGCGTAGTAGATTTTTGGTGCAACAGCCAGAGGGCCCACCTATGTGCGCTTTGGCCTGTCTCATACCAGGGGACTCTTCCATTTTCAAGTTCCATGACTAGTCCATCTTCGGTGGGTCCACTTGTCCAGCAGACCCTTCATTGACGCGACCGCAACGCATTTGGCGATACCAACTATGGGTTCTGGCCCCATCGGCACATTCGGCGAATCCCAGTCTGGCAAGAGAGTCCGCTTCCTCATTACCTGCATGGCCTGAGGTACCCTGCTATGGTAAAAGGATGTATTCGCAAAAATGACGATTTTGAGTTATTTACATAGCCCGATCCTACTTTAAAAGACCTATCAGTAGCTCTTTCTCCCATTGTTGTATCATTTTTCATTCTCGAGTTAGCACGGTGGCCAAACAGTCTATTATCACTATTTATTAAGTTAAACTTTAGCAAAACAATTTAATCGACAAAATTTTGCCCAATTTACTTTGGTAAAATAGTGTAACGGGGAATACCGTTGTTTTTTGATTTTTTAAGCATGTCTTAAACTATGGTAAAATAATGTATTTTACAATACCCTGTTTTGCCATTGGAGATGTCATTATTATGCGGGAACGCTACAAAGCCTATTTTACTAATACATTATTTCACCGCAGTTAGTAGTGAGTTAAGCCTCGAAAAGTAGTTAAGTGCTGAAAAATATAATAAATTTGGGTTGGTTATTAAATGGTTATGTGTTGAGTGTGTTATGTGTTTATGGTTATGTTTGAGCTGCGATGTTTTAGAGCTGGGTGTTTTCGAAAAAAAAATTTGTATTTACAAAAATAATAATGTAATGTAGTACGCACGACCGTATACTTATATTGATTTAATTGATTTGTTTCTCTTAATATATTTATATTTTATATACCAAATCAGCATTAATATATATTTAGCAATTTGCCAAATAATGTATTATACAATAGCTCAAATAGGTAAGTTTTTATGAATGAAATCAAACTCTTTTACTTTGGCAAAAAGATGTATTGGTTATTACGTTATTTTGCCAAAGTTTGAGGATTAATACAAATTTAGAAATACTTTGGTAAAACAATGTATTGACATTTTTTGTAAAAGTAGTAACAATTTAATAAAAATTAGATACTTACCTCTAATGTAGTATAATATTAAATCTTCTGTAAACATTTGAAGCGTTTTGGATTACAAGAAAAAAAAAAACACAACTTTTAACTTAAAACGCGTTTTTTTCAAGACTATATTTTTGCGAGTATATCCTTTTACCATAGCAGGGTACTGCGTGGCCAGGTATCCAGACGAGCTGGACCCTGCAGCCAACCTGCACCAGTTTTTTCAGGACTTTTATGCACTCTAGTACAAGCTTGGAGCTTACCTTTGCGGCCGTGATAGCCTTAATGGCAGCTCTGCTGTCCGAGCATCTTGATACGACTGTTCTCGACATCTGATTGCGGTGTCCGCAGCTTAGGATTTTCTGTCCGCATTTTAATACAGCGAATACTTCGGCCTGGAAGACAGTGGCGTCCTCCCCCAGCGAGTATGCCCAACTGGTATGTGGGATCCCACCTCAAAGCCCCGATCCAGCTCTATTATTCATTCTGGAGCCATCTGTATACCAGAGGGTCCCCCTATTTAGCAATGCAGGTCTGTTGGAATGCTGCCACTCCTGCAATGTGCGTCACGAATCCCTCGCAGTCTACCATCACTAGAGCTATACAGCCACTACCCATCAGAAGGAGAGGACATTCCTGTATGGCCCGTGACCAAATGTTGGCGTGACCGGTCTCGCCAGAACTTAGTTCGCCGAGGACGTATAGCTTGTACGCAGTTCTCATTGCCTCGAATTGCACAACGAGGTCCAGAGGCGGAAGGCTCAGCAGAGTCTCAAGCTCTCGACTCTAGTCTCTAAATTTAGTATTCAAGAAAAACGAAATATAGATGATGCCATTTACAACTTTATTACAACCAGATGAACGATGATGAAATTTCCACAGTAGTCTTTTGCGATTTATCAAGGGATTTTGATTGCGTAAACCATGAGATTTTGCTGCAAAAACTAGTATGGCATAAGGTCGTAAGCAGCCGGTTTGCGTCGGATCTTCACTGAATATGATTTAAGAGTTTGGGGTACTTAAAAAGGCACTAGAGGTATTACATTTCTCTTTATCGGCTGATTTTCAGGATTTAAAAAAGAGAACCTTACAATCACCTAACATAATATCACAAAATTTTTCTTAACAATTCCTAGGTATATAAAAAAATCTATTATACCTCACGTAAATTATTGTATTTAAGATTTATTGGACTTTTAAAGATTGGATTAATTATAACGAAAGGTTTCGTTATAGATTTAAGTGATATATATTTCCTAAATACGTAAGCAAGTCTATTTTATTGTTCTTTTCAATATTTCAACGCATGATAGTATTTTTTAAATTGATTTTTACCGAAATAGTGACGTAATACCCAATAAAATAAGTAAATAATCATGAATTCGCCATAACAATATAGATTTTATATAATGGAAGTTGTCAGAATTTTCCTTAAACATTGACATTTATAGTAGAAAACCCGCGGTACGTGACGCGTCAGTGTAATTTACCAACATCTTCTTTAACTAAAAAATCTATCTTCTATAATGTCTTTAAGCTATTTATGTACCGCTCTCACAGAATTAAAAAAAAACATCACTGTCAGGTTTTAGATACAAGCTTAAAATGTTGTTAGTAAAAAGGACATATTATTAAATCAGATATATTCTAATTGCCTGTATAATGTTTTTTTTATCACTTATAGAGTTATTATTTGTGTATTTGCATTATTAGTTTTATTATAGGTACCTTATTGATTTCTTTCCTTTAAGAGCGTTTTAAATAGCAGTTACTTTTATTTAAAGAAATAAGGCGTAGTTTGACTTTTGACTTTTTTACTTAAATCACATATAATTTAATTTCATGCGTTACCGTGCTCTATAATGTCGTTGTGCATTAATTCGTTAAGATAAATGTATCAACTTTATAACAACCAAAATTAAATCAAATTTTTATAACTTATAACACCTTTGAACTATGAAATTTTCTTAAAGAAATTTCAAAAAACTGTAATCTATTCATGTCAGTTTACATGTTTATCCGTGACTTTTCAACGGCATGCAAAAAACATATTCTTAGGGTAAGCAAACAAGCTTACTTTTCCTTTTTTGAAAGTAACTTTTCACGAGCTGTCGGGCGTGTATGGGTGTTGTCTTTCGTAATTTTATTTTTATCTTTTAAAATGATGACAACTGCAGAAAAAGAAGCGGCAATAAAAGTAGGAAATGTGTTTTATGTCGTAAACGAAAATGATATTCTTTTTTTGCTTTTAGCTGTAAAGCGATGGAAATAAAAGACTTTATGAGACTTTTAACGTGTATTTAGTGAATCTTGACCGATAGCCAGAAAACATGATAGTTAAATAATCAAATTTAAAATATTATAGGCGGAAATAATATGTTATTTTTAATATTTTTACTTGGATTTGAAAGAATGTGTTTCTTAACTTATACTTGTCTGTTCTTGTATGTAATATTATTACATTATAATCTTCGTAACTTATATTACGAACATATCTCTCATTTTTTTTTTATTTACCTTGCACAGACTCTCTGTTTTCAGATCCAGTGTATTTACACTTGAGCATCTCTGTATTTAGTCATTTCTGGTACTCTACTTATCTTGGACTGTCAACTAATACTTAAGAATTAGAACTACATACATAAAAATTGACAAAAGTGAGCCGGGAGAAATGGATTAAACTCAATAGCAACTCAAGGGCATACTCCTATACTTTCTTCAAAAATAGCCTTTTATGTCTAGAATACACCTTTATTCACACCGTCAAAAACTCTAAACTAACTCGCGTTGACTGTCGGCTAATTATTTTCAAAGTAAACAATCAGAAAATCTATGGAACACTTTAGAAATGTTTAGAATTATCTTCATTGTTTTTGCCGATGAAGACCAATAATTTTAAGCGAATACTCATAGTTAAAACAAGCAAGTATACAAATTCTAGAAAATTTAAAACACAGGAATTTACAATAATATAACCTACCTTGAGGCCCAAATGAAGCCCTCAAACGAGATGAACTACTTTAAAACTAGATACTATAAATAGAAATATTAAACAAAACGTAAGTAGAACCCTAAATAAACTTCATCATAATATTATCATTAAGGAACAATGCAGGTTGTGTCAACTACTGACTCCCCAAAGAATGTGTAAATTGAACCAGAGAACTTAAGAAAGATCACCAGAATATTATATCGTTCGTAAGAGCGATATGATGCTTTTCGGGCAGGTAGAAGGATACAAATAAAATACTTGTCGATGTATAGAAGGGCAAGGAGTGCCGAGCAACCGGACTACATACCAGACTATAGAATATGTTGATGATAAAAAAATTAACTGTTAAATCTTTAAAGTTTTTTTGTGGTACGTGAATACGCTGGAATGATATAACTTTTTTCTAGTTTGAATTAATCTGTATCTCCAAGAGATACATAGATTCTAATTCTAACATTATGTATTGGTTAAAATTGGTCATTATAATAAACATCTATTAAAGGTTATCAAAACTTTGTCATTATAATATCTTTAAAAGTATTGTTAAAAAATTTAGAAAAATGTACCCATTAGTATTTCTGGACCGCACTATATATTTGAATAGGACAGAGCGTAATAACGTTGTTTTTGAAACAAAAATTGCACCCTAGCCGAGACCCTTTTTAAATTGTTGCTTTACATACATTTTCCACATGAAAATTCATGTTCCCTCTGGAATTGCCCTGTAAATTCAGCTTTGCCATCTAGATGAAATTGTCCATAAAATTGTCGTGGTTTTATGTTTCTTTCTGTACCTAATAGGCTTACTTCGGATTGTTACTTCGTTAGTTTTTACGATTTTTTTTATATAAGTACTTTTTTAATAGCTCGTTTTCAGTTAGGCTCATTAATAGTCCAAAAATCATATTAACTACACAACTTTGTTTTCACAAGTTTTTCATTAAATTTTTAAGACCATAAACGAGATAAGATACCTTCTTTTGATTTTGAGATACAAAGTAAGAAAAGAAAGTTTCATAATTAAAATAAAGGGTAAATCATAAAAAGGGTAATATCATAATAAAGTCTCTGCTTTAGTAAAGAGGGTAAGTTATAAAAAGTTCTATAAGTAGAATTTTTTGCCTAGAGTTTAATGGTATAGTCAAAAAAAATTTAAATATGTTTTTTTTTAAATAATAAAAACCTGAGTTTTTTAACCTTTCAGTGGTCAATTTAAAATGTTTTTGGTTATTGATTAAAAGTTACTGCGCACCTCGGGCTGCGGTTCTCAGTACCTTAATGAAATAGCATTATTAGTATACCGCTAAACTCGGGAGCGTTCAGTTGTAGTGCGTTAGAGAGATATTTATATTTGCGGAGTATCAGTCCGCAGCGACTAGCGGCGCGGCGTGTCGAAAATCGTTTTTAGTAAATAATTATTTTATTGCTAAAAGGTGTATAAATATTGCCTATTTTCGATCTATTTACTAATAGTTTACTTTTGTTTAACCTTTAACAATGAAGGTCCCTTTTTTATAGGCAAAGACAAGACCACAAAGTGGCGAAAGCATTGTCCTTCAAAACCTGTCCGAACACCGGCCGAAAATTTGGTTACGCATTTGCCTGGTCCCAAAAGATATTTAAAAAATCAAAAATCTCCAATAAAAATATAGCAGCACTTTTTTTCTGAAGAGCTAGTAAATACCATTGTCCAGTATACAAACCAGCATATTGAATCCGTCCGTGGCAACTATTCACGCGAAAGAGATGCTAAACGCACAGATTCTGTTGAATTGCTTGCTTTGATAGGTCTCCTTTATTTAGGAGGATTGTTAAAAAGCAGTCATTTAATGCTAAAGATTTGTGGAAAACCGATGGCACTGGTATTGAAATTATTAGGCTTACAATCTCCTTACAAAGATTTTGCTTTTTATTAAGACATTTACGTTTTGACGATATGAAGACACGTGAAACTCGTAGAGCCATAGACAAGTTGGCGCCAATAAGGGCTGTGTTTGATAACTTCGTGCAAAAATGTAAATATGGATTTACTCCATTTCACTATGTTACTATGGATGAAAAACTAGAAGCCTTTCGCGGTCGGTGCAGTTTTCTCCAATACATACGAAGCAAACCGAATAAATATGGACTTAATGTGTTCGCTATGTGTGACTCAAAGGTGTTTTATACATGTAGTATGGAAGTTTATGTAGGTAAACAACCTGAAGGCCCTTTTCAAGCTAGCAACTCTTCAGATGCTGTTGTTCAAAGATTGTGTGAAACAATTAGAGGTACTGGTAGGAATGTAAGAATTGATAACTGGTTTACCAGTTACAGCCTTATAGAGAATTTAAAGCAAAACTTTAATAGGAACAGTAAGAAAAAATAAAAGAGAACTTCCGATCGAATTTTCACAACCCATAAATCGTCGAGAAAAATCATCAATGTTTGGATTTAATGAAACCTGTACACTTGTATCCTATATACCCAAGAGGAGTAAAAATGTTTTGCTAATGTCCAGTTTACACCAGGATGATGCTTTGGATTCTGAAAATGGAAAACCGGAGATCATTACAATGTACAATCAAACTAAAGGAGGGGTCGATACGGTGGATAAGTTATGTTCAGTTTATAATTGTGCCCGCGCTACTCGAAGATGACCAATGATCATATTTTATAGTATGTTAAATGTTGCCGGAATAAATTTATTAGTTGTGTACAAAGCTAATGATCCAGATGCAAAAATAAAGCGTAAAGAATTTTTACGTCAACTTTCATTCAAGCTTATTGAAGCTCAACTTAAAGCTCGTGTAGAGATTCTAAATATATTAAAAGTTACCAAACTTAGAATCCACGAGATTCTTGGAACAGAGACTTCAGAAAATCCAGTGGAAAATGTACCAAATTGACGTGGATGTTGTATTTTATGCGACAGAAAAAAAAATTGTCCTACCAGATATTTTTGCAAAAAATGCAATGCAGCTGTATGCTTAGAGCATGCAATCACCACATGTCCATATTGCTTTGAAACAGCTGAGTGGGAAAATTGACCTTTTAGTTTTAGGTTTTTTTAATCTCGTTTATTTTTTTTCTCTTGTATAATTACTCGCCAATTATGTTAAAAGAAAAAACAAAGAGTTGAAATAGTTGTTACTAACGTTAAAATATATTTTTTATTCAAACCAGAAATATTTTTAGTTTTTATTTTAAAAGAAATGATCTTTTTAGCTACAAGTGGTTGCTGCGGATTCTGAGTCCGCAGCGACCACTATTTTTTTGACAATGGGCGAGACCGCTAAAAGGTTAAATGGCATGCTCTGTGTTTTTTTTGTTGCAAAAAGACTTTGTACTTTGATCGAAATCTCAAAAAATAATAGGAATAATTTTATGAAAGAAATAGCAGAATACATTTGAGAGTATTCTCTAAAAATATCGTTTTAAATCAAAACCAATTTGAACACTAATTTTAAATAAATTTACATTTTTATATTTTTTTACGTTCATATATTTACGCTCTTAAATACGTCGACTGCGTTACACAAAAATTCAAAATAAGACATAGTTTGTCGACGCTATGTTAAATACATCAGATGAAGCAATTAGGACCAAATAAATTGCAGGTATTTGTATGCAAAAGTAAAAAAAATACACTGAGAATAAGTTATGGGTATTTTAAACTATTAAAAATGTAGTAAAAAGCGATTCATGTTGGGTTTCGTATCCCAATATTTTGTTTAAAGTAATTCGTTAAAAAATATATGAGGGGTCTAGATTCAAAACTCACATTCTCCTAGTTTGCTTATTTGTGGGAAATCGCGAAAAACGTATTTTAACGATATTTCATAAGTAAAATTAATATTTATAATATTGCCGTTTTCTTATTATTTAACATTTTATGCTAGAGAATGTGAGTTTTGAAACCAATCTCTGGAAAATGAAGGCTTTGAAAATAAACGTACCTTGTTATTTGAGAATTCTGCATCGTAGTTTTCAATCAACCTATGACATATTCTTACATATTTGCAAACAAATTATAAAGCTTCATGAAAATAAAAACATGTATCGTGAAAAACTGACTTAAACTCTGGGGTCGGCTACATCTGCTATACGTGCATCACACATGTCTATCTCTTTGACATTTTCCTCTGCATCTTCTGCATCATCCAGAATGTGCTTGTAGAAATCTAAGTTTAATGCTACGTCGATTTATCTCCATTCCTGTTCATAGTGCTTAGACAAAATTTTGTTGATATCAATTATTTTTGCAGGCTTTAAACAATTTTGTTTTTTTATTATAAAGTTTTTTGCATTAAGATTAGATACGGACTTCCCTTTCTTGCAAATGTTATTTGCCACACTCATACTAGTTCTGTAGAAAGTCTCACCTTGAACCAAAATATTAGTATTCGAAGGATTTCTTTTTAATAAAAGTCTCTTGCATTGTGCAATTTGAAAGTGCCAAGATCCAGGTAGTTTAAAAACATCTTTATTGGCTTCTCTCCAATTAACATTTTGACAGTCTTTTCCAAGTTTTTTCACTGTTGAGTAATTTGAAAAAATGTTTTTCATATTATTTGGGCTGCAATTATATCTCATGTCTTTTGATCTCCCACTCCATCAGCCGAAATACTCTGTCAGGAGGTATATAGCTGTGGCCCGTAACTGGAAAAACAATCTCTACTTGTTTTATATCAAGAGGCGCGGCAAAAAGCCACGATGAGACTATTGCTAGCATAGTAGAATTTTTATTTTGGCCTCCGCAGCCATACGAAACCAATCTCATGGTCCCAATTCCATTCAAATTTACTCTTTGGAGAACATCATAAACGCAAGAAGCAATCTCATTAAAGCTTTTTGCGAATTCATTTTCCGTCCAACAATATGAAGTCAGAGTTGAAGGATTAAATTTACTTTTTGAATATCCTTTCACAAGTGTTAAATTGTAAATATATGCCTGGCGACTATAGTATGCTGACTGATGAGGAACTTTAGGCAATGGCTGATTTTCTTGACAATCAAAGGACAAAATCAAAAAGTCTTCTCGTAGAAGGTCATAAAAAGTTTCACCTCTTAATTTATGGAGGCGATGTTGCGTAATGAGGGCTTATTTGTTTTGTTCGTCTTTGGTTGTTTTTCCTGTCAACTCTAAACAAGTAGAACAAACATCTGTGCGAGGAGTTCCGAATCCAAGGTTATATGCTGTATTAAAAACTTTTCGCAAGTAGCTTTCCTGGACAGGTATTCCACTGTATATTCTATATAGAATCTTATTATTCAAATCCGAAGATATATATGTTAGCAATGACGTCATCTTTGTCGCTGTTGTCTCCTCGCGTCTTATGCTGATCTAGAAAAGAGTCAGCATATTACGAGACCGAGGCCAGGAACCCGCCAGTGGGATCATTAGACCAATATCGATAGCGTAAATTAGAACACAGAGCTTATGCTTTAAAGTCAAGACCTCTTAGCTTATTATTAAGGTCAGATGTAAAATGGCAGTGGAGCGAACAAGAAATAATGCATTTCTTTTGTTTAATAATTGTTTAATATCAAAACCAATCTTAAAAATATTTAATCCAAAAATTTCCAGCGTTTTATATACAGATGCAAGTCGAATGGGTTTAGCTGGTATTCTTGTTCAATTCGCCGAAGATAAAGAGAAAGAGTGACCTGTAGCTTACTATAGTAGACAAACGCGTCTCTCTGAACGGCAATACCATTCGTTCGAGCTAGAAACTCTAGCCGTCGTCGAATCAGTTAAACGATTTTGTCATTATTTGTTAGGTACCGATTTTGTTTTAGTAACCGATTGTGCTGCATTACGGTATGCCCTTTCGAAAAATGAAATTAATAGTAGGATTGCTAGGTGGGTCATGATGTTGAATGAGTTCTCTTTCACCGTAAAACATCGACCTAATACGTAAATGCAACATGTGGATGCCCTTAGTCGCAACCCCCCTATTTCCCAATATAATGTTTGTGTTACCGTTATTAAACATGAAGATTGGATGCTAATATCGCAATCACAAGATAAAATAATACAAGAACTAAAATCTATTTTAAAATCCGGTAATTTCAATAAAAATAAATCTGTTTTTAACGATTATAATATTAAAAATTAAATACTTTACATAAATACGCTCTATGGGCTTCGCTGGGTTGTTTCAAAAGCTGCTCGCTTTCAGATTTGTCGCATGAATCACAACGATGTGGGACACTTTGCATTTGACAAAATGTATGAGATTATTTCTTTCAAATACTGGTTTCCTAGAATGAGATCGTTTCTAAAAAAATATATTAAGAATTGTTTAAATTGTCTTAATTTCAAAACATCGGGCGGTCCGAAACCTGGGTACCTACATCCAATCCCGAAATCGCCAATTCCTTTTCATACGATCCATTTGGATCACTTAGGTCCGTTTATCAAAAGTAAAATGGGCAATAAATACTTTCTCGTTATCGTTGACGCTTTTACAAAATTTGTTTTAATATATCCTGTCAAAAGTACTAAAACTGATTTGGTCATTAAGAGTCTGAACGACTTTATAAAACTTTTTGGCGCCCCACACCGTTTGATTACAGATGCAGGTACTGCTTTCACCTCTCGTAAGTTTCAAGATTATATACAAAAGTTTGATATGACTCACCATCTCACTGCTGTGGCTCTGCCAAGGGGAAATGGTCAAGTGGAGAGGTACAATCGAATCATATTGGAATCCTTAGCAGCATTAGGCAAGGACAATGACAAACGGTGGGACAAGAATGTTCTTAAACTACAGTTGGGTATTAATGGTACTGTCAATAAGACATTGGAAGTCTCACCGAGTGAAGTACTAATGGGGTTTCGAGTCTCAGTGCATGGTGAAAGGGAACCAGTTATTGAAGATCTAATCGATATAACTAAAGTACGTCAAAAAGTCGTTCAGAGAATCCAAAAACGACAACTTCAAGATAAAGAGCGGTTCGACAAATCAAGATGTAAACCCAAGATCATTTCGTTGGGAGATCTTGTTTTGGTAAAAGTAACTAGTTTGCCGGCTACAGGAACTAGTCGAAAACTTATTCCTAAGTGAAGAGGTCCATTCCGGGTAACCAAAGTTTTAGAAAACGATAGATATGAAGTAAGTGACGTGGTAGGATCTAAATCTTATCTTGTTCGAATAAATCTTATCTTGGCGTGGCTGGTATTGAGAACATTAAAGCCTGGATTCACTTAGCCACGAATCCTTTTGATCAAAAGTAGTTCATTTTTAAGGTTGGGTAAGTCTAATTAAAATCTAGGTATCTGATCTTGACTGTGTCTGTGCTTTGCTTGACTTGTCTGTGACAGATGACCTATTCTTGCAAAAGTATTTACTCGAATTATAGACGCTGACCTTGACTGTATCTGTGCTTTGCTTGACTTGTCTGTGGCAGTTGATCTGTTTTTCGTGACCGTAATGTTTCTTTTTTTGAGCCTTTATTCTAGATTGTGCCTGTGAGTTTCTTGGCTGGTCTATGGCAACTTTTTAATTCCCCATTTATTCTTTTATTTATTTAATCTCGTATCTGGGTTAAGAGGACGCTTTTAACTAAGATACAATAATTACATTGATTTTAATTTTGGTTTATTTTGACAGCAATGATCCCAAGGGCAGTCTTCTATTGACTGCATACAATTTCAAGAACGAGGATGTTCTCTTAGGTCAGGAAAGGCCGTGTTAGCAATGACGTCATCTTTGTCGCTGTTGTCCCCTCGCGTCTTATGCTGATCTAGAAAAGAGTCAGCGTATTGCGAGACCGAGGCCAGGAACCCGCCAGTGGGATCATTAGACCAATATCGATAGCGTAAAATAGAACACAGAGCTTAACTTTTGTTTAACTTTATTTTTAAATATATTTTTGTATTTTTTTTATTAGTTTAATTTCAATTATTTAAAATTATAAAATTAATTAACAAATATTTACGACTTGACGTAGCAGATCGGCAATAATGACTATCAACATACTTTAAGGTATTTATAAAATTCATTACAGCCTGTTTTCTTGGCAAGTATTAATTTTTTTTTCGATCATCACTTCTTCTATGTACTAGCATTTGCCCAGAAGTAAAAAAGTTTTTTACTATCAAATTTAAACGATATCTTGATATTCCCAAAATATCTGTAAATGTTTTGAGGCAAACAGGTACAAAACTCATACCAGAGTTAGGAATAAAGTATTTGGTACGGCAATCTGCATTATATTTTTATTAATTATTTGAGCGGCATCTTTTTTTTTTTGTGAGATTTAATTGGAAATTTATCTTGTTCAAGTTTTTTTTTAGAACTGTAAAAGTTTTGATGAAACTTACAAATTTCTTGCAAGGTTAAAGATTGGCACTTTAACTTTTGAGATTTATGTTGACATTTTGGAAATTCAGGAAGTTTTTGTGCATAATATCTAGAAGAAAACACGACAAAAATAAGAAAAATGTACCTTTTTTCTTTTATCTTACATTTCCACTGGTCCGGTGTTATTCTGGGTTTTCTTGTTTTAGACGCATCTGGACTAGGAGTAACAGGTAATTCCATTCTAACGTAAAACCAAAACTACTTACAAAATACAGTGCACAACACTACACAACTAACGCCTTACACATTTTACAACCGACTAAATTCGAAAATGGCAAAACAAACAAAAACCAGTAATAATTCCCACAACAAAGATAAACACGTGCGTTTTTTATAAAATGTTAGCTTTAAAAATAGTAAACATACTTATAATTATGTCAACATGGCAAAATGAGAGTTTTGTTACTTCTGTTTATGATCGCCATAGACTTAATATTCGTGAACCCATTATTTTGATAATGCTTTATATGGTAAAATGAAAGTCTTGTCACTAATTCAACATCTAAATACGTGAATATGTATATGAGATGGCGCCATTAACTCAATTTCGTAAAAATATGGAAAATGTGACTTTTGATACTAGACTCATAATATATAAATTGTAAAAACAAATTTGATAGTCTTGTATTGTCCGATTTTACTTATTTTGATGTCGTATATATATTCCTTGCCTTCTAACAATCGACTTAAAGCGTATTGGATACATCCAGAATTGTTGCGTGAGATGAAGTGGTTGGATATGGCTATAAGGAGGTTACAACATAGTCGTTTGATATTTAACAAAATTTTATTTCAGAAATGTCCAGGTTACTTATTTCAAAAAGTTAAATTCAGATATGATATGATAATGATAAAGATTTTTGATATGATGGCGTGCCAGTAACGAGATTATTTGGCGCCATTAATTTTAATTATTGATGTATTTTCCTCATATCGTGTAAAGATACATTATTTGTATGTTTAAATTGTACGCGTAAGTCATGTATAATTCCCAAAAGATTGATGACAAAACAAAATACTTCTAATATTATCCTTTTTTTTCCTTTTTTTTTGCCATATATATTTGAAATTTTACAAACTGAATGACGTTTTTAGCTTTTTCTAGATTTGGTTTCATGTTTCCGTTATGATTGCCATGGAGGTTACATATCAGTCTATTTTTCTCTAGATAATGACATTTTGATGAAAAATATTTAACTGTTAGAGTTGCATTACAGAAGTTTCCTTTGGGCGGAGAAGAATTTCCTTTTAAAATGTATGAGTGGGTTAAGTATGTACGACCTATAGCAAGCCTTTTCCAAATGATATTTTCTCTTCTAGTAAGTTGTGGAAAGTAAAATGCATTTTTAAAAATTGTCTTCGTTCCATATATTTGTTGCTATTTCTTAGTAAATCCCAGTTTTTTTTATCTAGAGTATCGAAGATGTCTATAAGATAACACAGGTCTACAGCAGAATTGATGTTTTTGAATCAACAACACTCTTTTTGCAACTAATTTTGACCTCCTAATTCCGAAAATGACCTTTTTCTTAATTGTATATACAAAATTCTGCAAAAAGTTGTTTGCATAAATATGACAAAAACCAGTAATTGAAAAACATTTAATTAAAATACTGAATTGTGGCAACATTGTAACTGGCGTAAAACCGCGAGTCCGCTCTTGCAGCCGTAACTGAAATTAACAAAAACCTTAAAAACCAGTCATTGTTTAACGGATCGAGTGAGTGTTTTGCCGTGCTCCGTAATCGTTGTGTTTTTTTTGAACCATGGAAAGGAGACACTGTGTTAATAAAGCAGAATATTTTTGTTATATTTGTGGTAGTTTTGTGGTTACAAAACAGAGACAGAATATAACCTCATTTTTGCGTAATGCGTATTATGCCTACTTTGGAGTGAAACTAGGAGATCAAGACAAATCTTGGCCACCACATATTGTATGTAGGGTTTGTGTAAGCTTTAAGGAATTGAACAAAGGGTATACAAAAGTCATTGAGTTTCGAGGTTCGTATGATGTGGCGTGAGCCAAAAAAACATATTGATTATTGCTACTTTTGTTCCTGCGATTTTAGTGGCAAGAATAAAAAGCACATTTTAGACCCTAATCTAAATTCCGCTACGAGGCCTATTCCTCATGGTCCTGATGTACCCATATATATAATCTGTTCCACCTAAGGAAATTAAAAATGTGTTATCATCTGATTCGGAGCAGTCTGTTGTTGACTCCACTGACGTCGACTTCACTTCTAAACCCGAAAGGAGGCCAGAACTATTTAATTAATAGGAATTAAATGATTTAGTAAGAGACCTTAATTTTCCCAAAGATGACTCAGAACTTCTAGCATCCAGACTTTGTGACAAGAATTTGCTGGCTTCAGGAACATCAACCAGCTTCTACAGAAATCGAGAAAAAGATCTAAGCCCATATTTTGTTTAAGAAGGATCCTTAGTATATTGTAACAACATACCTGCAGTAGTTATAAAGCTAGGACCTACCTCTTACAAAAAGGAAAAATAGCAACTTTTTATTGACTCCAGTAAAAGAAGTTTAAAAGGTGTTTTGTTACACGATGGTAATATGCTAGCCTCTGTTCATATTGCTCATTCGGTTCACCTGAAGGAAAATTACGAAAAATTGATACTTTTCTGGGAAAAAATAAAATGCCGAGAGCATAACTGGATGCCTTGTGGAGACTTAAAAGTCCTCTGTATACTTCTTGGGCAGCAGTCAGGATATAAACATCCGTGCTTCATTTGTGAATAGGACAGCCAAGCACGAGATAAATATAAACACTAGAGTCAAAAGGAGTGGCCTACAAGAGAAAACCTTACGCCGGGAAGTAAAAATATAAAGTACAACACCTAAGTTGACCACAAAAAATTTTTATTGTCCCCTCTGCATATATCATTGGGCTTATGAAACAGTTTGTCTCGACAAAAACGGAAACTTTTTCAAGTATATTTGTGTAAAATTCTCTAATAAAGTTGTCTGATGCCAAATTAAAGGAGGGACTTTTTGTAGGACCCGATATTAGGGCTTTATGTAGAGGCGAAGACTTTCAAAATTCTATGACGCCTATCGAAAAGGATGCCTGGTGCTGATTTAAAGAAGTTATTGACAAGTTCTTAGGAAATAACAAGGATCCAGACTATAAGAACATAGTTAGGAAAATGTTCAACATTTTCGTGTGTTAGGCCGCAATATGAGTTTGAAGCTACACTTTCTATTCGCATATCTAAACCACTTTCTGGGAAATCTTGGGGCAGTTAGTGAGGAACAAGAAGAAGATTTCCACCAAGACATTAAAGATATGGAAAGGCGGTACCAGAGTAAATGGAGTGTATCGATGATACCAGACTATTGCTGGATGCTACAACGTGATAATCCGCATAAAATTCACAGTAGAAATTCTACAAAACGTAGTTTTTTAACAAAAAGGCGAAGATTTCATTAAGTTAAGCATTAAAATTATGTTATATTTTAAGCATAACTGATATTTTTCTTAAATTAATAAATGTATTTGTATTTATGGCTTATATTATTTATTTTTTGTAATTTGCAAAAACATCTTATGTGATGCAAAAAATGGATGACAAAATTAAAAAGAGCGTATCAAATTTATATAAAATCACTTATCAAATTAAAAACATCTCTCAAAAAGTTTTATTTTGTAGACAAAAGGCAATCTACTTTTTCGTTCACCTTAATTCCTACATCACTGGGGATTCATAAACAGGAAAAAGTTTTGTTTCATTTTATTGCAGTAGTGCGATGTTATAATTAAGTAATGTTATAATATGTTATGTTATAATTAAAAATTTGTCCTGTTTATATTCTGAGTTGCATATCCGATTTCTTTCTTAATGGCCAGGAGTTCGACTCGAAGGTCGATAGGGGTCATAACCAATGCGTACTTTAGAAGGCAAAATCGTCTTATGTTTGCTAATAATATAGCTGAAGTTATTGATTGCAAAAAGCCCCAGTTGATAGTCTAAGTGCTTGGTTTAAGACTTTTTTGTAGGACGGTCTGGCATAATCATAAATAAAGTTGTCACAGTACAATTGAGACAGAATTATAGCGTTGTAGATCTTCACTAAAGTGGTATATGCTGAGCCCCAAGAGTTGTTAAATAGGATACGAAGAATATTGAGATTTTGGGATGTTCTTCTCTTAACCCTTAAATGCATTATGTTGCAAAAATGCCACAAACCTATTTCACCTATCGTAAACTGCTAACGAAATATTTTATTTCGCGAGTGCATATCGTTGCATATTTACAACAGTATCTTAAAGAGTGTAATATAAAGAGTTACTCATAGATGATGTTACATAAACATATTTAGAAATAATATTCTTAGTTGTCGCCTGCTCTCTGTGGTATTTTGCTCTTGCTAAAAAATCCGCATATTTGTTTATACTTTTGTGAAAAAAGTGATATTGTTATAAAAAAGGTATGTATTTTATTTGTGTTCAGTCAAAAATTGTTATTTTTTTGTGCAGATGCAAAAAAAATAGTTTTGTGGACGTTGGATATATGCAACATTGTGCATTTAGCGCTTGGTTTATATTTTTGTTTTGTTGCGTAATTGTAACATTATCCGATGTAGTAAATTTAGAAGAATTTTGTATTTTCATAGTTTGACACATAAAATGAGCCGAAATCGACCTCTTAGTAATAAGGAGTTGATAAGAGCAATCCATATAGGAAAACTGGTAAGATAGTGAAGATGGAATGGATATTTCGGATACTAACATGGACAATGGAAGGTTATATGGTAATGAATCCTGAGTAGAAAAGTCACTTTGTGTATTTTTACTTTTGGTTATATATTGTATGAAACTGTTATTATAGGATGTATCTGATGAAGCTAATTCGTAATTTTATAGTTTTTGTTTAGTATATAGCAAATAATTATTAGTTATTATGTTAGCTGTATGATTAAGATAGGAAGCATGTTTCAACTTCGCCATTTGTGATTTACTCTGTAAATTATAATAAAGACATTATTATTATTATTACAAATCTTATATAATATAATCTTAGTTAAGACTAAGTACCCAATATAATATCTTATATTTTTATAATATAACGATATAACGAAAAAAAAAAAATTTGAAAGACATTTTATTTGAAATATATTAAAAATATTAGTACTTAGATGAAATTTAAAAAAATACTAGATTCAATTTAAAGTTTTTTTAAAGATTAAATTTATTATTAACAGTTTTCGATATACTATTTAAAAACCTGGTTAGGAAAAATTCTTAACTGATATTTCTGGACTGTGATGGATAAAACGGTAATTTTCTATAATTTTCTATCAAACATTTTTCCATTTAGGCAAAATAATCCTGTTTCTTCCAACTTTTAGGGTGCCACTCACACTGGGTTATTAAAAACTCGCAGAGCTCTTTAGTAATTTACGAATGCAACCGTTAATTAAAAAGCGACTCAATTAAAGTTTATACATCTCTTTCAGGTTTATATGTGAAAAATACTTTGACGCATATAGTGTCCATATTACTTTAAAACTAACTGGATTTTTAAAATAGAGATTAAATTAAAACGGAATTATTAAGAGGGTCGGGACTTTTTAAACATTATAACTTATTAGTACATATTGGTATATTTTTTTTTCCTGTTCTTAAAAACACAAAGCTGTATTTATGCACTAAGGGTAAAGCGTCGCGCTTGCGAATGTGTTTGTCATCAAAGTCACGGCGTCAAGAATACCAGCAGTACAGTAATAAGATTCGCACCGAAAATCACATCAATATTTATTTATCAACGGAATCCATTTAAAAAAATGTTACACAGCATACCTTCCAAACATTCCAAACACAAAAATATACATATACAGCTGCAAAAGTAAAAACATATACAGATTGGTGAGTGGATCACTAGACATATAAAGTTCCTAACAGGCAACATGTTGCAACGCCGCAGCCGCCACAATACCAGCGTATTGTTTGAGATTCGAGCTTAATTATTTAAAATTTTATTTTAGTAAGTGTCTGACAGTAGTGGGGCTGTATCTTTTACTGCAAAATTTTAAAATTTATTACGCGGCACTGGCATAATATTTTTCTAATGCAAGATTTATATGTGTAAAACCCGCATAGATTGGTAATTACAATGTTTTTATGCTGTGTATTGCATATTAAAGTTTAAAGCGCTATTCTTAATAAAATAAAGTATAAACTCTAATAAAAATAAAATGTAAACGTTACAAAAGAAATTTCTTAAAAATACTCATTACGGTTTTATGGTGCATACCCAGTTCCTCTCCAACACTTTTGCTTTTGCTCGATCGTGTTGAATCCAACTAAAGCACTCAAAGACACAAACCATTTATTTCCACCGTTCTATCTCCTGGACCCTTTCAAGAGGTGGTTTTTGAGCTTTGATGTAACAATTTCTACATTCTTAGAGGCAAAAATATTAAAATTTGACACGACATTTAAAGTAGTTTTAGCCCAAGGAATCGGTCTATTTTCAAAATTGACTAAAAAATTCCTGCACTTTACTGCCGAATTACCTCCATAAAAACATTTAATCAATTGAAATTTTCGGAAAGGGTATAAATAGCCATAATTATAAATAGGGTAAACACCCCAGTAGATGCCAACTTAAGACTTTAAAAATGTGCTGTGAATAGGAAACTTAATTAGCGTTATTTCAGTTATATGATATGTTGGTAAACAAATGCTATAGACAGATCAGCTAAAAACATTTTTTTTACCTAAGTTAATTTTAAAATAATGCTTCTTATCACCAGCAGTTGTCAATTTTATCCAGTTGTTAATTATTATTTTTAAAATCTAAGCACCAGTAGTTAGATTAATTGACCCATATAACACATATTTTTGGTCCACATAATTATTGTCAACTTTTCGGGGCCAGTTAAAACTGTTATTGGATATTTCTTTTAAGTAGGTTTTATTTAATTTTTAATCTACCATCTTTATTTTATAGTAATCTTCCTATAAAGAACTGTTCAATATAATATATTGCGTTATTTTTCTAAATCAAAATTATTTTTTGGTTTCAAGTTTTCATCGCGGTCTGATTCATCTGACGTGTCATTAAACTGGACGCTGCTTACTGAGTCACTACTAGAATCTTCATAACTCTTTTTCTTCCTTTTGCGACCTGGGACGTATTTTTTTGCAGCTTCCTTGCTTATTTAACTCTTTTTAGATTTTATTTTTTCTCTTCCTTATTTTTTTCGATTTTCTTTTTCCATTTCCTTTTCTATCTTCTCTATATCTTTTGGTTTAAAATACTTTATCCATTCTTTAGATAATAAAATCCATTCTTTAAATAACAATAGTTGGAATTTTATGCCTTTTGTTGCATTTACTTTGCTTTTCGATGTTTCCCGGTCAAAAGAGTGCCCTTTTAAAGGTGTGCCAACAGTTGAATTACTGCTCTTATAAATATTTTATAAAGTCTCTTTTAATTTCTTTTCATTTAAAAAATTTTAAAAATTTCATTCTCTTTTCTCTTTTTTTTCCCTAGTCAAAGGTTGAAACTCATCGGTATCAAGAAAACCCACAACCTAATTCACATAATCTGTGCATTTCTTTGATCCTTTATCGGCCTTAGTGACAATAAAGTCATGTTGTTCAATTTTAGTTTTTAAGGATCTTAAGTGCTTTAAAATGGGCTAACTCCTTCGAAATATGTATATCCCGAGGGAATTAAGTAAAACCCTTAAGTCATAGATTTCACTGACTCAATATTCGAATTTAACCGGTAATCTAAACCTCTCACCTGCTGATTCGTAAACATAAAGAGAGAGTAGCTTAGTAAATAAAGTAACTTACCCTGGATATTTTGGGGATGGGTGTAGTATGTCACGTACCGAAAAATACGCGCGTAAAACAGTGTCGACACTTATCGACCAAATCGGTTTTCGGTCAAAACCAGAATTGCTGCTGCTCAGTTCACAGCTTAGCACAACCTGCTCCTTTTCTCCCACTCTTTTCGCATTCGTATTTAATATAAGGAAAGATATGTATAGTTCAGGAATATACAAAAAGTGGGAAAAGGAAAACATGTAAGGCAAATTATGTAAAGTTAAATAAGTTATTAGCAAAACGCGTATTTTTGAATGCATAAATATTAAATACAAGTAAAGAATTAAATTAAAGTTAAAGTATCACTAAGTATTGATTAAGAGAAAATTAAAGTTAATAATTATAATTACTACAAGTACGTGATGACGAAACATGCTTACTATTATAATTAAAAGTTTTGTTTTTGTCCAATTTAGAATATTAAGAAATAAATAATATTTGCTCTAAGGATATTTTTGTTGATAATATCTTTGTTCTGTAGGATATTTTCAGCTTCGACGGCTAGCGTTTCTCTAATTTTTAAATCAACTTTATGCGAAAAATTAAATTTTAGGTTATGAATATTTTCTTCATGGGCTGAAAATGAAACGTCAGAAAAATTCAAAAATCCTTTGTGAGAATAAAAATATGAATTACCACCCAATTTCTGTCTAAATTCAGGTAAATTACGTTGTTTTAATAGACTTTGTCTAGCTAAGGAAAGATACAGCACGTGTTGTTCGGCTCGGTTGCGCAGTAAATTTGTTTACGCCGCTGCCAAAGCAACGGTATCGATCGCCCCGATTTGCATATAAACAGTGCCGTTGCGTTAATTCTTATATTTGTGTTCTGTGCCTTTTAGTGTTTATGTATTTTTAGAGTGACTAATTTTTATATTATTTTTGTTTGTGATTATGGCTCCAAAAAGGATTGGTCTGAAAGGAAAGGTTTTACATAGCCAAGCAAGAGAAATTATTTATAATATTTCCAAATTTATGGAAAGAGAAGCAATGGAGGGAATTCAGATCCCATTGAAAAATTACCGGTATGTATTTATTTATCTAATATTTTTGCAGGCAGCTTTTCTAATAATTGATTAATAAAGTTCTTAGGCTTCTTATTGATACTTTAATACATTAATAATAAAAATTAGTGTTTTGTTTAAGTACGTAATAATATCACTTTGAGGATATTTACTTTAATTTCATCACAGTTTTTTTTTCATTTTTAGAGAAAGAATTTTGGATGCTACACAAATTGGCAAAAATTGCCTTCAGCGAATTAAAACGGAAGGACAGCATGTAGATAACAACCTGGCCAGTACTTATTTTGAAACTCCAACTCAAAAAAGCGTTAGAACCAAAGGAGTCATAAAAACATTGTCCCCCGGAGATATTGAAGAGATTAAAAGTGTAATCTACAATTTTTACGTGCTTGAAAAAAGATCTACTACTCTAAGAGGGATGTACTTAGAATTCAAATTCATGTCAAATGTATTTATATATTGTTGCTTTTTAAATTTTAGGAGTACTTCAGAAAATAAAAGACAAACAGATTAACTTCTCTGGATGCCCTGAGACATTAAGAAAACTATTAAGATCTGTTGGATTTAGGTAAGCACTTTATACAGGCTTGGCTCTAATATCTTTAACTTAAAATATGAGTATGAAAGTCAATATTAAAAAAAATATATGTATATATAAGTTTTACAATATTTATACTAATATCTTAAACGAATTCTACTTACAGATGGCGAAAAACTGAAGACAATCGAAGTGTCCTTATGGAAAGCTATGATATTAGACTAAAAACAATCAACTTTTTAAAAAAAATTAATAGAATATCGAGCCGAGGGAAGAAATATCGTATATACAGATGAGACCTATATTAATAGTAGCAATACCCAAAACAAAAGCTGGTCAGATAATAAAAATAAAAGTTAAAAAAAACCAATTTCAAAAGGACGCAGATTAATTATTGTTCATGCAGGAGGAGAAAATGGCTTCATTCCAAATGGAATGCTTAATTTTAGATCAGGTAAATTAAATTTATAAGTTCAAAATATTTGGATATTATATTACTTTATAATTTTTTCAGGAGCTAAAAACGGAGACTACCACGATGATATGAATCACCAAAATTTTATGAAGTGGGTACAAACTCAACTTTTGCCCAATTTGCCAGAGCAGTCCGTTTTGGTTGTAGATAATGCCTCCTACCATAATGTTACTATGGAACCAAATATTACTTTGGGATCCCTTAAAAAAAATATGATTAAATGGCTACATGACAGAAATATTCCATGTGATGAGAAATTGATAAAGCCAGAATTATACAAAATAATTAGTGACAATAAATTCCGCTATCCTCCAGTTTACAAGTTAGTTGCACAACTGGAGGAACATGGACATAAAGTTCTTCGTCTGCCGCCTTATCATCCGGAGTTAAACTCAATTGAAAAAATATGGGCCTTGGTCAAAAACTGGGTGGTAGCCCACAATAAAACATTTAAGTTGGCTGATGTAGAAGCTCTAACAAAAAAAAGGTTTCAATAGTTGCCAAAGGAAGAGTGGGTCAAAAATTTGTAACCATGTATGAAAATATGAAGATCTTCAAATACAAAAAGAACATATATTAGATACTACAATGGACCATTTAAAATTCACCGTCAACACTTCTTCATCTGACGTAGCATTTTTCTGAAAATTTGGTAAAGTCGGATTACCGAACAGATAGAGTAAATGATTTGCGCGAAATATAGGCCCGCCCATCGATGTAACTTTGGCAGATTTAGATGAGGAGAATTATGCCTACTTATTTTAAATTATTTTACCGTACAGCATTGCTTTGTAAGCAGCTTTTTTTAAAATATAATACGGTCGCCTGTAAAATGGGTCCAAACCGATTTTGAGGTTGTGCCAGGTAATGTTATAATAATCCTTTTTAAGTATTTTGTTATGCAAAGTTATGTTAATATATTGGGGTTTACCGAAAAGATATAGGTAATCTTTTTAAGTAATCGTGCCAGGTCAAACATTTAGGGTGTAATTGGCCAGGTTCATCAGAGGAAGTTTTGCCTATAATAGTAAGGACCAATAAAAATTGTCATACCTGTGCAACAATCGAGCGCTCAGGGAGCGCTTTTTTCTGATGAACCCGGCCATTATAAAATATAATTTTATGATCAAAATCTGGTTTTGAGAATTACTTAAGTAGCTTTTATCTTTTTTTAAATATGTGATTTAAAATGAAAGAAGGAATAACAAGTTAAGAGCTGCGCTGGTAGGCCTGTGAGATTTAAATTTATAGATTAAATATAAATATATATTTGTTCCTTATTTAAAAAAGGAACAAATACTACATTTATTTTAATACATTTTTTACACATTATGTTTATAATTATATAAATCTCATCCTGGGACAGACTGTATATTAAAAATATTTATTACCTGCTACTTCTGCTGTAAACTGGACTTTTTGCACTTTGTTGTATGCTGGATGCTCGTTATCACATGTTTTATATATGTTCATAATCACTTCCTTTTCAGCAATGGTCAAATGTTTTCGTACTCTTTTCTTGGGGGGTAAAAATGAGGATGTGCGTGACGCGTCAGCCATTATTTGTTAACAAACAAATTATCAAATTAACAAAAAAATAAACACAATCTCAACTTTAATATTGCGAAGATTCAAATATTCGAATAGCAGAAAATTCAACCAAAACGATCTAAAGCCGCTCGACTAATAAAATTAAATAAAACCCCAAGTCATGAACCCTATCGAGGCTCTAGGCCACACCTCCGGCGCAGAACGATCACGTGACCACTTCATCTGTTCGGTAACCCAAGTATAGCCAAGACTCTGCATATTGTTAGTGATATTATTCCTATATTTTTTGTACTGTTTTGCTCATATTCTGTAGCTTTTATTACTTAGTTAAGTTTATTTAGAGTTTTACTTAGGTTTAGTTTAATATTTTCACTTATAGTGTCTAGTTCTAAGTAGTTCATTTTGTTCGGAAGCCCCACTTGGGCCTCAGTTTAGGTTATTTTATTGTAAGTCCTGATAGTTTGAATGTTTTATAATTTATATGCTTGCTTGCTTTGACTGTCAGTGACTTTCTAAAATTATTGGTCCCCATCAGCACAAATAATGTAAAAACTTCCAAGCATTTCGAATTTAATCTATGGGTCTGTAAAAGGGACCGAGTTTCATGACATTATAATCAGTTTTGTTGTTTAACTTGGAAACAATTATAGGTAGACAGGCAACGAGAGTCAGGAAAAAGTTTTATTTATTAAGGCAAACTTTTTACCTTACTAATTTAACTTAAATAATACAAAACATAAAACGGTTTTTCTTGTTTTCCAAATATGGATTATACTTCTAAATATTTTCTTTAGCAACACTTCACGTTGGCTTAAGTATCAGAAGGAAAGTTTAAAAGAAGAAGAAATAATCTTTTTTTTTTAAAGAAAACTGGTAAATCCCTTATCTTGTCGCACGAGGGGTGCTGAGCGACAGCATTAACGTTGAGAAAAGGAGATAAACACTATATCTATAACACATAAAATTTTTTATAATAGAAAGTATTTAAAAGGAGTTTTTTGAGACTTAAAATGAAAATAAATAAAATGTTGTTCTATAAATATTTTTGAATTTAAAGATACATTAGGTAACAATTTTTTTGATAATTTTATTAATTAAAATGACTATATTTGAAAGTTCAAAAACATCGCTTAAAACAATTTTCATAATAGAAAGGGATAAACAACACAATGTAGTAGCTAATTTGTTTTCACTTACCACTGCACACTAATTAACCACCCCAACTTACAACTTTTAAATGTAAACCGCCTGCTTATGATACCTTATCTAAAAGCTCTTAAAAAATGTTTTTCAATGATGTTCTACCCCCAATGTAGTATTTTTTGTTTATTGAAAAAAAAAATCAATCATATTTTGATAAATATTTAAAACGCTTTTATTGACAATAACATTTTACACCTGTACTATTTTTATTTAACTGTATTCAGAAAAATTGATAAAAAATTTGTTTCTGCCTTTAGTCATAAAAGAGCAGGTAATAGTGATAAGTCTACAAAATAGTGTTTTAAATATTCGGTTGGAAGAGATTGTTTTATTTCTATTTTACTTTAGGAGGCGAAAATTACTGTTAGAATTATTACATTTGATTTTTATTTACATACTATTTGCACGAGAAATATCATTAATATCTAAACGTGTGAAAATCATTTTTATGTATGGTAAAAAAATCAGTGTTTGTTAAGAATAGCTCAAGTATTTAACTAGAGGCATCCAAAGAGACGTAAGTCATATGTGCATATTCCAATTGAAATGGCAAAAGTTGAAGAAACTGGTACTGTTGAAGATAAAAATATGGATGAACAAAAATTACTCAATAAAGCAACACAAATTGGAGCTCTCATACAGTTTGCAATAAATCCTATTTTATCGATTTGTCAACATACAACATCAATTCAACAGCCGGATATCCTGCGGATCTGTATTTTTCATCCCTATAAAATAGAAATCCTTTTTTGTGAATTTGTGATAGCTAGAAATATTGCAGAACATCGGCATAACAAAGATAACTACTATCGTGATAAATGCACTTTCTCTTTAAATGGGTACGTAAATAAATAAAGCTAACCGTTACTGGAATGACGAGAACCCACGAGTATTTAGAGAAGGCTATACGCATTACCTTCACAAAGTGAATGTTTGAGCTGATATATTGGGGGATTCAATTATTGGTCCATTATTTATAGAAGGAAATTTAAATGGCTAAATGTATGGTGATGTACTACAAAGATCTATCTAACCTCCGATAGTTCATGAAGTAGAGAGTTAGCACAGGGCAATTTATGTTTAGAAGAAAATGTGTTACAACTTTAACAGGATAGGGCACCTCCCATTAGTAGTTGCAATTGGGCAATAATAACAAAAATAATAAAAATAAGGGTTGTTTAATTGTTGGATATACAGTGCGAGTCCTGCACTCAATAAACCACACAAGTTTAAAAAAATTACTGATTATATTAAAAATTTACTATTATAATCTATTATAGTGCTAATATTATAGAAAAATATTTCGATTTTTTAGCATTAATATACATTTATTTCTAATTTTGGAACCATTTTTACTGTCTTTAGGGAGTTTATTGTTTTCATTTTACATGGGAGTAACCTCTAAATGATAAGCCAGGCATAGCGATCAATTACAGCATATTAGTGTTTTCTTTTCATATCAAATAGTGTGTCATGAACACTAAAAATAGTTGTTTTATTTAAACAAAAAATAGGTTGATTTTCAATTTTAAAAGTGGTTGTTGATGGCTTACGGATATTTAATGTTTTGAAAGGGTACTTGAAATATGTCTTTAATTAAAAAAGCCCTCATGTTGTAGTATTAATTTCATCTAAAAAGTAGCCATATTTGCAAGTTTCCTTTTACTTCAAAATATTACATTTTCTGAGTTGCTACGATGCTATCGTTTTATAAAATAAATACTAAAAATAAATTGGCAGAAACAAGAGTATAGATATGCGACAGCTTGTAAACATTTGCGCCAAAAAAGGAAATATAAGCGTGTTTGCTCGTAGCCTATTTATATATCGAGCAGTTACGAATTTTCTGCAAAAACCTTGTTTGCTAGACGAACAAATAAGTTTGTTGCATAGAAGTAATAAAGCGAAAAATAAGTATTTTATTTACCAATATTGCACTGATGCACTTATTAATTTCTCGTTATACCCTGCTTTTTAACAGTCCTTTTAAATACTTAGTCTTGAACAAAAAAAAAGACAATTTTACGGGCATTTATACAGGGTGTTACAAAATTTAGTGCAAATATTTTAATAGCGTATTGTAAATTGTAATTTGAATTCAAGTAAGACTTTTTTTTTCCTATAAACATGTATCCTAAAATACGTCTCCTCAGAGCTATTTGCCTAAAGAAAATCGACTATTTGGAACCATAACTTCAGATATGCGCCAAATCTTCTGAAAATGTGCATGTCCCCGTTATGAGGGTGCTGTTTTCATTTTCCGTCACAAAAATCGTGAAAATCCAATTTTAGGAGTTGATTCTGGGAAGCTTACTCTTCTGATTGGCCCTATCTTATATTTCCGATAAAAAAAATTAAAAGACACCATGAAGTTAGCCATGAAAAAATCTAAAGTTTTTTTAACTTGCATTTTTTCGATGTAATTAAGCGTTTTCGAGAAAAACGCAAAAAGAGCAATATTAAACACACTTAAACTATCAAATAACAAAAAACAAAGTAGGCCGTGACTGCTTTAATTTTTGTGAAATCAAATTAGTGTTATCGGAAAAAATGCAAAAAAGGATAATTTTAGCTTTTTTCATAGCTTACATAGCTAATAATTAGAGTATCACATTATATATTATATATTATATATTATATATCATATATTATATATTATATATTATATATTATATATTATATATTATATATTATATATTATATATTATATATTATATATTATATATTATATATTATATATTATATATTATATATTATATATTATATATTATATATTATATATTATACAGGGTGTCCCAAAATTAGGAGACGAAACGCGAACCCTGTATTATTTAGTCAAAAATAACCTCACTTTTTCCTATAAACATATATCAACAAACGCCCCCCAAGGGAGCTACGCCCCTTTTAAAGGGAGCACCTGAAGATGGTTTTTTCCACTTATTTTCGAAACGGGTAAATATAAAAATTTTAAATTTTGGTATTCTCCCAATTTTGATATGCTGAATTTAGTTGTCATTTCATAATTTTCATTATTTAGTCGTGTGCGTATCATTTAGGGGGTGAGCCTAAAAAAATACCTAAAAAAAATTGTGAGCAAAGTTTTCGTTTTTTTTTCTTTAAATTTTAAAAATTTGAAGCTTTTTACGTAAAAAAGTACCTCTTGGTCAATAACTCTACGAGTTACCATTTTCGAGAAAAACGCATTTAAAAATAACGCTGCATAGTATTATTTTCACTACCAATTTTTATGAAAACTTAGTAGCAGGCTTTGGAAAAAATTGACACACTGCATAATGACATTAACATTTGTTGTAATTGATTAGTTGTCATTTTGCATTTAAATTGTTAATATCTTTTTAACTATGGAAGACTTTTCGACCCGTGAAAAAGTAGATATTCATTTTATGTATGGGTTTTGCAATGGAAACGCAAATGCCGCTGCACGAGAGTATCAGCGGAGGTTTCCTGTAAGAAGGCTTTCACATTGGAAAGTTTTTGTTAGAATCCATAGAAATTTACTTGAATATGGATCCTTCGAACGTGCTCGAGGGCAAGGAAGACCAATTGCAAATGATGGTTATGGGGAAGTACTGAATTTAATTGAAAACCCTCAAATATCATTGAGAACCTTAGAAGAGATTACCAATATCCCAAAGTCAAATGTAAGTAAAATTAAATATGATAAATAAATAATTAAGTATCTAATTTGTTATCCAAAAAATTAAATTTAAAGTACTTATAACTAAATATTGAGATTGGTATAAATAGTGTTGTTATTAATTATTATCGTCGGATCGCATTAAATTCATTTCAAAATACTCTAATTACTATTATTATTATTATTTACTTTATTTACTTGGATAAGTCTTATCACAAACATCGAACACCCAAAACAAATCCTTTTGACGACTAACTGGAATGTTTAGTGGCTTACTAAGGTTTAGGCTTATTTCCTATGCAATTTTAATTATTTAATAATAATTTCAGATTGGAAGAATGACTAAGATGTTAGGATACCATCCTTTCCATTATAAAAGGGTTCAGGAGATAGAAGAAAAAGATTTTCCAGCTCGAGTAGACTTTTGTCATTGGATTTTAAATCACCCAAATCTTCGTCAAAAAATTTTGTGGTCAGATGAGGCAACTTTTTCTAGGAGTAAGGGCTTTAACAGCCGTAATACTAATTTTTGGAGCATCGAGAATCCGAGAGTAGTTCGACGAACTAACTTTTAGCATAGATTTTCCTTTAACGTATGGGCGGGTTTAATAGGAGATAAATTGATAGGCCCAATTATTTTGCCACACAGGTTAACTGGTCGTCATTATTTAAATTTTCTTCAAATCAATCTCAGAGATTTACTGGACGATGTTCCCATAGAAACTCAGCTGGAAATGATTTTTCAGCACGATGGGGCACCAGCTCACTACAGCTGACAGGTGAGAAACTGGCTGGACAATAATTTTACAGGCAGATGGATAGGCCGAGGTGGTCTAATAAACTGGTCTGCACGATCGCCCGACCTTAATCCTCTGGATTATTATCTTTGGGGTAATATGTGCAATATTATTTATGCCACTGAAATTGATACTCCAGAAGAGCTTCAGAGGCGAATTCTCGCAGCTGCAGGCCAAATAAGAGAAAACCGATTTGAAATTCTTAGATCGACTCAAAACATTCAAAAAAGATCCAGGTTAGGCATTCAGGAAAACGGAAACTTGTTTGAACATTTGCCTCAAATAAATTAGTATTTTTATCTGTTTGCAATTTTATTTGTCAATTTACTTTTGAAGCGTGCTATTGAGTTGTAATAAAAACTGTTATTAATAATACTATGCAGCGTTATTTTTAAATGCGTTTTTCGCGAAAATGGGAATTCCTAGCGTTATTGACCAAGAGATACTTTTTTACGTAAAAAGTTTTAATTTTTTTAAAATTTAAAGAAAAAAAAAACAAAAACTTTGCAAACAATTTTTTTAAAGTATTTTTTTAGGTTCACCCCCTAAATGATACGCACCTGACTAAATAATGAAAATTATGAAATGACAACTAAATTCAACATATCAAAATTGGGAGAATACCAAAATTTAAAATTTTTATATTTACCCGTTTCGAAAATAAGTGGAAAAAACCATCTTCAGGTGCCCCCTTTAAAAGGGGCGTAGCTCCCTTGGGGGGCGTTTGCCGATATATGTTTATAGGAAAAAGTGAGGTTATTTTTTACTAAAGAATACAGGGTTCGCGTTTCGTCCACTAATTTTGGGACACCCTGTATATACTATATATAATAGTATATTATATTATGTTATTACTTGTAATCCCATTACTGATTGTAGTTGCTGACGCAAAATAAAACCAAACTTAAGGTTATGAAATTTTTTTTAGACAACCAAAGTACAGTGACTTACTCGTAAATAGTGCAGATCTATTATTTTAAGAAGATTTATTAATTTATTTATTATTTACATACTCCACAGAGTGACTCACTCCAAATGGTACATATAAGTATCCTATACCTAAAAAAAAACAAACAAAGCTAGACATAACTATGAATTTATAAGTCTTTTAAACGTTCCAATTGATGAGGAAAATAAATCGACTTTTGTGTTATTTTTGTTGTAATTTCTAGCAAGCCGATCCAAAAAGCAATTGAAAGCATAATTTGTTTGATGTGGCCGCTCGTAAAAAAGACGCCGACTTCGTGTTGACCTTGGTAGTATTCTGAGAAGGATTCCTGCAAGCAGCTTAGGACAGTCCATGATGTTGTTTAGTAATTTAAAAAGAAAAACTGCTATTACAATTTTATTTTCGCTTTTTCAAAATGGTTAGTCATACAAATTGTATTCTTGTTGCATAGGAAATGTCTCTATATGCAAATCGGTGTTTGTATAATAAAAACTTAGTCCACCTATTCTGAACACTCTAGATCCTATGCTGCTGATAGTAATACGCTGGTGACCATATTATACTGTTGTACTCCATGAAGAGTCTGACTAAGGAGGTGTAAAAACACTGGATGTCTTGAGTATCGTAAATATGTTTACATGTCCTGCGTTAAAGCTCCAACATTCTACAATTTCAGCACAATGTTGTAAATGTGTAAGTTAAAATTCAGCTCAGGATCGAACAACACACCTAAATCATTATTGCATGCCATTGAATCTAATAAGACATTGTCCATCTGATTACCATACAGAACCTGTTGCCTACGTCTATAAAATCTAATTTTCTTACACTTAGATATATTTAAGGACAAGCAATTTTCTTTACACCATGTAATTAGTCTTGAATGATCCTCCCGAATAAGTACACAGTCGTCAATGCTGTTAACGCAACAGAAAAGTTTTAAATCATCGGCGTACAACAGACATTTACAAACTTTAAACACTGATACTACAGAATTGAAAAACAACACTCTTCTTGTTGTTGGTCTGGATCAACATGAGAGCCTTGTGTTACACCAGACTTTGATTTCTTTTGATACTGCTCCACACAGTTTAACATATTGACTTCCGTTGTCCAGGTATGAGGAAATCTATGCTAAATATGCTCCTGTTAAACCCATATACTCTAACTTTGCTAAAAGAAGCTCATGAGAAACAGAATCAAAAGCCTTTGAGCTCTCAGTATACAGGGTGTTCATTTGAAAACTTCCCATCACGGATTTATCGAAAACCACTGTTTAAAAAAAAAAACGCCGAAATACGTCAAAAGGTTTGCCAAGGGGGACAACTTTCTAACCTAAAATTACTTCACCCCCTTTCAGCCATTGCCCCCCAGGGTGATCCCCTAAAAAATTTTAAATGTCAAGGGGTATCGAGTAATAGCTTGTTTAAAAGGTGTTTCGAAGTCTTTTATTTTGACGTTTGATTTTTTTAAATCGATCGATTCGTTTTCGAGAAAATTAGATAAATCTTTGTTTATCTTAATTTGTTCAGATAGAAAACAAAAACATGAAAATATCAGTTTTTATTTCAAAAAGTGTTCAAAATGTTGTCCGAGTTTCCAGATAAATGGATAGGGCGAAGAAGGCCTATAGAATGGCCTGCTAGATCTCCTGATATAACGCCGTTAGACTTTTTTCTATGGAGTCATTTAAAATCTATTGTGTTTACTCCCCAACCTGAAAGTTTGGATGAACCTCGACAACGAACTTCGACAGCTGTCATGATAACAACATGTTTTTGAAAATGTCCGTCAGGAATTTGAACATCGCCTATATCATTGTTTGGCCAAAAACGGGCAACATTTTGAACAAAATAACAATCATTCTAATGATTTTTAATTTTTGTGCATGTGAAAGTTATTAACCGATATAAAAAACGTACTTGGGTTTATCCTAATGTGGAATTGGGTAAGCCCCCAGTATTGCACAGCGATGATTTGCCAATTTCACTGTTTTCCGGATCATCTACTAAAAAATGTGATGATGTTGAAATATTAGAGATGTCAGACAATTAAACAAGCGACAGTGAAAGTGAGTTCGAAGAAGATTGAGGTCAATGACTTTGTTCGTGATTTGACATTATCAAAAAAATCGGCTGAAATGCTTGTTTCCAGACTAAAACAAAAACTTTATCTTCAACCTGGTGTCACTATTACATCCTTTAGGACCAAGGAGCAAGACCTCCTTCGTTACTTTACCGAAGAAGACAGTCTTGTATTTTCTAACAATGTTTCCGAGCTCTTAATTAATATGGGCCTTCCCGAATATAAGCCTGAATATTGGAGGCTTTTTATAGATAGCTCAAAAAGAAGTCTAAAATACACATGCTAATACACATGCTGTACAATGGAAATATATTTGTTTCGGTTTGGAACATTGGAATAGAAAGGTTTGGCCTTAGAGAGGGGCTATGGAGGTAGGAAACAAAATGTGACTCATTATAAGCCAAGAAAATATCCTTCTTTCACTACTTCACATCAAGTTTGGCCTAATGAAACAATTTATCAAAGGTCTTGATAAGGCTGGTGACTGAAATATGTGTGTCAAAAATTTACAGCTCTCAAGATGGAAAAATTGAGAGCAGGTATTTTCGATGGACCGCAAATACGTTTGCTGACAAAATTTGAAAGAATTTTTAAATAAAAGAGACTGAGTTCATAAACTATATGACAGAAATTGAATCTGAAGCATGGCTAAGCTTTGTTTTAGTAGTCAAATATTTTTTGGAAAATTTTGGAATAACCTGGGCGATTACAGTTAAGAACAAGGAGAACAGTTCCACCAGGACATTAGGATAATGGAATAAAGATACCAAGGTCAATGGGACAGCCACATAATGGCAGACTACTACCGGTCTTTATTAAGGGAATGTCCTAAGCAAAAACATGCTAGAAAATCCTACAAGAAAAGTTTTTTGTATGTTTTGAGTAAACAGAATACATATTTTTAATTTTTGTATAATTCTTAAAAAAGAGTTCAATAATTTTTTTTTCTAAATATATTTGCATTTTTTTTAAGTTTGTTAAGTAAAATAGTTATTAGTCTCTGTCTCAAAAATTAGAGCCAATTTTACAAGTCTAATTTATTTTATTTTATTTTATTTTATTTTATTTTATTTTATTTACGCCATTCAACAGAAATACATCCAATTACTAAATGGGAAAAAAAAATACATTTACAATCAATAACAATAAGGAAATGCTTAAAAAGAAAAACAATGAGAAAAGTAAAGAGGAAAAAAAAAACAAAGTTTTACTAAGAATAGTGTACTTTTTTGATATCTGCTATGCTACAGTTAAATAAGTCACATTGACCCTGAACAGAATTATATGTGTTACAGGCTCTGCGTAGTGGACAAAATTTGTTAATGTTAGTCCTTGGTCTAGGTAGGTAAAATGTTTGTGAGTTTCTGGCTGATATGCGAGGTATGTGAAAGTTCAGTTCTTGTAATAATTCTGGCAAGTCGATTAAGTTGTTCACTAATTTATATAGAAACTGAAAATCAGCAGATTTTCTTCTATCTTCTAAAGAATGAAAGAAAAATCTTTCCAGTAACCGTGCATGTGGAAAACCGATTTCTGGGTACACTCCATCGCATTTATAGCAAAGAAATTTTAGAAATTTCCTCTGTATACCTTCAATCTCATTTATATGGTTTTGGTAATAAGGGGACCAAACTTGAGAAGCATACTCAAGTATGAATCTGACATATGAGAAGAATAAGATTTGAAGACTGAGGATATTATTAAAATTATGAGAATTACGTATTACAAAACCTAGCATCCTGTAGCTACGTTTGACAATATCTGTAATATGTGGCTGAAAAGAAAGAGAGCTATCAAATGTTACACCTAAGTCATTTAAAACTGTTGATCTAGGGACTGTGACATTGTCTATGGTATAGTCATAAATAATTATTTTTTTCTTTAAACTGAAAGAAACAACATTACATTTAGCAGCATTTAGAGGCAGGTTATTATTTTTAC
This sequence comes from Anthonomus grandis grandis, assembly GCF_022605725.1. Classification (NCBI taxonomy): domain Eukaryota; kingdom Metazoa; phylum Arthropoda; class Insecta; order Coleoptera; family Curculionidae; genus Anthonomus; species Anthonomus grandis. The sequence continues at coordinate 21,031,022 of NC_065558.1, forward strand.
ACCATGCATTAAGTTTGTTTAAGTCACTTTGAAGTAAAATACAGTCCAAAATGCTGTTAGTTTGATGAAAAACTTTTTTATCGTCCGCGTATAATAGACTATTTACAGAAAGTTCATCAGATATTTTATTAATAAATGAGTTGAAAAAAAGCGGTCCCAAAATTGAGCCCTGTGGGACTCCAGAGGCGGAAACAATCTTTGCCGAGCTTCGACCATAGCATTCTACGTACTGGGGGCGGTCACTCAAGTAGGATCAAAAAAGATTCGTTAGGCTGGAAGAAAATCCATAAATTCGATCGAAGTTGTTAACGAGAATGCCATGGTCGAGTCGGTCAAAGGCCTTAGAAAAGTCCGTATATATGACGTCGACTTGAAGGTTGTTATTTATTGATTCAGTTATAAATTCAGTAAGAGAAACTAGATTTGTTGTGGTAGACCTGCCCTTCATAAAACCGTGTTGTCTACTGTCAAATCAGATGTTTCATTGATGGATATAAAGCAGTATGCAGAACACGTTCAAAACATTTAGAAAAATTATTAATTATTATTATAGGGCGATAGTTTTCTATAAGATTTTTGTCACTCTTTTTGTGTACAGGGATAATTTTAGATATTTTCTAAAGATCAGGAAAGCTTTCTTGTTTTAACGCTAAATTAAAAAGGAAAGTTAATGGTTTAACAAAATCTATGGCACAATCATAAAGAAGGAAAGCAGGAATTTTGTCGGATCCAACAGTTGCTTTTGTTTTAATCGTTTTAAGAGCTCGTAATACTTCATCTTCCGTGAATCTGGATATAATGATGGTATCTGCAAATATGTTTTGAGCATTGTTGCCAGGTTGTGTAGCAGTGGAAGAAATATATGCACTTTTAAAGAAATCTGCGAATGCTTTTGCAATAGCTTGAGGATCAAACATAATCATTCCCTGTTGGTCAGTCATGTTTTGAGGTAACAAATTGTTATTTTGTGAGCTTTGAATTAGCTTCCAAAAATTGTTTGGTTGGGAAAATAAATTATTTTCAAGATTAACACAGTATTGTCTGTGTGACAGTTCAATATCTTTTTTGATTTTCGATCGCAGCTCTCTAAATTTAATTAAATCATATTGTTGATGAAAACGCTTATATTTTTTCCACGAGCTATGTTTATTTCTAATTGATTCAATAATTTCAGAGGTAAACCAGGGTGGATAAGGTCGTTTGCGCCTGGCAGTTTTAGGGACACAGTTATCAAGACAATTATAAATTTTATTATAGAAAAGTTCGACGGCAGAATTGATATTATCCACAGATTCCAATATATTCCAGTTAATGTTAAGAAAGCTCTAATATAAAATTCTTAGGTCAGCTTTTTTAAAATTATAACAAATATTTTCAACTTTACCGCTATTTATTTTTTTGTCAAGGTTATATCTAAACTTAATTAACAAGGCTGGATGAATATCTTCTTCTTTAACTAAGAAATCATGACATCTCTGTACTTCACAAAGATCTGATCGAGATGTAATAACAAGATCCAGAAGCCGTCCCTGGATATTTTCAATAAAATTTATTTGTCTCCAATCAAAAAATCCTAACAAATTATTAAGTTGGTTAACTCTAAATGACGGATTAGCTCCTTTCAAATACAAAATGTAATCTGGAATATTAAAGTCTCCTAGAAACATAATTTTTGAATTGTAAAGGTACGTTAGCGTTGAAATGTAATCAAAAACATTTTCAAAAACCTCTGAAAAACGTCCGGGTGGGATGTAAGTTAAAATAATAAAAAGATTGGTGTGATTAATAATTATTTTTAGGCCAATGATTTCTATGATGCTACGCAAATCGTTAGGAAGAACCAACTTTAGGTTTACGACAGAAAAAGTTTGTCTAACCGCCAATATAACACCACCCCCCTTATCCTCACTCATCTCGGCGTAGTTTCTATCACAGCGATATACTGTGTATTCGTTCGGAATACTACTAATATTAGTAGTATTTAGTATTTAGCACACTAGTCTTATAAAAAATTGACTTCAACCTTGGAGGCCACAGAATCACTGTTGTCCAGTGTTATTTATTGCTTTCTTTAATACATTTACTAAATACAGCTAATTTTCAAATTATTTAAATGAACCTTAAATTACATATTTAAACACGACATGAAAATATTAATGTTCGTGTTTTTCTTGACAACGATTTTAAAAATATCTAAATACAAAAAGCTTAATTGCATCAGTTATTACTCGAAATCAAAACCGTTAAATCCATTGTTCATTATCAAAATTCCCTCTCTCTAACTTTTAAATAAGATTAATAGCTAGACTAGGCGTAATTTAGGTTTTGTTTTTCACAAACAGGATTTTGGATGAACAACAGAAATATTTTAAAAAAAGTAAAATATATCAACAATCGCAACTTAAGTTATGCGTTTTTTTATTTCTCGATAAATTTTACAATTTTCAGGTTTTGATTATAGATCCCTCGTATTAGATATTCTTAAAAGGTCCACCTACAAATAAAAAAAAACGATGTAAAAATGCACTAACATACATCAAAATCAAAAATCGCGTTGATTTAAAAAAATAAGTGAATCCAAAGTTGATACGTCATTAATTTTTGCCCAATTTTTTCCACAAAGAGATTTTCTTTAATTTTTAATTTTTCTCACTATTTATATTTCGGCCTTAGACCGTTATTTCGCTGACGGTCTTAATTGTTCTTTAACTTATTTTTGCTCCCTTTTTAGTCAATAATGATGCCAGGAAAATATAATTTTTTCAATGTGAAAATTTAAGTTTTTACAATTTATGGCTTAATCCTATGCAAAACCGATGAAACATTAAAGCCAAAGCACACGCGAGTGAAATACAATTATGGTTTATGGAAAATGATTAGTTCCTTTACGTCAAGAGCAAGGAGCTAAGGAAATTTAGGCTAATTCACTTAGTTGTAATTTGGCTGGAAAATTACACGTTATTTAAGCTTGAGTCTTTGAAGTTTTGATTTTCTATATCTTAAATATATTAAGTGAAATTTTGAACTTTTTGGTTGTTTAGCATTTTTTTTTTACATTAAAACTATAATTTACCAAAGAGATACATAGATTATTTATTTTCTCTACACTTATTTCCACTCTGTAATATTTTTCTCACTATTCGGCTCTCGTAATTTTTAGAGAAACTTGTAGAAGCGCTTTCTGTTAACTGCAAAATCTTTCCGGCAAACCTAAAATTCTAGTCGAAAGGTTAAGAAAGGTCTGAGAATTGCTTTCCAGTGCCGTTAGTGTCTGTCATTCTTGTCAGGTTTGTTTTGTAAATATAAAGTAGCGCTACAAATTAAAAAATATTGATAAAAAAACTTTACCTAGTCTATTACTTTAAGTAATATACACCACATATAATACATTATTATATTACATGCCTCGACTCGTAAATAGGGTACATATTGTAGTATCATTTATACTGCTTCGAACACACACTATCAAAAAAAAAAGGCTGTAAATACCTTTCCGCCGGCACCTGAACTGGTCCTGTCAACCGATGTCATTCCTTTATAGTGTGTTGAACGCACAAGACGGTACGGTTCGCCTTTTTTGAAATTAGTGAAATTTACGCGTGGTTTTCGCGCGTTTAATATAGCATTATGCCAAAAGTGAAAGTGAGTGTATTTAAAAGAGCCGAGATTAGGAAATTGGAAAAACGTTTGAAAAGGATGGTTGAATGATGTCGTGAACATGATTCCGATGATTCACGCCGGGAGCGTGTGCATAGAAAGAAAGACCGTGAGTCTAAAAAATCACGTTATAAACGTAGGAGGATATCTGTAAATTCTTCTGATAGTTCAGAATCGAGCTTTCGCAGTACATCCCCAGTGCCCATAAAGAGATTTCGGCGAATTATTTCCTCAGACGAGAAGTCAAGTACTCCGAACGCGATGGAAAATATTGACGATCATCCTCCCTCTGTTACCTTGGGAGATGACGTTCTATCATTATTAGGTCCCAATCTAGCTCAGTCCGATAACAGGAGTCTTAAGATTCAACAAGACCTAGCAGATAGATGGATGGCAATCCTTAAACAAGGTTTATCTACAGAGGAACGAGATTCTTTAATCTCAACATACCCTATTCCTGAGAATTGTGATAAGTTGAACCCACCTAGGCTCAATGAGGTGGTCCAAGCGGCATTCTCGGAATCAGCAACATGAAGAGACATACGTCTAGCTCTTTTACAGACTCAAGTAGGAGCCGCTATCTCCGCCTTGGGGCTAGCTCTGTCTGATTTGCTTCAACAAAATGAGGGGGAGACCAACAGGATAAATATAAAGAGGCTGACCGATGCTGGCCGTTTATTGGGAGATATTTTTCATTCAGAGTCGAATTCTCGTAGAGAGCTCGCATCTATGGTGCTTAATAAGGAGTTAAAAGATACTCTGGATAAGACTGTTATAACGGAATGGCCCTTTGGTGATGACTTAGAGGATAAATTAAAGGCATCGAAAAATATGCAGAGATTCGGCCAGGAACTTAAAATCCAGAAACCCAATCCGTTGAAAAATTTAAACTCGAAACGTCTGTCCATAACTCCATTCGGGACGCGCCAGGGCAGACAACAGGTACAGCAGTCCCGGAGCCGATACAGCAGAACCTGGAAACAGCAGGACTTCCGTCGCCGACAGTACTCCGACAAGAGGAACCAACCATCGACTTCCAGGAGACGAGACATGAGAATTTAAGGTCTCGAGAGCCTCAGGTGAGTGAAACCGCTGGGCGACTAAGACATTTTTATGAACATTGGAAACTTATTACATCTGACAAACGGGTTTTGTCATATATTAAAGGGATGAAAATACCTTTTTATAAGATACCTCGCCAAAAGAATATACCCAATGAACCAAACTGGTCTTTCAGGGAAAAAGTTCAATTAGAAAATTGTTTATGGGATCTTTTAAAAAAGGGTGCCATAGAGAAGGTTAAGAAATGTAAGGGACAATTTATATCAAATATTTTTTTGACACCCAAAAGTGACGGATCCTTCAGGTTGATAATAAACCTGAAATCGCTTAACAAAAATATTAAAAATGAACACTTTAAATTAGAGGATTATAAAACTGTTATGAAACTTATTAAAAAAGATTGCTTTATGGCCACCTTAGACTTAAAAGATGCCTATTTTTTAGTTTCCATTAACAAAGTTCATAGGAAATATTTAAGGTTTTTCTTTAAGGGAGTTTTATATAAGTTTAACTGTTTGCCTTTTGGTTTGAATTGTGCGCCTAGAATGTTCACGAAACTTATGAAACCAGTTCTGTCATATTTAAGAAACAAGGGCTTAATCTCAAACTTATATCTGGACGATTTCTGGCTTTTTCTGGTTCTGATTTCTGGGAAATACCTTTTTGGAATGTTATAATAATGTGGTAGTAACATGTAATACTCTTCAAAAGTTAGGGTTTATTATTAACTTTAAGAAAAGCTCTCTGGATCCTAGACAATATTGTACTTATTTAGGTTTTAAGTACGACTCTAAAGAGTTTACCGTTTCCCTACCAGATGAAAAAATTTCTCGACTTATTAAAGTAACTGATAAGTGCCGGCAGAAAACTTATTGCAAAATTAGATATTTTTCTACCCTTATTGGATCCCACCGCGATCGCGGAAAATGGAAAGCACTGAATAAACGCAGGGGCGATTTCCATTCTAAAATGAAAATTCCATCCACCCTTTTATCTGGTGATATTTTATGGTGGCGCTCACATTTTACTTCTAAAAAATCACTAAGACCTCCCAATTATGTCATAGAAATCTTTTCGGATGCCTCCCGAACAGGGTGGGGTATTTTTTGCAATGAACAAAGAGCACATGGTTACTGGTCGGTAGAGGAAAAACGTTATCACATAAACCACTTAGAACTTTTAGCTGCATTTTTTGGGTTGAAATGTTTTGCAGAAAATCTTTCAGATTGTTCTATTTTGTTAAGAATTGATAACAAGACCGCTATAGCATGCATAAATCGCATGGAAAGCACTCGTTATCCCACATTAAATGACATTGCTAGAAAGCTTTGGCAGTTGTGCGAGAAAAAGAGTATTTTTGTGTTTGCTTCATACGTTAAGTCGTCAGATAATCGGGAGGCGGATAGGGAGTCAAGAGTTATAAACTGCGAAATAGAGTTTGAATTAAATCCCAAAATTTTTAAGAAGGTTGTTGCATTATTTGGGAAACCAGACATAGATTTATTTGCAAGCCGGATTAACTCGAAATGTGAGAATTTTATATCATGGCAGGTAGACCCAGAGAGTTCCGGTGTTGACGCGTTCACGTTAAAATGGAGTAACTTGAATTTTTACGCATTCCCTCCTTTTTCCTTATTGATTAAGGTGTTATAAAAGATCGTGGATGATGAGGCAGAAGGCATAGTAATCGCACCCTTCTGGATGACCTCATCATGGTAACCTTTATTCACCTCCTTGTTAATCCGGGATGCTGTTCTTTTTAAACCAAGTACCAATTTAGTTTTATTTCCCGATAGATCGCGGCACCCTCTCTACCAGCAACTTTTCCTGGTAGCAGGACGCTTATCAGGCAAGCGCTTCAAAGAGGCAAAGTCCCAGAGGAAGCTCTAGACATATGTATGGCATCCGTCACGAGTTCAACGCTGCAGCAGTACAACAGCGGGCTAAAACAATGGTGGAATTTTTGCCAAAAACAAAAGATTGACGTCTTCTCAGTGTCCACTGAACAATTAATCAAATTTTTATCAGTTTGTTTTAATAAGGGTTACTCGTTTGGGACGTTGAACTCGTATACAGCGGCAATCTCGCAAATAGCTAGTTATGATTTTTCTAATGACTTTAGGCTTAAAAGATTTTTTAAGGGTATCTATGGACTCCAGCCGAATTTACCTAAATATGAATCTACCTGGGACCCTTCAGTCGTTCTAAATTATTTAGTGAAACAAACCAATGAAAAAATAAATTTGTAAAATTTAACTCAGAAGGCTGTAGTCCTTTTACTCCTAGCAACGAGACAACGTTTACAATCCATAACTAGCATAGAACATTGTAATATTACAGAATTTTCTGAAGGTTTAAACATTAAAATACCAAAAAGGTTAAAAACATCTGGTCGAAATAAATGCCAACCAAATATTTCTATCCCATTCTTTGAAAATAATAAACAAATATGTGTCGCAAGCACATTGAAATTATACTTACAGAAAACGCGGGGTCTAAAAAACGCTGAGACAAACCATCTGTTTTTAACTCACAAAAAGCCGTTCAAAAATGCTTCATCGCAAACATTATCTCGATGGGTTAAAGATATTCTCGGGAAGAGCGGCATTGACACAAAAGTGTTCACCGCGCATAGTACCAGGCGCGCCTCTACATCAGCGATAGCTCGGAGGGGTGGAGGGATAGACGTAATTAGACGTTCGGCCGGATGGTCAGAAAAGTCAGGTACCTTCGCAAGATTTTATCAGAGACCATTACATGATGATAACTTTTGTGGAATGGTCTTAGGTGATTAACATTCTGTTTATGTAATTTAGATTTCTATTTTGTTTCGTTACTTATTTTGTGTATTTACCTCTAGAGGTATATGTTTGATATTTTTGTTAATATCTATTAAAGAGTAGGTAATAAAACCTATGTTGTTTGAACACATGGTTAATTTATTTCCTCATAACACAAGAGTTCATTATGTATTTGGGTAGGTATCCTTTATTTGGCATAATATCGCAAATCTGTTGCATGTTTTGGCTTTAAACATCTACAATATGTACCCTATTTACGAGTCGAGGCATGTAATATAATTAGTAGATCAAACGAACTTACCTAAGTGATGTTCGATCTAAATTATATTCATCCCTTGATGAAGTAAATAGGCTCCCGCCCGCCCTTACCAAACTTGGAATAAAATTTGGTAGTTCCCCTAACATGCAACATTATGCGACTTTGTAGAGAATGACATCGGTTGACGGGACCAGTTCAGGTGCCGGCGGAAAGGTATTTACAGCCTTTTTTTTTTTTGATAGTGTGTGTTCGAAGCAGTATAAACGATACTACAATATGTACCCTATTTACTTCGTCGAGGGATGAATATAATTTAGATCGAACATCACTTAGGTAAGTTCGTTTGATCTACTCATTTTTAATAATATAGATACACGAGTATATGCCAGTGAAATTGTGAAATAAGTCTATATTTAACATTAAAATAAGTAAATAATTAACTTAAATATTTACAGATTATGAAGTGTTAACTGATTTTTTAAGAAACCATTTGGCAATATCAGGTAGTACTTGGAGTATCCAGTACTCTCTACTTGTATTCCTACATGGCTGTCTGGTTGTCTGGTCGACAGTTATTTTTGTAAATGCTTGGCAATACCGCATCCCTTCCATATCACGACGTCACCATGCGCGAGGAGAGCGCCGCGCGAGGTAGAAGTGGGAACGAAGGACTCTCTCGTCTTGACTTTCTGACGACGCAAGCAATGGCGTCATACTATTTAATTTAATAATTTATACTGTACTTATTACTGTGTTTGGCAAATAAATGTTGTTTTTTAATTAACGTGAAATGCAAATAATCTGAACGCCACACACTACATTTTATGGTCCTTCGTCGCTGGATTTGACTCCTGAACGGAATTTTACTGCATTTTAACATCCGTACGGGACTTTCAACGAGGCTTTTACCGCATTTATTTGTGGCTTGAACTGGAAGAAACGCCGACCGCCGACCCAATCGACACAAGTTTGGATATTTTGCCTTTTTGACGACGGGAACAACAAGACCGTCTTCTCAGGGAACACCGATTGGTTTTGCTTATTTCACTACAGGTTAGTGCGTTCCTTTATCACTTTCTTTCCTTTACTTTTACAGGCCTCTGTTTGATTTATTTGTTTATTTTTTTTTAATAAACTTAAACTGCTTTGTATTTGTGTTACTTTATGGTGGTTACTTTGATGAACGATTTCGTGATATTTGATGCAACTTTGGTGACAAAATTAATACCTTTAACTGACATTTGTTTACGTTGCAATATATTACACATTTTGCTGGTATACTATACCTATTTACACTCATTTCTTTTGGTATTTGACACTCCCTTTGATGGTGATTTCTACTATTTACATTTTATCAAATTTTGACATTTAATATACCTACTTTATTAGATATTTTACACATTTTTGGTGTTACTTACGTAGGTTTGATAACTTTACATGCATTTTAATTAAGTGTTCTGAGAAACCTATTTAATTGCATTGTTTTATTACTTTGCCTCTATTTTGAACAATTTCTTTGAAACTACTTATATATTTGTATTATTAACTATTCGAGATGGCTGACGCAAGAAATAAAAGAAAGGCTACTAAAGCTGCTCTTACACGGTTTGAAAACTATTTTCAAGCTATTAAGTCAAACAGAAATTTTTCTCAAACTGATTTGGTGGAACTCAAAATGCGTGCGCAAAAGGCTGATCAATTGTTAGAAGATTTTAACGCTGCTCAGTTAAAGATTGCCGCTACGGAGACTGATATTGATTTTGATGAACATGACAGTGAGTCTGAACAATTTGAAAATAAATTATAGCAATTTCATAGCAATTTCAAACTGACACCAGCCAAAAAATTTCATTACTTGCGCCTCTCTCTAAAGGGTGTGGCCGCTGAAACTATCTCATCACTTGAAATCTCTGACGCCAATTATGATGTAGCCTGGAATATCTTAAATGAGAGATTCGAAAACAAACAGATTTTAGTCAGCAACCATGTAACGGCTATTTTTAATTTGCCATCTTTATCACGTGAATCTGGACGTGGCCTTAGAGTCATACTTGACGGCTTACAGAAGCACATGGGCGCCTTGACGGTTTTAAAGATGCCAACAGAACATTGGGATGCCTTAATCTGTCATATTGTGACAGGTAAATTTGACAATGTGACTAGAAGAGCTTGGGATTCCAAAACCTTTATTGAAGAACTCCCTACTTACAAGGAACTTATAGATTTTTTAAAAGACGGATGCCGAATTTTAGAGTCTTTCGAAAACAGCTCTTTAAGAAACGCTTCAAACAAAATCGAAAGGCCTCGCCAATCCCACCCCAACTTTCACAAAATTACTTCTCAATCCTTTGTCGCCACTAACAGTAATAAAAAATGCACGTTTTGTCAAAAAGAACATCTCATCTACACATGTCCTCAGTTTTTACAAATTTCTGCTATTGAAAAATTAAATAATGCTAAACAAATGAGGTTATGTATTAACTGCCTTTCTATAGGCCATGCAACTAAAAACTGTAGGTCGTCTGGATGTAGAAAATGTGGAAAATTCCACCATACCCTTCTACATTTTAACGGAACCGATTCTGGGACTGTACAAACCAATAATAATAACACATCTACCTCTTCTTATTCCAACAGCACTGAGACTGACTTGAAAGACGTAGCCACAACCTCTTTGTCTACACATGTGATGCACACTCCTCTTATATACTCACCGTGTAGTTTAGTGGTAAATGAAAAACTTAATTTAAACACTGTATTATTATCCACTGCTATCATCAAAGTTTTTGACACTACAGATAAGTCACACTTGTGTAGAGTACTCCTAGACAGTGGAAGCCAATCCAATTTCATTTCAGAAAGACTTTGCAACTTGTTACAACTTCCTATTGAAAATATTAAACATTCTATCACTGGTATCAGTCAGAAAATTGAAACCATAAATTCTAGAGTTTTTGCTAAAGTCCAATCCAATTTTTCTAACTTTGAGGCGAACATATCGTGTCTTGTACTTAAATCTATAACTGGAAATATTCCAGCTATATCCTTTGACTCCAATTTATTGCATATTCCCAAAAATATTGCATTGGCTGACCCCGATTTCAGCTCTGCAAAACCTATTGACTTACTGCTCGGAGCAGACATTTTCTGGGAACTGATCCGTATTGGTCAAATAAAATTGGGTCGAGAACTTCCAATTTTGCAAAAGACACATTTTGGATGGATTATTTCTGGTCCTTTACAAACTAATCTTAGTTCAAGCCTTTGCTCAAAGACACAGTGCTTTTTTACAACTTCAATTGACAATCAGCTAACTAAATTTTGGGAGGTAGAGGAATTTCCTAAAACTAAATACTTATCACCAGAGGAAACCTTATGCGAGGAACATTTCTCTCAGCACACTTCTAGAGCCCCTGATGGTAAATTTGTAGTACATCTTCCTCTTAAGGACTCCATTGATCGTCTTGGGGACTCGAAGTTGACAGCTACAAGTCGTTTTTTAAATCTTGAAGGGAAACTGAATAAAAGCCCTGATTTAAAACGTACTTATCAAGATTTTATAACAGAATATGAAAAACTCGGTCACATGACCCTATCTAAGAATCAAAATGATACTTCTGGATATTTTTTACCGCACCACTGTGTGCTTAAATTAAGCTCCACTACAACTAAACTACGGGTCGTTTTCGATGCTTCCTGTAAATCTGACTCAGGTTTTTCTTTACGATTTACTTATGGTCGGACCTAATGTCCAAAACAGTCTTTTTTCAATTCTCTTACGATATCGTATACATCCTGTAGTTCTCAGTGGTGACATTGAAAAAATGTATCGACAGGTCTATGTAGCCCCTGAATATCGTAAACTTCAGAGAATTCTTTGGCGTGCTAATATTAATGAGCCGATTTTAACTTACGATTTGTCCACCGTTACATACGGTACAGCCTCTGCTGCATTTCTGGCTACTAGATCTTTGCAGGAAGTAGGTAAAATACATGCTAAAGACTGTCCAAAGATTTCTAACATAATACAGCGTGATTTTTACGTTGATGACCTTTTAACCGGCGCACAAACAGTCGATGAACTTAGACAAATTAAAGAAGACATCCATGATCTTCTTATGAAGTATGGATTTCCACTTAGAAAATGGGCTTCAAATGAGCCAACCTTAACTTCTGATTCCTCAATACATTCGATTTCTTTTGATACAGATATTCCTTCTAAAACCTTGGGCCTTTTATGGAATCACATTTCTGACACGCTAGAATATAAAATAGGTCCTATTGAATCTAGCACTCGCGTAACAAAACGTACAATTTTATCATCAATTTCCCAGATTTTTGACCCTCTTGGTCTACTTTCTCCTGTCACAATCTCGGAAAAAATCATCTTGCACCAGCTGTGGAAGCTTAAAATATCATGGGATGAATCGATTCCAATGGATCTTTTCACAATCTGGTCATCTTACAGGACACAACTTGTGGAATTGAATAATGTTAAAATACCAAGACTAACTCTTTGCGGTAATCCTATTGAGCTGCAATTACATGGCTTCTCTGATGCTGCGGAGCCAGGTTATGGTGCCTGCGTGTACCTTTGTTCAAAGGATTCGTTAGGCAATTTTTCGTCTAAACTACTCTGTGCAAAAACTAGAGTCTCTCCACTTAAAGAATTGACTATTCCTAGGCTCGAGCTTTGTGCAGCATTACTCTTAGCAGAACTAGCTAAAACTGTGTTAGCTTCAATACCCTCTACTTTGGACTCTAAGCACTACTGGTGTGACTCTACAATAGTACTTGCCTGGATTAGATCATCTCCTCATCGTCTAAAGACATTTATTGCTAATCAAATAGCTCAAATTCAATCCATAACTAATATTGATGAATGGAGATATATTAGAACCGCAGACAATCCAGCTGATCTACTTACTAGAGGAATTCCACCTTTAAGCTTGTTAAATTCGACTTTATGGTTTCATGGACCTTCTTGGCTGACTGAAGATAAGTGGCCAACCGACATAGTAGATTTATCAAACATTGATACTCCTGAATTACGAAATGTCACTTCTTTTCATGTGTCCATCGAAAAACATACCAATAATAACTTACTTACTTTAATTGACAAATTTTCTAATCTAACTAAACTGGTTCGTACTTTTGCCTTTGTGCTACGCTTTAAAAACATCCTTAAATTAAAATCTAAATCTGACTTTTTTAATAGAGAGCTTTCAACTCTGGAAATTGAGAATTCTTTGAATACACTTGTCAGCTTGGTACAAGCTTCAACATTTTCTGAAGAATTTAAAGCACTGAAGAATAATAATAAGGTCTCTAATAAATCCAAACTCCTTACCTTGAATCCCTTCTTTGACCACACTCTTAATCTTATTCGAGTTGGGGGTCGTTGCAACAATCTGATTATGAATATCAAAAGAAACACCCTATAGTTTTACCCCCTAAACATAGACTTTCACTTTTGATCGCACATTCTGAACATATTAAGCTACTTCATGCTGGTCCACAACTTACATTGGCATCACTTCGTGAAAGCTTCTGGCCAATCAATGGCAGGAACTTAATTAAAAAGGTTTACCATGACTGTTTAACTTGTTTTCGCTTTGTTGCAAAATCGACAAAGTACCTTATGGGTAATTTACCCAAGACACGAATTACACCCTCTAGACCCTTTTCTGTATCCGGTGTTGACTACGCAGGGCCCTTCTGCCTTAGGGATCGCAAAGGACGTAATTTTAGAACTAACAAGGCATACATAGCATTGTTTGTGTGTTTTGCTACCAAGGCTATTTACCTAGAGCTAGTAAGTGATCTTACTAGCTAATGTTTCTTAGCCGCTTTGTACAGATTCATGTCACGAAGAGGCAAGTGCATACAAATTTATTCTGATCAAGGGACAACATTTGTGGGTGCATTAAATGAATTAAATGCGTTTCTCAAAGAACACTCTTCTACTATTTCGGATAAATTAGCAAATCAAGGTATACAATGGAATTTTATACCGCCTCGCGCTCCACACTTTGGTGGGCTTTGGGAGTCCAGCGTTAAATCGGTAAAGTTTCATCTTAAGCGTGTAGTTGGTAGTTTATCATTAACTTTTAAAGATTTTTCTACAATAATTACTCAAATAGAAGCCTGTTTAAACTCCAGACCCTTATATCCTCTTTCTGATAATCCGAATGATCCAAATCCTCTCACTCCTGCGCACTTTCTTATTGGTGAACCATTGACGACGTGCCCACAAGTTGATCTACTGGGAGTAGCAGAGAACAGACTATCAAAATACCAACATAGGCAACAAATGGTGCAACATTTTTGGTCTCGTTGGGTCAAGGAATGCATTGCAGAACTCCAGATACGTACGAAATGGAAGCAGAATTACCCGCAGCTCCTGAAACTAGGCGTTCTTGTGCTCATCATGGAGGATGGATTACCACCATTAAAATGGCGAACTGGCCGAGTGGTACAAATATTTCCTGGAGGAGATGCTATTGTCCGAACAGTATTAGTGAGGACTGCTGCTGGCGAGTATAAGCGTCCAGTTACGAAGATTGCTGTCCTGCCTATTTATGATTTTTAAAGCCTGGAGGCTTTCAAGAGGGGCGATATGTCTGGTTGTCTGGTCGACAGTTATTTTTGTAAACGCTTGGCAATACCGTCGTTCGTTTTCTGTTAGTCCCTTTCTTAATTCAGAGGACAATCTTTTTTGTTTGATAGTTTTTGCTGTATCTCTATCTAAAATAAAGTGGGGAAGGAGGTATTTAAAGGTTTCCGTAAAGAACACCCTCTATTTTAGAAATGGCTTAGTCGACCTTAACCCAATTATGTTCTTTAAAAAAAGTTTTGTTAGTTTCACATGTCGCCACCAGAGGGCTTTTTTGAACATTCCGACAGAAATGGTTTGGCATGATTTTTTTTTTTTAACTTGTAAACAATGTAGAAAAAGATGAAAGAATTCTCATGATTAAATATAGGCACGAAGGTAAAACTAACCACCGAGGTATAGATGAAACCATTAAATTCCTTAAAGCTAATTATTATTGGAAATCAATGAAAAGGGAAGTAAAAGACTATATTAATCAATGTGTACATTGCCAAAGAGCAAAGTATAATAGAAAACCCCCTGATTAACCCCTTGTTTTAACAGAAACCCCGAGCAAGCCATTTGAGATCATACATATTGACACCTTTATGCTAGGAAACACAAAGTTTTTAACATTTATTAACAAATTTTCGAAATTTGCTCAAGCATTGCCTTATCATGGAAATGCGTTATCACGTAGTGAGCAACTTGTAAAATTCTTTTCGTTTATAGGTGTACCTAAACTTATTATTTCTGACAATGATTCAGAATTTAAAAACGTAGTTGTAAAAGAATTATTAAAAGCCCATAACATCCAAATACATTTTATAACCCCTAACCATCATGAGTCTAATTCCCCAGTAGAACGTTTACATTCGACTCTTATAGAACATATACGCTTATTAAGACAAACGGACCCGAATAGTGACGTTTCAATTTTAATGCCTTATGCTATAATTGCTTATAATAGCACAATTCATTCAAGTACTCATTTCAGCCCCTTTGAACTAGTACATGGTTATACAGATAGTAGAGACCCAATAAATTTAGTAGCATCACATGTATATACTGAATATGTACATAGTCATAAAAATAAAACCCAATTATTATATGACAAAATCGCGAACGAATCAACCGCGTTAAAACAGAAAATAATCGATAAAGTTAATCAATCGAAAAACATAATTAAACCTCAAATAGGTGCTACTGTATATAAAAAGATCGATAAAAGATCTGGGAAAATTAAAAACCGTTATTTAGGACCTTTTAAAATCACACAGGTTTTAGAAAATAGCAAAATAGAAATTGAACACCCAAAAAATAAAAAGAAAGAAGTAGTTCATCTAAATGAGACTAAAATAGTCTCTGTAATTACAGATGGACCTGGACCCTCTACGTCTACGGGAACAGCGTCAAGTTCCACAACCTAAATAATAACCCCGGACTATTGACCTTCAAATTAGGCACAACACAACTAGTGACAGACCACTGGTCATTTATTCAGACCATAGACTTACAACTAATAATTGACGAGTTTAATTGCATAAAAAACTATATTAAAACACTTTCATCCCAATTAACTAGCAATAATGATTTCCACCAAGAATATTTTAATTCTTTAAATCCAATGTACAGTATGGAAAAACGTATTTTTACTTTGGTAAATCAAATATTTCCATACGCTTTTCATCAAAGACAAAAACGAGGTATTTTTAATCCATTAGGATCTTTTATAAAAAGTATAACAGGAAACTTAGATTAAGAAGATGCTAAAATAATTAATCAAAATATTCAAACATTAAAGGCTAACCAAAACAAATTAAAAGTATGTAGCGCGTAACTCGGTTCAAACCAATTTATTTCCAACCCGTGTGAGTCATACCTACTATCCAACCACAAAAAAAAATTACTAAGTCCAGACAAGCAAATTTTGTTTTAAAAGATTCAGAGATTTGGTGGCCGCCAGCTTTTAGACAGTGGAGAAGGTAGTGGGACAAATTTTAACAAGAGCGCCACTTGATTTAAATATTTTACACCAAACCCTGATATATTATGATGGTAATATAACCCCCCTTAATCAAGAAAATGACGACCTATATTTATGCTTGTACCTAGATCCTAAAAGCTGAAAATAATTTGGGAAAATCTCAAATAACAATCCATAGGTCCACCAGATTGATATAATCACCCAAGAATTTACATAGTCACTTCCATTTATATAAAAAAATTAAATTCCACTGAGATATTTAAATATAGATAATTATTCAAAATGTAATACTGTAGTAATTTTAAGTAAATAAAAAAAATGATAAAAGAATTAAGAGTTACTTGAGGTATGCTTAAGGCGAGGAAAGAAAAAAAAAACAAATCCGCACTGAACTACTGTTCAAGGGGAAAATCTAAAACGTGATCACGTGTTGTTTACAAGAAGTATATGTTTGGAGCCTAATTCACAATACCTCACTGGCCCTAAAATACCTTTTACAATCTCTAGTCAAGTCACATTAATCTAAATAAAACTTTTAAATAGTAAGGTTCGAATTTAAAAGCCTATTAATGGTATGTTTACAACAACAATACAACCTGTTAACCAACAACCAACATTATGACTAAATAGGTTATTTGTAGCAAATAGCCGATCCCTTACAAGGTGATCCAGGCTCAGTGTCAAAATCAATTATGTCGATGCTCGACTCAAATGAAAACCCTTAGGTTAATATTAATAGATTTAGCAAGAACCTCTTAACGTTTTTGTTTTACATAAAAGAAAATAAACCCATAAAATTCAAATTAATAAATCAACCCCCAACCCTAAATCAAACCGTTCAATAAGAAAAAGATAAAATAAAATGTGCAAAAACTTGCGTGTCCTCTAATCTCTTGTGTAATTTGGCTAAGGTAGCTTAACTCGACAGCTCTAGAACCAGTCAGCTACAACCAGGGTAACGACCACATGGGCAAGTCGATTTCAGGCAAGTTCCAATCCAAAATCGCAGAGCCACAGTACAATGCTCAGTCCAGGCTGTGTTGAGGCTCACTTCAGCCGGTTGCCAATAGTGTTGGGATGACCAGAAGAAACCAAAGAATAGGAAGAGACCAGAGAATAGAGGAGAGAATGAGAAAAAGGAGAGGCCTCTAAAATAGAGGACAAAAAAAATCAGTAAAATAAACACACAATCAATTCTATGGCAATTACCAACATGTTGCTACATACCTAAGGTGGTGAGCGAGGCCTAGAGTCTCATTTTGTGGTTAGAAAATTTCAAAACCCCATAAATGGTGTGGGAGCAGCCGACCAAATCCAAAAATATCAGGTCAATCCGAAATCCTCTCGGCTACAACTTCCCACTAGACGTTCATCAAATTAAACCCCAAAACTTGGGAGGAATATTTTTCCATTCAACCGAATTACCGGCAAGATAAACTTACATTTTTCCTTAAAACCACAAAATGTCGACTGTTCTTTCTGATAATGGGATGGCTACAGGCTGGACAAGGAACTGACAACTCACCAGACAGTTACAGGTGACACTAGCAATGAACTTGTCACTCTCTCTCTTCGACACGATCTGACCCTGCCTCTTGGTGCAAACTATGTGGAGCCTCACTCTATCAAAATAGAAATTCCGCAATACCACAGCAAAATGATACTGCTCGGATACTAAAATATGGAAAACTAACAAAATTTTCCCAACGGGGCTACGAAATTCCAATTTTCCTCTTACGTCGCTCTGTCTGATTTATGACGCTCCGTCATCCGCCAAATGGAAACCAAACTTTAATGGGAAACAGCAACACTGCCAAACCTCCACAACAACAAGTGTGTCAATAGTCATTACTGTCAATCACAGTCACTGTCAATCGGCTAGTAGGGTTCGAAACCAGATGTCAAGGCACGTTTATTTACTAAAACTTAACTTGAAGAATTGAAGGGAAATATAGCAAGCAAAACTGGGGAGGCCAATTTCAAATCAATAAGAATACCTTGCCCAACATGATTCCGTTATAGAAGAAAGTATTTGTAAGTTTTCCTACACTAACGGATCACCATCTAAAAGGTCTTATTTACTTCACTCATAGCGCAATCTGTGGTACAACAGCACCCTCTAGAAGTCCCTCCATACCCCAGACATATACCAGCCTCATAGAAACTCTTGACAAGCAAATCAAAGGTCAGAAAGTTCCCAACACCAGGTACATGAATAGGGACTAAGGAAACATAATACGACTAACTCCACAGAGGTGTGCTGACAGGATAGGGTAGGTAAATACATTCCTAAAAATAATCAAACCCCAAAAGCCAAAAAAAAATAAATTGCATTACTATCAAACCCCAAATTCCATGTATAAAACTGTAAATCACATAACCCTTTCAAGCCGATACCAAAACCCATAAACTTTTGCCCGAATTTATATGAAATCCCATGCTCCAGATGCTCTTAATCGAATCTCTTTGTTGGATAAAGCAATAAATAAGTTTAAAGATATGATTTCAAATATCACTCATAACGAACAAGTATTAAAGGCAAGAATTTTTCAAATAGAAGAGTCTATCAAAAGAAATGATCTTCATATTCTTAAACTACATGAATATTTAAGAATCTTTACCATAACAACCCAAATAACATCAACATATCAATCGATTATTAATGTTTTAGATAAAATCGAAGTAGCTTTGACATTCTCAAAAGTTAACATTTTACATAATTTAATAATAGATCCGGATGAACTATTGAAAAGAATAAAAGAAACAAATGAACATCTACACAACAATGACCGATTACCAGTATGGCGAATTCTGAAAACTTATTGACCTTAGAAAAGTTAAGAGAAGTTAAAAGTTTTGTAAAGGATTTCCAAATAACTTTTATTTTTGAACTACCACTAATTATATATTATTTATATACAGGGTGATTTTTATAAGAAGGTCATGCTTTTGGGGGATGATAGGGGACGTTCAAATATAACTTTTGATATAAGACACTATGGGTCGGAAATGCCTCAGAAGCAAAATACAGGTTTTTTAACCTGTTAAACTTTAACTGGGGGTTAAAGTTTTTAAAAAAATTAAGAAATTAATTTTTAGTTTTTTGACTGTTTAAGATATCGGTGTCAAATTTTCTCAATAAAGCTACCTAATAAAGATGCTTTAAATGTAAAAAGTAAATGTTTTAGTTTCAACCAGTGGCGTAGATCAGATAGGCATTAGAGTAATTTTTTAATAAAAAAATAGTACGCCACTGTTAATCAAAAATTTTAAGAGTTCTTGGTTTATTTAAGAGAAAAAAAGGTATCCCCATCTTTTTCCCAAAAAGCACCATTTTATCAGAATTTAAAAATAAATTACTTTAATAAAAACTAAGGAAAAAAAAATTATTGGATAACGTTAAAAAATACTAAATAATAAATAATAATAATTAATAATTAATTTAAAAGGTGCTCAAAGTGGCCGCCATTTTGTTGGATACAGAGCCTGCAGCGTAATGTTAAATTGTCGTGAATTTTCTGAATAACTTCACCCCTATCTTTAATTTCGGTATTTGGTCTTGCACGAACTCATCGGATTCGCCGAGTGTGCATATCCGCTAACTCAATGCCACGCAAATTGCAAAGAGGGACATGATAACAAAATAACTAATAGCTTTGACGGTTGCTAGGATATTTTTGACATACGAATCAAAACTTTGTTATAACGTCATCTTCCTGATTAATTTAAATAAGGTAGTTGTTCTGCCGTTGCTTTATTTTGAATGTTATGGAGCGATTTACGTGGAATGAATTGGCAGATATGCATTTAACCCTTGGTGAATCCAAAGGAAATGCTGTATTGGCTCGCGCGACTGAGTTGGCTTTATTGAGAAAATTTAACACCGGTATCTTAAACAGTCAAAAAACCAAAAATTAGTTTCTTAATTTTTTAAAAAACTTTAACCCCCTGTATTTTGCTTCTGAGGCATTTCCGACCCATAGTGTCTTCTATCAAAAGTTATATTTGAACGTCCCCTATCATCCCCCAAAAGCATGACCTTCTTATAAAAATCACCCTGTATATTTATTAACTAATTATATATATTATTCTTATTATATCACTATAAAAATATTTTCCAGTATTACAACCTAGTTGCATTACCAGTACCTAATAATCAATCCTTTCTTGTTAATCTACCTTATAAACAATATCTGTCACTAAGTGATGAACGGTACTTCTACAAAGACGAAAAATGCCTGGAAATCCAATCGAACCACTATCTATGTAAAGACACCCATGTTCGAATTATAGAGGACCACCCTCCATGTGCAGTGTAGCTACTCACCCTAAGGTCAACTGCCACCACTTGCCGACCCTTTTCAGTTCATCTGCATGACGTACACGCTACGCCGATCGTTGATGGTAAATGGGCAATAACTACCTCTACTAACATCGTTGCCAAAACCAAATGTGGCAAGCTATTTAAGGGTTCCTACCTATTGGAAGTCCCGCAAGAATGTATAGTTCTAGTCAACTCTATGGTATTCGAGCGTAGCCGATCGATAGTTCTAGCCGTGACACTGGTTTCGTGGCGTCAAAATTGAAGCCGAGATTTGGTGGCGCACGCCGTACAGTGGAACGACTAAGTGGATACTGCGGGACCTAATATTTTACATTTTACAAGATAATATATTTTTTTTATTATTACGTATTTTTAGGTATATGATAAATGTTTTAAATATTTTTTATTATTTATTTTATTGGAAAAATATACATAAACGGTGTTTCAAATTCGTCTACCCTCAAAATACGAAAATGGATAATTTACCCCAAAGTTGCACATTATTTACTTATAAAAGAATATGCCATACAAAAATATACACACAACCAAACTTATATGGAATCACCTTCTATAAATACGAAATATTTTAGTAAGATATTTTTTGTTGCAAGCAATAAAAAAGTACAAGTATTTACTCTCAAGGACAGGCAGATTAATAATAGATATCACTTGCAAGTCGCATCAAATTTATAATTTATTTATTTTTGAAAACTAAACAAGAATGCCATACATTGGGCTATCGGAAGTTCAGAGGGGAAGAATTATTGCTCTGGCAGAACAAGGTATGTCACAAAGGCAGATAGCTAGAACGGTGGGGGTTACACAAGGTGTTGTTTCAAAAACATATTCAAGATTTCTGGAATTGGGAACCTTAAAAAACAGACCAAGGAGAAGTCGTGAAAGAGCAACTACTGAAGGGCAGGATCATCTCATCCAGAGCTTCAAAGGCAACTTTTACAAGCTACGGGTGTGAGTGTTTCTGTCGAAACTATTAGAAGAAGACTTCGCGCTCGGGAATTATTTAGCAGAAGACAGTTAAGGGTTCCAGAACTTTCAAGGCAACATAAAATTGACCGTTTAAATTGGTGTTTGGAGCATGAAAATTGGGATATTGAAAATTGGAAAAATGTCTTATGTTCGGATGAAACCAGAATAGGACTACGATCCGATGACCGGCGGATTCGCATTTTAAGAGGTAGAGGGAGACAAGCTAGACTTCGTGCTGCCAAACCTATCCCGAAATATAAAGGAGGTACTGTAATGTTTTGGGGTGGAATTATGATTGGTGAAAGAACTCCTTTAATTTCAATTCGACAAACACTAACAGGTCAAAGGTATGTAGATTTGGTATTGCAACCTGTAGTTAGGCTCTGGCGAGGTGGTTTTGGCAATTTTTTTTTATTTATGCAAGATAATGCCCCTCCACATACCAGCAGAGTTGCAAAATGTTTCTTAGAAACGGAAGGTATTGCCGTTTTAGAGTGGCCTTCTTGCTCACCGGATCTTAATCCTATAAGCACTTATGGGATAAGATAAAAAAAAAGATTAGAGCTCGCCAGAATGCTCCTGGTAACACTGAGCAACTTATTCAAGCGGTTTTAGAGGAATGGACAAATGTTCCCCAAGAAGACATTGACAATTTGATAAATAGCATGCCTCGTCGAATTCGTGCTTGCATCGATGCTAGAGGTGACAATACTGATTATTAACATTTAATTTTAAATTAACTTTCTTGTTAAATTGTCATATTTAGAAAAATCATTTTTATAGAAATCTAAACTTTTTGTTTTTTGTTCTATTATTGTGAAAATTTTAATCAGTTTTATTATTTTTTTAATAAACTTGGTTTTGAAAAAGTGCCCTTTAATCCTCAATGACTATTTTTTTAAATAAATTCCATTTTGCGAAATTACTGGGTGATTCCATATAAGTTTGGTTGTGTGTATATATATATATATCTTATGTGGTTTGGAAGATTATTGAAAAAAAAAACAAATTTTCAATAACCTATTCTTGACACTTTTGTGGGTTATATTGGTTGCTATGGGCAAGTTTTTGCATTGCTGTATTACTTTTTCGTAAAAATGTTAATGCCGAAAACAAAATTACCTGACTAGATTGAAAAGTTGAATTTTTACTTTTACAGTAATTATTTAAAAGAATATTTGACATATGAACAATACATTGTTTAAATATTTGATTCCTATCATGCATTCTATGCATTCTAACCATCTTTTCTTTTGATCCGGGTCATTGGGAAAATGAAAAATGGTAACTCTCTCGGTATCTTCATAATTGCTTTTGCACCCAGAAATGCAGCAAGAGGAAGGCATTATTCTAAATAAAATTAAGATTGTAAAATGTAAGTTAAAAATAAAATTGTTAATTTACCCACCTAATTTAAATACCGAATTTTTATTCTTTTTAAAATTCAAAGTGAGTATCAAAATAGTTTGGTAGTTTAAAATTTTAAATGCGTAATCTTACTATAAACTACAATAATAACTGCAGTAAAATATTATTTCGAATCAACGCAAAATATGTGCCACAGCGCGGAATTTTTGCCATCGCGATGCAGTCGTCGCCTCGCATGATTTCGGCTTCTGTTGTGAGGTATCGATGGAAGCGGGGATAAGTGTCCAGGCTAGAATTATCGATCGGCTATGATTCGAGGCCTATGAAACTTCAGATCTAACTTACCAAAAAGTTGGTCTTTCATCCCTCAACTGGACGAAAGCTACTCAAGAAATGGCATCCCCTGTGTACCTCAACAGAACGGGTTTTTGGACAATTTTGATCTACGTATGTGCAATTTTTGGACTTTTGTATTTACTTTTCAAAAAGTGTTATATGAAAGTGGGTAAACCGAAACAATCAAATGCAAGTGCTCAAAATCAAAGTGTCTTTTAAAGTTTGATTTATTTTTATTATTATCTTAATTATTGTTTTATACTATTCGCTTATGTGTTTATTACATTTTAGGATAAGTTTATTTACTATTTTTATTGAATTTTATTTAGTTGATTGAATTCCTAATAAATTTTTATATTAACATTTTAATTTAGTAATTCAATTTAAAATCATACCCTTCAGGATATGCTTTCATTTTACAGGGGAGGAGTTAAACCCTCTGAATATAATAATTACATTGTTATATTTTGCTTAGGTTAGTTTATGCCACATAATCACTTTAAACTTATAAATAAAGGAACAATTAAATTTTAGCAGTCATTTTTGTAACTGTAATTGCAGATAGTTGAAATAATTTTTTTTTTAATTTTGTTTTTTGAACCCAGAACAAAACTGCAGGTGTTTTTTTTACCCATACGCTCGCAGTGAGATATGTCGTTTTTATTTAGGTCAATTTTTAGCCGTTCACTAAATATTTGTACATCCGATTCGAGATATTTGTTACGTTTTTGCATCCCGTGAATTATAAGGCATTCCGCATTGTATTTAAGCTGCATATTGCGCAGCTTATTTTCTTGTCATTCTGCGTTGACTTTTAGATTGTTAATGTCCAAATTTAGACTTTGCAGAGATGCATTGATCCCCCTTTGGAATTTGTCAATCTGGGCCTCAAGTAGGCTGAAGCGTTCATCCTCCTGGCTTGGCGCATCTGAAATTTCCGCGCAGAATTGCGCAATTCTGCGCGAATTGGCTTGCGCACACAAAACTTACACTTTAAATATTATGAAAAAGCTTAAATTTCTTGGAACTGTCTAGCACGCGTCTATTTACTACAAAGCGCCATCTACCCTGCCCTATAATATTAAGTTTTTAAACCTAATAAGTTTTTAAACTGTCACCTTGTATCTTTTGGGTTTAACGTGGTGAAAAAACAACGGAATCCGTCCGGCAGGGTGTGGACAATTTGTATTATAGGTATATGACTGCTGACTCGGGCATGATGGACGGAAATCCGTTGTGATGCACAATAAAAAATAACTGACAGAACAATAATTGGACGTAATTTGTTTACTTCAAATTGCCAGTCTAATCTATTTTTAGTCTCCGTATATCAGTTAAATACATTAAATGAAAAAAGTGAAAGCAAACACATTGCACGTATTGTTCGAACATTATTTATAAAATCATAACATGAGAGATATCTATATTTATTTATTTTTTCTGTATCATTTAATAATGCAGACAACAATAGATGTCCTGAGGATGACTTAATTAAGATCGAAACGTCATAATATCAAAAAAAGTTTTTTAAGGACGAACAAACATTGGTGGTAATTAAATTCTAGAATATAGAAAGATTTCATCATTACATGCCAAAAACTATGTTTATAAAACTAGAGTTAAATAGAAATTAAAAAACTATGGTATTAAACTTACCTATATGTAATAAAAGCAAAAACCAAAGCTACCAGAGACAAGCTACTTCCTAAAACTATAAGCAATGATATGACGCTCTCCTCTGTTATCGAGGGTGGCATTCCAGTTCTGTTTGCCAGAATTAAGCCATGAAGCCTGGCAGCATAAAGGGTATCCATTTTAAACCTAAAAAAAGAATAAATAATTTTACAAAACAACATTTAATTTTATCTTCGCAGCTCGTTAAAGTAAATATAGAGATCGCATCTCTCGCAGTGAAACCTTTTAATTATATTGGGGTAAACTAACATAAAGAAAGTTTAGGCTAATGAAAGGAAAATATTAGGTGAACGCGGTGTTTTAAATCTAAATAGTGTCTTAGCCTAGCTTTAACGGAATGAGTTTTCATTTAATATGATACTGTGATTTTAGGGTTAGAATTCTGGGGTGATGTAGTTTGATTACTAAAGTAATATTTTATCAATTTGAAATCTTATAGTCCTTATACGACAACTATATATAAACCAGGAGGAGATTAACATGATTAATCAGCATAAAAATCATCTATTATTCTTTTTGGTAACAATAAAAATCAAGTAACAGAATTATCTGACACTATTAATATTCAAATAAATGATACCTGTCTGCCAGTAGTTACTGAAGCGAAGATTTTAGGAATATTTTTTGATAATGCCGTCTTGTTTCAAACTCACGTTAAACAAAAACTTGGTATAGCATATATGCGTTTAAGAAAAATGAACTACTTAAAAAAATATTTGCCACCAAAAACTAAATATTATCTATGCAATTCTCTTGTTTTATCAATGTTCGACTATGAAGATATCGTTTATAACAACTCTCTTACATTAGGTAGTCATTAGGTAGTTAATTCGATTTTATCAATGTTTAATAAAAGCAAATATATTTTTTTGTTTATATACCGAGTAATAAAAAGTGGAAATCCATCATATCTTTTAGCTATTTTGCAATACAGATGTGGAATAGTCTTCCACATGACGTAAAACAAATGTCGCCTAACCTCTACAACGACTTTATTCGTGTCTTCTGGTGGAGCAAAGGAGATAAATAAATAAATAAATAATGGCTTTATTTGTACTTTTCAATAGTGTACATAGGCGAAGTCTAGCCAAAGGCTAATCTACTTAACCTATTTAAAAAATGTAAGCAAAATTATTTTAGATAGCATAACAGAAAGAAAAAAAAATACATTTGTAATGGTAACACTTATATTAATATAAAAATAAACAGATATACACCCATTGGTCCATAAAAATCAAAAAATTATAAATTAAGAAATACCCACTGACAATTTAGCTATTCTGTTTTGTTAAAAAAATGCAGCTTTAGTTTTTTCTTGAAACCCGCTACTGACATTTCTTTTATAGGATTCGGAACAAGGTCATTGTAAATTGCCACAGCATTATACAGAAAACTACGACGAAAGAAGGCTGTTCGATATCTAGGAATTGACAACTTATTTATAAATCTCAGATTTGCTTCATGTAAATTTTTTCGAAAAGTAAGTTTTTTGCGGAGGTAGGGAGGAGTAGACGACGCTAGCAGTCTATGCGCAAAAACCGCCAATTGCAAAGAGAATAGATTTTCCACGCGCAGCCAACTAAGTTCACATAGCCTTGCAGAGACTCTATCATACTTTGTCAGTCCATAAATAAATCTGCAGCATTGATTTTGCAGCTTTTGGAAACGGTACGCAGTGATTTTGTCTAAACATGGAAAATAAACAATATTGCAGTAATTCATAATAGGTAATACTAAAGACTCACGCAGTTTTTTCCTTACCTTAAAATTAATTATATTTCTGTTTACATACAATGGCTTTAAAGAATAATATGACTTTTTAGTAACATTAGAAATGTGTAACTTAAAGCGCAATTCATCATCCAAAAGCAATCCAAGATTTTTTGCACATTTAACCATACTTAGCTGATTACCTCCCACAAAAACCGTCCAATGTAAATCTTTTTTTTGTTCTTAGAAGTAAAGCACATAATACAACACTTTGAAGGATTGAGTTTTAAATTATTTTGAAAGGAAAAGAAGGAAATTCTAGAAAGATCGTCGTTTATTTTATTTGATGCCTCTAATACAGACTCAGCTTTAAAAGAATGATAAATTTGCATATCATCCGCGAACCCCTGGATCTGGCAGTATTTTACAACTTTAAACAAATCAGAAACATACATCAGAAATAAAAGAGGTCCCAATACAGATCCCCGAGGTACTCCAGATGTTATATATTTGAAAAAGTCTGATCTTCCAAGAACACCATTTGCCTTCTGTTGGATAAGTAGGATTTAAAAAACATTTGGAAGCATTATCAAAGCCATAATAAGCCAATTTTTCCAAAAGCAAATGATGATCTAAGGTGTCAAATGCTTTGGAAAAATCAAGCATTATAAGTGCTGTGGAGTCACCTTTATCTATTGCAGAAATTATCTCTTGGGTAACGTTTAGTAAGACAGATGTCGTGCTATGTTGTTTTCTAAACCCAGATTGCCTATGCGGAATAATAATATTGGAGGTGAGAAAGTCATAAATTTGCGGCTGTATAAACTTTTCGAAACTTTAGCGATGACCGGGATAATTGAAATTGATCTAAGGTCGCTGCAATTAGTTGGATTATTAATTTTAGCCAAAGGTGTTAAGAGAGAAATTTTCCACATACCTGGGAAATACCCAGCTTCTAGGCAACAGTTTATAATATGCGTAATATGTGGAGATAGCTTTGGAATACAGTGTTGCAACATTAACGCTGATATTGAATCACAACCGTGTGCATTTGATTTTAGGCTTAAGACTATTTTAGAAATTTCCTCAACTTTGGCTAATCGAAATGAAAAATTTAGATCATGCTTAAACTGTTTGTTCTGAAGATTAGCAACTTCTTCGGGGCAACTACCTAACGGGCTATAAATTGAAACAAAATAGTCATTAATTTTGTTTGGATCTCGGAGATTTAAAGGCATAGAACGATTAGAGACATTTTTTAGACTTAGATTATTAATAGCTCTCCATAATTGTTTACTATCTCTGATGTTCTGATGAAATTGCAGATAATTTCTTTTTTCTCGCCTAATCATTCCCACCACAAGATTACGCATCTGTCTATAATATGCCCAATCCGTCAAATTTTTAGATTTTTTAAAACTTAACAATGCGTTATTTTTTTCTTTTATAAAAAGCTGCACATTTGCAGTTATCCACGGGGTATAAGGCTTAGAAATTTTCGACGTCGTAAAGGGTGCATGTCTATCAAATAATGAGCAAATATTACTAGTAAGATAGTGAATTTTTTCGTATAGATTATTGATATAGTACACATTATCCCACACAATTTCATTCAGGTCCTTATAAAAATCATTTTTATTAAAATGCTTAAAATTTCGATAGAGTTTCGTTTTTATCTCCCTACTCCGTGCCGCAATCTCGATACTACAGAATATAGCTTAATGGTCACGAATTAGATCAGTGTTAAGTACTGCTGTACTTGTAACATTTGAGGGTTTATTAAAATCGATAACATCAATGAGGGTTTGTGCCATAGCAGCAATACGAGTAGGCTCATTTATAATACGAGTAGGATAATTTAAACTTATTTATTGTAAGCATGTTGATATATTTGTATTGCATATACTTTAGTCGTTTAAAAAAGCTCCTCATAATTTAAATTATTTTTTACATTATTTATTTATGTTGTTTTTAATGTTCGCCTGCCTTATGCATATCTCGAATTTTCACTAATAATTGAAATTTACTTTCCCCATACTATTTCGTTGGCTACAAGGATTATTTACACTCTAAATAATTAATGATACATGAATTTGGTAAAAAGAGCCTTTGACAATAATCGATAGTACATGAAAGCTTACATCCCTCAAGTAATAATATATTGAAACTAAACTTCTGTGGATTCGGAATGGATTAAAAAAAAACTCTCACTGCCTTAAATTTTTAAAAGTTATCTTTTTTTACTGTTGGCTGGGCAAGCTTCTAGATTTTCTTATTGGATCTTCTTTTTCTTAAGAAGTTGCAAAAACATTTCTAAAGAGCTTTCATTTAACATTATAAAGTTGTAGTGGCTGGGGCTTAAAAGGTACATTATTTTGTTTCTCTCTTCCTAATATAAATATTGTTTTTAGTATCTTTTCTAATATAGTTGCTTCTACCATTATTCTATTTTGCGATTTATTTATCAAAGGTACAGCCGAATGATAATGAAAGTCTTACGAAATATCTGATCCTCTCTTTCTATTTAAACGTTTGTTTTGGTTATTTAATAATTTTTTATATTCATATTTTATCAGAAAATACTACACTCTACATCATTATATCACACTCTATATCATTATTCGTCTTTCATAAGAGCTGAGAATCGATAGGTTGCCAAAAATTCCAACATTTAAACTTACCATATTACTTTTTAGCATAAATATCGAATATTAACAACCGCTCTTAGAACATGGCACCACTGCCCATTTATGGTTTTTATAATGAAACCTTAGAAAAGAATGCTTACATAAGTTCTTCTGCATTTCTCTTGTGCTAATATTAAGAAAGTTTAGGCCAAAGTATTACTTGCACAAATAACCAATTTCGCCTGCTTCAGATATACGATACGACTTAAGACAGTATAATTTCATTAAAAATCTTAAATGGTTTTATAATGCCTGAATACAAAAACTGGTAACGGAAATAGCGATACAAATCTATTATTGCATAAATGTCAATACCTAAGCATATTTTCTGGTCTAAGCTTTAGGAGTAAAATTAATAATTGTACTAAAATAGATGATACCAGTACATAGACCATGTATTGTCTAACAATCCAGTTTCAGACTACGGAGAAACGGTAAGGAAAACCTATTTTTTTTTTTTTTTTTTTTTATAGTAAACACAAGCACAAGAGATAAGTCCTATGTCACTCTTGGAGTCGTGCTTGCGCGAAGATATTTGTGGGCATTTATCTTGAATCGCTGTAGGTTGTATGCGTCGGGAAATATGTGAGATAGAAGCCCGTTCCACAAAGAAGATGTTCTCCAGATGAATGAGTCCCGATACAGCGACGTCCTTGGGGTAGGCAGGTGGACTCGATTTTGATAAGCCGCAACTGCTAGACGCGTTCTTCTTGCCGGAACAGCCCTGGGTAGAATCAGGTCTGCCAGCTCAGAGAAGTACTTACCGTGATAATAACGGTAGAATAAACAGAGATCAGCCACCTTTCTCCTGTGCTCCAGACTATCCAGACTCTTTGTCAGTTCCGGTTTGTTGATAAGACGAATAGCTCTCTTCTGTATAGAATCCAGCAGGTTTAAACTATGCTTGGGTGCAGAGCTCCAGACATGCGAGCAATACTCGAGGGAAGGGCGTATTTGAGCCTTATAAAGAGTCAGCAGCTGTTCGGGTGTATACAGTTTTTTCGTTTTGAAAAGCACTTCGAGTTTTTTGGAAGCCGCCCTGGTGACCTCCGCAACGTGGTCATGCCAGGACAGACTGATGGTGACCTCGACTCCTAGAAGATGTAAAGATGATTCCATTGACAATGTTTTCCCTGCCATAACCAGCTCCGGGCCACCGAGGTTAGTCTTCATCGTAAATACTGCAGCCTGCGTTTTTTTAGCGTTAAAATTGACCCGATTGATACCACCCCACTCCAAGATTGCTCTAATATAGTTGTTTGTTGAAGCTACTTGTTGCTGTCTAAGATTCTGAGAAGTTGCGGCTGTCGTTGGTTTGGCGGACTTAAATGTGGAAATAAGTGTGCTATCGTCCGCAAAGCTGTAGATTGGATTGACAGTGGTTCCTAGCAAATCATTGATATATATCAAGAAAAGGGTGGGGGATAGAATGCACCCTTGAGGGACTCCAGCGTTAATGTTAAATTTGTCGGAGAGGTATCCATCGACGGCTACTTGGATTGTTCGTTGTTCAAGAAAACTTTTGATCCAATTCAATAATGAGTTTTGTATGCCGATTGAGGAGAGCTTGGTTAGTAGTCCCTTATGCCACACTCTGTCAAATGCCTTGGAAATGTCAAGAGCGACTGAGCGGGACTCGCCGTGCTTCTCCATGGCCTCCGTCCACAAGTGTGTGACGTAAGCCAGAAGATCGCCGGTGGATCTAAGCATTCGGAAGCCGTATTGATGATCGCTGATTAGTCCAGATGATTCCAGATATCTTAACAGTTGTTGGTTGACTACTAGTGCAATCGGGCGGTAATTGAAGGGCATCGTCTTCTTACCCTTTTTGGGTACAGCTTGCACTCGAGCAGTTTTCCAGCTTGTTGGAAATTGGCCCTGCTTATACGATACCGTGAACAATCTACATAAGGGAGGAGTCAATTCGTCTGCACAACGTTTTAGTATTAGGGCTGGAATTCCATCGGGTCCAGAAGCTTTGTTGGTGTCTACGCTTTTAAGAATTTTATTTATAATCCGTTGAGGAAACGAAATTTCTCCCATCGATGAATTCACCCTTGGCAAATATGGCGGTGTTTTGCCTTGCGAGTGCAGAGTAGAATTGGACGCGAAGAGTTTACCCGGTAAGTTGGCTTTTTCCCTTGCTGTTACCGCGATAGAACCATCATCTGCTGTTAGGGGTGGCAAGGCCGACTTAGCAAATCCTTGAATAACGGTTTTCGATACCGACCAGAAAGATCTTGTTCCATTTGGGCAGTTTAGCAGTTTGTTTTTGATCCTGTTGTTGTGACTCTCTTTGCATTCATCAATAATTCGCTTGCAGCTATTTCTGGAGGCTAAAAAGTTCCTCCGATTTTCGATGGAAGGATGTTGACGCCATTTACGATATGCTGCGTTTTTAGTGTTTACTGCCTTTTTGCAATTCAGGTTGAACCATTGCTTGTTGAAATGTGTGAAAAAGGGATATAAGCTTCTATTCCTGCCAAGATCGTCTCTGTAATTTGGTTTGCACATTCTGAGATGTTATTGGTTCTAAAGCAGACTTCTTTCCAAGCGAATTAACGATACAATTCTCGAAGATGGTTCCACTCTGCTGATTTATAGTACCATATCTTCCGCGGCATCGGAGGATCCTGCGTTTTAACCTCCAACTGGCAAGAGACTGTTATCAATTTGTGGTCCGATGTTCCTAGGGGGGCATGTACTGATACAGTGTACGAGTCAGGGTCTGAAGCCAAGACCAGATCTAGGAGACTCGCGAACTCGCCGTCTCGATCGGGGATTCTGGTAGGTTCCTCCACAAGCTGCGTAAGCCCGCATATGGTGGCAAATAGCTCAGCTTCTCGTCCTTCATCGTCGTTCTTGTTGCAGAAGCGCAGCCAGTTGATATTGTGAACGTTAAAATCACCCATGACGATGATTTCTGCGCTTGGGTAGTCAATTTGCAGATGGTTAATGCAATTAACCAGGTTCAAAAAGAGCCGTCTATATTGGGTGTCGCTTGGTGGTCTGTAGAAACAGCAGATAAATTTCGTGGCACCACTGGCTATTATTTTGAACCACATGACGTCAAAGTCCGCAGGTTCAAGCGTTTCCTGCCGCTGGCAACTCAAATCGTTCTTGACAAATACTGCCAATCCAAAGTTTAGTCGAAATCGGGTGTGTAGATCGTATCCAGGATAAATGAGGTGAACATTTGTTGTTGAAGGTTTTACCTTTGTTTCTGCCAATGCCAGAATGTGAGGCTTATTTGATTGCAGGTGTTGGTGTACTGCATTAATATTGGTGTTTAGGCCTCTGATGTTGCAGAAATTGATTTTTAGGCTTTTTGATCCGTATGATGGACCCCCCCGACCAGCCTCCGCCCGGAGATCCGAATGGGAGGCGAGTTTACCTCCAGAAAGTTTTGGTCGTGAGGGCGCCATCATGCATTTATTTTTCTTCTCCATTTCCCCTTTGGAAACCGGACACATCGACATGGCGGCGAAACGTGAGTTCCATGGAACCACTTCACGCCGCCTAAGTCCTATGTGATGGTATTGAACCGGGCGATGCAAGTGGACAACATCTACCACCAAAGGGGTTGCTCTTTTAGTCGCCTCTTACGATAGGCAGAGCATACCGGAGGGCTATTCTACCCCGGCCCTCCCCGGGGAAAAAAGAAAAATTATAAATTGTAAGACGTGAATTTATTTAACTTATTATATTTTATCTGGTTTTTGTCGCTCATCAAAAATTAATAAAAAAAGGCAACGATAACCGATGGAAATGTTAAGGGCTGACATGTAAAGATAAGGACGATCTGTGAGAATCTTTAAGTTTTATGATTTTAAGAGGTTTTTCGAAGATAACAAAATAAACAGAAATAGCACTTACTAGTACTTATGCGGGTAAAAAGGTCACTTCGGAGAAAGTTATAATGTGTGGGAATGTTGGTATTTACAATTTCTCAAAAACATAGGCGATGACAGATGTTTACCAGGATTCTTTTAAGGGATATTTCTAATATGATCCTTTTTAGAATTTAGTTCGACGGTAATTTTACTTGAAAACAGTCGCGCAGTAGTGCCCACTTGTTCTCCCGTAACTTTTCTCTAGTGTTAGTGCCTTTATTGAACTATCAAACCTGTCAAATTACAAAGATGAGAGTTTTCACTGAGCATTGTTTTATCTTACGTTTTTCTCACTATTTAAATCATTATCAGTATAAAGGACGTAATATTTAAATATCATCCGCATCCTTCCGTGCTAGGTGTAGTGACCTGATACCGTGGTACGTAAAACAACGCTAGCTAGTGTAAGTAGGTGTGTGGCACTAGTGCAACCCAGAGTGTTGTGGCACCTGGGATTATTTTGTAGACTGTAATTATTCATTACATCAGTGTGTTGTTTTGTGGAGTGCTTGCTAGCACTTGTTGGACACGTGTTCGTCTTTAACATGAGTCAGCGAGGCTGCAGAGACCCTAAAGTACCGCCAACAGACTGTTGAGTATGGTAAACACGGAATCCAGCTGTTGGACACGTGTTCGTCTTTAACATGAGTCAGCGAGGCTTCAGGGACCCGGAAGTACCAATAATAAATAACGAGATAAGGATTGGAATAAGAGAGCTTGGCGGGGATTTTAGTTTTTAGTTAATCGTTCGGGTCGAAGGGATTTGGTCGATATTATAACCTTTTTTTTATAATTAAGGATTTTGTTTAAAAAGTATCTATAATTTTGTTTGAAAATAGATTTAAGTTTGAACCCCGAAAGACTTTCATTAAAAGCATGGTCTAATCCTACATTTGGTGTCAGAAATATTAGAAAATTTGAAAATGTGAAAAACGATTTGCGCGCAGTGTTTTGTGAAGTTAAAGATTAAATAAAGTGTTGTGATAGTGTAGCGGAATTATCATGGATAGAGACAGCAGTAGTTCTCGTTCGTACACACCAGCGATTCCAGTGGATCACAGCTCGAAAGAGCCTCAGTTAGTTGGTGGTGTTGAGGTACAAGAACAACTGAAGTATTTATGTGAAGAAGTAAAAAAATTAAAACAAGCTTCCGAGAATAAGGTATGCGAAGATAAATTATTAAGTTGGGAAAATATTGCATGTTTTGATCCATCCCAAAGAGATATATCCGTAAATAAATGGGTCAGGTTGATTGAGCAAAGGGCATATTTCCAAAAATGGGATGATGTAACAACATCTCGTTTTGCTATAGAAAGACTTGTTGGACGGGCAAGGGACTGGTATATAGACTCCGATATATCTTTTCGCGGATGGCAAGATCTTAAAAAGAACTTACAAACGGTTTTTGATGTCGACTCTAAGGCAATAGGTGAACTGTTTGCGTCCAAATATTTGAATCAAAAACCTAATGTTCAAGCATCAACTAGTTCGCAGTTTAAAATATTGTGTTTTTTGTGTAATCAACCGGGACATAAAAAAATTTATTGTCCCAGTAAGCGATTTGAGTCGATCAATGGTATATCAAATAAAAATTATTAGGTATTAAAGTATTTATGTAAATATTATTATTATTATTATTTGATTGTGGACTAAGAGTCAGAAGAATAGTGGTTATGGACCAAGGTATACAATTTGAAGTTATGTAAGGGAAGGTGGCTATGTGCCAGTAAATAAAAAAAACCTGCTCTAATGATTAGAAGTGCATGGTTGTAAAACCAAAAGTCAGATAGTGATTACGGGCCAATGTATTAACAGTTTAATTTTGAAAAGGGTCAATATGGCCACTTACATAATAATGTATTAGTTGAAGAGAGAATAAGTATTCTTTGTTCATAGTGATAAAACGTATTATGTGCATAGGTATACGTAGGTATACGTACCTAGATACAGATTAATATACTGGCTCTAACCAGGTTTTTGTTTGGATAAGGATAATAAGTTGGCGCAAGCGCAAGGTTGTTATAAAAATTAATATTTCTTCTAATTAGAAGGAAAATTGATTAGTAGTAAACTGTTATGTGGTATTAGAAGTTTGTTTTTTTAAATCTTAGGTTGTCTGACGTGTCTTCGGAAGAAGATCTATAGTTTTGAGGGCAAAACTAGTTCAGGTTGACCGAATGTTGGACACGTGTTCGTCTTTAACATGAGTCAGCGAGACTGCAGAGACCCGGAAGTACGAATAATAAATAACGAGATATGGATTGGAATAAGAGAGCTTGGCGGGGATTTTAGTTTTTAGTTAATCGTTCGGGTCGAAGGGATTTGGTCGATATTATAACCTTTTTTATAATTAAGGATTTTCTTTAAAAAGTATCTATAATTTTGTTTGAAAATAGATTTAAGTTTGAACCCCAAAAGACTTTCATTAAAAGCATGGTCTAATCCTACACACTATCCCATCAACTCAATTTCTAATGCTGGACATCAGGTTTTGTTCTGCCTGGATTGGAGAACAACTCTTTAACAAGGTCTACTGATGTCTATAATTTGAAGGATGTTAGTCTTATTGATAGTTTTATGGTATTGTGTACAGGTGCTATAAACCTGAAATGGCCTTGTGTAAACGTATGTTACTTTATTTAACAATCACAATAACTAGGGTAAAATTTACTTTACTTTTACTTTTTAGGTATGTAGTATCGTATCATCTCATATCAATGATCTCGAATCCTGACGTAAGCAATATATATATCATTCTGTCTTCTTACACGTTCCAAATATACACCACAAGTTACTGTAAGTACATTTATCGTTTTGCTACTGTTTAAAAGTTTACTGTTTACAAGTTTATTGTTGTAATACATCCTGACAAGATGTTGTACATATATTAAAATTAAATAAAAATAACTGGAAGTATTATAATACGCCTTCTCAAGAATTTAGGGCCTGACAAAATAAAACATGGTTGATTCAACTCATAAAATACCCAGTGGCATGAACAATTTTATATATACATGATCATAAAACACTAAACATACAAATATAAAAAAAATACTAAGCGAAACGGAAGCGCCCGCCACTCAATACTTCAATATTAGTCAATGCTTTTAGATAAAACCAAATACCATGTGGGATCTCCATAGCGGTAAGTGTAGCAAACAGTTAGGTGTGGTTAAATCGACATACTTCAAAACTTTTTTATTTGTCTCTCAAGATACAGAGTTATATTTACAACACAATAATAATTTAAAAAAATATGACAAATAAGGACCACCTTGCAATTACATAACTGATCCACAAAACTCGTTTGAATACAAACTTGTGTGAAGTAGCCGTGCACTCTATAATACTAGGAGGTATACTTTAAATATAAAATATTAGAACCGGGTTAACACATAAAATAAAATTAAATATAATTCTAACATATATAAGTGTAAGTTAGAAAGAAAACTTATACAACCTTAAAGTAAGAGGCGCGAAAGGGAGCAAGAAAAACCGAAAAAGTATGCAAAAGGAAAGAAAACAATACCCAGGACCAGGCAAAAACAAAGTAATAAAATGTAAATTTCAATTGTTAGTGGAAATGCAAGATATGCATAAGGCAGGCGAACATTAACAACAACAAATAATAAATAATGTAAAAAATTATTTAAATTAAACGACCAAAGTATTGTAATATATAAATAAGGATATTTGGTAGTTAATATATTGGTTAATGTGGAAATTAGTATTTTAGCTGTAGTCAGTAATAATTAGTAGTTCATTGGTTTCTAGGCAAGTTTTGCTAGCGTAGGTACTATTTAACTTGGGTAATTGTGTTATAGAAATATGGTGTAATCGATATAATAATTGCTTTTAATAAATCAGATCAGCTTTTTACATTACACAAAGATATGGTTGTTTTATTGGTCCTTTTAGGACGATCCCCTTGACATATTACATGGCGACCCTGCCAGAATTAATTGATTGATAAAATTATGAAACATTACGCTAATTGATGCACCTGTATCTATTAAAAATAAGAATGTTTTTTCTCTGTATAATAATTGAACGAAGTTTGTGCCATTTGATCCTAAAATAAACTGTTTTTTAGAAACGAAAAAAACGGATTTTCGGATGTATTTACATCTAAAAAATTTTCTGTTTCTTGATGTGCTTCCGTATCTTGCATTATATATGCCCTATTAGCACCGCGACGAAAATTACGCCTATTATTAAAATTTCCTCGGTGTGAGTTAAGTCCTGATCTATTTGTAGAATGTTGTGCTCTAAAAGTATTATTATAGCATCCTCTAAGGGAGCCATATTTCTATAACACAATTACCCAAATTAAATAGTATCTACGTTAGCAAAACCTGCTTGGAAACCAATGAACTACTAATTATTACTGACTACAGCTAAAATACTAATTTTCACATTAACCAATACATTAATTACCAAATATCCTTATTTATATATTATAGTATATGTAATAAAAATATATCAACTTGCTTAAAATAAATAAGTTTAAATTATCTCCTTTGCTTCTCCAGAAGACACGATTTAAAAAAGTCATTGTAGAGGTTAGACGACATTTGTTTTACATCATGTAGAAGACTATTCTACATCTCTATTGCAAAATAGCTAAAAGATTATTGGACATTGGCTGATTTATGTAATCGAATATTAAAATCAGATTTATTTCTAGTAGAGTGAGTATGATCACGAGCACTAAAAAGTGCCCTTAGATATGGTGGATTTCCACTTTTTATTACTCGGTATATAAGCTAAAAAATATGATATTTTCGTTTATTACACATTGATAAAATCGAATTATTATTTAAATGTGGGGTAATGTGATTTCTGCATACGCATGCATGTATTTTGTAATTCTTGAATAGATTTAGAGTTACCTAATGTAAGAGAGTTGTGATAAACGATAGTCAAAAATTGATAAAACAAGAGAATTGCATAGATAATATTTAGTTTTTGGTGGCAAATATTTTTTTTAAGTAATTTATTTTTCTTAAACGCATATATGCTATACCAAGTTTTTGTTTAATGTGAGTTTGAAGTAAGACGGCATTATCCAAAAACATTCCAAAGTTTTTCGCTTCAGTAACTACTGGCAGAGAGGTGTCATTTATTTGAATATTAATAGTGTCAGATAATTCTGTTACTTGATTTTTATTGTTACCAAAAAGAATATTCGATGATTTGTTTGCTGATTAATCATGTTAATCTCCTCATTAAAAGTTTGTTGAAATATGGAAAAAATCATTCGGAGAAAAAGAAAGGTAGGGGAGAGTGGTACACAATGACACAATTTTTAGTAAATCCACTCGTGTGATTTTAACGTTTCAAAAATCTGCATTTAAGATGTCGTTATGCGTATATATTATATTCCTATAAAATTTAACAGTTACTGAATAAAAAAACACAATTAATTACATAGAAATTTTTAAAAATATTTATTTCTGCATTTGTACCGCTAGTGGTACAGTTTGAAACATAAAGTAGTTTACAATGAAACACATTGAAATAAATATATTAATACAAAAAATTCGTATATTTTTACGTTTATATTAGTTTACACTCCTACTGATTATAAAAAATTGACGTTTCAAAGTGAGGAAGAATTTATTACTTGGAAGCTTACCTTTAAAAATGACACAAACTGTAAATATGTGGTTAACTATCAGAAATGTTTTAAATCACATGTAGCTGCAAGTTTTATATGCCATCGTTTAGGAAGATATATTTCAGAAGGCAAAAATCTTTGGCACTTAAAGATACTAGGAAGTAAGAAAATAAATGCACTCTGCCCAGCAAGCATAAAAATAAAAAAGCTTAATAATGGCACTTGTGAAGTGACCATTATGGACAAACATGTGGGACATCAGAATGACATCGGCTACTTGAATTTTTCTAAAACAGAAAGAGAGAATTTAGCAGTAAAAATTTCTTCTAAAGTCCCATTTGAAGATATTTTAGACGAAATTAGAGATTCAATTACTGACTCAGAACTAATACGTCTACATCTGCGCACAAAGAAAGATCTATATAACATAGAAGTCTGTTTCAATTTGTGCTCCTCATCAGTTAGACATAAAAACGACATCATAAGTGTAGAGTCCTGGATCAATGATATGCAAAGTAATGGAGATGCAGTTCTAGTACTAGCGGTACGCCAAAAGATACTGCATTTTTTTATAGCAAGGTGCCACTTGGCACAGATGTTCCTTAGAACCATTTAGACGATTTGGCCCGAAGAACACTCGAGATTTTCCGTGTGGGAAGATTTTAGGGAGTGGGGATAAAAATTAAGAAAAAAAAATAGAAAAAAATAAATTTACCCTAGCGGCGAGATCTGGGTGTCAATTTCATATAATTTGGACCCAAGCAATTTATTGGTCTTGTCAAAAATGTAATGCAGATACTGGAAGTCTGTCAAAAGCCGCCATTTTTAAAAAATGGCCGACTTTTGATTGAATTTTGTCTTTAACCAAAACCGGGTCGTGAAAGGTGTCTAAACTTATGATTTCCGGGTCAAGGAGTTCATTTATAATATTGAAAATAGCCCACGGGTATCGAAAGTGTATATGAAAGACTGTAATAATATTTTATTATATATATTTATGTATTTTTATCCCATAAAAACAACGTAAAAATACACATTAACAAATAAAAATAAACAAATAAAACAAAAATATAAGGTTTAATATAAAAACTAAATATAAGGGACGGTATAAAAATGTAGCTACAGAAATATGAAGTATCTAAATTATAAACTACTAAACTATGAACTATCGCCAAGTACGTCCCTGTCTTTTTCGGCGTTATTCCCACTAAAACAAATTACACATAAAAATAAATATAGGAGGTTTGGTAGTAGATTGTATCAGAAATATTCAATAAATTTACTTTTTATTTGAGCAATCCCCCATACATTTTTGGCATGCAGGGGAACATGGCAGTCCCTGTCGCCGGCAGCTGCACCGAAGTGTCTCGCGGCCTGTCACGCAGTCTATCTAAAGCACGAACTGCCTTCCAAACCTGTGGCAACTTGGACAACAAAACCTTCCAATGATTGACCTCAAGATCAAGAGTCCATCCCCATCCTTCAGGACTTGTGCAATTTTCCTTTACAAGATTTGCACAGCCCCAGATGTGACCAGCGACATACGCTGCTCTCTTTATATGTTCCTCCAATGCAGCGCGTGTTAGAGGAATTGAAGCTAGGTGTTTACCGTCTGAAGCAAACATCTGCTTTCTCACCTCATTTATACCTGGACGTGAACCCTGAAAAATAAATGTTTAATTTACTGTGTACTATTTTCCCAGTACATTCAAAGATAAAATAGTCTTACCTCATTTGATTCCGATGTGCATATGCCATACAGTTTTATGGTATTTTCCGCATATACGATCGGACTAATTTCGGTTTGTGGGTTGGAAATCTCCTTAAAGGCATTAGTGAAAGATTCGTCCCATGCTGCCCATGCAGAACGCTTGCCCTTGCCACAAAAAAAGGACGTGAAATCACTACCTGAAAAAGCGTGGAAACCTCGCAGTGCCTCAGATTTATCGTCTCCAAGAGTCTGCGAAATTTGGTGAACACTAATATAGCGTTGTTTAGATCCTACTCCATATTGCAGCCACAGATGTTTTAAACCTTTCTGACTGAGCTTTGGAAAGAAAGATACTAGAAGTACAAGAACATCTCTATCAGAACTTCGAACAATTATATTATGTAGTCCCGCATTCTCGATGGCGTTCTGCAATAATAAGTGGGTTATGCTCTTTTTTTCTTACCTCTTTAGCTTATATTTTATTGTGAAACTTTTTTGATAATGGAATGAACTCACTTGCAAGTGTAACACTATTCTTCCGTCAGCCAAAATGGTGGGGGGCGACGAATCGCGCAGGGGTCACGGAGCACTGTCAATGTTTTTAAAGGGTATCACAATATTATTGTTTGATACTTTTTCGGCCGTTTTGCGGGAAATTTTACCGGGGTTTGACTCCACGTGATAAAATTTAATATTTTGCATTGGTGATAATGCATGAGTTATCTAGCTGAAAATCGCTTATGGTACATAGCGTCCATTTTCGATAACCGTAGGTTATTTTTAATGCCATAAATGAATTTCCTGATCCCAAAAACACAAGTCTAGACACCTTACATGACCCGGTTTACGTTAAAGATAAAATTCAATTAAAAGTCGGCCATTTTTTAAAAATGGCGGCTTTTGACAGACTGCCAGCATTTGTATGGCATTTTTGATACTACCATTAAATTCGTTCGGTTCAAATTATATGAAATTGACACCCAGATCTCGCCTCTAGGGTAAATTGAATTTTTTGATTTTTTTTTAAAATTTTAGCCTCCCACCCCCTCTAAAATCTACCCACACGGAAAATTTCGAGTGTTCTTTGGGCCAAATCTTTTAAATGGTTCTAAAGAACATCTGTACCAAGTGGCACCTTGGTATCAACAAAATGCAGTATTTTGCAAGAATTTATGTTATACCGCTAGCACTATTCTGTTTTATAAGCCCCAAGGTTCTGAAAGTGAAGAATGGCCAATGTTAAAAAATGAGGATTTTGTTTTGATTATCATGACTGCTACACAATATGAAATGCTTAAAATTTATGGAACCGATTGCATCTATCTGTATAGATGGAACTCATGGGATGAATAACTATAACTTCGAACTTATAACTCTCCTTGTTGTTGATGATACTTCAGTCAGGGATTTCCTTGCAGTTTTCTTGTGTCCAATAGGTCTGATAAACAAGTTTCAAAAATATTTTTTCACTTTGTAAAATCTCGTCTTGGTACTGCACTTTGCCCAAATGTCTTCGTGTCAGATATGGCAGAAGCTTTCTTCAATGCATGGATTGAAATAATGTCTCCATCAAAATTCAGGTAAGCCAAAAAGTTATTATAATTGTGTCACGAGTTGTGTCGCTATTTAATAGTACCATTAATTTTAGATTATACTGTTAATGGCACGTTGACCAGGCGTGGCGTAAGAATTTATCAAAAATCAACACCAAAGGAAAGCAAGTATGTTTTGCCAAACTTGAAAAATCATAACATTATTAACATTGTTTTAATTTTTAGGCTTTTATTTATAAGAATTTAAGAGCTGTCTTAGAAGAAAGGGATGTCACAACTTATAATATTTTAATTAACAAGTTATATACTATGTTACTTGAAGACCCTGATACAATGGAATTTGCCAACTATTTTAATAAGTATTACATGTGCTGTGTAGAATGTTGGGCATACTGCCACCGACTTGGTGCGGGTTTAAATACAAACATGCACTTAGAACGTATGCACAAAACACTAAAATATACTTATTTAAAAGGGAATCAAGCGATTGGCAATCAACGCAATGATGCGATTTGTAAGAGACAAATGCATTGATAGGTTAATAGTTCTTAACAAGGGGAAGCTGTCCAGTAAGCTGCAAATAATTCGGTCCAGGTACAAACAAAGTTTAAAACTGAGGGAAGATTTAGTAGTCGAGTGTGAAAATGGATGGAGCATTGCCTCAGAAATAACAGCAGAATTATATGTTATCCAGAAGGTTCAACGAGATTGTAAATGCCAACTACTGTGCAATGAATGTAAAACTTGCATCCATCAGTTTTGCTGTTCTTGTCTTGACTCGTCAGTTAAATACAACATGTGCAAACATATTTATCTTCTGATCAGATATATTTCTCAATGTGTAACTGACTCACTGGAGCATCCTCAAGAACTTGGTAAGTAATTTTTATGATTATTTTCCATCAATTTATTAATAATATTTTATGCGACATAAACATGATTTTTTTTTGTATAGCATTATGCTTCATATCCTTAAATAACGACAACTAGGAAAAAAATAGGTATACATTTTAAATAAAAAAACATAGGTAATGGTCTTTAAATGTGTGTGGCTTAATATTGATGGTAAAAGTAATGTTTGTATTATTTTAATTGAGTTTCTATTGGATTAGGTAGTTGGGATATACCTAATATTATTTTGACTAGGAGCTCAGTTTTTTAGCTATAAATGCAAGAATAAATTTAGTTTTGACCTTGTTTTAATGTATCAGTAGATAAAGATGTCGACGAGAGTAATCTAATCATAGTGGAAGAGACAATGGAAGAGGAACTGCATACATTAGAATCACAGGCGCATTTAACGGAACTGTCAACAAGCACAAAGTTAAAAACTACATCCTTTGAATCTAAAAAACGAAGGGTAGCAAGTTTATTGGAAGAACTGCAACACGTTGTTTCTTTTACTACATCAGATGAAAATGAAGAGCTTGATGCTATAGAAAAAGCACAAGTTCCAATCAAGCACACGTTAAGAGCCCTGAAA
Source organism: Anthonomus grandis grandis (assembly GCF_022605725.1). NCBI lineage: Eukaryota > Metazoa > Arthropoda > Insecta > Coleoptera > Curculionidae > Anthonomus > Anthonomus grandis. The sequence goes on from NC_065558.1 coordinate 21,074,750, forward strand.
TACAGCAAATGCATTCCAAGAGCTAAAAACAAAAAACCACAGGAACCACATAACAAAAATATCAGGAAGCAACTATTTTTCTCAACACGAAAAAAGCCTAAGCCCAAAAATAGAAAAGTGAGACTTGAGACAGCTTTAAATGAAACAACACTATACTTAATTTCTCTTTAATAAAGCAGGTAAGATTTTTTTAAATAAAAATCTGTAATATTTTTTGTTATACAGGTTTTTTCCAATATTAGAGATATTAAAAAAAAAATTCTTTACAAAAGTATTCTATAAACTCGAGTGTAAACACTCTCTAAAATTGGCGAAAAACGGTATAACAAACAAAAATTACCAAAAATTGTTTTTTGCTTGACGCATTGAAATTTAATTTATTTGCAGATTTTCTTGTCAAGGACATGAAGAGTAGGGTGGGCCGAAAAAACTTTTTTTAATTGTAAAAAGCGCTATAGCAAAATGGGTGCGTTTTTTTCAAAAAAAAAAAAAAAACAAAAAATTTACGACAAAAAAAAATCCAGCCGGTCCCAGGGGCACTTCAAGGGGCTTTTTTTTAATATTATTTTTCTAAAGAACCGATGGAATTCCAGCCCTAATACTAAAACGTTGTGCAGACGAATTGACTCCTCCCTTATGTAGACTGTTCACGGCATCGTATAAGCAGGGCCAATTTCCAACAAGCTGGAAAACTGCTCGAGTGCAAGCTGTACCCAAAAAGGGCAAGAAGACGATGCCCTCCAATTACCGCCCGATTGCACTAGTTCCAGTAATATCGAAAATTATGGAGAAAGCAGTCAACCAACAACTGTTAAGATATCTGGAATCATCTGGACTAATCAGCGATCATCAATACGGCTTCCGAAAGCTTAGATCCACCGGCGATATTCTGGCTTACGTCACACACTTGTGGACGGAGGCCATGGAGAAGCACGGCGAGTCCCGCTCAGTTGCTCTTGACATTTCCAAGGCATTTGACAAAGTGTGGCATGAGGGACTACTAACCAAGCTCTCCTCAATCGGCATACAAAACTCACTATTTAATTGGATTAAAAGTTTTCTTGAACAAGGAACAATCCAAGTAGCCGTCGATGGATACCTCTCCGACAAATTTAACATTAACGCTGGAGTCCCTCAAGGATGCATTCTGTCCCCCACCCTTTTCTTGATATATAACAACGATTTGCTAGGAACCACTGTCAATCCAATCTACAACTTTGCGGACGATAGCATTATAGTCCGTACAAATTTAAGTCCGCCAAACCAACGACAGCCGCAAGTTCTCAGAATCTTAGGCAGCAACAAGTAGCTTCAACCAACAACGATATTAGAGCAATCTTGGAGTGGGGCAGTAACAATCTGGTCAATTTTAACGCTAAAAAACGCAGGCTGCAGTATTTACGATGAAGACTAACCTTGGTGGCCCGGAGCTGGTTATGGCAGAAAACATTGCCAATGAAATCATCTTTACATCTTCTAGGAGTCGAGGTCACCAACAGTGTGTCCTGGCATGACCATGTTGCCGAGGTCGCCAGGGCGGCTTCCAAAAAACTCGGAGTGTTTTTCAAAACGAAAAAACTGTATACACCAGAACAGCTGCTGACTCTTTATAAGGCTCAAATACGCCCTTCCCTCGAGTATTGCTCGCATGTCTGGAGCTCTGCACCCAAGCATAGTTTAAACTTGCTGGATTCTATACAGAAGAGAGCTATTCGTCTTATCGACAAACCAGAACTGACAAAGAGTCTGGATAGTCTGGAGCACAGGAGAAAGGTGGCTGATCTCTGTTTATTCTACCGTTATTATCACGGTAAGTGCTCCTCTGAGCTGGCAGACCTGATTCCACCCAGCAAGGCTGTTCCGGCAAAAAGTACACGCCTAGCAGTTACGGCTCATCAACATCGAGTCCACCTGCCTACCCCAAGGACGTCGCTGTATGGGGACTCATTCATCTGGAGAACATCTTCTTTGTGAAACGGGCTTCCACCTCACATATTTCCCGACGCATACAACCTACAGCGATTCAAGATAAATGCCCACAAATATCTTTGCGCAAGCACCACTCTAAGAGTGACATAGGACTTTCCTCTTGTGCTTGTGTTTACCATAAAAAAAAAGGGCGCTCCCGAAAAATACATTTGATTTAACCTCCGTATAACCCAAAAAAATATATGATCTGTTTATTATTTTAAGGTCCTTGAGCTACACGCAGTCTCTATTGTAGGCCTCTATTTTGATGGGCGAAAGGATCAAACGCTTTCTATGGTGAATAACAAAAAATTATTCAACAAGAAGAACACATTTCAATTATAAAAGAACCTGATAATATATATTTCGCACATATATCTACAAAAGGAGCTTCTACTGCAGTAAATATTAAAAATGAACTTTTAAAATGTTTAGAGAATTATCAGACGGATATAAGTTTTTTGCCTGTAATCGGTTGCGATCAAACGAATGTAAATACAGGATGGAAGGGAGGCATTATAAGTCTTATGGGAACTCATATCGGAAGACCCCTTCAGTGGAGTATATGTCTTCTCCATACCAATGAATTGCTTTACGTCATTTTCTTCAAAATTTAGATGGCGAGACCAAGGGACCTTACAGTTTTTCAGGGCCAGTGGGTTTGCTACTAAAAGACTGCCAAGAAATGCCATTAAAGAAATTTAAAATTATAGACACAGAGCTTCCAGAACTAACAGCAGATTTTCTAAGCACTGACCAACAATATTTGTATAATATTTGTATTGCTATTAAAAATGGACACTGTCCGGAAAGTCTGGCAAATAAAGATCCTGGAAAGTTGTCCCATGCTCGCTGGCTTACTACAGCCAACAGGATACTGCGTTTATATGTAGCCACCGAAAAGCCCCTATCAAACCTAGTTATTTTATCAGAATTAATTATGAAAGTATATGCTCCTGTCTGGTTTGATATTAAGAGACAACCACTGATCTACAACGGAGCACGACATTTGTGGAAAGCCATTACTCTTTCCAGAACTTTTCCACCTAAAGTTACTAAAATAGTCGACAAAGTCTTTGCCGCCAATGCCTATTTTGCCCATTCTGAAAATTTGCTCTTAGCAATGCTAACAGACCCAAGGCCTCATATAAAGACATTGACTGTGAGAAGAATAAAAAAATGCAGAATGCATGCAGATACCTCCGCGTGGTGGGTTCTGGGTTGATAAGTATAGTTTTATATTTAAAATTATACTAATCAAGCAAAAGGCTACACGAGTGCACGTGCACAATCATACAAATATGTTGATTTATGGTATATATTTGATTTTTTTAAAAATGTCTTCGTTCATGGGGTGGGTTAAAATGCTTACTATTATCATTAAATTTTTTCTAGGAATATAATAGGGGTCCGGTAAAGTTAAAGGGACGTCTAAAAACCGATTTTTTTTTGAAAATTTTTACATAGAATGTTGAGTGTGGTCAAAATATTGATAAAAAAGTGAGGATGATTGGAAAAAATACAAAATTTTGGAAATTATGAAGGTTTTTCTACATACGTTAAATACGTAACTATTGCCGGCTTGCACAAGGTTTTTTAGCTCTTGATTTTGCTATAATTGAAAAATATATATATTGAGGCAATTTTGGAACTTTTTGGGTGCTAAAATTGTAAATTTATAGGATTCTTTATCACTTTGTACCACTATAATTACATATTTTGTAATTTACACACACGAAATATAACACAATAACCTTATTGACGAAAATGGGAGTGGCTTCACTACGTCCCCAGTAGTATTTTTTGGCTGTGGACTCAATTTTAGATAATAAAGGCATAATATACCTAGTTAGATTTTACATTACATGAACAAAATACATTTATCAGGTGTTAAAAAATAGGTATTATTTATTAAAATTATTTGATATTTTATGTAATTTTACATGAAATAAATAAACATTTTGAAAAAAAAAACATAATTTAAGATATTTAATTATTAATAAGTAAATAATAACGATGAGGTTTAATGTACATTAACTTATAGTCAAAACAATAAATATCTTTGAATTCATTATAGGCATTAGGAATAGGAATAAGGCATAGGAATTATAGGCACAAACACGCGGGGCTCCCGCCCCGCGTGTTTGTGCCTATAATTCCCATTTTCTAACTATTATCCCATTCCCTAAGTAGGGCTCAAACGACTACCCAACCCACTATTTAGCGCCAACCCAAGGTTCCAATCCCTTTTTGCAATGCCAACTCCACATGTGCGCCAACCACACAGTCCCATGTGCGCACACGGGGCTGCCGCCCCATGTGCGCCCGCCTTGTATGCGCACACGGGGCTACCGCCCCGTGTGCATATTTTATGATTATATAAATAAACAAATGTCAAATACTTACCTATAATGAGACAGGACAGAAAATTACGATAATTGTACTAGTACAGTAGCCACTCCCAATAAATATGTGACATTTTGACAGTTTTTTTTTATTTATGAATAAATCCGTATTTGCATATTTGATATTCCTGATTTGCGTGTGGAAATTTGTATTTATCACCTAAAGAAGTGATGTAAATCCTTCTAAGTTGCAGAATTTTGTTACTTAAGGCTTTAAATTTAAATTAATAGCATATATAATGGTCAACGTGATGCCTAGTCGCAAATAGAGTGTAGTTAAGCCGGGTGTAATTGTGAATCATACGTAAGTAGAAAATCCTTTATAATTTTTAAAATTTTGCATTTTTTTACTTCATCCTCACTTTTTTATCAATAAAATGTTCAAACTCAACATTCTATGTAAAAATTTTCAAAAAAAAATCGTTTTTTAGACGTCCCTTTAACTTTAACGGACCCTATAATAGATTAATTAAAAAAGATTTTAAGGTAGCGCCCCTAATTTTTTTGACAAAAAAATTTTGACCCCTAAAATATCCCCTGGGCCCGGTTAATTTTTTTTTTTATTCAAAAAATTTCCCTGCCTGTATGATAACCATAGGCACCTTTTCCAAACTAGCGTCTTTTATTTTTTGCGACTTTTAAAAAATCGGCTTTTTTCGGCCCACCCTAATGAAGACTGCAAATCTTGATGCCCAACTTTTTTTTTAATTGTTTTTTTATCAATAAATGAGATATTTTCAACTTTGTTCTATTTATTTAATTATTTTTTTTAATTAATTTTTTTTTATTATTTTTAAAAATAAGCATAACTAAGAAAAACAAATAATTTTAACTATTTTCTACGTAAAAACATAAAGAAATGACTGTCCACCGTCCGTCAACAATAAAATTAGCGTCAAGATCAATAGTTGCATACCCGGGGCTAGACGCCAGTTTGAAAGCAAACTAACTTAACTAACCAAAAAACAGTGAAAATATTATCACACTAACTATAACCTCACATTCTCACTTTATTATTAATTTACAGAGTGGCTAAGAACACAGTATCGTGCCTCTGACTGCAACATTATAGATACGTAAATGACAGTTGGAATGCAAGACCGCACTGCCTAGAACGTAGGACCTATAAGCCCATTATTAAATATAATCTGTTCTTTTTTACATAATTAGTTTAAAGTATAATAAAATTTAAACCAAACATGTAAAAAATTAAATGTCAATATTAATTTATGTAAATATCATCTTTAGAGAAAAATCAAAATATTAAATTTGAAAAGAACACAATTTTTTCAATGTAATTTACTAAGGATATATCACGTTTTGTTTCGGTTTATGATGGTCAAAATATGAATTTTAGCACAGATAAACGGATTCAAGACTTAGTATAACAAAACCCAAAAATGTGAATATCCCCTTTTGAAAAGACACTCCTCAAATAGAACTCTATGTACGCTTAACTTTTAATCCTAAACTTTAAAATACGAGTAAAACTATAAAAATAATTCACACTTTGTTTCTTTTTCATAAATAGATATTTTTAAAAGTACAAGTAATTTTATATTATATTTGTTTTATGGGGGAACATAATAACCCCTTTTCTGTTAGACATGAAAAGGGTTGAGGTTAGAGAGTATAAGTTACAGAACATGCGGTTAAGTTACAAGGGTTAACAAGGTTTGTTGGTTTGAATAAAGCACTGTCAGAATTTAATAAATTTTGTAGTGGTATAATAAACCTTGAGTATTTAGAAACAAATTACTTAGTCGACGAAATAGGTTTAAATATCTGTTTTAAAATTCAATGTTTTACTTCATAAAGCTTCTAAAATTAAAACAATATTTCAACAAAAACCCTTTTTATAATAAGATTAGAACTTCAAAAATACACACGAAAATAAACAATAAAACCTAAATCTAATCTGGTATTTTTGGGTCGATTTTTCATTAGCTAAAATAAAATGCTTAAAGAAATAAAAAAAGGCTACTCAATAAATACCATTTTATTAGCAGGAACGTTGCCATCACGCAGAGCTAGGATTAATAGCCAAATGCATTATTAAATAAGGGAAATATTAATGGGACAAATATAGCTCAAGGTGGAAGAGGTCATATCGAAGCAATATCAAGGTTAAATGATAACGAGCTAAAATAAAGTAAGGATTTATTGGGATATAGATATATTTTATGATGCATAACATAAAGCCATATGGCATGCATTTTATTTAATTTCTCTTATATTATGTACCAAATTAAAAGCGTATAAAGGTAAAATTTGTTTTAAATAGCAGGTAATTTCTGTCTTTTTTTATACAATATATGAAGATATATTTCATGATTATTATGATTTTTTGTTGTGCTTGGATCAAAATAATGCCTAACATATTACTATTATTAGTTTCTATATAAATATTCTCATTTACATGGAAATACAGAGTATAAAGTATTTTTGGAAATCCATTTTTAATATCATTTTCTTTTAACATATAACAATGTTATAAAAAAAAAAGACAGATCTTTATTGAGTATAAAAAAATTATAACTTGTGTTATTCGAAAATATTGGAGTATTCGAGAAAAAAAGTACAGTTTATTAGAATTTATTGTAAAAATGGAAATAATTTTATTCTGACTTTTTCTTAAAGAATTGCTGAAATAAATGGGCTGTAAATAGAAAAAATGTGTTCGAGCTTCCGAGCTTTCAATATCGGTTATTTTCGAATATTAAATCGGTATTTTAATAAAGCCGCTGGAGAAGACTTCTTATAACAACTGAACTTCTTAAATATGGTGGCGATACTTTTATAGCGCAGCTGCAAAACCTTAATAAAACCACACGGAAAAACTAAGATATTCCTGATGACTGGAAGGAGTGTATTATGATATAGATTCACAAACAAGGCGCTAGAATGGTCTGTAACAGCTATAGAGGGATCACTAATCAATGAATCATCCTTTAAAGTTCTATCGAAGGTAATTCTTCAAAGACTAACCTCCTTCACTGAAAAAAATATTGGGAGACTACCAGTGTTGTTTCAGACCAAACAGATCTACAACGAACCAGCTGTTGATTAGTATACCATTAGGCAATTACTAGAGCAGAGCTGGAAATTCAATCAAGATCTCCACCAGATTTTTATAGTTTTCCAGTAGGAATACTAGTGAGAAAAAGGCCAAAATATGGCATATAATGGCTAACTTTGGCATCCCACCTAAGCTAATCCCAGTTCCTAGAGCTTATGTGGAAGGATCCATGTAGAGTAAAGATTAGTGATGACTGATGATCTGGCGGCTGTGTTTCAGGTGAGCACACTATCACCCACGCTTTTTAATTTTTGTTTTGGAGAAAGTACTAAGAGAAGCCAAAATCAAACCTCAGCTATTCGGGGCCAGCGAATCAAACCTGCTGCTAACATATGCTGACAAAATAGATGCAGTTAGCATAAGCGTCATAAAAGTAAAAGAACTATTTTACAAAATAAAAGCGGCATATATGGGGCTTAAAGTCAACAAAGCCGAAACAAAATATATGCATCTTTCAAGACCAGGCAGAGCTATGATAGGACAAAATGTGACCACGGACACTTTGAAAATGTAAAACATTTTATATACTTAGGGTCGACAATTATTTTCGGCAACAATATGAGCGAAAAAATAAGAGAATACGTAAAGTCAGCCAAGAGATCCTTGTATGCCCTAAAGGATGTACTAGAGCCCAAATACGTGATTAGGAGAACAAAAATCAAAACTTTCCAGACCATGATAAGACCCGTGGTAATATACGGCTGCAAAACCTGAACTCTTACAGTGCGAAATAAGGAAGGTACGAAAAAAATTATTCGAAGATACGAAAGAAAAGTGCTGAGGAAAATCTTTGGACCCGCTAAAAACCAAGATGCGCGGTGAGTACCGAATTAAAATCAATGCTGAACTAAAACAAATATACAATTAGCCAAAACTGATTAACCTTATAAAGGTACAAATTTTGAGACGGGTTGGGCACGTACGAAGACAGTCAGAAGATAGAATGGTCAGTTAATATAGAAAATGGCACCAGAAGGAAGACGCTCACTAGAAAGACCAATATTAAGGTGGCGTGATAATATTACATCGAATCTCCGGAAAATGGACATCGGGAATGGTCTAGAAGCTGTAGTGCTATGGAGTAAATAGGTTTTACTAATAGGTTCTTAATATTAGTGAAAAATAAAAAATATGTTTTATAATTTACAAGAAAGATTTAAAAATCAGACTATTTGAAATTGGAACTTCTACCTTTCATGAATTAGCCAATAAACTTAATCGACAACATTCAGAGCAAATCTAAGCAACGTAATAGACAAAAGCCCGTGCCAAGCAAACAATTATTGATTATTTAAATGAACATCCACCTTAAGTATAATCAATTCTAGTAGACTTTTTAATTCGCCGAAGATTGATAAGAGATACTACACACCAAATTATTTTCATACATTTAAAGGCCAGAGTTGCTGAAAAGAGGAAGGAGTATAAGCAAAGTATGTACTTTAAAACTTTTTTGAAAGTATGTGTCTGCTTCCCGAACGCATTTGCTTTTTAGGGGTTTTGAGATACACGTTTTTTTATACACCAGTGCGCTTTTTAATTTTATTTCCTAATATTTGGGATAAATAATTGATACAGGCTTAGATACATACATGATAGCAGATAGTAAAAGTACAGATATAAAATATTCATTTTTCTAATTAAATATTCGCAAACTTCAAGGCGGTTTAAAATGATAGAACTCACATCAATACTAATTTAAACTAACTATAGACATGTATGAAATTTGTGATATTTTCATATTTCAGAATAATAAATTCATGATCTTTTTCTATTAGATTTTTTCTTATGGAATAAACCCTAGGGAACTCGAGTATTACGAGAAGATAGTGCCAGGAAGGTGTGAATAATTCTCTTAAAATTCTGCAAGTTGCATTGTTCGGGAAAGATTTGCTTTGGGAATTTATTCCACAGACTTGCATTTCTTCATAAAAAGGAGTCCCTCTAAACCTACGTTCTAGGCCTCTGCAGATGCACTTAATATTTATTAGTCACTTAATATTCATGTGCCTGTCGAGCAGATCTTGCGCGTACAGTTCTAGACGGAATGATATGGGCCAGTTCGGAAGAGTACTCTGTTATTATTTATGCATCTCTGAGGGACACCGTGATGGTATCGATCACAGTATCGATAAAATAGAGTCAGGTCCGCCACCTCCCTTTTATATGCATTAAACTGTCCAAGCTTTTAGTTATTTCTGGATCTTCTATAAAACGTATGGCTCTTTTTTGGATGGAATCAAGCAGTATGTTTGGGACAGTTAGATGATCTATATGTGAGAGCAATATTCAAGAGATTAAAGAATCTGAGCCTTGTTAAAGTGTTAAAAGCTGTTACAGCCTTGTCATTTTAAAGAGGGTCCCAAGTTTTTGAGAAGCCGCTTTAGCTCTGCCTGCTAAAGCGGCTTTCAACCTTCACACCCAACAAGCTGTTATTTGGAGTAGAAGTCCTGTCGAGAAGGTCGGTGATATATTACAGGAGGAAAGAAGGTGATAAGATGCATCCCTGAGGGACACCAACGTTTATTTAATTTATAGGCAACCTTTAATTTAAGACCGCTGCGAAGTGTGTCCATCAACGACAAACTCGATGGATCGGTTCTGGAGGATGCTTCCAAGTATCGAGACTTGTTAGCATACCATAAGAATACAGTTTGTTTAAGAGACTTTTAAGCCAAAACCTATTGAATGCTTTTAAAATATACAGAGCTATTGTATGGAATTCACCATATTTCTTAATTGCCTCGGTCCAAACATGCGTGACATGGACCAACAGATCGCCAGTAGATCTGTGTTTTCGAAAACGATATTGACTGTGATTAATGTGAACTCCAGGCTTTTTTAAATGTGCTGATTGACAACTTTCTTCTTTAACTCGAAAAACTCATCCATTATCCCAAAGATGCTGGTCATACACTTTTATAAAAGGTAAAAAACAAGAAATCTACAGCATCACAAATACATTTAATAAAATTCTTTAAAATTCTAGATAATAAGATTTAAAGTTCTAAATAAAAACTTTCTTCTTTACCTTCGCGATTGCATAGACTAAAGCAATTGGACGGTAATTGATGGGCACCGTCTTTTTTTCTGTTCTTGGATATCGATTGGATCCGTGCAAGTTTCCAGTCCTCAGGGTAGAGAAATCTACTGTATCTTACCAAGACCGCACTCTTTTTAATAGGTATTCTATCAGGGCCGGTGGCCTTATAAGTGTTTAAGCTTTTAAGAACTTTTCAAGATGTCTGTGACGGAAAACTCTGGTATCGAAGAAGCCTTTCTTGGTAACGTCGGTACTATTTTGCCTTGTGGGTCTACGGTAGAGTTTGATGCAAACATTTGACCCAGCAAGTCTTTTTTTTTCCAATGCCGTCATTGCAATGGAACCATCTTGCCTAGTCAATGGTGGAATTTTTGACCCAAGAACCTTAACTCAATGCTTAACTTTTGCTACAGATCAGAGCGATCTTGGGCAATTAAGAAGTTTATTCTTTCTTCTTTCACTAAGAATAAGAGATGAATCTCTCCCTATAGGATAATAAAAAATACAAAAAGAAGTTACATTGGCAATAAAAACGTAAATTTCTAAACCCTTTCAAGTCCTTTATAAACTTAATAGCAATAGTAGTATTAAAGTCAAGCATGAATATTTTATACTACCTGTCCAAATCCCTCTAAAGAATTTTTCTCTTTCTATTTTAAAATCGTGGGGTAATGAATCAGGCTTTCGACCTAAATCGCCATAGCTCCAGTTAACTTCAAAAGGCTCTTTTGCGCGATAAAGTATTTTGCGTATGCCCCGTAATTAATTAGACATTGTTTAATGTAATGTAGCCACTGTAGTATGTGGCGTTCAGATTATTTGCATTTCACGTTAATTAAAAAACAACATTTATTTGCCAAACACAGTAATAAGTACAGTATAAATTATTAAATTAAATAGTATGGCGCCATTGCTTGCGTCGTCAGAAAGTCAAGACGAGAGAGTGCTAGTCGTTCCCGCTTCTACACCTCGCGCGGCGCTCTCCTCGCGCATGGTGACGTCGTGATGTGGAAGGGATGCGGTATTGCCAAGCGTTTACAAAAATAACTGTCGACCAGACAACCAGACAGCCACGTTTATAAGAAGTTTATAACTTCATTGTTTAACCGTTCACTTAAATAGATCACTGATGTAAAATAGTTTTTGTTAAAAGAGATATAGTTCAAGCCCTGCATAAGACCCTAAACTTACACGTGAAACTTCAAAAATGGCGGTTTTAAAAACCATGAGAAAACGTTTTACAAAGAATAGGAATCAAGCTTACCTCAAGATGTTAGAAGGTCTTTTACAAAGTGTATTAAAGTAATTTTTCACATTACATGGCTAGTGAGGTCAAATCCCAACCTCGAGAAATTGAACTTGTTAACGTGAAGATCTCACCATTTGGAAAAAAAGCCAAAACGCAATTTCTGGGTCCCTTTTCGAGGTATAATCTCACGCAGGCCCAGTTTTACCAGAATTAAGAATACAACGTTGCCCCATTTAGATTTAAGTTAGAGCGAGTACGGAAATCAATTTAATCCCAAAAGGCAAAGTATTCAAATAACAGGAAAAACAATGCCAACAACAGTTCGGTTTTGAAAATGCCAATACCCAAAAAGTTGATCTTTGAGCATGACGACCTTTAAGCAACGTACGTGACCAATGACAAAGGACAGACAGATCTTCACTTTAGTCAGAGAAAGAGAGAGAAAAATAACCTGATGCCAATTAATTGCTTAGAAATTCAAAGTGAAGATCCATTAACGCCATCTAGAAGATTTTAGGTTTTACAAGGTCATTAACCAACGTTACACTAGATATCGCAATTAGTACTATTTTCATAGAATAATAAATTATTACATTATAAAACCAACTAAAAAAAATAAGACGCTATAGTAACCTGATATCAAAATAAAGCGTTTAAACTTAATGCGGCTTAAAAAAATTTGTTGGTTTTCGTTTTACAGGGTGTAAGAGTAGTTTTTTGAAAGACATTCAACATCCCAGAATCTATTGGACAGGTTAAAGTAAAATTTAATATACTTTTATTATTTGGCATGAGTAACATGGATACGATCATTATTTTATCATCACCATCAGATGGCGTCACATACAACAACATCGGTTGAAACTTTCAAAATATACAGATCAAAATGGTCTAGACAAATATATTTTTTTAAAACAATAAATGCTTTACAGATAGTAAACAATGACTCTTCTTAAGTATATAAAAAAAATGTAAAATGTAATTTTTAAATTATAAATACAATACTTATAAATTTATATAAAAGTGATAGAAATATGCTAAATAATATGCTAATTATTTTAAAAGAAAAATTGATGAAAACAAACAATTTTTTTCAAAAATGTGGCAAATAATAAACGAGGAATTACAGAGAAATAATAAAACTCAAGAAAATAAAATTTTGCCATTAAAAGATAATAATCATGAATTACAACAAAATACAAAAACAGTTGTAAACATTATAATGATTATTTTATCGGTAGCGGCAAAAAATGCCAGGCGAAATCTTTTAAAAAATTAACAACAACTAAATAAATTACCCTAGATTATTTATGATGCCAGTATTTGATGGTGAGGTAATTAAAAACATAAGTCAATTAAAGAATAACTCTACATGATGATTAGATGGAATTACGACTAAGACTCTTAAAGATATGTATAGGGAACCATATTGGACCATATTTCACATATTTTTGAACAAGAAAAATTATATGTGTATTTAAAGAGTCTGTGATTGTGCCAATCTACAAAGGAAAAGAGACCTATTTGTCAGGAAACTATCGCCCAAAATTTCTCTAATTAACGACATTGGAAAGATATAAGGGATAGACTAACAAGCAATCTGGAAAAATATAATATCCTCTTCTCAAACCAATTTGGGTTCCGTCAAGGAATATCAAGAGAAGACGCACTCTATAAAGAATCTAGCTTTATTTATAGCGCTATAAAAAAAACAAAAAAACTTATTGCAATATTGCTGGACCTACATGAAGCATTTAACACCATCTCCCACGAAATTCTTCTAGAAAAGCTAAAAAACTATGGAATAAGAAGAATATCCCAGAATTTATGTAGGAGTTACCTTGAAAATCGAAGGCAGTTTGTTAGGGTTGAAAATGAATATAGTGATTTCGACACCGTACAATGTGGTGTTCCGCAGGAGACCGTGCTTGGACCACTCTTATTCTTAATATATATTAATGACCTTTTAAGCCTTGGTACATCAAGTAATCTGGTTTATGCAGATGATACAGAATTCGCAAAGATATGTCAATAGTTGGGAGAAAATCAGCTTGCATTAAACATTGAAAAAACAAATTTTATATGTTTAAGTACTCTCGATTCCCATTAGTACGAATCATGCTCTTAAATGTTTATTAAAGGAAACACCATGTCACTGCTCTGTTGTAGGTAAAATAGGAACTTTTACTAGTGTACAAATATCCTGATTAAAGACAATAACCTGTTTTAAATCACCTGAAAAGGAGTATGTTGGTGGAGGCTGTAGGTATGCCTGCTCTGATTAAAACAAGGACTCAACTATTCCTGCAATATTTTGGATCCAAACTATACAATTTACTTTGGCTTGATATTAGACGCATATAAAACAAAAACCTTTTAAGTACAAAAGTTTTGCACATCTGAATATAACATTAGGTATTTATCTCGGTATTTATGTAAATATTATCCCCTTTTAGTTAAGACTACGTTAAAGTAGATAAAGCTATGTAATCTTAATAATGGGTTTTACAGGTTCTATTTACTATTATTTTTACACAAACACAAATGTTGAACATCTAGATGTACAGTCAAGTTATAAATAATATTGTGCAATTGTTTTGTTCGTAATATAAATATTTGAATTTGAATGTTTTGACCTTAAACTAAAAATTTAATTTAATGAAATTGCAGCAAAAAATACAGCAGTAACTCTTCAATCATAAAAATGAATAAATCTAATTTCAATAAGTAATGTTGATTATTTCTTTTACACACTTCGTATATTGGACAGGTTCTGAACCGAAAATTTGGTAATTTTGCAATTACATTTAATTGAATAATTCAAGATTTGCTTATTAACATTTTTTGAAACTTTGCACGAGGGTTTGATAGATTGGTCTCTTCAAAAAGTTATCTTACATTTTTTCTGTAAATTGTACAGGGAAGCCAATAAGTGATGCCCTTAAAATTTACATGGAAGTTCCTATGTTCCGCTCGGCGACGCACCACCCGGTATATTCAACAGACGTGGCTCCAAATAAAGACACATATAGTTTCCAGTCTAAAATATATGACTGCAATAAATTTTCTGAAATACCAAAAGTAAAAAGTTTTGTGCTAAGAACAAAAAAATAGTAAAATACGCGTTAAGATTAAACAATAAAATGGAGCCTCATATTAATTTAATAATTCATATTAAAATTGCTTTTTAACTTGAAATATCTTGATGGCGTACGCTTATTTTTTCTATAAAAAATTTAGCCCATTACCCGAATGTGCGTTAATGATGAACTTAAAACTTAGTAATATCTTAAAAATTGAGCGATGAATAATATCACATTTCCTCTTAAAACCACCACACTTTCTTAAAAGCAACAAATATATAGGTATAAAAATTAACCAAAAATAGCCCTTTTAAACTCCAACAATTTATAAATTCAAATTAATATATCCTGATACACAAGGCATGAAAACTATTTTTCTTTTATACGGATAAAAAATCCCCCCTCAGTATTAATTTACTATAATAAAAATACTTTTTTCTCACAAAATAATAAAATAAGATTGCAACAGCCCTTTTTCTTTTCAAGCTATACCATTACACAATATTGTTTTCAATCTTACTAAAATGCTTATTAAGCTTTAGCTTGTCTTCTAGCCCCAAACACCCAAAGCACTGATGGACTGGCTATTTATTCAGGATTTATACGCTGAACAGTACGAAGAATTTTGAAATACAATCAATTTCACCCGTACAAGATTAAAAACTTGTCCATGAGTTTCATGAACACGATTTTGATAAAAGGTTTAAGTTTTGAGCACTAATGTTTTAACGTATAATTAACAACGCAAATCTGTAATACGTATCTAATTAGTGTACGTTCTTTTTACATGGTACTATAAATAGACATAAGTTCCGATATTGGAGTGACTCGAATCCACATTTGTTTCGCAAGGTGCACTCGCATTATCCTGAAAAAGTACATATCTGTGCCGGAATTTTTGGAAATCATGTTGTAGGGCTTTTCTAATTTTTTATTCCCAAAATACAATAGAGCAACGAATTACCGAAATAATAAAACTTAGTTACTTATAATGAAAATGACAACAAGATGGTGCACCACCGCACTATGTGGCTCCAGAATGATAATTTTTGGACACCCATTTCTTGAATCTTTAGATCGGCAGACAAGGCCCCATTGAATGGCCGCCAAGATTTTCGGATCTAAGTATTTTAGATTACTTTTTTTAGGGCCTTTGAAAAGTTAAATTTTTAGTTAACGGAAGCCACATTTCACTCCAGATCATCGGTAGTGGATTACGGATAAATATAGATAAAAAAGTTCAAGACATGCTTGAAAATGTGATACACTACTTTCATCACTTATTACCACATTGATCTTCCTTTTTATAGCAAATTAATTTCTACTTTAACTTTTGTTCTACTTTAATGTATGTACGTGTAAACCTTAAGTTGTTTTTTGACATTTTTTTTATTATTTGGAGAGTTGCTTAATTTTAAGTAAAGTGTTTTTACTATGAGAACAGTATTGAATATTATTTTTGAGATATAATTTTTTATCACATTTCTTGAATTTTAATATAAAATCAAATAGCTTTACAACGAATAATGATAGGTATAAATATTATTATTTTAAAGTTACTAAAAACTCTCTGCAAGATCTAAGAATAAAAAAAGACGTTTCGATTCAAAAATCTAAATTGTAACGCACTATCTTATTTTTGTACGGTTGTAGATGACAAAATGTCCCGCAAGAAATCAAAATTGAGGTGTCAGGGATATCTCCCAAAATATAGCAGGAAAGCCATTAATAGGGTACGAATTTTTCGATGAACCACCCTACACAGGGTGTTTTCAAAATTGAGACATTTATTTTAATTGCTGGTAGAATTGGCCAAAAGGAGTTGATATACCAAAAATCACCTGTATAAAAGTTGCATAATAAAAGACAGATTACGACAATATAAATTTAATAAAATAAGATGTTATTAAACAAATTTTTTGAGATTCTCTGCTACTATGTATAAATTCTTACCTTTTTTTGTTTACTACTCTTACCGTTTATCAAAATTTGTATTATTGTATGGTTTTAAGTAGAAGAGACCGGAGACAATTGAAACAGGGGACGGTTGAAACAGTCGCCATTTTTTTTAGACGCGAAGGTAAAAACTCGTGTACGCAGCCTCACAACGTTTGACTAATTCCACATTTCTGCTCGACAGTGTGAAACTAGCAGTTGAGCAAAGTGGGTGAGTGCGCTCGGCTCTCTTATTTTATGTCAACAAAGTAATTTTTACGTTTCATCTAAAAAGTGTGAAAACAAGAAATTTAAGTGTACCCAAGTAGTTTTAATACAATAAAATATATAATACAAATAATTTAAATACACCACTTTTTTTGTTTTTCATCAATTTTTTTATGTTTTTGCTTAGGTTTAGCAGCCTAAACTTGTTAGTTTTAATTAAAGAGTTTAAAGAAAAATAATATTTTGCCAAAAAAAACCTGAAGGCGATAATTAAAACAAGATGTAAATAATTTTACGGGGACAGTTGAAACAAAATTTATAGAAGGCTTTTGGTATTATTTTTGCGTAAACTGATTAACTGATTGTAACAAACTCTCTGAGGGCTATTACTTTGTTATAGAATGCCATGTGAAAGGGTCAGGAAAACAAATAAAGGTACCAAATCCAAGTTGGTTTACGAAAATGCGTATAGGCAGGTTATTGAAAATGGAGAATCCGTAAGGTCTGCGGCAGATTTGTTTGAACTGAATCATGTTACATTAGGCAGATTTATTAAGAAAAAGAAAACATTTATTGAACAAGGGTCCACTGAAACTATAACAATGGGATATAGGTGTGTACGACGAGTATTTAACGTTGAGCAGGAAAAATCCATTGTTAAATACATAATAAAGGCATCTCAAATATTTTAGGGTCTATCGCCAAAAAAAAAACGTAAACTGGCCTACCAAATAGCCTTAAAATATTCATTGAATATGCTGAATACATGGACTAAAAACTCATTGGCAGGAGAAGATTGGTCTTCTGGGTTTATGAAACGTAATCCTAAACTATCTATCCATTCTCCCCAGGCTACAAGCCTTTCAAGAGCGACCAGTTTTAACCCAACAAATGTACAACTTTTCTTTGACAATCTTACCACGGTAATAGACAGATATTGATTTCAAGCGAAGGACATTTATAATATAGACGAAACCGGTGTTACGACAGTACAAAAACCTACTAAAATCGTAGCAGAAAAGGGACCCAAACAGGTAGGGGCACTTACATCAGGAGAACGTGGCACTTTGGTTACAGTGGCAATAGCAGTAAATGCAATTGGAAATCGCATCCCACCAATTTTTACATTTTACAAGATTGAGATATCAGGATTATTTCGTTCGTGACGGTCCACCTGGGTGCATTGGAGCAGGAAATGCTAGTGGATGGATGTAAGAAGATGAATTCTTGCTATACTTAAGACACTTTCAAAAACATACCAATAGATCAATTGAAAATAAAGTTTTGCTTTTAATAGATAACCATTAATCTCATGTAAGCATATCATGCTTGGACTTTTGCAAAGAACGGCATTATTGTCCTCTCATTTCCCCCACACTGTTCACATAAACTACAACCTTTGGATCGCTCGATTTATGGTCCATTTAAAAAAGGTGTAAATTCAACTTGCGATTCTTGGATGAGAAACAATCCAGGCAAAACGATGACAATTTATGACATCCCCAGCATCGTTAAACAGAGTCTGTCTATGGTTTTAATACAATCTAATATTGTTGCTGGATTCCAGTGCACTGATATATGGCCGTATAATCGAGATATTTTTACGGCTTTAGATTTTGCTCCATCATATGTCACTAACAGACCTTCTCCCGAAAATTTTCAGTTAAATATTCCCCAAGAAGTCCAGGCAGTAGGTTCAAGAGATAATAAAGATTTAAGCAGCACTGATTCTTTTCCAAAATTAGTAAATTCTAACTCTCCAAGAGCGTCAATGAGCGGAACTGTTTCATTAGAGCCACCAAGCACCCCACCTCCAGTTGCATCTACAAGTGTCCAGTCAGCCTCTAACCTCTCTTTGGATGTGTTTTCACCTGAGCTAATAATGCCGTTACTAAAAGCTCTTCCTCGAAAAACTACAGGGAAACGCAAAAGTAGAAAATCCACTATTTATATGGACACATCAGAAAAAGATGCTATTCAATAAGAATATGTAAAATTGGTGATCCAAAAAATACATCAAAAACACCAGTGTCTAAAAAAACTCGTCAACAGAATAGTCAGGACGATAGCAGCAGTGACAATAAAGACTGTTTTTGTCTAGTATGTTTGGAATCGTATAGAAATAGCCGTTCAGGGGAAAAATGGGTGCAATGCATTGATTACCAATGGTCACATGTAGAATGCACTCGTCAAGAAGATTTGTATATGTCATAACTGAATGTCAGAATAAATATTCTACTTTGCTAATTTATCTTTATTTTAGCATTAGGATAATTATTATGTTGTTTAAAACTTTTGAATAAAAAATTTGGTTTTATTTAAGTGTAAAAATTATATGTATCAATGTTGTTTTATTCGGATTTCTAAATTGAATGTTATTTCAGTATTAAAATAAATATTTTGTATATTCTTAATGGTGTTTCAACTGTCCCCGTCTCCGAGACAATTGAAACAATATACAAGGCTATATGCTTCCTTTAATATCTTACAGGCATTATATAATAAGTAAAATAACCTGATTTAAATTTTGCAAGGAATTAATAAATGACCTTGTAAAAAATTTTTTAGCTGTAAATCTGATTTTCTCTAAGAGCAGAAAATAAATATTTGGAAATTGTTTCAATTGTCCCCGGTCTCCCCTACGAATTTTTGATTCGATCAATTGTATTAGTGTTTTAATAGTGCGTATTTCATTTGTCTGATTATTTTGTGCGGAAAAATAACCTCTTCTTGCGAAAGTAATAAACTAGTAAACATTTATCTATAGAGAGTGCCAACAAAATTCAGCTGTAGCATGCAGGTCTTATGCGGAAAAGTTTCTTTTAAGAAATCATCCGGGTTTCATCATTTCTAATGGGTTAAAGGTAATAATTTGTATAGGGGGGTCAGTTTAGTCCTAATTCAATTCTAGGCTAAAAAAAGCGAAGAAGAAAAATACTTCTGAAGTAATAAATAAGACTATTCCTCATCGTAAGCCTAAAGTTACCTTTAAAGTATGAAGGGCTTGAAATGTTCCTTCTTGGGTTACATCTCGTCATCATTGGTATATAATTATAATATTGGTTAATATTCTAAGAATTATTAGGTTTGTTTCATTAAAATGAAATAATTTAATAAGACCATGAGGGTCATGATCTTTGGTCTACTAGATGAAATGGGTCATTTTTATGTGTCATTAGTCTACTTCTCTTGAGTAAAGGGTTTATAGAATAGAAAATACATAAGATTGAATAATTAATACTGTTGATTCTAAGATTAAATAAATAATTTGTGTTAAAATTAAAATAATAGATAAAGAAGTTATAAGAGAAGTACCTGAGTTTCTTATTAATGTAACTAATAAATGTTGTATTAGACTTCGTAATACAGGATCTTTAATAATTCAATAAGGAAGTCACGTTAGAATAGTTGCTCAACCTGAAATGTTACAGATTGAAAAAGACATTTTAGAAATGGTCGAATACGACTTAGCAATCACTACTAGATCCATAGCGGCGTAAGTAGGAGTTTCTTATAGTAAAGTGTAAAAGACAATACGAAAAAAACAGTATTATCTTTATCATTATCAACATGTACAAGCGTACAACCTAGAAGAGCTTTATTTTGCCAGTGGCTTTTAGAATAGTTGGGCAGAAATGAAGATTTTAAGAAATTAATGTTGTCTACAGGCGAAGCCACATTTACACGTGATGGAATGCAAAATTTCCACAATAATCATATTTGACGAATAGAAAATTCGCATGAAAATTTTCATGACACTTTTATCCACCTTGACTGACCGGTGAAATTTATTTAAATTTTCCAGAATTATTATTATATAATATAATAATAAATTGCGTTGCATAAACTGCCACAAGTATTAGCAGATATTTCTCTAAATGTGAGACAGAATAGACAGTTCCTACATGATGGGACTCCACATTTTAGACAAAATGTTCATGAACATCGAAACAATGAGTTTCCGAATATATGGGGAGGGCGCAACGACCCATTTTTTGGACTCTTCGCTGCCCAGACTTAGCGTCTTGTGATTTTTTTTGTGGGGCTATTTAAAAGAGTTGGTGTCAAATCATGATGGAGCAGTAAATACTCCAGAAGAACTTCAAGAGCGCATCGGAAATTCGTGATTTAATTCGTGAACACTAGAATTTTATTTTGGAAGCCCTTAAAGAGCAATATTGTATGTTAGTCGAATAAATAGGGATAATTTTGAACAATTCTGCAACTTTTATATAGGTGATTTTTGGTATATTAACCTTTTTAAGAGTTCTACTAAAAAATAAATTTATAGTTTTGAAAACAGCCTGTATATTAGACTTTTTTTATAGGGTAATATAGATATATGTTTAAAATATTTGGTATACATAATAATTATTATCATTACAAATTAAACAACCCAGTTTTAAAAATAACTCTATAAAAATACACTAAATATAAAATTTCCATGAGGAATACTATTTTATCACAATCGTAAATTTAATAAAAAATTTAATGCTAAACGATTTTTTAAATATATATATCTTTCATACCTCTATTAAAGTTCTTTCACGTCTCTACTTATCAACACGTGGTTCAGAAACTTTCACAGCGGGGAAATAAAGCATGATGCTTCCAGTAAAAGAGCGCGACGCAAACTGGACTTCATGTGCGGGGCAGAACGGCGCGCGAGGTCTCTTTCATCCCCCTTTTGAAAATTGCGCGTTTTTATTAGAATTAATGGGGATGCGCCAAGAGAGGAGCCTGTTGTTCATTTTGTGTTTCTTTATAAATGAATACATTTTTAAATTTTGATGGAGTGGCTTGTCTGAAAAGAATAATGCTTTTGTATAAAATTTGAATGGTTAAATATTTAATAGAGATTTTTTTTAGAAAGAGCGAAGTTGATTTCGATCCATAAGCCATGTTGATTAATGGCCTGCTACTGTCGTTTATATTTAATGTAAGCTTTATTATAACGAGCTCCATATACACCACTTTATCAAAATATTAATTTTATAAAGTTTTTATTCCTGTGATTATAAAGGTTAGTATAAAGCATTTTATCGTAAATATCGTATTACCTATGAACTGAGTAATCAATCAATCAATCTTTATTAATATTAATATACAGAGTGTTTGAAAGGTGAGTAGCCAAACGGAAATGGTGAATAGGTTACTGGCTATTTAAAATGCATAGTATTTTTTTGTTTTTGCTCAAATTTAAGGAGTAATATATTTTTTCCTTTTTTTATTAGATTTTCCCCGTTTATTTACTTTAACCTTCAATTTTTTTAAATTTTTGGCCAAAATGACGCACAATTAATTTTATTTTAAAGACTAATGTTGTCTCATTCAGATTTAGGTAATAACTGAGAAAAATATTTAAAGAGAAACTAATAGTGGAGTAACAAACTTCCTCAAATCAATAGAAAAAAAATGTTACGTCAACTTTACAATGGAAAAAATAAAAATAAATCTTATGCCTCTTTCTAACACAGCTAAACCTTATCTTCTTAATCATTCGGCGACACTTCCTTTGTATCCCACCACCTTAAACTGTTACCTGTTACTAACCATAATACGAGTATTATTTATTCGAGACTTGTCTTTCTCCGCTACTTCACGTATTTTTAACTCCGCTCTACGCATATTGTTTTTGTTGTTCATTTTCGTTAACTTTGTTTTATTGTTACTGTTGCCTACAATGGCTGGTGCCTTTACAAATAAGGAGTACGCCGATATCCTAATGGCATATGGTAGAGCTGATGGAAATGGCCGAGAAGCAAAAAGAATTTATCAAGAGCGTTTTCCCAATAGATACCAACCTAATTGTCATACTTTTGAAACGACCTTTAGGCGCTTAAGAGAAACTGGTAGTCTAAATCGCCGTGAACCTGGAGTTCGCAGACCACGTAATGTCGCTGATGACGAACGAATTCTGAAAGCTTTTGACGAAGATCCCACAACGAGCATCCGGACTGTAGCTGCCAATCTAAACCTAAGTGTATGGAAGGTCTGGTCTGTTCTTCATGCCAACGGAAAGCATCCCTTTCATTACACTCCCGTGCAAAATCTTGAAGAAAACGACTACCAAAGACGCATTCAATTTTGCTGCCTCCTGCTTCATATGGATGTGGATAACCGCGATTTCTTGAAAAACATACTGTGGTCAGATGAATCCAAGTTTTCAAGGGTTTAAAGAATTAGCAAATCGATTTGCTAATTCTTCTGACCTTTCACGGGTTAGACGAAAATGCTCTATATATTAGACATCATTAAACTGTGGTACAACTTCCTCAAACGATGCATTGCTTTTAGGAACATATATAAGTTCTAACAAATCTTTCATATCCTCAACGCTAAAGGATAAGTGGTCGGACATAATGGATGGAGGAAAATATCTATCTAAAAATAATTTCGCAGAAAGTTAAAGTCATTGTTAAAAAAAATAAATGAACTTACTAATTCTATTGATTTATAATCACCTATATTTCTTCTTTATACTTTAAAATCAAAATGAATTAAACTAAGAAGTAAGAATCAAGCAAAACAGTTTAGTATCAGGTTGGTATGGATCGATTTATACAAACAGCTGACAAGAATGTTGCATATTGCGCATGAACAGCAGAACCCAACTTTTAATACCATCAAAAATCCGGCGACTACGAGAACTGATTCTGAATCGGTAACGAACCAATCCGATGTTATCCGCGAACGCTCGTGTTTATATTGCGCATGCGAATATTCCCTAAACCGGTTCGGAATTCGACCCGCGAACCAAGCTATTGTTAGGTTATATTAACGGGGGATACAACTATAATAATGGCAATTGCATTAGATTATATAAATTATACTTTCGTATACATCAAAAATTAATGCGTAAATATGAGCTCAACACATGTGAAATTTGTTACAAGAATTTAGTCAAATTATTATTACCCAGTAGCAAAAAAAAGTCAAAATCAAAAAAGTATGTATTTCCCAAAAAGTACAAGTCAATTTACAACTTATAGTACAGTTCTGGAGCATGATGCACATTTTTTATTTCATTTGGAAGTATGTTTACTACTTTAGGTAATATAAAAAAAATTATTTTTTCGACATTAAGGGTTAAGAAGTTCAAGTCCAACCAGTATTTAATTGTGGTCATGGCAGTCTCACACCTATCAAAAGCACCGACCCATGTCTGATCCCTAATTAGTGTTTCACCGTGTCGAATGCTTTTGACAGGTCCAAGAAAAATGCTAATGGCTTAAGTCCTTTATTAAAATTGTTGACTACAAAGTATGTGACCTCTGCAATTGCGTCCTTAGTGTTACGCCCCTCCCTGAAACCATACTGAAATTTAGAAAGTAATTGTTCATTTTTTAAGAAATCATTTAGTTTCAGTTTTATACACTTTTCATCAATTTTATTAATATTACTAGTAACGGCAATCGGTCTGTAATTTGTTTTTTCGCTTTTATTCCCACTTTTATGTACAGGTGTTATAGTTGATGTCTTAAGAATAGTTGGAAAAATACCAGTAGCAAAAACACAATTTATTAAATGCTTTAGAGGTTCCAATATAAAAGTGTGACAAGTATTAAAAGTGTCGAGAACGAACTTTAATAGTAAAAATTAGTACTAAAGCATTAAATACTTATCCAGGTGCAGCTTTTTCTATTTCTTGGAGAATATTAAATGTCCAGTTAAACTGATATTGATAACTTGGTATGAAAATTTAAGGCAAATAAATACCACCCTCTGTACCACAAGGGCCACCAGGACAGCAAATTACTTACATTCTTATTTTCCCAGGAAAGCTGAGGAAAAATTTGAGTATCAGCGAGCTATACATGAATGACTGCATAGTTTGCAGCAAGTAAAGTTGCAGAGATGGTAAGGAAGCTATTGGATGGAACGCATATCAATGAAGTGAGCTAGAAGATCAGCAGGAATATCTTGAAAACGGTGTCGAAATAAAGGTTGATGCGTTTGAACAGCTACCGTAAAACGGGGCTACTTTGACTTTCAGAGTTACTTTGGTATATTTTGGGGCTACTTTGACACCACCTGTTTTAAAGCGAAATGTGAGGTTAAGTTAGGATATTTGATATTTTGATATTGTTTTAGAGTATATTATGTGTTCGGCTGTCCGAGACAAATATTGGTATAAATTAGTAGTGACTATGAGAAATTATAAAAAAAGGTAGGTGCGCGTAAGTATAAAAATTATAGTGAGGAGGACTTAAATAAGGCGTCAAAAGAATGGGTTATCGCAAAAAGGTGCTGCTGCGGAAAAATACAATATTAACCGAATCATTCTTTTGAATAAGATACATCATAAACACGAAGGTAAATCTGGTCATCCAAATATTAAGTATACAACCAGAAGAAGAACACTTGATTGCTGAGATATTGGGTACTGTCAGCGACTGGGGTTTTCCAATATCTAAAGCCGGTATACGAAGCGTCGTAGAAAAATATATTAATTAGCAAGCTCGACTTATTCCACAATGGAATAACAATCTTCCCCGTTTGGATTTTGTGGAATCCTTTGCACAAAGAAATGCGCTCAGTAATCGGCTAGCGTCGAACATATAAAGGCCGAGATCGGCAGTTGGATCTCTTCAGATTTTAGATTTTTTTGAAAATATTCGTCATGTTTTAAGCATAATGCGACCTTCACAAATTTATAATTATAACGAAACTAATATCATAGACGATCCAGGAGTTAAAAAAATGCTGGTACAACGTCGCAGAAAACGTAAAACGTGTCAGAGAGCACTCCGAATATTAGTAAGTGTAACGTTTTGTGATACAGCGGAAGGTGTTTTGATACCACCTATGGTCGTGTACAAATTAAAAAATCTGTATGACAATTGGACCAATGGAGGGCCACCAGGCAGAGTTTACTATTAAAGCGACTTAGGATGGTTCGACATGAATATTTTTGAAATGTGGTTTTTTAAAGCTCTCTTGCCCAGTATAAATATGAACAGGATCGAAAACAAAACTGTTGTGAAACTAGGAGACAATCTTGCATCACACTTTTCATCGGAAGCCATTATGATTGTCAAAGAGAGCCACATTTATTTCGTGGCTTATCTACCTAACCGTTGAGGTTTTTGGTCCAGTAAAGAAGAAGTGTTGGACGTATGTAGACAGGAATCAAGGCGCACTCATTTGCGCCTTAAACGTCGCCACCTATCTCTAAAAAGCAATTTCCTTAGAGCATTGAATGCCTAGAATAAGCCTAGCTGCAAACCATAGGCGAGGTTGTTTGAGTTCACCATCTCTCAGACAATGATGTCAAATCGACTTTTCAATTTTTCATTCAATATATAATTTTCTTAATCTACTACACATTTTTTAATATGTTGTATTTTGTAACAGTTAAAAAATGTACTCTTTAAAAGTTTCGTTTATTTGCTGACTAATAATATATACTTTGAGAGCAATCAACAAATTTTTTAGAATAAAAAAAGATTTCTGACAAAAAAGTTAATGCAAAAAAAGCAACTTGGCAACGTAGAATAACCTCTATGTTTTCAATGCACGTATCCGATGTTGCAACCTTGTGTTGTTTTTCTATATATTCTTTCATATCTGTGAAGCTAGCGCCCGATCAATATCCAGCGACCAAACCTAGAACGCAGCATATGTCGTTTGCCAGCAACCTATTTATAGTCCGCGCCCGTTGTTATTTAATCGATATAATCCCCGTATCTTCTAAAATTCCCAAGGAATTTTAATAGTTTTTAGTCCAATTATTAACAATCAATAATTAAATCGATTTATAATGGTTATAAACCAAACCTCTACAAACTAAAGTTTTCTTGTGAAAATTACTTAACAAGTCGAACGTTAAAGAAATGAAAAAGGCTAAAAAGGATTTAAAATAATCTTTTTTCTTACAGGCTATACGTCCTTGGCGAACTACGTGCTGGCGAGACTGGTCACGCAAAAATTTGGTCACGGGCCATACAGGAACATCCTCTCCTTTTGATGGGCAGCGACTGCATGGCTCTAGTGACTGTGGAATGCGAGGGATTCGTGACGCACATTGCAGGCAGAGAGAAGTGGGACCATTCCAACAGACCTGCATTGCTAAATAGGGGGATCATCTGGTACACATGTATGGCTCCAGAATGAATAACATAGCTAGATCAGGGCTTTGTGGTGGGATCCCACATACCAGTAGGGCATACTCGCTGGGAGAGCATGCCACTGTCTTCCAGGCCGAAGTATTCGCTGAATTAAAATGCGGACAGAAAATCCTAAGCTGCGGATACCGCAATACAGCCGTTTCAATATGCTCGGACAGCAGAGCTGCCATTAAGGCTATCACGGCCGCAAAAGTAAGCTCCAAGCTTATACAAGAGTGCATAAAAGTCCTGAAAAAACTAGTGCAGGTTGGCTGCAAGGTCTAGCTCGTCTGGATACCTGGCCACGCAGGTCATGCTGGTAATGAGGAAGCGGACTCTCTTGCCAGACTGGAATCCGCGAATGTGCCGATGGGGCCGGAACCCATAATTGGTATCGCCAAATGCGTAGAGGTCGCATTAATGAAGGGTCTGCTGGACAAGTGGACCCACCGAAGATGGATTGAGTCCCCTGGTATGAGACAGTCTCATGATGTCTCACCAAAAATCTACTATGCCTAAAAGACGCGAAATTCGGCTAGTGACGGGTCTTTTAACCGGTCACTGACACTTAAGAAGCCATCTGCATACCATCGGTATTGCGGACAATCCGAAATGCCGGTGGTGCTGTGAGGAGGATGAAACCATTGACCATGTAGCTGGGGAGTGCCCAGCACTTACGCGCGCCAGGTTCAAATACATGAGTAACACTTTCAGTGCATCGAGTGACTTTAATTCTTTCAGACCAGAGAGCCTTATTGGTTTTTCTAAGGCTGTTGGGCTCTGGAACCCCCTGTGGGGCATGACAGGTCCATCAGGAGACCTATATGCATAACTGCCTTGGCAGCCCACTGTTTCGACAATTTCCATTTCAACCTTTTTTTATAATAAATATCTAAACGCATTTGAGATGGTGGTTACAAACCTCTACAAACAAAAGTTTTTTGGTAAGAAAATTTTGAATTGTTGGATGTTAAAAAATATAATGAATTATGTAACTCCTAACGGCTATAAGGAAAAGCTTTATCCATATCCTTTAGCAGTTATAGTCGTTTATAACATCTAACTCAATAATTTTTAAACATAAAACTTTCGTTTCTAGAGGTTTGCAACCATCTCCAATTCGTTTAGATATTTATTATATATTACAAAAATAGGCGGTATAATATAATAAATAGAAATAGGTCTTTTATATTAGAACCTAAAAGCGTTGATATATTAACAGAATAATAATATATTAACGAAAGAAGAGGGTCGTCGTTATCCGCGAGCCGCCGAGGCGCTTAATCGCAATCTGTACATGAACGATTTCCTATCCGGAGCATCCACCATCCAAGACACCATACAATTACGTAATAATGTCATCCAACTATTGCAAAAAGGTTGTTTTCCTATCAGGCAATTCGCATCCAATTCCAAGAAAACCCTCAAGGGTTTACCAGCAGCAAACATTAACCTCAAATTACAACTAGGTGAGGACCCGACGTGACTAAGAATTTTATGGGATTCTAAAGCTGACTCTATCGTCTATCACGTCAATAATATAAACAAGTCCCACTACAGTGACAAAATGCTTCATTTTGTCAGAAATTTCGAAAATATTCGACCCTCTGAGACTCGTAAACCCAGTAACAGTCTGCGCCCGATTACTAACTCAAGACTTGTGGCAATTGCAGTTGGTTTTGGATTAATTCTTCTTCAACCAATAAACATACAACTTCTTGGATTTTGCGATGCATGTCAAAAGGCGTATGGAGCCTGCCTCTACTTGCGCTCCATACCTTGCCTGGAACTTTGCGCTGCCCTGCTGTTATCTGAATTATATTTCACAGTTCAACACACAATTCCAAACCTGACACTTGAACGCACAACTCACGAACTTTAAACACATACACCGAGCATTAAATACCTAGTGTAACTAGGATTTTATATGTGTATCGCGCATTGATAATACATTAAATATCTTTTAATATAAAATCAGTGTTTGTCTTTTTTTACAAGGTACATTTTTTACAACAATTACAATCACTCACATAAAGAGAAAAAGGCGTGTGAGACTCATCCAACTACCAGAGCAACATTGGTTACCTATTATTCAATCAACGCTAATACTGTACGAAAGGTGCACCATCCAAAAGTAAACAACGAGCGCAGTTGCCAAATAACTTTATCGCAAGAATACTTCTACATTTACAGCATTGCCGCTGTGTGTGGAAATTTGGTAATTTAAAGAATTCAGATTAAAAATATTAATTAATATTAGTGGTTAGTGTAAATATAGTACAAAATAAATTAGGTTATTTAACGACTGTCACTATTTCTTTTCTTTATAATAAAGCATGCAACTCACTTTCTACTAATATTATAATAATTTATTATATCACTTTATTTTCTTCTGTTAAAATTGAGTAATCACTGGCAACATGGAATACTAAGCATGTTTATCAACATAATATCCCTCTGCCCCCTGTGCAGATATTGCGCTCAATCCAAAGCAGCCATTGTTTATTCTAGTGTTTTTAATGTTCTAAGGCAATTTCCATTACTTTTCAACACATTGTGGAATGCTATCAGTCCAACTATAAAAACCAACCTTCAAAGCGCGTTTAGAGCGACTGGAATTTTTCCATATAACCCCGAAGTAGTGATAAACAAACTGTCATCTAATCATATATATTTCATTTTTTTAACCCTAAAACTATTTAAATTACAAAAAAAAATTCATACTGCGATATTAAACTAACCCTGAACGGGGACTACTTTCATTTAAAACGAAATATAACGACATGTCAAAGAAGCCCCACATGCGGGGTTACTTTAACACTAATTTTAAATATTTTTTTTTGGTATAATTACATGTTTTAAAAATTCAATATTTGGTAAATTTGTAGTCAAAGGATCAATTGTTCCTATCAAATAAAACAAATGCCTGATTAATAAAAATTTTAAAAATTACACCGGAAAATTCCCCAAAAAATTATGTCAAAGTAACCCCGTTTCACAATATACTCAAAGACAGAAACTTATGGTAGCAATTTAGATTCAAATTATATTAATTGAAAACTACCTAAAACATATCGTTAAAGAGTTTAATGAAATTAAGACTCTTTAATAATAATTAATGATTAACTTAGGGTGACAGAATTAAATATAAATGTGGAATATTGGAATCTATTCAGCACTTTACAGATGGATGCCAAATACTCGAAATAAAGGAGGTGGCATAGAAGCCTAAGCTTTTACTGGATTAAAATATCAATTACTCGTTTTAGTCACTTAATGTATTCGCCAAAACCAAAGCTATAGTACTCTATAGAAAGAACTGTCTCTGTAGAAGTGTCCTGTATATTAAAATTTTACAGGATATAATATTGTCACCGAGCTACGTTCTACAAAAGTATCTACGATGAGAGAATATTTTGCTTTTATATTAAGGAAGAACGATTTACTCAATAAATCAAAAAATTAGTAATATTATGAACCCTAATGGCTTTTAGAAGAAATCCAGTTTTGGACAAGCGATATAATTGTTAGGGAAATCATCGCGAAAAAGAAAAGCTTGAATATAGCATTAATGATACAGCAAATAAAAATGTCATTACTATTTTATAAAAACAAGCACTAAAACAGGAAAACGTTTACCATCAAACTAGAAACCGGAACTATAAAGACAGTTAGATAGTTTATATAAAAATATTATATCTATAGAAAAGTCCAAAATATTAACAAACATATTAAGCTAAAAATTATTTAGATATAATAGCAAAATAACGACAATGACTCTGACTAAACCACGAACGAAACCAAAATTGAAAAAGCAAGATGAAGCAAAAGAAGTAAATGAAAAAAAAGGAAAATAGGGAAACAATTAATAGGAAATAGTAAACGTGAGCATGGCACAAATCAAAAAGTAAAAGGTAGCTCTGAAAACAGCCTGCTAAGACCAAGCCATTGCAACTTATAAATAAACTTAGACAATGAAAACAGGAAAACACTATAGACCGGTATAAAAAATATCAGGACTCCTATTCTATATCCTATTCTATTATCTTATGTATAAATATGTATACATAAAAGATTCCATTATATTGACCAAACAAAATGTCAGTACTTCTACAAAATAAAATTGCAAGAATATTTTCAACGCGATAGAAAACATACTATATACCACAATATATTTAAAAACCTGTTCCTAAAATAAATATCTAATTGCAGCATCAGACAAGCCAAGTAATGATTGAGAACGATTGATAACCACCAACCTAAAATCTGTCAATCCAAAAAGAAATATTATCCATAAAGAAAAAATACCAGAAGAGCCACTACATTGATAATATATTTACAAAAACAGAGATCAGATAACACAAAACATATACACTTGGGAGAAGGACAAATATAACAGAACTAATGGAAAGACAAGTTACTTAGTTATTGGGTAAACTAAAAACAAAAAAAATATAATAACATCATCATTAAATCTGTAGTAATACGTTCGACATCAGAGTTCTTACTATGGCTGATCATTCTAATGAAATTACTAAATAGCATATGCAGCCTAATATTGATTTTGATATTTTTTTCACAACACTAGAAATTTTATTTATCCTGTTTTTACTATAAAAGCGATCCGAGAAGTAAAATAGAGTAGCAGTGTTAGATCTTTTATTCATTTCACTGGCACCTGAAAATCATTCTTTTTAAAGGACTTCGATTCGAAAAGCAATTATAAGAATTTCAGAGACATTTAGAGAAAGTAAATCCTTTTCATCAGTTACTTTAGCAAATTATTCTCAAAAAATAAATTAACTCTATGCTATATATTAATCTTGTTAATAGCGAAAATGTATTCCTAAAGAAAGTTTTATATATGCCAAATGATACATTTACCCAGGGCAAAAACTCGACACCACTTCCTGCGCCAAATATATTATCCCTTTTCAATAGTCAAAAGGAAAACCCTCAGGCGGCAAAAAAGCCCTTTGGAATGTAAATGTGTCTAGGACACGTTAGGGGTAACTTGTGCAAAAGAGCTATTAAAGTGAAGAAGAGGCCATCTGAATGACAAAGCGTTAGGTAGGCGTTTTGATGAAAGGGTCATAGTAAATTTGCTTAATGGTAAGTATGAGTTTACTTATGCAGGGATATTTTATGACTAACTATCATAATTCCTAAAACTTTAATTACGCGTCATTAGTATTAAGTTTTTTACCCAAAATCTTTTATTTTTTTATTGACGTAGTTTGTCAATTCTTTTAAATGGGAGGCTCCGTTTGGTATATTAAGCTTATACAATTTCATTTCTTTTTTAAATTATTTAAGTCTTTACTTAGCGTATAAAATATCAGCTTACATATTCTTATATAAGGTGTTTCATTGAAAAAGAGACATATTTTAAACGCAAATAGAAGTTATGTAGGAGGTTCTAAAAAAGCGATAATTTTTGGGTGTACAAAAAAAGAAATTATTTATTAATTTATTTAGTTACATCACAGTTTATAGATTTACATCCAATTATTGAGTGTGAACGAAAAAGATAATAAAAAAAAATTATTGATATAATACAAAAACTATCAATACAAAGAAAGAACTCTATATAAAAAAAGATCTTAATTAGAAGTAATTACAGTTATATAAAAATAAAAGAACATTTATGATTAAGAAAATTGTACTTTTTTAATAGCTGCAACACTACAGTTAAAAATATTCCATTCACTTTGAACAGAATTATATGTGTCGAATGAAATATGAAAATGTATTCATATGTGTTTTAGGTCTTGATAGGTAAAACGTTTGTAGGTTCTTGGCTGGTATGCGAGGCAAATAAAAATTAAGCTGTTCTAACATTTCAGGCAAATCTATCATGTTATTTACCAATGTATGTAAAAACTGCAAGTCAGCAAATGTGCGCCTTTTCTCTAGTGTGAGAAATAAAAATCTTTCCAAGGGTTGTGTGTGTGGAAAACCAGTCTCTGGGTACACTCCGTCGAATTTAAACCATAGAAATTTCAGAAATCTTTATTAGATATTTTCAATATCATTAATATGGTTTTGGTAATAGAAGGACCAGACTTGATATTCAAGTATAAATCTGACATAAGAAAAATATACAAGTTTTAAACTACGAATACCGTAGAGCGGCGCTACTTCGAATGAGTGGCAGAAATTCGAACATTCCCCCTCCCATTCGGGTTTCTTGTCGCCACGTCCACATTTTCATAGTACGTCGAATTGCACTAATTCTAAACAGTGACAGACAGTTTGCCGATTGCTTTCACGCTAAAACGAGAATATTTGTATGGTAAGTAACTACTCAGAGAATTTTGCGACTAAGATCGTATTTTTGACATTTTATATATGGGGTGAAAACAAACATTTGCAACTCTGGTACCCTAAGTCATATTGCTATGAAATTTTATAGAAGTGTTGTCTAATATATTTTTAACATGAATCGAAATGGTAATTGTTTGTTTAGTCAATAGTTTTATTTGAAAAAAATAGAAACCAAAATTTTTACTTTTAGTAGGGCAAATTCGAGCATGGTTCGAATTCCAAATTCCTTAGAAAGGGCATTGGCCGATATTTTACAAAAGAAAATGACCTATCGACAAGCACTTGAAGTATATGATATGCCGAGAGCTAGCTACCCTATGCAATAAAATAAAAAGAAGCCATCCACTGCCAGCAGGGAGACCAACAGCTTTAACAAATGAGGAAGAGGCTAGTCTATCAACTGGGATTCAAAAGGCTACAGAAAGGGGCTTTCTTCTAACTAGGTTGGATATTCGCTTGTTGGTAAAGCAGTTTCTTAATACCCAAGGTAAAACCATTAAGACCTTCTAGAACAACATGTCCGGCGTAGATTGGTTTCATAGTTTTGTGAAAAGAAACCCAATTTTGAGTGAACGTTTGTGTCACAATGTTAAGCGATGCAAAGCTCAATTGAATCCCCAAATGATTAGCAAATATTTTGAAAATTTGTCACAAGGTCTACAGGGTATGCCACCATGTAACATAGTGAACTATGATAAAATAAATTTGTGTGATGATCCTGGCAGGGTAAAGGTCGTTTGCAAGAAAGGTACAAAATATGTAAATAGAATTTTAGATTCTAGCAAATACAGCACTTCTGTAATGATTTCAGTCACTGGGTCTGGAAAATTGCTACCCCCGTACGTTGTTTACAGAGCGCAACACCGTTACCCTACTTAAGGCGCCGCAAACGTTCGTTTTTCGTATTCGATTTTCCAATTCGTTTTCCGAATTCGACAAACCGAATGCGCGAAATACCTTTAAAATAGTTTAACGCATACGTTCGGTTCATTTCCGAACAGAATATACTGGTAACGTTCGTTCCGAATGCCACTCTTTGCGTTCGGAATTCCGAATCGTCAAAAAATCAAATTCGGCTTTTCGAACGCAAGATTTCTATACGATTTGTACTTATCGGAGCACACGTTGCAAATTTTCCGTTCGATTTTTATAGTTTTCAGTCAAGTGCGAACTGCGTAGTAGAAAACAACAACAATAATACAGACAATAATTATTTATTTTATATCTGGTTGCGTGATGGGCGACACTGAAGTACTCATATTTGCGGTAGAGAAAGTTTCCTGTCTGTGGTACATAAAAAGTGAGGAATATGATAATAGGGATGTAAAGGACTTAGCTTGGGAACAAGTATGTAAAAAAGTTATTGCAGATTGGGACAATACTAATGCCACGGAAAAACTAAACAAATGTAAGAGATTATGTATATTATTTATTAACATAACATATTAACAAAACATTTTTTATTTGTTAAGAATTCTTTCGTTATATTGAAAGGTTACTTCTTCTGCTAGTGTAATGAAGTACTCAGTCAAATTATCTCTAATATTTCTGCCTTGGTTGGTGGATCTATGTTGCGGGCTTCGAAACGGTAGATCCTCGAAGTAATGTGTTAATGTATCTTCAAATCTATAGCCATTTCTTCTTCGTACGAAATTAAGTAATACACACGCTGCCTTTATCGCCAGTATTGCAAAATCTGGTGGAATGGTTATACTAGTATGGAAAATTCGCCATTTACTTGCAAGAATGCCGAATGTACATTCTACTACTCATCTGGCTCTGCTAAGCCTGTAGTTAAATATTCTACGTTTATTGTCGAGATTGCTTCTTGGATATGGTTTTAAAAAATTGTTAGTCAGAGGAAAGGCTTCATCGTCTAAAAATACGTATGGAAGCGGTGGGCTGTTAGTACCTGGTAGTGCCTTGCTTTCAGGTAAATGTAGATGATTTTGAGCAAGTTTTTTTCCAAAGGCCCAGTTATTGAAAATGGTACTGTCATTCTCTCTACCATATGAACCCACATCTATGGCTACAAAACGATAATCAGAATCAACTACTGCCAATAACACAATTGAAAAATAATGTTTGTAGTTGTAATAGTTCGAGCCACTGTGCAAAGGTGAAATCAATCGAATGTGTTTCCCATCAACAGCACCCACCGTATTTGGGAAATTTGTTCTTTGATAGAAGTTTTCAGCAATTTCCAGCCAGCGTTCTTTCGATGAGGGTGGTCTCATTTCTAAAGGTTGTAAAGTCTCCCATATAGCTTGACAAGTTTCTTTAACACTGTTCTACTTCCCATGAGATAATCGAATTTTAGCGTTTCAAAATTTTTTCCAGTTGCAAGGAATCTGAAACAAATTTTCAAATTTATATTATGCATTTCAGGTGCTGATTTGAAAAAAAAATTAACCCATATAAGAGACTATTATCGAAAAGATATAAAAATATAAAAACATTCCAACTGGATCTGCCGCAAAAAAGTAAAAAAGATACGTGTATGCCGATATGTTGCATTTCTTAGCACCAGTATTTGATCGAAGAAGGTAGGCATTAAAAAATATACAACAGATTGTTTTACAACGTGATTGCAACAACGTAATTGTTTGCAAGGAAACTATGAAACGGAGGATTTAAGAGACCAATTGGAAACACAAGAACACTCTAATAACTCGCCAAAAGTCACAAATGGAGTCACAAATGTAATAGAATCATCAATGACACCTCGAATGACACCTAGTGTTCCTACCAAAAAGACCAACAAAGACGTGCCCAGCCAAATTTTAACTATCCTGCAAAAACGGGAACAAAAACAAATAGTTACTGTACCGAAAGATGAAGATAATAATACAACATTTTTGCTTAATCTTCGTGGTGAGATGAACAAAATGAACGATACTCAAAAACTTGATTTTAAAATAGGTATGCTTCAATTAGTAAAAAAGTAACCCGATGTCGTAATGTACCTTCTTCCTCATCATGAACTTGCGATAAGTATAATATTCGTCGATGTCAGGAACAGCTTTTAATTCCCCCAGTGTGTCACCACTACCTGAATCGCAATATTCACATTATAATTCTCAAGCAATATTCCGACAGAATGCTCCTTCTTTCACCCCTCTTTCGTTACAAAGTCCATCTGGAATAAGCGTTCACAGCTTGTCAAATTCTTGAGTTATCGTGCAGTCAGTTAACTGATTGGCACCTCTACAATCTACTGCTACAAAATATACAAAACAGTATGCTGAAGACAGTACCGATGAACCAATTGAAACATACCTTAGATTAAAATAAAGATTACTGTTACTTATGTACATGTACCTATCTAAATATACAATAAAAAATGTTAAGGGTGTACCCAGTATCGCCGTTTCTTTTTCTTTTCATTTCGTCAGCATGAATACAATGGCGAGTAAAAATTCGTGGTCGTCCATTTTATCGACTGCGGCTAAAAAAAAACCGATCGCTGTCTGCGGCAAGTTCACGGAATTCCGTTTCGTTTTTCGAATTCGGAAATCGAATACGGAAAACGAATGTTTTTGGCCAGCCATAGACCGAAAATAATCCCGATGGTGCAGTATACAACCGTACTAAAAGCGGTTGGTTTCAAGGTGCCGTATTTGAAAACTGGTTGGAGAAATTGGCTTTTCCGTACTTTAAAAGATGCGAGGGAAAAAAGTTGAGAATAATTTATCCAGCCATCTTTTCCTCAAAGTGATACATCTATGCGAAACAAATAACATCGACGTTGTACTCTTACCGCCCAATGGGACCCATCTGCTTCAACCCTTGGATATTCCTTTTTTTACACCGTTCAAAAAAGCCTGAAGACACATTTTGACAGAATGGAAACAAAAAAATAGAGGCGTCCTTCCAAAGTCCGATTTCCACGAATGTTAAGAAAACTTTTTGACACTGTTGGACTTAATGCCTGTAACAATATCCTGTCTGGCTTCAGAACATGCGGAATAATTCCTTGTGACAAAAATGTTGTTTTAAACAAACTTCCAAAGCTCATGCCTGATCAACTGGAAGAACAGCAAAACCAGATTGAGATTGATGGGCGCTGGTCTGCAACTTTTCTTGACTTGCAAAACTCAAGAACTTTGCAAGAAAGGCAAAATATAAAGCGAGACAAAAAATTCGATGTAGCGCCAGGCAAAGGAATTAAGCAAGGCATATGATTTAGGTCAGCCTTCAACTTCAAGAGAGTCAAGTAGCTCTGACGACGATATTGTCTCTGATGACTCTAATGCCTTAAATCAAAACAATGACTTGATCTCGTACAGAAATATTGAATCAGAGTCATGTTTTAAGGATCAAAATTTCATTGTGAATGACTATGTTTTAGTCAGGTTTAAATGTCCCAAAAACACTGAGCGATTTTTTATTGGCAAAGTTACTGAAGTTTTTTCTGATCAGTATAAGCTTATATTGTTTAATTTTTTTTAAGCGAAAATGATCTGAGTATTCAAAATTCTTTTATTTACGCAGATGTCAAAGACGAGTCTTTAATAAATCGAACTGACATTATAAAGAAAGTTATTCCACCAACAGACTCAAAAATTCCCCCAAGTCTTTCAACTTTTTTGATGTGGGTGCGTTAAGATTATTAATATTATAATCGTAAGGAATTAGTTTTTTTTTTAATCTAAGAGAGAAACTAAAACTTTACATTGAGCTGCGTTTAAGGACAAGCTATTGTTTTTGCACCAAGTATTAAGTATATCTAGGTCTTTATGTAGTAGAATGCAATCCATATTATTGTCAATTTTATAATTGGGTTTTGTAAGGTCCGCATACAATAGACTTTTTACGGTAAGTTTAATAGATATATTATTATATGATTATAGATATATATTAATGATATAAATAAAAGCGAGCCCAAAATTGAGCCTTGTCGAACTCCTGAAGAACTTCGTGTTGAGGCCGTTGGGTTAAGTAAGATGAAATAAAATTAATTAAACATGTGGAAAAGACGTAGAAATTTTCGAGGTGGTTGATGAGAATACCATTATTAAGTCTATCAAAGGCTTTAGAAAAGTCGGTATATATTACGCCAGTTAATTTTCTAGGTTATCATCTTGTTCAAGTAACTCAGTTATTCTGGGATTGATGGCGTATTACAGAATTTCCAAATAATTTTCAGGATTAAGATTGGTATTATTAAAAAAAGGGCCAACAATATGATCTCTCAGGATACCAGCGCATACATTAATTTTTTGAGGTCGCTGCGTATGTGTTTCTCGAAATAGATGAGGATTAGTGTCGGTCCAGTATGGACAGTTGTGTCTATTGACTTCACCATGTAAATAAAAGGAGTATTCGTCCGAGAAACAGATATTATACAGCAACAAATTTTTTTACGATTAAACCTATCACTAAAGTACTCAGAAAATTGTACACGACAATCAAAATCATCTTTATTTAGCTCATAGTACTAGTTTTCGATTTTATAGGCATGATATTTGTGTAATTTTAAAATTTTGTGAACGGTACTTTTAGACACGCCAGATATGAAAGCAATTTTTCGAATAGATGTATTAGGTTCCATCTCAACATGATCCTACACTGCAATTTCTACTACTTCATTTCTCACTAGATCTTGAACTTAATTTTTTCTGTTTTGTACTGACCCTGTTTCTTCAAACTTCCTCATCAAATTCATTACATAAGGATGATTTACCGTTTTATCCAGATGAATACCACTAAAAGCACGTGTTGTTACTCTAGCAGACTTATTTTTTTGATAATAAAGACCCACCAATTCAATTCTTTCCTGCAGCGTATAAACCATTGTTATTAATACTATGAATATCGCCAAGACTAGATTAAACAAATACTTAGTGCTACTCTTATTATTGGTCATTTCAACAAAATACCGATGCCCAAATAAAAATAACTAAACCAACAAAAGCGTCGAAATATCCAGGTATTTGCTGCATGTTTTAACGTTTTTATCAAAATATCTTCAATAAGGCGGTCTGAGTCCACCTAGTTTTTATGAGTAAAGGTTATCGATTAGTTCTGATCACAAATGCGCAGCCCTGAATCTTATCAACTTCCATTGTAGGATAGTTGTTATTCTTCTATCGCCTAGCAATGCTTCGATCCATAGTCGTAGTTGTATTTATTGACCGCCACTGCATATTAATATAGAGAGATTTGCTAAAATATTATTGATGCTTACTATACAGGGTGTCTACTATAAAAACCGCCAAACTTTAAGAGGTGATTATA
Source organism: Anthonomus grandis grandis (assembly GCF_022605725.1). Taxonomy (NCBI): domain Eukaryota; kingdom Metazoa; phylum Arthropoda; class Insecta; order Coleoptera; family Curculionidae; genus Anthonomus; species Anthonomus grandis. Next base: position 21,114,416 of record NC_065558.1, read on the forward strand.
CCAGTCATTTGCAACAAAAAAGTCGTATAACATTTTTTCGAGAAGTTGTTAGTTCTTCTGGTATTTAACATTTTTTGATTTTATCAAATTTCTTTGTTTTTTCATATAAACAAGAATATCTCCGTTATTCTTACCACCATATAAAATGTAGATATACCATCTGAAAGAGAATTAAATTTGCTATAAGATGGTTACAGTTTCTGATTAAATTTTTTATACCGGGTGTTATCAGAAGTTAAATATATCATTTGGGAAATGTGCAAAATTAGTGGTATTTTCTTAGTTGTCGTTTTTCTAGAATTTGGTAAATAGAGACATGTTTTTTTCTGCAAAACTACTGCATTTAATATGCTTTCCAATGATATACTTACTTTTGTGATAGCTATTTGTTCTCACAGTAATATCATGAGCAAAAGAAAGAAAAAACCAAAAACATTGAAAACTTTCAAATTTTATATTTCTTAACCTTTTGAGCACCAATGCGGTGGGTACTTGTAGATCTATCTTCCCTAACACAACAACTCCACAAATTTCCATTAGAGAAGCCGTAAACAAATAACATATCGCGATATTCATTCTTTAAGAAAAAAGGCAGGTTTTCCTTCTTTTGTAAATGGCAATGAATCCTCAAAAGAAAGAAACTCACAAACCATGTATTACTTGATTTTAAAACAAAAGCATAGATATTTACAATTTGATAAGAACTGTCATTAAGTTTTCACTTCGACTTAAAGTAGTTAAAACGTAATTTGATTTAAACGTGCTTCAAAAAATAATGCCCAGTTTCACAAACATTGAATATCGGGACATCTTATTTATTTACGGTGTCACAAATGGAAACTCGCGGGAGGCAGCAAGGGAGTATGCGTTTTGTTTTCCTAATAGACAGCAACCCCATAGAAATACATTTGCAGAAGTGTTCAGGCGCTGCGCGCTGTGGGGAAACTGGTTCCTTTCGAGGTTTGCGGATTAGAGAAGGTGGTCAAAATGGTCAACGCTGGAGACAAGAACCTGCGATTATGAGAGCTGTTACAGAAGATAGATCTAGAAGTACGCATTGGTGCCGCATTAAGAATTCACGAATTCACCATTCCACTGTACCACATAGAGTTCTTAAAAAAATAATTTGCATTCGTTTCATTTGAAAAAAGTCCAGGATTTATTGCCAGTGAATGGTGAGGTGAGGCTTCAATTCTGTAGGTGGTTCTTGAATAAGTTGCAAGAGTGGGGAACAGAACAAATATTTTGGATGGATAAAGCAATATTTACAAGAGCCGGAATAATGAATTTAAGAAATAACCATATATGGCATACAGAAAATCCTCATGCGACTGTTGTTTCACATTTTCAGCATGAGATAAGGGTCAACGTATGGATAGGATTAATGAGAGGTCGCCTTTTTGAGCCTCTAATACTTCCTGATCGGCTCACTTCCAATGAGTTTTCAAATTTATTAAATAATGACCTTGTTGCCTTTATGGAAGAAATCCCCTTAGCCGCTAGACAGGTACTTTGGTTTCAAATGGACGGATTCCGAGTCCATAATGGCAGAATTGTGCAAAATTCCTTAAATCAATGCTTTGGGGAAAAATTGATCGGAAGATATGGTCCGGTAAGATGACCTTACGCCCCTTGACTTTTATGTCTGGGGCACATTAAAATCTAATGTTTATAGTATTTACATTAATACTCGAGACGAACTAATTAATCGAATTAGTGTGTGTGGCAATAAAATGCGACAAAAACGCGTTGAACTTGAAAGGGTTGTTGATAGTGTCAGAAGAAAATGCATCAAATGTATTGAACAAAAGGGAAAACATTTTAAACAATTGTTATAATTTTAGGCCTGTTTAATGGAATTTTGATTTTTTAATTTTGGTCAATCAAGAAATATAAAATTTAAAAATTTTCAATTTTTGTGGTTTTTATTCTTTTGCCCATGATATTGCTGTGAAAACGAATAGCTATCACAAAAGTAAGTATATCATTGGAAAGAATATTAAATGCAGTAGTTTTTGATGAAAATAAAACATGTCCCTATTTACCAAATTTTAGAAAAACGATAACGAAGAAGATACCACTAATTTTGCACATTTCCCAATTGTTACATTTAACTTCTTATAACACCCGGTATAAAAAATTACTTAAGAACTTAAATATACCCATTTTATAGCAATTTAACTCTCTTTCAAATGGTATATCTAAATTTTATGTGGTTGTAAGAATAACGGAGATATTCTTGCTTATATGAAAAAAACAAAGAAACTTGATAAAATAAAAAAATTTTTAAATACCAGAAGAACTAACAACTTTTCGAAAAAATGTTATACGACTTTTTTGTTGCAAATGACTTGCTTAATCACCTCTTAAAGTTTGGCGGTTTTTATAGTAGACACCTTGTATATTAATCGATTTGTAGTGCAGTGGACAACTGGAGGCTGTTATGTACAATTAATGTCTTCTAATGGACCCGTGGAGCTTTACCGAGGCTCTGTAGTTTTCCGTTATTTTAAACCTTTGTACATCTTTTGTTTTTCTTTATGTAGTGTGGTTTTCATGTACTCTTTCACAAAGCAGCTCTGAAGATGGTCTAACAGACCGAAAGCGGATTATAATAATTAAAAATTACCCTGACACACAAAACGTTGTCTTATTACATCTCTACGGTGTACAACCTGTGCTTCAAATAATCTTATATACTTTTCAATGTAAAGAATCGATTGACTTATGGATGCTTTAAGCAATCAACATTATTTGAGAGTGTAAGTTTTAAGATAAATCAATTTAAAGTTTTATTCCTATTTATTAAATCAGTCTTAATTTATTTTAAGGCAAGCTGTGTTTCAACGTTTTCCTATTTAAATGTACATTTGAATTGAACTCTCAAAATGCAAGTTTTTTTCCAGAAAGTATAATAAAAACCAAAGAAAAACCCAATTAGTGACTTTTAGCAATAAAAAAACTAAAGTGAACCAGTAATTAGTTACTTTATTGGACCAGTTACAAGTCAGTAAAAAAGATACAAAATCACATAAATAAATGAAAATCACATGCAATCAATGCAAGTGTAATGCCTAATTGTAAATCAGGCTTATCGAGGCTTAGTCGACAATTTAGCCACTTTTTCCTACTTCTAACCTTCTTCTTCACTTTCATCCTCATTTTGCTCAGGTTCCACAGTGTGGTCTTTTACGTTGGTGGCAGTTGGTAGTGACTGATACCATGGGTGAAGTTCTTCTGGTATAATATTTTTCTGACACAGTTTTAATAGATCTTGCTTTTTAGGAACACTAATAGGAAGAATTCCTCTATAAGCTTTTTTAATATCTGCAATTTTATTTTGACGACCTCGTTAAAAAACATTTAAAGTACTGTAGGATCCATTATGGCTTTAACGAAACTTTATTATCCCTGGGCTTTGTTTTTCGTAGCGTAGACATTTGATTTGAAGCCATTTGACTATGTTGCCATCATCATCTTTAAGGCGATTTTTAATCATGCGCTTACTAAGGTCTTTGAGGTCAATAATATCAGAAAATTTTAATTGACTTACATGATAGGGATTGGCTGTTTTTCTATTCCTGTCCAATCTGGCCTTTTGCATTATGTTCATCCACTCCAATACAGAATTGACAGTAACATGCCTCTTTTCCCTTTCGATCGCACTATGTCCACTGTCCACTTCCATAAAAGAGTGTCCGGACTCCAAAAATTTTTGTTCAATGACACCTATGTGAGTGGTCTGTGTAAGGAAGGGTAGTAATATTGAGATGTGCTGATTCCTATTTTGGCCTCAGCACGTATCCGAAAATAATGAGATTTCTTTAATATTCTCAGGAAGTTTTAAAATCCACTGCATCAGGGCAGTCCCGATTTCATAACTTCCTGTCTTTCCATTTATTTCAGACCAGACAATGCAGTACGCCTCATTAGGTAGTCTGGATTCGTAAATACACAAGTTAAAGATACATAGTTTCCTTGAGTCGTATAACAGCGAGTCCTCACCCGACGGTTTTTGAAGAACACTCTGTAAGTCGAATGTAGCAGAAAGGAATGTAGCTTCTTCATTTGACAGCACCTTGTCTTGTTCTTTAGCTAAATTAGCTTCATTTTTTCGAACAATATGATTATTGTAATCAGACTCGAGTTGCTCAGTAAGTGTTGTTGTCTTTTTGGCCTCTGAAAATGTATTACGGAAACACACTACAAGGAACACTGGTCTTTTTTCGGTACAAAAAATAACAGATTAAATGACGTGCAAAAGATTTTTCTATATACTGAGTGAGTCACGAGTGTTCAATTATTTTTCACGCAAAATTGTTTGTATAAAAAAACATTTTGCTAATGGATAACTTTGAGTCCAAATAAAGTCTTTTTGTAGTTTTTCTGCAATAGTGTGACTCCATTACAGGAAACATATTAATGTGCTGTGTACAAAGGCAACATCTTCGTCTTTAGTTTTATTATAAGGCATTTTCTTGCCCCGCCTATCATCCGGTGCGAAAACCCCATCTTTACAAACTTCAAAGGCTTTATTTATTGGGCCATTACTTATGCTTAATGTTTTTTGGAAAAATGTTTGACATACCCTGTGCTCTGTTTCATTTTTCATAAAATAGCATGATCTACTACATTTGAATTTTTTGGCTAGTGGCACATTTGTTCCAGGTCTCTCTGGTTTTTTTCGTTTTATAAATTTTAAAATAAAATCCTTTTGCCTCGTATAACTGGAGAGAGTCCAAAAGTATTTGCAAATGTTAAGCCTGTCTTCTTCACTAAAAATAGTGCTGCACTTATATTTACAAGTGTCGCAGTTAACTGGCTTGGGTTACTTGGGTTACATGGTCTAGATTTTTTCAGAACACTTTACTTCAATGTTACTAGGGGCGGGGGCTGAACATACACTTTCACTGTTCTCACTATCTGCCGTGACATGTATAGGGATTTGATCGTTTTTTTCCTAAAATTTAAACGAAACTATATGTATAATGTAGTCCTAAATTAATTTATTTAAGTGCACACTACTAAAATTTCTATCATTTTACTTTTATTACAAGCAAATATACCTAATTTTACAAAAATCAAATATTTAACATTATGCGAAAAATCATTAACTGCCAATTTTATTTAAAAGAAGCCATTTAAAATATAAATGAAAAAGCTAAAAACATTAAACCATAAGTACGTTTTTTTTAGTCTTAAACATCTCAAATGTTATAATATTTTTAGGTTTTAAACAAACGTGAAGCTAAATGTTTTCATTTTTAAGGTTATGTTTTTTACTTACCTTATTCAAAGCTAGTTTTAGAAGCTTTAAGCTTCGAGAATTCATTGTTGTCAATGTGGTTCACTTAATACTAAGTCGTACTCTTATATTATTAAGATTTTAAGTCTTTACATCAAGCAAATATATCTATCTTACGGCAAAAATAATCAGGTGCGTATCGATTGAAGTACACGTAAACACTGGCGCCAGTTAGGCCAGAGATCACTAACTGCTGTTGATAATATTTTGAAATGCCGCGATATTTGAACGCGCATAAATCTTTTATACGAAAAGTGATTAAGTTACTTAATGGTTTTTCGCATAAGGGATTTTTACTTCTATTCTTTTGGTGATTTTTAACACATAAAAAAATAACTTATTAGTAAATTTATACAGTTAGTGACTATAAAATTAAAGATATAATAAAAATATAATGTGGGACGCAGTTAGTTAATTTTTCTGTAAAATGTTACTTAGTGACTTTTTGCAGGGATACGACGATATATCCTAAATGCATGTATTCTATTTGTTCTTTTTCTTTTTTTTATGGTTAAAATGCTTTAGGATGTTTTTTTGTAAGACATCATATATCCCAGAATATTAAGAATCGGTACAGATCCACACAAAGCAATGTTTAAAATAAGTCCGTTGTCACATTTTTTTATAAAATAGCTCACAGAACTGCTTAAATTCTATGCTTACAAAAAGTCCTAGCTAAACTTTCAATTCTTTTAATATCGGCCTATGTTATATAAAGAAATGATATTTTTCACAGGCCGTATGAATAGCATTTAGTACATATAAAGAATATATTAAAATTTGAGAAACTTTTTTAATAAAAAACAATTTTTGAATGCAATTTATTCTAAAATATATTCCTTGGTTACCCCTATTTCGAAAAGGTTAAAGTGGGCCTTTCTATAGCAAAAAGCTCTTTGGAATGTAAATGGCTGAGATACGTCGAAATAACATTGGCACTTTGAATAGGTGTGAAGGGATGAAATTTGGACTTTTTAGTCTGCAAAAAGGGTATTTTATTTTATTTATTTTTTTGAAATATATTTCGTTTATAAAAAAGGATATGGCAATAACAATGTTTCAGATTATGCTAAAAATTTTTTTATTAGTTTTAACGGCTGAGTTTACCTACTGTAGGCAGAAATTTGAACTTTTATCAAAAAGTTGAATTTTTTTTTTTATATCAATTATACTTTATATTTTTAAAATAAAAGGTCGGTTTATTTCTAAAACACATTGAAACAAATATACTTCAACGCATTAAAAACGCTATAAGAAAAGCATATACCTATAAACTCGTTTCTGGGTGGCCCAACGAAAATTTCGCATCCCTCTTTGTGAATGTGATATGATTTCGGAAAAAGGTTCGGACACATCAATTTTGATTTTTAGAGAGACGTATTTTCAACTATAGCTGTACAATGCAAAGTAATCCAAAACGTATAAACTTTATTACGCAAATTATTCTAATGTAATTTATTTTAATAAATTATATTTGTAGGTGCCGCAGAAAGATCAGGCATTTCCGAAAATAAAAAAATAACCGAGTTAAAAATTCGTATTGGCTCGGAAGGGCTTCCGAGCGCATTAAAAGGCCACAAAAGAAAAAATAAAAAACAATAGTTTGCAACAATAGTAAAATCATAGTAAAAAACAAAGTATTGTTTTTTTTTCTTGTCCGAACTTGTTTTTGATTTGACTGAAGTCGTTTGGTTAAGACAGCAAACGGAAGTGACAACAAACTATAAAATTTAGCAAGCTATAGATTTTATACTTACAATATATTGTATACTATACAATACATTGTTCTTAATATTATGTTCAGGTTATATAGGTAGTCTGGACTTTAGTACTAAGAATAGTCTATTTCAATATTAGAATTTTTGTTGGTCTAACAAACATATTAATACATTTTTTAATTAATAATATCTTATCCATATAAAAGTTTAACTGACCGAGCATTAAGTTCGTATTAACTTCGGGATCTATCCCCTTAGAGTGAATATAATTTTTTTTAAGAATCCGATTTTGTTTATATTTAATGACTATTGGTTATTGTTCAATTAGTCGAATCTTTATTACAAGAGTAGTTATTTCGTCTGCAAAAAGGACCAATTATTTTGCGCTAATGTTTTAATGTTATTTGTGTAAGCTAAGAAGAGTGGACCTAAAATAAAATCATGAGGCCTATTGCCTGAGGCCATAAAGTAAATCAGGTCACAATTTGTCGGAAATTAGAATATATTTAGACAGTTTGTACGGCGTTTAGAATGGCTGGATTTATTATGAGACAATGCCTTAAATTTTAAACTAGGCCTTAAAATCTATATTGCGGAGGGTTGTTGGGTGGGGTCAGAAATAAAACAGAACTCTGTTTACTTGAATGTCGACGTTTCGACTTATATTAAGTGATTCTCAGGACACTAAAATGGATAATGTTTTTTTATACCAAAAAAAAACATTCAATTAATCACATAGATGAAACAAAATAATTTCAAGTACATAAAAAACATTATTAAAATAAATGTTCCTTACGTGTATAAACAATAAAACAACAAAAAAAAAAAAACAAAATCCATCACACAATTAAAATTACATTCAGGTACAATCCGTTAAAAAAAATTTAATAAAAAAAATTACACTACCTAAATCTAGGTTTCTTTAGTTATAATTAAAATACATTTATAATAGGAGCGTAGAATTATTTTTAACGTGGATTAAATTGTAGGTCTAATTGTGGACAAACTAGAATCAACAATAAGCCAAGAAACAAATGTTTTTATTCTTCCGAGCTAAATTTATGTTCCATGCTTTGGTTAGGAGACATCTGGAGTAAAAGTATAGTTTGGTCACCAATTTACAATATTCTTATTAAACGTCTGCAGGGAGTGCAGTCAAAGTTTGTCAATTTTCTCCTTTTAAAACTACACACCAATAAGGATGAACTTAGTTATTATGAGTGACTTAATGTTCAATGTATTGGAACATTGTAAATGCGTCGAATAAAACTGAATTTGAGTTTTGAAATTAAAATACTTAAAAATCAAATTGATTCTGGTGATGTGCTTAAAAGAATTCGCTTTTGTTACTTATTACATTGTATTCGTATATGCATATTTCGAACTTATCACATTGTATTCATTATTCGGTATTTTGTAATACTGTTAATATAATGCACTATTTAGTTTTTTTTAACTGTTATGTACTACAAAACGGGAGCCATGAGAACCATATCCACTATAGCTTTAAAGATAATAGGTTTGTTCTGACAGCAGTAAGAAACAAGTTTTCGACAAATACACATGCGCAATAGAGTAAAATGCGTTCGCACAGGAACTTCTGATCGGTTTCAAATCAAAAGTTTGATGTTCTTACACAAATTTCTGATCGTCATCTGATAGTCAGGCTTGTTTTCGGATTTATTTCAAGCAAAGTGTCAGAGAATTCGTGTAGCCAGTCAACGCCGATCTTCGGAATATGAACATAACCTCTAAATTGTTGTTTCTATTTTATCGTTTTGTATAGTCCTTGATATTCGTTTTGAAAATTGTATTTTATATTTTTGGATTAGTGTAAACATAAACATTAAGGAAACAAGTGCTTTTAAATCGTCGGAAGAATCTGATCAGAATTATGTTAATTCCGACACAAACGGATAAAGCCCAAAAGTCAAAACTATTTTCATGAAACTGTCTCCCAATTTAATAGAATAGAATTTCTCGAGCATTTTAGAGTAAGTCTTGAAGTAGCAAATAATCACACAAATCTTAAACTCTATTAATAATATACAGCTATTTCAAGGTTGTGGTATAATTTTTGTTTTGTTTATGTTTTATTTATTTTCCCATTTCCCACTGGGATAAAAAAGTGAGGTTATTTTTCTTCTCCACTCAACCCGTATTTGATATTCGCACAGACGGTTTCAAATTGATCAGAAGTTGTAATATTTTACACATGCGCATCAAGAATGGTTTGGAAACAGTTTCAAACTTATAAGAAATTTGCAGTGAGAACAAACCTAATGTTGTATCTGAAGCACCTAAAGGTGTATGCCAAGGAGTTGTCTGCATTCATAAGATAATCAACATAAACTGAAACTATCGAGGTTAGTAGACTTTTCTTAATATCTAGTCTCATTGATATTGTCGGGTGTAAATGTTATTTTAATCAAATATCTAACATAATTTTTGAACAGTTTTTTTATATTTTTTTCTGAATTACTAAATGGCTATAGGCATGTCTTAGTGATAAGCGATTGTGTATGACCGTTTTCAGCCCTTTTAAAATAATTTTAAAAGGGCTGATTACCTCAAGCTTTCTGCATCTCTGTGTAATACTAACTGGGCATTCTTGGATGACTTTGATAGCATAGACCTCGCTTGTGGACATTTTTATAAGAAATTTTATCAAGTACTTGATTTGTAGGTACCTTTATATAAGTAGGGAGTAGTAAAAACCGCTGGTTTCCAAGAACTCAACCCTGAACTCAAAGTTAATATCAAGCTTAACGAAAACTGTTATAGGACTTTTAAAAAGACAGGCTGTGAGTATCATCTAATGGAGTTTAAAAGGATAGTCATATATTTGCAAATAAATAACTTCTATACTTAGATAAAATTCAAAATATATTTCTACTGATTCTAAAACTTTCTAGTCTTCTATACAAGCAAAAAAGATTTATCTAGAATTCCAGGTGAAATGCATGACCATATGGATGTGTATAATAGTCCAGCAGATATAGTTAATACATTTGGGTCTTATTTTAAAAATGTTTATACAGCCAATGATAGTGATCTCGTCTTACTTAATTCCGAAGAAATTTATTTAATGTTATCAAATTTGTGCTTGGATTTTGTAGGGTTTTCTGTATTAGAAGTTGAGCGCGTTTTAAAAGATATAAAAAATAAATACACGTCATGGTACGATCTTGTATTTATCATTTATCATTAAACAGGGTAGACTGGGGACAATTAAAACAGGGTACAATAGAAACAGCCGCCATATTGGTAGTATTCCGCTATTCAAGTCGCTAAGTAGTGTCGCTATCAGTCGGACATTAAATTTGTCGTTTGCATTACAGGTGTATATTCTCGTTAACGTGATTTCCCGCTTGCGAAGTAAACTTTTGCACTAAACAACAAAAGGTGACACAACATATCGGAACGTAAGTATGGAGCTTCGACCATTTTTATTAGGTAAATTGACATTTCTTCTTTAAGGAGGACCGTTCAAATTATTACTGTTATCCTAGTGTTAAAAGATGTTTAAGTATTTACTAAAAAATGCCTTGCAGGATCATTTTCATCGTCGTCCCCAGAGTAGTATTTTTAATAATGTAGTAATTTATTATTGTGTGTGTTATGCTTTGTAAGTGGTGGTATTAACTGTTTGGTTTGTTTTAGGATGCCACGAGTTTAAAGCCCGTTTTGGTTTATGAAGAATTATAGACGTGTTATTAAAAATAACACGTCTATAAGATCTGCTGCAGCTAAATTTGACCTGCACTACGTGTCACTGAGTAAATTTTAATTTTGCACCTTCATATGTCACGGATAGACCAGCTTTTTATAATACGACACCAAATGCCACTGAAGTCGTCCAAGAAGCACCTAGTGAAGATCTTCTACATCGTAAAAAAGCTGATATCTTGCCAACATCACCACAAATGCATACACCGCCAGCGTCACCAAGCACTTACATTGCTCATGCGTCGCCTAGTTTTACGCATACTCTATTAACGTCATCAAGGGTTCCTATTTTGCTAAAATCGTATTCTGCAACCAGCGCTAGAGGACCAAAGCCTATATTTTCGTCCAATAACGTAAGACCAAGAACCTCGCAAGCTGTATTTTAACCAGAAACCCTTAGACCGTTGCCGAAAGCGCTCCCTAAAAAAACAATTGGTAAACGAAAAGTGAGGAAGTCTACAGATTATACAGACACACCAGAGAAAAATGCTCTCCCAAACGAATATGACGCAAAAAAAAAACAAGTTAGGAAAAAAACCGACTGAGTTAAACGAGGAATCAAAAACAACTATTAGAAAATTCAAGAAACCCAAACAACACCAGAACAATCAGCAACAGAGTTTCAGCTACAAAGAGTAGAATTGCTATTGTCTGGTTTGCTTGGAAGCAAATCACAGTAGTCGCCTGGAAGAGAAATGGGTGCAATGCATTGAATATCGTCATTGGTCCCATGAAGACTGTACCCGCCAAAAAGAACTATACGTATGCCACAATTGCCTTTCAGAATAAATATTTTATATTGGCCGTTTTTCAGTAAAATAAAAACTATTTTCCTTTGTCTTAGTACTGTTTTAATTGTCCCAAGAGTCCATGTCTGTCTGTTTCATTCGTCCCCGCCACGGGGAGAATTGCAACAACTTGACAAGTTCAAGTTTTTTTAATATCTTACTAATGCATCATTATTAGGTATATAGGTAAATAGAATGATATAAATGGAAACCTAATAGTATACGCTTTTTATCACTAACTTCGTAATTTAGAAATTTTTGATAGATGCGGAAAAAAAAATCAAGATATAGAAATGTTTCAATTATCCCCGGTCTATCCTACATTTCCTAACTGTTGGAAATTGGCAAGCGTGTATTAAGTTTTAAAGAAGAAGGATGTAGCCAATGTTATGAATTATAGACCGGCCGCGATTTTATGCAACATTACTAAAGTCTCTGAGGGGCGTTGTATGGCCTCTTTTCAGCAAACCAGCGTCTTACATATCAATAAGTCAGCAACATAGTTTTAAGCCTCAGCGATTTACATTCTAAAATCATCTTTAATCAATTCCATATCTATGCACTTTCGGTTTTATGAAACTACTTATTTTCTTTTTTAAATCTTATCTTACATCAAGGCTTTAATTTGTATCCTACAGTAGTTTTAAGTCGGAATTATATATGGCTTCATCTGTGGGTTCCCAAGGGTCGAATCAAGGACCACTTGCTTTTTATTAATGATCTCTTTTGTGCTCTTGATTGCGATTAGCAATCTTATCTAATGGCGAAGTAAGCTATTTGATAGTATTACATCCCTCAAGATACTGTATTATTCTTTAATTCGTTCAAAGCTTGAGTATTGTTGTTTAATTTGGTATCATATCTATCAAATTCACGTTGATGTAATAGAGATTATTCAAAGAAGATTTTAAAAAAATTTATATCTTAAGAAGTGTAGGGTCTATAAAATTTAGTTATCAATCACTAAAACTTCGAAGAATCCTCATCTCTCTAAATGTCTTGTATAATGTTCTGTCTATCTCGATTCTTTTGGAAGGAGTTTTGAGGGTACTGCTAATATTGTTTCAGCATTTGCATATTTTTTTCAACTGTATATAAAGATTCTAACCGAGCAGATGAAACCTATTCTCACTCTTGTTTCTCGGATTATGTTAAAGTTTCCTTTTCGTCAGTTTTTGCTAATAAAATTGCAGCTGCAGATAAAATATTATTATTATCTTTTTAACCTAATTCTCAAAATCAGGCAATTTCCCTTTATTTAGAAAACTGCCAAAGTACTTCCCATACCCAAGAAAGATGACCTACAGAATAATGAAAATTATCGTCCCATATCCATTCTATGCAATTTTTCCAAAAATGTTGAGATTATTATTTAGAATTCCATATTTTTTCAAGTTCAATCGAAACTATTAATAAATCAACATGTTTTTTTTTACCAAAACTTGGTAATTTTGCAATTACATTTAATTGAATAATTCAAGATTCGCTTATTAAAATATTTTGAAACTTTGCACGAGGGTTTGCCAGATTGGTCTCTTCAAAAAGTTATCTTACATTTTTTTCTGTAAAATGTACAGGGAAGCCAATAATTGACCCCCTTAAAATTCTCTACCACCCGGTATATTAAACAAAGATAATTTAATTAGCAGTGAAATTTAGATTTTTTTACAAAGAAGATTATTATAAATTTTTATGGAATATTTAATTTAGGTGTAGTTATATTTTATGTACCTAAGTACTTTTTGCTCTTTATGTCTGGGTCTGGCATGTTTTGTTTTTAAATCATTTTTAGTAATATAGATTATGTATTCTTTTAACTTGTGTAGGTTTGTTACATAAATGTTAGTACTTATGTCATTAATCTTAAGTATTATCTGAAAAGATTACCTTAATTATCTGCTAGTTGAACCATACACTTTATAAAATGTTCCTTTTTTTTTTGGGTCACAATGTTGAAGATTAGAAAACATTTATTATTAATATATTATTATCCTCTATAGAATCTGTTTGTGTTAGTAAAATAGGAATATTGTTAACCTAATGATAATGTCTTTACATATATGATAAGGAAATAACATAAAAAACTTATATAATAATATAATAATAATATCTATATAAGATATAATAATATCTGTTATAATGAATTATTGTATATTATGTATATAATTTTAAGTAATTATTTTTCAGGAAAATTAAAAAATAAATGTAATAAAGAAAAACATTGTTTTATTTCCATTTTGAAATTGGTGATATCTTGTACAATATTGTTAACGGATTATTGGCGTACATTTACTAATTTAGATATGTAAAATAAAGCTGAAGAATTTTATTTTATCCTGATCAATATCCTATGCTAACACCTAATCAAAAAGTAACCTTTATGATTAAGTGTTTGCTTTGCATATTAAGATTAAATAATAACATGAGATTTCTTATTAAATAACATTTGAATTTTCCCGCCTTTTTGCCATTTTGATTGGTTCAATTAGTTCCGTCAAACTGACAATTTAGTTACAATAGTTTCCGTTGCCAAGTGAGAGAACGCTAGCAGATTTGTCAGAAGTAATCGATCAGTTTGTATGCAACCACCACTTCTCTAGATGTTTGTGTTTTTTTTTTATTAAATTTACGGGAATCTCCATTTTACAAAATAGATAATTACATAATAGATAACTTAACCTAGTGAGTTGATACAATATTAATAAATATATACAGGGTGTTCCGTTGATCATGTCACAAACTTCTAGGGCAGATAGAAAACGTCAAAAGAAAAACAAAAGTTCATATAAACATGGGTCCGGAAAAGCTTCCTCAGGGAGCTAGAGCTCTTTGAAAATAACCTTTAAAAACTAGTTTTTTTTGAATAGCTCCGGAACTACTTTAGCTACCGCAACCAATTTTGGGAAGTAAATTATTGTTAGTACGTTTATTCTTTTGAACCTACCAAATAAAAAAAATATTTACCAGGGGCTTCAGAATCAGGGGGGTTTTTGGTAAATTTAGGCCCATTTCTTTAAGACTTTAATTTCTGCCCGTTTGGACATTAGATTATGATGTTCCTATACTTTTTACATAAAAAAAATGCTCTTAGTAAAAGTCGGTAAATGGTAAATATCACCGTTTTTGTGAAAATTGACGAAAAGCAAGTTATCAGATACAAAAATGAATTACTTATTATTATTAATAAACAATTAAAAAAACAATCTGGCGTAAATAAAAAATAAATGTTTAAAAAAAGTTAAGGTAGCCACTTTATGAAATTGGTAGGTACTCAAATTAATTAACTGTCACTTTAATTACCTTGAGGCATAAAATGTTTAAATGATTTTAACTGTAATAAAAAACCAACAAATTAACAATTTTAGAAACGTAAACAAATTTTATTAAAGATTGGTATTACAAAAATAAACTTAAAATATTAATTGCTCAAAATTCCGGCCTTAAGATATTAAGGTTGACGTGGTTAAAAATATCAAGTGTGGTTTGGATTACTTCAGCAGCTGCGGAAATTCTGGCCACCAGGTTCTGACTCGATTGGAGTTTCATATACGAGACTTTTCATATGCCCCCAAAGAAAAAAATCTAAGGGTGTCAAATGCTATGATAGTCGCTGGCCAGGTGAGAGAGCCTCCGCGGCCAATCCAGCGCCTTCCAAAATTTTCATTTATAAACTCGCGGAAAATATAGAAAAATGAGCTGGCGCTCCATCGTGTTGTAGCCATAAGTTCTGTCGTATATTTAGGGGCAGATCATCTAATAGTTCTGGCAGTACATTTCTTAAAAAATTTAAATAAATATTTCCCGTTAAACGAGGAGACAACATAATTTGACCAATTAAGCATTCTCCAACAATGCCGGCCCACATATTGACCGAAAACTTATGTTGATAGCTCCTAAAATGAATACCATAAGGGTTTTCCTCACTCCACACATGATTATTCTTAGAATTAAAAATGCCTTCTTTTCTAAATAAAGCCTCGTCAGTAAAAAGGACTTATTTTGGAAATTGAGGTTCTTCTGTACACCCGTCAAACCACTGGCAAAAATTCACGCGGGGCATAAAATCATTGGATCCTAATGATTGCACCTTTTGCAGGTGGTAGGGCCGAAGAAGCTGTTCATTAACAACGTTCCATACCCTAACATGATTTACATGCATCGCATTAGCTACTGCTCGAGTACTGATGGGTTATCTTCAAATCGCTGAAGCACTTCTTCCTCAAAATCCGGGATTCGGATGCTCCTTTGCGCGCCATTATCTTGACGTTTTATTTTAACGGAGCCAGTCTCCCTGAGCCGTTGATTGACCCTTTCAAAAAGTGTGTGAGCTGGGATTCGCCTTTCGGGAAACCGCTCTTCATATAGTCGAGAAGCAGCTCTACCATTACATCGAATTTCCCCATAAATTAAAAGCATATCGGCGTATTCAGCAAAAGTGTAATCCTCCACTACTTAACCATAATAAAAAGGGAATTAATATCATGTAAAAAATACTGACAATGATAAATTTAAAAAATACTGACAGTGGCAATGAATTAGCATTATTATTATTATTAAAATAATTAATTCAAGTGCTGTATCTTAGTTTGGTTTTAGTCAATTTCCACAAAAACGGTGATATTTACCGACTTTTACTAAGAGCATCTTTTTTTATGTAAAAAGCATAGAAACATTATAATCTAATACCCAAACGGGCAGAAATTAAAGTCTTAAAGAAATGGGCCTAAGTTTACCAAATACCCCCCTGATTCTGAAGCCCCTGGTAAATATTTTTTGTATTTAGTAGGTTCAAAAGAATAAACGTACTAACAATAATTTACCTCCCAAAATTGGTTGCAGTAGCTAAATGAAGTCCGGAGCTATTAAAAAAAACTAGTTTTTAAAGGTTATTTTCAAAGAGCTCTAGCTCCCTGAGGAAGCTTTTCCGGATCCATGTTTATATGAACTTTTGCCTTTCTTTTGACATTTTCTATCTGCCCTAGAAGTTTTTAACATGATCAACGGAACACCCTATATATACAGGGTGTCCCGTAATTAATTGGACATAGGTTAATGTAGGATACCTGACATGAAAATAAACCGTTTGAGCTCAATATCGCTTAGCAAAATGTTATTGGTTTTCGTTCTACAGGGTGTTTTTAACTAATTTTTTACCTAACATTTATTGAAATATTTTGGAATCCACTGGACAGATTAACCTAAAATTTGGCGTCCTCTTATTATTTGGGATGAGGAACACGAATATGATATCTATTTTCCCATTTCCACTAGATGGCGCCACATACCAAAACAGAGTGATTAAAATAGTCATAACTTTTTTGACTTACCTGTACGCACATTTGCGAGTGAAAATAATAAAACAGCATTTAATTCTAGTCAAAAAAGGTATACTTCTTTGATCTCCAAAAAGTAGACCGTTTTCGAAATAAACGCATTTTTGTATTAGGTTGCGTATGAACAAATTATTATCGGAGTTTTACAAAGTAGGCTTTGCCTGGGATGAACACATCATAACTACGACCTGTCAAGGTAAAGTATTAATAAGTAAGTCTTTAATTTGGCTAAAGCTTGTGTTCTTGTTGTGTTATTTTCGCTTAAAAATGCCGCGTCACAATGATTTTTCTAATGCTCAGATGCGGGATATGGTATGTGTATATGCTCAAGAAAATTTTCGTAGTCGAAGAGCAGCGCAGCATTATTTAGATCTGTATCCGGATAGAAGGCAGCCAAATCATCAAACATTTAAAGTGTTGTACGATAGATTGGGCGAAACGGGCTCATTTCGTTCAAAAAACGTAAATGCGGGAAGACCAAGGATAATTGGAGTAGATATGGAAGATGGAATTTTGGTTCATGTTATCGAAAATCCTGAAACCAGCACAAGACGTATTGAGGCAGCCACTGGTGTAAGGAAATCTTCGGTGTCCAAAATTATACGCCAAGAAAAACTGTATCTGTATCATTTCACTCCAGTTCAAAATCTTCTTCCTCAAGACATTCCTGCAAGAGTCCAATTCAGTCAATTTTTAAGAGAGCGCCAATTGAATGATCCATTTTTTTGTAATAAAATTTTATTTACGGATGAAGCCATGTTCACAAGGAGAGGTGTTTTTAATTGGCGTAAGAATCATATCTATTCGATGGAAAATCCTCATGCTTTCCAAGAACACCATTTTTAACATGAGTTTTCAATGAATATTTGGTGTGGTATCTTTGGGGATTGTATTGTGGGACCATTTGAATTGCCAGCTAAACTTAATGGAGAACGTTATCTAAATTTCTTGAGGAATGATCTACCCATTCTTCTAGAAGATGTGTCCCTAAATTTAAGACGTGACAGTTGGTATATGGTGCACCGGCACATTATTCACTGCAAGTCAGAAATTACTTGGACGAAATTTATCCTCATAAATGGATTGGTAGTGAATATCCGTGGCCTGCGCGTAGTCCCGATCTTAATCCCTTAGATTTTTATTTCTGGGGCTACTTGAAATCACTTGTGTTTAAAAATAAAATAACCGTCAGGAATTGTGGCAAAAGATTGTGGAAGAATCATCATTTGAGAAGAATCATTGTTTGGAGTCAGGCAAAATTTAAACAAAAGAATTAGACAATGTGTCCTAGTGGATGGTGAACATTTTAAACAATTATTATAATCAACAGCCTTTTCTAATTTTATCATTGTTAATTAAATTTTAGACTAAGTGTTCATACGCAACCTAATAAAAAAATGCGTTTATTTCGAAAACGGTCTACTTTTTGGAGATCAAAGAAGTATAGATTATATGCTATAGAATAAAATATAGAATTAAATGCTATTTTATTATTGTCACTCGCAAATGTACGTACAGGGAGGTCAAAAAGTTATGACCTTTTTAATCACTCAATGTTGTTGTATGTGGCGCCATCTAGTGGCAATGGCAAAATAGATATCATATTCGTATTCCACATCCCAAATAATAAGAGTACGCCAAAATGTAGGTTAATCTGTCCAGTGGATTCCAAAATATTTCAACAAATGTTTGGTAAAAAATTAGTTTTAACACCCTGTAGAACGAAAACCAATAACATTTTGCTAAGCGATATTGAGCTCAAACAGTTTATTTTCTTGTCAGGTATCCTACATTAACCTATGTCCAATTAATTACGGGACACCCTGTATATATATCTAAGAACTGAGTTGACACCATTACAGCCATAGTCTGCTCAGGCTGATCTTAAAAACGGACAGTGAACTACTACATAAATCAATGTTATGAGCGTTTAAGACACTCAGAGATCTGTCGATAGGAGAATTACGGCCATATTCAGTTCTATGTATAGGAACATGATAAAGGTCAAAATTGCGTAGAGTTCTATTTGGAACATTGAAACCCACTTTAGAAAGAAGGTCAGGAGCATTAATCATGCCATTAACCAGCCAAAAGACAAAACAAAGATCAGCGTTCACACGCCTTTTGGCCAATGTATCCAGGTTAAGTCTAACTCTCATGTCCTCACGATGGTACTCGTCAAAGCTAATGCCCATTCTAAATGCAGCACGCCGTAAAAATCCATCTTGCACTCTCTCAATCATATCTATTGAATTCTGGTATAGAGGAGACCACACTACTGAAGAGAATTCAAGATTAGATCTAACCAGTGAAAAATAAAGGAGTCTATAGTTACAGCACCCAACACTCTTAGTCCCTTTAAAGGTATTTTAGAGATGTGGTGAACAAATCTCAGATGCTTATCGAACCACACGCCCAAATCCTTGACTACATTCACATACTGCAAGGACTTACCAAGAATACTATATATAGAACTGAATCTCTTCGAACCTGTATGAAATGATATGTAGCAACACTTGGAAATATTGAGCCTCAATCCGTTCATCACTGACCACTCACACAAAGCATCAAGGTCTTCCTGAAGTTTGGCTATATCATTCACCTGCTTAATCTGCATGTAGAGCTTCAGGTAATCAGCAAACATACTTATAGAACTATGATAGATCATATTAACAATATCATTCACAAATATATTGAAGAACAGAGGGGCACAGTAAGATCCCTGAGGAACCCCTGAGACTACATTAGTAAGTGCAGAAGTACAGCCATGCACCTTCACACTCTGAGTTCTTCCTATCAGAAAACTCTTTAGCCATTTTAAGAGGGAGTCATGAAAACCAGCACTTTCCAACTTGACCAGCAAAAGACCAAAGTTCACCCTGTCGTAGGCCTTGGAGAAGTTGGTATAGACCGCATCAGTCTGAACCCCCCTCTCCAAAGCCCCCAACAGATCACACTCGTATTGAACCAAACTGCTGATTGTGGATTTCCCAGAAGAGAATCCTGACTGTTTTTCACTAATGATTCCTTTGCATTGCCATGTTAGCTGACCGCAAACCAAACTATCAAACAATTTGGCCAATGATTTTTTAATACATACTCCACGATAATTGGCAATATCCCCCCTATTGCCAGCCTTAAATATCGGCATGATGAAACTGTGCTTCCAAGCTTCTGGGAAGGTAGATTCCTGTAAAGACATGTTAAAGATCATCTGGGGAGGCCTAGTAATTGTATAAATACAGTTCTTTAAAAAGACATTGGGTATATTACCTGGCCCATAGATAACTTGTTAGGAAATTTCTGGATCTTAGAAAATACCTTTAAAAGAGTGAAGCGTCCAACAATAATATTCTTGGAACCAAATTCAAGAGAATCAGGAATGGGATAAGTAGAATTGTCGTAAACTGTAGCAAAAAACTTTGCAAACAAATCAGTAATTGCTTCCCTAGACTCTGCCATTTCCTGGCCCAAAAACATCGAATTTGGAAATGCATTGCTCTTTCTTGTCATTGACAAACCTCCAAAAGTAACGACTATCATCCACCACTGACCTCTCCACTTTACCAATATATTCACTAAAGCAACGATCGTGTTCTACTTTACATCGAGATCTAAGGGTCGAAAAACAAGTATAAGAGTCAGGTGAGGGAGTAGACATATATTTCCTGTGTGCAACCTTCTTTTTACAAATTAAGTCTTTAAGTAAAGGACTAAACCATTTAGGAAAAGATGAAGACCTTAGTCTCTTTTTAGGAACATACAAATCAAGGCAAGTTTTACAACATAGAGAAATGAATACTAAATACTTTTTTTACTTTTAATTACTCTTTTATCATATTTTTAATTACTCCATGTTTTACAATCATGTTTTGTGGTAAGAACCGCGGTTACTCTTTTGGTTGACTACTTTGACAGGTAAGTGTGACGTATTGTTCCCCCACTACTTAAAAATTGTGATTTAAAGAAATAGTCGCTAAAATAATTGCTTAAGGGCTCCTTTAATTTAACTTTTTTTAATATGTAGCGTATTACTACTTGTTCTCCTTGATAATTTAAAACTAAATGGTATTTATTTTTCTTAATTTATAAAGGGCGCACATCATATTCATCGCAAGAAGCATGAAAACTATTCTCAGTGTGGGTCTCACCATTCTGACGCTGAATACTTGTCACCAAATACAAATACTTTCAGTAATTCTGCACTAAAGCTGCTTAACTACAATGTGCAAAGCATAAACAATACTTTTTGTAATTAATAAGTGTACAAGGTATCCCAGTATATGGTATAGAGATGCTCGTAATAAGAGCGAAATATGTAACCGATTTTATTTATTATACAATTTTAAAGTTATTTGAGACTGGTGACTTGGAGTTTTATACATACATAACATAATCGCACTTTTAGGTTTTCATAATATGTGAATGACTTAAATTTACTAGATTTTTAGCAATGCAATCCTAAATAAAATAAAATTAATACCTAAGATTATTTTTAAAAAAATATTACGACTTTTGTTAATTCTTATATCTGCCGTATTTTAAAAAGAAGATCCTCATTATTTTTTAACATATTTACAGATTACAATTTTTACATTTAGTTCATTTAGATTATTAATTATAGGACTATCATAAACAATTGATAGTACTAGTCTCGGTTCAAATTATTAAAATTAAATGCCCATTTGTAATTTCAAAAATTAGGACTGAAATGGGAATTAGAGAAAAAAACTTACATTTGCTATCATTGAAAATGGTTCCTTACATCTAAAAAGGAACCACAACTATTACTATCAAATCCAGGAACAGTTGCAAGTTACAAAAAGAAAATTCTGTTCCTTTGTAGTATGGAGCCCTCTTGGATTAATTGTATAGAAGGTAAATCATTGTATTAATAAGTTCTCATTCAACCGATAATCCGTAATTTTAACAGTATTAAAATTTAACTTTCGTTGAGGACATTTAAAAAAAATGTTATAAGATCAATAATATTGTGATAAAGGTATAATTTTAACTCTTACTTTAACTACATACTACATAATGTATTTCTTTTTTGAAAAATGTATTATGATTTTTAAAATATGAAACATCACCATTATTCATTATAGCTATGCCTTATAATTTTTAATAGTCGTTTTTCTTGAAGAATCCTCGTAATGAAGAATTTTGGAGGGTTAAAATGTTGCCCAAACTAAAATATTTTTATGAACATTACCTTTTTCCGGAATTAGTTGATCCACGAAGAATTAATTCTCAACGAGAGGCGGACTAAATGTAGAAAATGAAAAAAATGTTCTGGATATGGCTGAAGAGAACCCGAGTGTTAGCACGAGGCGGATTACAAAAGAACTTCGATTAGCATTACATGTAGACGTTTGGAAGACACTTAGAAAAAACGGTTTTAAGCCTATCCATATTCAACCGGTTCAACATCTTCAAGAGGGTGATTTTGGCTTAGGGGTTCAATTTTGTGAATGGATCCCACAAAATCGAGACCTACATAATTACATTTTATTTAGCGATGAAGCTTATTTTACCCGCAATACAATTAATAACCGACACAATGAACATCGGTAGTCAGATGAAAATCCTCATGCCACGTTTGAACAAAACGGCCAACAATCTTACAAATAAACTTCAGAACCGATTATTTCTGAAACGGTCGAGAATCGGATTAAAACATATGAGTTAATTTATCTTATTTTGACCTTCTGAACATGTTCCCAAAATATTTCCTTTTCCTCCCGAAACACCCTGTATGTACATATTATGTAAAACTTTATAACATAAAAAGTAGTTAATAAACCTAACAAGAAATAAGGCCAGTTGACTTGCGTCCCTGGTAATCGAGATTCGATATATCAGGGAGAAGGGAACGGTGGAGTGGGTAATTATGGCAGCCAGTGTTGCTACTTTCAGCGAAAACTGCACCGGCCAAGAAACTACTGTCGCGCTTCGAAACCGATTTTGTTACGTGGTGGACCGCACTCTTATACAATAAAGTTCTGGAGCTCGAGGTTCTGCTGGCCACACTATCTCCTGACATTCTTACAATTACTGAACATTGGCAAAAAAACCAGGACATAACACTTGTAAAGATACATGGGTATAACCTCTCAAGTTACTATGGTCGCTCTTGTTCAAAAGGAGGTGGCACTGCTATATTTTATAAAGATGATCTCAGTGATCATGTTAAAGTAGAGGAAGTAAACAGTCTACAGACTGGCACAGAAAAAAACTTTGAATTTTGCATTTCTAAAATTGTTATTAATAGCAATAATTCCATAATAGTTGTTTGTATTCACAGATCATCTAGTGGTAACAGCCAATTTTTTCTCCACAATCGTGCTAACCTACTTGATGAGATGTATAATAACAAAATTTCTTTTATTATTTCAGGAGACTTTAACTTTAACTTTAGTAATCCTGATGACCATGGCGTGATGGCCTTGCTTGGACTAATGCAGACCTTTGGTCTAATACCTTACATTAACTCCAACACTAGAATCACTGCTCACTGTGCCTCTCAGTTGGATAACATCTTTACAAATATGAACTCAAGTGTTGTCATATCTTCTGAAGTCCTTGTTTCTAATCTGTCTGATCATTATCCTCAAATTTTTGTTTTTAAGAGACAGATGGAGGTTCCCCAATGTGGTATGGTTGTGAAGCGACGAAAATTCTCAACACACAACATGAATCGATTTTACAATATGCTGATGTCGGAGGCATGGGAGGAGGTCTATTCTGCTGAAGGAGTTGAAGGAAAATATAATACTTTCTTTCGTATTCTCTTCTATTATTTTGATTTGGCTTTTCCAATATGTACGACTAGGTTGAAAAATAAGAAGCCAACCTGGATTACACCAGAGATAAAAAGATATTCAAACTACATAAAAGATCTCTATGTTTGGTACAAATATACTAATTCTAGGGAACACTACGTTACATACAAACATGAAAGGAAACAATATCGACATTACATCTCCTCTTATAAAAAGTCTATAAATGATAACAAAATCCAAAATTCAAAAAACAAGATAAAATCAGCATGGTCAATCATAAAATCTGAGTCAGGTAAAAATAAAACTAATAACAATATTGTTTTAAGGGAAGATGGTCAGTCCATTGAAAACCCAGCTTTAATCACCGAATTATTTGCTAAACATTTTACTCTTGACCATCAACAAAGCTGTAACTCCAATATTCATGACTTGCATAATGATTATCCAACCATATTTCTCAATCCCGTTAATTCTCAGGATATCTTTAAGATATTGATGAACCTTCCAAATAAATTTTCCTCTGGCTTGGATGAAATTCCGGTATTCGTCTTAAAGTTTGTTGGGATTCACTTAGCCGGACCCATTTCCAATGTGATCAATGAGAGTCTTTCTACCCAAATTTTTCCTTCTGCTCTTAAGCGGGCAAAAGTAGTGCCTGTTTTTAAGAAGGGAGAAAAAACTAATATTGCCAACTATCGGCCAGTATCCGTATTACCATCCATATCGAAGGTATTTGAAAGCGTTATCTATCAAATAGTTATGAATTATTTAATTCACCATCAAATAATAAATAAACACCAATACGGATTCGTTCCCAAAAGATCGACGGAAATGGCCATTTATAGTGCAATACAATATATTATGGAGAATCTTGAGAGAAAGGCCAGTGTAGCTGGACTGTATTTCGATTTGTCTAAGGCGTTTGACACGGTTGACCATTCTTTACTGCTGGACATCCTGGAACGGTATGGCATCAGGGGTGCAGCATCTAAATTACTCAGTTCATATCTAGAGCAAAGAGAACAAATAGTTTGTGTGACACATTACGGCTCACCAACGTTTTCCCGCCCCCAAATTATAGGAAGAGGTGTGCCTCAGGGCTCAATCTTGGGACCTGTGCTCTTCCTATTATATGTCAATGGCTTGCTTGAGCTGTTCCCTTCTGATATGATTTGTCAATTTGCCGACGACACATCAGTTATAGTTGCCAGAAAGACAGTGGCAGATCTTTCACGGGGCTGCTCATCCGCAGTGGAGCGCATGAGGACCTGGTGTCTGGACAGTAAGTTGTCTTTGAACTCTGGTAAAACGGGGTTGATTAATTTTTCGAAGGCCAATATTGTCTCAGAATCTCTACTTGTGTGGTCTGGTGGGCAGTCAATCCCTGTAGCCAATAGTATTAAATTCTTAGGAATACTCATTGACCCCAATTTAAATTGGGAGAAACATATTAAAAACCTTTATTCCAGATTAGCTAGCTTGTGCGGATTGATTAGAAGATTAAGGGATGTAGTGTCTGAGGTATCTCTTCGCCTATTTTATTTCGGACAGGTACAATCGATCTTACAATATGGTATCTGTTTCTAGGGATCTGCAAGAGGAGCTCTAGATATATTTAGAATGCAAAAGCGTATCATTCGTTGTTTATTGGGCATGACCTACAGAACTTCCTGTAGACCTTACTTCTGCAAACTAAAAATACTCACCCTTCCCTCCTTATACTTTTCTTCCTTGGTGTTATTTGTGAAGAGACACAATCATTTGTTTGTTGAGAATAGGGCAATGTACGCTGAGGATGTGACTATGATTACACGACATAGAAGCGATCTCCGCATTCCATTGCATAATTCAGCTTACTATGAAAGAGGTTCTCATTATATGGCCATCAGGGCTTATAGAATGCTACCTGCTGATATTAGAAGAATTGAATCTACAGTCTAATTTAAAAAAGCTGTTTACCACTGGTTGCAGATTAAATGTTTTTATAATTTTACTTTTGGATAATAATTTTAACTTGTGTTAGATATTTAGAATATTTATTTTAAATTTTGTTATTTTGTTTATATAAGTATATTGCCTCTATGAATTTTAGATAAGAAAAATTAATGTACCCTATGGGAGCTAGATCCTCCTTTGTATGACGTTGCTTTGTCGTCCTGTATACGATTTTGTTGGCAAATAAAGGATATTATTATTATTATTATTATTATTATTATTATTATTATTATTATTATTATTATTATTATTATTATTATATTGCAATTCTTAATCAATTTTTTACAATCTAAGCATAGCCTTCTTCTGGACTGTATAACCGAAAGTTTAATCCAAGTCCAAAGCCGGGTAATAATTGGTAAATACCAAAAGCCAAACAGCTGATCCGTGACGTCACGTTTTTCCCTATTTTGGTTAAAACCAGAAACGCATTGGTAAATACCAACTAAAGGTACGTTTTTCTTTTTCTAGCGACTATAGCGATAATCGCAGAGCGATAGTAGCGCGACGATCATCGCGGAACACTGCTTAAGTATGTTTCGTGTAGTTCCGTTTTCATTCGGGAGACAATCGCTGCAGCCGCTGGCGTTTATCGTGGGCGTCTGGTCCTAGAGCAGATATAATCGCCAGTCGCGAACGATTATTGAAAGTGTATACGTGCTCTCGCAATAATGTTGCAGCCAAAATTCAATTTTACTGCCGAAGAAGACGACAAATTAATTAAAGCAGTATCAGCACATCCAGCTGTTTATGATTTAAAGCACGTCCTCTATAAAGATCAACGTGCAAAAGATAATATATGGATAGTGATCGCAGGAGAGGTGGGAAGATCAGGTATGATATAATTTACAAAATATTTTCTTGAAATATATTATTTTAAAATGTCATTGAACATTTTTAAATCTGAACAACACAAACAACTACATACTGTACATTAATTATATAGAATATTTCAAAAGGCCAGAAACGCTGAAATATCTCGCGTACGTTCAGATCAAACTAAATATATATAGATTTAGAGAAAAACCTTTTGACAAAAATAATTAATAACTACCTACCTGTAATTGCCGATATCACCATTGAATTCAGAAAGTTTCGTTCAAGTTATGTCTAGTTCGGACTGAATTATACGCGAGATATTTGGATACACTGTATTAAGTTAGTATTAATCTGTTTTGTAAACTGCGACATCTTGCCAACTGACTTTTCCCTCGTTCAAGAAGTATGAGGCATATGTGTTTCTTACCGTAAATCCTTCTACACTAGCATAACCACCGGTTCTTGCCAAACGGACGAGATTGTTTGTAGGTAGGTCCTGTGTAAGGTCGAATTCATAGTTGGCACGTCCTGTTTTCGACAGATAACCTTGCCTCAACATATTGTGCAGACAACAACATACGATAATCAGATCATCAATACATTCAGGATTTAAATTGATGGGAGTATAAAATATACGAAAAACTTGAGCAAGAATAGCAAATGCGTTTTCTGACGATAGGCGGGCTCGGCATATTCTGTAATTAAACACAGATTTGCTATTATCACCAATTGCATCTTCCCGTCGATATGGTTTCGTCGGTATGTTTGGATGTAACCTGAATGCCTCATCTCCGACGAACACATGCGGTAACACAAGGTCAGAGTTTGGGAGCTGCCTTGGAGGTGGTAGTAAAGTACCAGCATAAAACTTACGGCCCAAATATGATTTTTCAAAAATACTGCTATCTCCCTCTTTACCGAATGATCCAACATCAATGTATATAAATTGACAGTTTGCGTCTACGACAGCTAAAAATACGATAAAGAAGAATCCCTTGAAATTGTAATACAAAGATGCTGATTTATCAGGGCACCTGATTTGTATGTGTTTGCCATCAATAGCTCCAACACAGTTTGGAAAATTCCATCTTTCATAGTATACCTTGGCTCTGTTTTCCAAATTTTTTGTTGTAGAAGGACGCGGTAGGAATATTGGTGCAAGCTTCTGCTTGAGTATAGGGTTTCTTTCACTATACAACTAATTTCGCTCACTGATATCCGGAATTGAAATTGTAACGAGTGATAAGACTCACCAGTTGCCAGAAGCCTGCAAAAGAAAAATATGAGTTAGGTTTTGTTTAAATAAAGTTTTGAAAATATATGAAAATGGTTGTTTAAATCAAGGGTAAAGGATTGGTGGAGCCTCTAGTTACTTAAAATACCTAGTTCAAAAATTATAAGATTTTCATTCATGGCTGGGACATACTGTATTTAATCATTATTCGTTTACAGTGGCCGACTGCAAAAAGAGGTGAAAAAACATAAAGGACACATTCGAAAGAAAGAATCGCAATCTCAAAAAAACTGGTTCTAAAGCACCTCCGTTCAAGAAAGGGAAAATATGGGCCTTGCAAGAAAGGCTGTCATTCCTTCGCACATTTTTTTTTCAAGTACTTTATTATCGAAAATTTGGTACATGTACACGAATTTTATTGACAAAGCTTCAGAAAATAAATACAATCAAATCAGATTTTACAAAACAAATATAAAAAATTTATACAACATATAAAATGCCTAAAAAAAAATGCAAGAGAAAAATGTTACAAACAAAATCTTTATAAAACAAAATATATGCATGTAGACAAAGGTAGCAGAGATAAAGGGACACATAAAGGTATGTTCAAAATTAAAATTAACAGATTAAAAGCTTAGCATCTACTACACAACATCCTAGGCCTTAAAAAAGTCTTCAATCGAATAAAAGGCTTTTAGAAGCAAATATGACTTCAGTTTACAACGAAACTGTCGCAAAGACTGAACACTTCTTAATTCCACGCTAATGTGATTATAAATCATTAAACCGCCATATATAAATGAATCTTTGATAGATGTAAAATGAGGAATAGGAAGGGGAATATTATTAATCTGTCTGGTAGGATAATCTGTGATGTCGGATTGGAAAACTGTTCTTATTTTTGAATATTAAACATGCAGTTTCCAAAATAAATAATGATGGTAGGGTCAAAATACGGCT
Organism: Anthonomus grandis grandis; assembly: GCF_022605725.1. Taxonomy (NCBI): domain Eukaryota; kingdom Metazoa; phylum Arthropoda; class Insecta; order Coleoptera; family Curculionidae; genus Anthonomus; species Anthonomus grandis. The sequence continues at coordinate 21,143,082 of NC_065558.1, forward strand.
CTCTTTGAAAAGATTACCACAATGCATTCTAGAATGGGCCTTAAATAAACTTCTGGCAGCCCTCTTTTGCAGCACAAAAACAGACTGAAACAAATAATTTGAACATGCACCCCAAAATGGAAGAGCATACCTTAAATGCGACTCGAACAAAGCAAAGTACACATCACGAGCAACATCTCTCCCCAGTTCATGAACGGCTGCCCTAACAGAGAAGCAGCCAGAAGCAAGTTTTTTATTTAACTTTATTATATGGTCAGAAAACTTTAAATCTTTATCAATGACTAAACCAAGAAATGCAGAATTGTCTACCATGTCCAATGCGTTCTCACCAAAATCAAGACTCTCAGCTTGAAAATTGAAACCAAGAATATGGAACTTTGACATATTTAAGCAAAGTTGATTGGAATCACACCATTGCTTTAATTTCAGAAGATCGGCTGCAACATCTCTGACAAGCTGCTTGGGATCTTTATTCGACCATAAAACCGTTGTGTCGTCAGCAAACAATGTAAAATATCCACATATGCTAAGAGTAATAAGATCATTAATGTATACAAGAAATAGAAGGGGACCAAGAACTGAGAAGATGAGCGTGAGTAAGTAAATAGCAATAAAATCAATCGCTTCAAACGGTTTTTATAATTTCAGATTTTTTAAGTACATATTCAAGTATTGAAATATCAATAAAATTGATACATCCATTTTGTTTTCGGACCTTTCTCCAACATAGTTTAAGAAGTTGAAGGGGCTGATGAAATAAACAGTGAACCTGAAAACGAAGTTATCCCTGAGCAACAAGCACTTGAAACCTCCCTCACGTCTCAACCACAAGTCACTTCGTGTGCTGGAAGTACACATTGCAAAACAACGCACTGTAAGTCACCCGAAAAAAATAAAAAAATTAATTATCGAGAAAAGATTTGTCTTACTATGGAGAAAAGGGCAAAGGAAAGAGATATCATGATGAAGGAGTTATTGACAAAGGAAGAAGAACGAGATGACATTAGTCTCTTTTTTCAAAGCATCGCTAAAACGGTACAGAAATTTCCACCACATTTACAACAGCGTGCTAAGCTAGAGACTCTACAATTGGTTTCCCATATTAAAACAGATATATGGCCATTACACCGTGTAATAGCTTTATCTGAACCTTCACCAGAACTGCATTCTCAACACTGTACTGATATCCAGGGTATTTTTGGATGGGCTTCAAACAATGGTGATACAATTATATATTCATATTTAACAAAATAGGGTTTTTTATGTAGTGTTTTATTTTTAATAAAAATATATAAAAAAATCTATATTTATTTCCAATAACGAAAAGCTAAATTGAAATATGTTTGTTATTGCAAATACTTGATCCTTAAAACTACGCCTACGTAGGTAGGGGAAAGGTCCCTATATTGGACCACCCAACAAAATACCTCTGTAAAATGAAATTTTGTGAACCAAATTGTAACAAAAAAATTGTACATAACTTTAGGCCTGTTATAAATGTATAGAGCTTACAAACCTGTTCCTGTGGTTAGCAAAAAAAAAAACAAATCAGAATAGAGTCATTGGTCCAATTTAGGATACTGGTTTCCTATTGTGAACCGCAAGTTCCCTAAATTGGACCATGTCTATGTTTTTTTATTTTTAATGAAAAACGTTTTTAAACTATTCAAATACAGTACAAAACTAAATGTAATTCTGAGATTAATTTACTAATATACATATAAGCCTAAAATATTGGGTATATAAAAGAAAAAATTAGTCACTGTCAGACTCGCAGTTTATACATTCATAGAACTCAGTATTGAGGGCAGTGGTGCACTTTAAGTGTGCCCACTTCTTGTACAAAACATAGCGTATCCACTTTTCCCCTGGACCACATTGCAAAAATGGAGATAGGCAAAGGCACTCTTCGTCTTCCGATTCACCTTATGACTTTTGCGGCAAACGGCGTTTTCCCTTGTCAGATTTAGATGCAGAGGACTGTCCGGGTCGGCTTTGAAGAAGAAAATACCTTTTTAACGGTTTGAGGAGGTGCCACTTTCTTATGTTGTTTTTCTTCAAGGGCATCCTTGTAGGGGCTACTAGTTATTATTGTCGTAGAACTGGAGGCTGCTGTGCGCGATTTTCGCTTTAAAATTGGTAGAGGAGATATTTCAGAAATAGATTTTCTTTTTTGGGGCGATGGCAATGGCTTGGAGCATGCAAGCTCTGCCGATATATCTGAGGATGTGGAGGCATGCTGGGATAGGCTGCTGATGTTAGTAGAAGTACTCTGGGACATTTCGTTTACTGAAGAGCTAATGTTGTCTTTTGGCGCATTTGTAGGCTCGATATTCACATTGGAAAGGCAAACGAAATCACTGTCATCAAACACATTTTGATCTAAAGGCCATATGCCGCATTTCGCAAATCCGCTTATAGCATTTCCCACTGATGCAGCTTTTGCATATGCTTCTCACAGTAATCTTGATACCTGAAATTGCGTAATATTTTGGGTAGGGTACGCACAAAGCCATTTATTTGCTGCTTGATTGTAATATGAACTAAGGGGCTTAAAGAATGAGGCGTCACAGGGTTGCAACCTGTGGGTAGTGTGTGCTGATAGTGACAACATAATGATTCCATTATCCTTTGCTAAAGTTACGGCTTCTAAATTTTTTGTATGGGTGGTCCATACATTATCAAAAGTACTTTCTTATTTGTAGATGGCTTCGCAAAATTAATAAAATGCCTTAGCCATTTTGCGAATAATTCACTCGTTATCCAGCCCGATTCTGAGCAAGCAAATTCTGTTTCTGGAGGTGCGCCTTCTTTGAGTTCTTAGTCCTTATCTTTGAAACTTATTCGCTTGAATATAAGCACCGGTGGGACGTACATACCAGCAGCATTAATGCAGCAAACACATGTCGTCTTTACTCCACGTTCTCCGCTTGTAAGAGATCCTATTTGATGCTTACCCTTCTGTCCAATTATTTTTTGCCGCCGGTCTCATCTACATTATATATCTCCGACAGACCAAACTTATGTTTATCGTAAAGAGCAGTGAGGCAATTAAAAAAAGCTTCAACTTTTTCCTTGCTGAGCCCTACAGCCCTCGCCGCTGAAGTTGCCTCCGGCTGGCGAAGCGATAGCTCTTTGTGTCTAGACATAAAACAATAATACCACTTTTTCCTCCGCTCGTCCATTTTTAAACCTGTGCGGAATTCCATTCGCTTCGGCGACATCGTATGCGAGTTTCCTTAAATCACTACGAGTGATTCCAAACAGACTTCTCTCAAGCTCTAGAACATGCTTTATTGTCTCTTCCTCAATTTCTGGTGGAAGATCTGCGGCTCGTCCAAATTTTTTATCACTTTTATGAACATATTTGTTTTTGTCGTCAATTCTGCGTTTTAAAGTTGCCTTCGGTATTTTATACCTACTAGCTATTTCGTTTAAAATCCTCCATTTTGATGGGCAATTAAGGCTTGTTTCATATCTTCCTCGTTCCATTTTTCATATTTTCCACGTTGTGACATACTTACCTTGAAGAAAAAAAAAAGTTGCTTAATTTGGACGGGTCCAAAATAAGATTTATTAAGTGGTTCAATTTAGGAGTATACCTCACTTTAAAATAGTCGTTTTTAAAACGGTTTTGTTGTGAAAAACAGGTAAACTTTAAAGCGAAATAATAGGTGACAACATGTTTAAAATATATACATAGGCAGATAACAGAGTTACTCACCAGTAAAAAAATAAAGCCCTAAGAAGCTAACAACAAAATTACATCAGCCAGTACGAAAACATAACACATATTATTTCCCGAATTATTCGAACTGTACAGATCTCTTGTTTCGGGCTGCAGCTAGCAAATATATAAGCTATATCTACCGGCCAACAAATGGCGCCTGGCACAGTTTTTATTCGAATAAAGGCGATGGTCCAATTTAAGAGCCGGTCCAAAATAGGGACCTCTGCCCTATATACCTACCTTAAAGTTAGAGCGAGTTTCTCTTCTGCTTAGGTTGGGTAAAGATTGCAGTTCGTAGACAACTTCTTAATATCTTCTTGAATTCAACTTAACACAAAATCAAACTGAAATTTAGAAAGTGTGAAAAATTCTGCAAACTTTTTGTCGCCAGCACACAAATGATTTGTAATCAATACTTTGAAGTATTCTTCATTCATTCTTGATTTAAAGATGGGATGTTTAGGAAATCTTGGTAAATTTAACATTTCTAACATGTCTTCATTGTCAATTTCTTCCAGCAAAAGATATTTCAACATCAATTTTTTATTTTTTCTTTTTGTTACACTCATCGAGAGACTCACTATGTCTATAACAGCTTACTGACGAATGATTACAAATTTTAGCCACAGGTTGTTCCTAGAACATGCCGACAGAATACTCGCTGTAAGCAAAACGCTCCGACTGGCGATCATTGCTAGCGATTATCGTCGCGCTATTATCGCACTGCGATTATCGCAATAGTCGCTTCAAGCAAAACATACCTTAAGAACCATTCCACGCTGAAAATCGTGCAACCGGCATGGCATGAAAGAGCCTCACCGATTGACATTTGACATTTTCGATCTTTGACATTAACGTGTTTGTGTTTTGTATTGAGAAGGTTGACTGGAGGCTGTGTTTGGAATTAGAATTTTTATTTTAACATCTTTTATTCAATTAAATTGTGCACATTCCTTGGAATCGTATCTAAATGCTAATTCAATATGAGTTTCTCCAGCGACGAAGTTAATTTTCTCGTTTATAGATACTTACAGGAATCTGGTAAGCACAACCTTATCTAAGATATTTTCCAAGCCAATAAGTTTATTATGTTAGTTCTTAATTTAATAGGACAAATTCACATTTTATTACAGGTTTCCAGCACTCTGCTTATACTTTTGGCATAGAATCTCATATTTCACAAACAAACATCAACGGAGCACTGGTTCCACCGGCCGCTTTGTTAAGCATCTTACAAAAGGGGCTGCAGTATACCGAGGCTGAAATCAGTATTGGAGAAGATGGAACTGAACAAAGACTTGTTGAAAGTCTGAGTCTTATTGATGCTGTTATGCCTGATGTGGTTGCAGCAAAACAAAACCAGCAAAACCAACAGAAACAGGCAGTTAAAAATGAAACTGTAGAGGCTAATGGAGAGGAAGGTAAAACCTAACTCTTAGTTTTATTTGAATGATGTATTTACTATTTAACCTATGTGATATGTATCTGCCTTTATATTTTATAAGTTAAACTTATTCTCTAGAAATATATTATAGCCTAATTAATGTCCATATTTATATTTGTCCTTTTGTGTATCAAATAAAACCTACAAATAAAGTGACTTCTAAACTGTTGACTTTCACTAAAAAAATATTTTAGCTGTAGTGGCATCAACTCAAAATGAATGTATGGATGTAGACCAGTCTATAGAAATCCCACCAACGAAAGCCACAGCCCTGCGGGGCCATGAATCTGAGGTATTTATTTGTGCATGGAATCCTACGAGAGATCTTTTGGCGAGTGGTTCCGGGGACAGTACAGCGAGGATTTGGGATATGAGTGACAATGCCGCTACCAAAGATAGGGCTCAGCTGATTTTGAGACACTGTATCAGAAAGGGGGACAGCGAGGTTCCAAGCAACAAAGATGTCACCTCCTTGGATTGGAATGTAAGTTAAACCCAACAGGGTCCTTTCTTTATTAAAATATTTATTAGTAGTTTTATCTATAATGGTGTTCAGTTGAATAACTGATTTAAATTGTTCACATTATGTTTGCAGTATTATGAGTGATAATAAATGTCAAGTAAGCAATAGCAAATATTCCTTTACTGCATATATTATCTTTACCGTTATTGCAAAAGCGATTGCAGACATTCATTATTTTCTAAGACCTGATAAGGTTTATGTGCTTTTTAATCTAATTGTGTTCAAACAATAGGGCTATTGATTTCATGTAAACATATGTACAGGGTCATTTCTGAAATGGTACACCATGTATTTTATTTTTTTAAATGATCTGATGATGATGTCTTTATTCTTAATTCAAAAATATATGCATTATTTATATTTGGTTCAGTAATTTTTAATATATTTGGGTTTAACATTTATGATTTGGTTGCAACATTAGAAACTGGTTAGAGTATAGTTTTCCAAAATCATTATTTTTAAAACCCATAAATTTTGATATTAAATAAAAAATACACATATATAATGCAGTACACACAAATAAATTAGAATGCAATTAAACTCTTAACTAATATATGACTAAACCAGTAAAAAATGTTCATAATTGCTTAATATGCCCACCATTTTTTTTTAATTTATTTATTTTACAGCAAATCCCCATTACAAAATAACAAGATATATTATAATTAGATTATGTAAACCTAAATTTAACAAAAATAAACAATTAATTCGATTATATTAATTAACAGTTTAAAAAAAAAAATAACAAATTGGCATAAAAATTACAACATTTTTAATTATTAAATAAACAGTCTTTATTTATTTAATAATTTATTTATTTACGGAATCCATTTACAAAAGTGTTACATAGCATACCCATACAAACATATATATTCGGATACAAAACTGTCTATAAATCAATGAAAGGTGTAGATGAGTTAATTAATTAAAGCCCCTATGAAATAATCTTCTTTAACTGCCCCTTAAAAGATGTAATCCTAGAGTCAAAAAAGCTTATCTGTCCTGACAGACCATTAGCACTTTGAGCCATTTGTGTAATTGGCTCATTAATACCATAATTGGTATGGTGGAATGGGACTGAAAATATTTCTGATTGTCTATTCAATCTGGAAGGCACCCTAAGTTTAAAAAGAGACAATAACTCAGGACAATCTATAGTAGCATTTAAAACCTTAATAGGACAAAAAAAAGATCATTAACTCGCAGCTATGGGGTAAAGGTGTAGTGGTGAACCATTTTTTACACCTGAGACAAGATCCAAACAACCACCGATGTCAGGAATAATAAACCCAGATGTTCAAATTCAATTCAATTCAATTCAATATATTCAACTTCAATATAAAATATTACAATTCTAAGAATATAAAGCACCTAGATACCAGAGTATCTGTATGTGCTATGGTAGAAACAATTTAAAAATTCTAATATATCAATGTTGTTACCCTTAGCAGGCTAGCCGTTATATAAATTAGTTCACAATATTTAACATTTTAAATAAGTTTACCCAAAACTACATAACAAAAATCAAAAAGAATCATATACTATATACACATATACATTTTAACTACGAAGGTATTATGTAGTATTTTACAGAATTTTCTAGTCTTTGGTACCTAAAACCTATAATATTTGAAACAAAATAAATAATTGAATAAATGTCCATACTGAGATTTTTTTCTTTTTCCCTTATGTATTTATGTTGTGATTGCTATCGAGTAAGAAAATAAAAAGTTTGGTGAAAAGCAGAATATTGATACAAGCACATATGATCAATCAACAAAATTTTCTTTTGTTACCTAATATATAACTTAGGGCATGCTCATTAAACTTTTTGAAGTATTTCTGTTGTTTGACATTTTCTGGGAGAAGGTTATAAAATTTTGGAGCTAAAAATACTGCCGAATGTTGACCAAAATCTCGAATCATATAAGGTAGTACAATTTGCTGGTGTTTATTAGCTCGGGTTTGGTGTCTATGGTTTATTATACTTTGTTTACCATAGAATTTATGAACATAAGAGCAACAGGTTGTTATAAAAAGAGTTTTCAAATCTTGTATTTCAGAATTATATAATTGCTTTGTTGAAAATAACCTAGGTCTCTTTAACATTATCTTTACTATTGAATTTTGTATTGTTTTAAGATTTTTTAGACTGTTTTCCATATGCCCCACCCCAAATCAATATCCCATACCTTAATAGGGGTTCCACGAGAGCTTTATAGATCAACACAATGAGTTTTCTGCACAAAATTTCCCTTAATATATAAAATTTATGTAAGAGTGCCTTTATCTTTTTTGTTAAATAATCAATGTGTATATCCCATTTTAGATGTTTGTCTATATGGACTCCCGAATATTTTATAGAGTTTACCTGTGCAATTGGTTCATTAATATTGTTTACAATAATATTTTGAAAGTTTGGTCTATTTGAACTGTTTATGGAAAATGCTATATATTTGGTTTTTTTTGGATTTAGTGACAATTTAAAGGTGTCGAAAAAATGTTTGATTAATGATAGACCTTCTTGAAACTTAACTTTTGCCTCTTGCCATGTGTCTCCAATAAATATAATTCCTGTATCATCTGCATAGGATATTACTTTGCCAGGAGTTTTTATATCATTCACTGCATTTATATAAACATTGAAAAGTAGGGGTCCTAGTACAGTGCCCTGCGGTATTCCAATTTTAATGATATCAGGATCGCTAAGGTTATTTTTTATCTTGGTGTATTGCATTCTGTTTGATAGATAACTCTGTAAAAGTTGTAATACTTTGCCTCTGATACCATATTTTTCTAATGTTTGTAATAATATTTGGTGTGACACTGTATCAAATGCTTTTGTTAGGTCGAGAAACACCGCAAGGCACTTTTTATTTTTGTCCATACTTTTAGTTATATCACTAACAAGCTCATATATATCATCTATTGTTCTGACTCCTCGAGTAAAACCAAATTGATTTTTTGATAGTACATTATTTTGGTCAAAATAACATAACAGTCTATCCTTAAAGCATTTTTCGAAGACTTTTCCCAGGTTAGATATGACACTTATTGGTCTATAATTATCCATCAATTCCTTACTTCCGGACTTAAAAACTGGACTCACCACAGATATTTTAAAATGACTTGGCACTACACCAGTTTTAAAAATTAAGTTTATAATATGTACAAGTGGTGGTAAAATGTGCATATGGAGCAGTTTTAAGATTTTTGCAGAAATTCCATCTTTACCAGGTGAACCATTATTTTTTAAAGAATTTATATATTTAATTATCTCATTCTGAGCAACGGGTTTCAAATACATGGAATTTGGGAATGTCCTGTTTATTGTGAAGGGGTGAGGGGGAGTATTAATGCTTTTTGATAGGTTTAAACCAACATTCATGAAATGCTTGTTAAAATGATTAGCGATCTCTATAGGATTTATTATTTGATCACTATTTTGCGATCTAATCATTTTTATTTCCCCCTTACTCTCATTCCCATTTTCATTTACAGCCTCATTTATAAAATTGTATATTTTTTTTATGCTATTACTATTTTCCTGAATTTTATTTTTGTAGTAATCATTTTTTGTATTTTCGATCAGATTATTCAGTTTATTTCTGTACTGTTTATATTCAAAGATTTTTTCTGGCGTAGGATTTTTCTTTAATTTTTGTTTTAATTTGTCTCTAGTTTTTATTGAAGTAATTATACCTTGCGGTATCCATGGTTTAATTTTTTTAACTCTTGTGTTTAACACTCTTTCATAGTATGATTGATTTATTATTTCAGATATATTTTTTACCAAAAGATTCAAGGCTAAGTTAGGGTCGTTTTGTGTAGATATTTCATTCCAGTTTCTGTTTTTGGCCAATTCAATTAATTTTTGATAATTTATGTTTCTAATTGTTATGAATATTTACACAAAATATCCAGTGTATAAGACATAAGACTTAGAAGTCACTCTAGATAAACTTAACAAAAATTATGAAATTTTATGCCTGAGCGAGCACTGGCTCAGGCCAGGGGAGGAGAATTTCATCCACATTGATGGGTACCAACTGCTTACTTGTTATACGAGAATACACAGTCAGCACGGAGGTGTTTGCATTCTTGTCCAAGATGGGAAGGAACAATATTATAGTGAAATGCTTAATATACAGAACTACAGCATTGAAGGACAAATTGAAGTATGTGGAATTTTAAATAAAAATCAAAAATTATTGATTCTGTGTATATATAGGTCATGTCTTGGTGACTTTGATGTATTTCTTGATGTCTTTGAGGAATTGTGTCAGAGTTTATGTTCAGCTTTCAAGAATTTTAGGATAGTTATGACAGGTGATTTTAATGTCAATTTATCGCCAGAAAAAAATCTAAATGAGAGTGGGATGGAAAAGCGGAAATTTTTGGATCTTTTACACTCTTATAATTTTAATCAAACAATATTTGATACAACAAGACCAAATCTATTAAATAAAATATCATGTATAGATAATTTTTTCATTAACTTTTTAGATTTTAGCAATGCTGAAGTATTGGAAACAGCCCTTTCTGATCACCATGCAATACAGATCTCAATTAATACAAGTCTAAACACCGACAAAGAAGTTGGTGCATGGAAAATGGGGAGAATATTTTCAAAATCTAAATTAAAGGCTTTATGTTCTGAAATGACTGGCTGTGTGTGGGATGATGTGCTGGGGGAGGCGGATGCTGAAAAAGCTTTTAATAAGCTGGCAGGTATTTTGGATACTAAGCTCAACCAAATATTTCCAATAAAAAAAATAAAATCAAAAAGCTCAAAGAATAGATCCTGGTTAACACAAGGTATCAAGATCTCATCAAAAAAGAAACACAATTTATTTCATCAAATGATTTCTGGACATGTTAGCAAAAATTACTATAAAAAATATTGTACGGTCTTAAAAAAAGTAATTAGAGAGGCTAAAAAAATTACTAACTTTAAATATATTGCTGAATCTGAGAATAAAGGGAAGGCTACATGGTCTTTAATTAAAAAATTTACAAACAAAAAGTCTGATTGGAATCTTCAAATACTAAATCTGATAGTGAATCTGATTTTCTTGACACTGTTAATGACTACTTCCTAAATATCTGTCCTGACATTAACTTTAACAATAATATTGATCTAAGCAAAATAAAGAGACATCTAAACAGCATTTTTTTGGCTCCTATCAATCCAACTGAAGTAGAGAACACAATAAAACAACTAAAAAATAAGTCATGATGACATTCCTATTTCATTTTTAAAGCAGATTTCAGGGCAATTGGCAAGGCCACTAGCTCATGTCATAAACTTACTTATCAATTCAACAGGGTACCTATCCAGCACTTCTCAAAATTGCTCTAGTTAAACCGGTCTTCAAAAAAGACAATCCCTCTGAACCTAAAAACTACCGTCCAATATCACTGCTCCCCAATATAAACAAGGTTTTTGAAAAAATTATATACACCAGGCTTGAAACTTATCTTGAGAAACATCAAATACTGGCAGAATTACAGAGAGGGTTTAGAAAAGGCAGATCAACAGTTAGGGCTATATATCAAGCACTGCAGAAAATTATTAAATCAATGAATGATCGAAAAGCTACAATGGCAATTTTTCTTGACCTATCCAAGGCTTTTGACAGTGTTGACCATTCAATACTGCTTAAAAAACTAGAAGCCTATGGAATCAGAGGAGTTGCCCTTAAACTTCTAGAGTCCTATCTGGCAAACCGTAGGCAGTGTGTAGTTGACAGAATGAGTGATGGTAGACAGTTCAAGTCTGGTTACAAAGAAATAAAAAAAGGTGTGCCTCAGGGGTCCGTTCTGGGACCATTGCTGTATATAATCTACACCAATGATGTCACCAATGTCTATGATGATATGGTTATGTTTGCTGATGACGCAAGTCTTATATGCAGCAAAAATACAGATCAGGAGTGTGCAAATCAAGTGGCCCAAACTGTTGGATTGCTAGAAGGTTTAGCATAAATAATCTTCTGCTGAGTGTCAACAAAACGCAAATATTAAACTTTAAACAACGGCCTAGTGAAAGTTCTCTAGTGCAAATTGGAAGGACAGAGATAAGAACACAGCAGTCAGCTAACTTCCTTGGGGTAATGATGGATGAAAGATTGGATTGGGGTGCCCATGTTGAGTTGGTGGCAGCAAACATGTCCAGATATTGCTTCGCTTTGAGACTAATAACACAGGAGGTGGGTACAGTGGCTTCCCTTTCAGCATATCATGTCTATATACAGTCCAGAGTCAGATATGATATAATTCTTTGGGGGAACTCGGGGGACTCTGAAAGAGTTCTTATCTTGCAAAAAAGGTGCTTGAGAACTATATTCAATTTACCCTATCAGGAATCCTGTAAACCATATTTTATTAATCATAACATCCTAACATTTTATTGTATTTATATCTATGAATGTGTTTCGTTTATCCTTGACAATAAAATCTTTTTTGAGAATCTGAAAGGGCAACATCCGCATAATACTAGGTTCAAAAACAATTTCAAGACTTGTAAACCAAATTTTACATTTGTTAAGAAAAATGTGGTACATAGTATCTTAGATGTCTGGAATAAACTCCCAATAAACTTCAGAGAAAAATCAGATAAAGAGATAAAGAAAGATCTAAAAATATATCTGCAAGAAAAGGCCTTTTATTCTCTTCATGAGTATATGGCTGAAAATTTAAATGAAACTCTCTTCTAGTATTGTGTATTAGTGCATGAGTTAATTTGTGAATGAATGTTATATTTTCTTGTTATTTAATTTTTGTGTACTCGCGTTTTGCCTTTTTATTTATATTTAAATTTAATATTTTAATAAATCATGACATGAATGGATGTATGAATGGATAAGTGACTGAATGCTTTAAATTTTATAAATATTTAAATTGTATACCTAATTAAGTTAGAATTTTTTTTTACTGACAAAATCCACACCTCACATAGGTAATAAAAAATGTGTATTGTTGTAACTACATGTTTTATGGATTTAATAAAGGACACAGAACACAAATATAGAGAAATGCGTGTTGCCTAATGAACAGACAGAAATTCTGTTGACAGCTTTATTGACGTTGTTGACAAAGACGGGGGCAACCATCTTGGGTGGCGTGTGGCGGGAAATTTAAGCCTGATCTATTGCCTGATATTTAGATTTGAAGTAATTTGCAGAATTACAAAAGTTGAAGCGTTAACTGACGAGTGATGAGATATATTTAAATAGAATTTTATTTTATTTTAAAAAAACAATATGCTTATCAGTTTAGAAATACCCACATTTAATTAAAATCGTTAATTTTAAATGTTGAGAAAAAATTAAAATATTGCATCTCAGACATCCCTCATCACTTCAATGAAGAATTAACACATCAACTAAAATATTATTTAATTTAAATTTGGTTCTCAAGACATTGCTTATTTAAGATATTCAGCTATAGATACTTACCAAAAATTATAAATTGGCACGATAGATATGGGACCAAATTTTAAATAAAAAAAACAAAACTAAATTGTCTTTTAAATGTTTTATTTTAAGATGAATTAAAATAAATTTAACAGAAAGTTTTAAAATGCATAAAAAAATTTACAATATAAATTAAATACTCCAAACTGTAAGTATGGTATTAATAAGACCTTTTATGTAAAAAATAGAATTTTTACAGGTATAAAGCATATTTTAACTGAAAATCCTAATTTCTGGAGTTTCAGAAAAAATTACCTGCTTTTTTTTGTTTCCATAAGTGTATAAAACATAAGAAATATCTAACAAACATACCTAAATAAAAAATTAAACATATATATTTGTTAACCATCTATACAATTATTATAACAAAATAATATATATCCACATATTACGGAAAACAAACAAATAAATATTATGGAAAACATAAGCTCTTATAAAGACAGAAACTGAACCTATCTCTTGAAATAAATCTGGCTTCTCATTGTAAATAAGTTAATTAATAGATAGATACAACACAAATACATATGTACAAGTTAATATGCATGTTTTTTCCATTTTATTTTTTTAGTATAAGCAAATAAAAACAAAATATGACTTTTGATTTTTGGTTAGTCACAATCGGGTAAAGATGTCACAAGTCAGTGGGGTTGTCTCCAGTAAGTATGGAACATGAAACATAAGAAAACAGCTTAAGACAGTGTATTGTGTATACAATATTCTTCTAAAATAAAATACAAAACAGTTTTTATTATTAGTAACTATTGATTATCACATTTAGTTATGATTACAATTCAGGTTCTAAATAATACTTTAAAGGATTTTATATTACTCTTCATTTCTTCTTTCATTTCTGAAAAAATCCTAACTCTTTTTTCACTCTTTATCTTATAAACAGCTGCTCTTATTCACAAAATTCCCAAACTACCCTCTGACACTGGCCATTTGACTTGTCATGTAAATGATGTTCCCCTACCTATTCCTATGTCTTCCCTTACCAAAAACTCAAAAATTTACAATCATGTTCCTCTATGTATTAGACATATATCGGATGTTAAGAAATTTAAAAGAGAATTAAAGCCGCTTTTATTGGCTAAGGCATATTTTGAATGCCTAGCTAAAATAATATTTTACAGCTTTACATTTTTTTGCTATAAATTTACTTAAAAACTTTAAATTGGAAGATAATCATGAGGCTTGGCTTGTTTTCCACCCAAAGAAAACTTAAAAAAGACAATCGTCAAATACGACAGTTAAAATGTCATTAACGTCACTATTGTCATATTTGATGTACGTCAAAAATTAGACAATCAGAATCAATCGGCCATCTTGGGTGGCAGACTATTCCGCCCCGCCACATTCAACCTTCATACCGGGGATTTGATATGCATAAAACATAAGTCGAGTAATGTTCTTCGTGACTCTAATGTGGGTAAGTTCAGGTTATCCCTCACCCACTGATAGTAATACTCCTGTCTCCTGTAACCACATCTAAAAGCAGCCACCCTTAAAAATTTATTTTAAGTTTTTTTAATCTGCTCAATGTAGTAGTTATATGACGGGGATCACACAATTGAGCCATACTCCAAGATGGGCCTAACTAGAGAGCAATAAAGTAATCTAAAAGTAAACAAAGACAAACCAGTTGTAGACCGTTGGATAAAACCCAGCATTTTCATTGCCCTACCAGTCACCTGATTGATGTGACTTTTAAAAGACAACCTGGAGTCAATAAATATTCCTAATACAGAAACCTCTGTTTTGACACCAATTGCTACATTATTTATTTTATAAAGAAAAGCAATAGGGTTTCTTTGCTTAGAAAAAGTAATCTTATGGCACTTATTGATATTAAGGGACATTCTATTCAAGTGGCACCAATCAACTAATTAAGGTCTTTTTGCAGGAGCACAGCATCGGAAAGGGATGTGATAGGCCTGAATAATAGTTTTAAGAAAAGATTGGGAGAAGCCCCTTTAGTTATTGAAAATGACAATAACCAATCAAATGGATTTACAGCTGCTAAACGTAGAGCATGGATTTATATAAATAGGATTGAAAATCATGTTTCTGCTGATATGGTTAAAGACTATATTATGAGAAAACCCAATTTTGATTCTGTTGACGTTATGGTCAAGAAAATACCGTCAGAGACTACCAAGTTAAAAAGATTTGTAGTAGTTGTACCATTTTATCTTAAGGATACCATATATGACACTAAATTTGGGCCTCGCAATGTAGGAATTAAGCGCTTTATATTTGATAAACACAGAGAATTTTTAAATAAAGAATCGTTTTTTTAAGTAATAACATAACGGGGCAACAAAATCGGTTGAATAAAAACAAAACTACGGGTACAAAACAATATCATCAAAAAACATTTCAGAATCTCATGATTTACTATCAGAATGTGGGTGGAATGAGGACAAAACTTTTCGATTTCTCCCAGGCTTCATTATCATGTACCTATGATATTATAATGTTGAGTGAAACTTGGTTGAATAAGGACTTTGAGGATGCGGAAATTGGACCATTAAACTTTAACATATACAGAGTTGATAGAGGGCCAGAGATGGTAAAAAACGTGGAGGCGGCGTCTTAATTGCGGTAGCAAAAAACTTGCAATCAAAATTAATAGAAATTATTGAAAATAATGTTGAACAGGTTTTTGTTGAAGTAAAAATTAATAAGACAATAATTATTTTAGGCTGTGTATACAGGGTGTTTCATAGTTGTGGTGCCAAAACCTTAGGGGAGATTCCGCTCAGCAAAATAAGAAAAAAAGTTTATATGTTTACGGAAATGTTTCGTTTCCGAGATACAGGGTGTCAACTTTTTTCCAAAAATTAAGTTTTTTATTAATAACTTAGAAATGCGTTAGTCGATTTCATTGATTTTTTTACAGTTTATTTAAACCATTATCAGACATCTACTGAAGCAATTAAATTCGATCCGAAATTTCCAGGGGCGTACCAATAGAGCAAGTATTTTGTCTTTTTGTAGAAAAAAATATCACCCTGCAACTTTTTTGCGGTTTTTATTTACTTATTTTAAAAAACCCACTAAAATACAACTTTTTGGTCTCTTGACTTTTTTTAGTGTCTCGCTTCGTTTTTGAGAAAAAATTACAATACGGCACTACGGCACGTCTCTGAACTCCATAAGGAAAAATAAAAATGCTTAGGAATTATCCAAAAATGTACCGCAGTGTGTTTATTTTTGAAAACTAAAAAAAAACATCAAATAAAATTTTCTCTAAAATAATACATTATTTCTCAATTTTCTTAGTAGGTACGAGAATACATTTTTGTTAAAGTAATCACTGATAACAAAATTACAATAAATGTTCAAACTGACAACCTCCTGCTTCGATGCAAGCATTCACCATACTTTGTCGTACTCGTTCGAAAATACCTGCAGTGTTCTGAATAGTCCGACAAGAATCGAAAATTCTTTGCTGTAATTGTTCCACTGTTTCCACGGGGGTAGCATAAACAAGGTTTTTTAGGTAACCCCAAAGGAAAAAATCTAAAGATGTAAGATCTGGTGAGCGAGGAGGCCATGCAATGGGTCCTCCTCTACCTATCCATCGTCCAGGGTAAGCTTCATCCAAATAGTTTCTTACTTCTCGGTAAAAATGAGCCGGTGCACCGTCATGCTGAAATATCATTTGCTGCCTGCTATTTAATGGAACTTCTTCTAGGAGTCCTGGAAGAGTCTTGCGTAAAAAATCTAAGTAAACATCTCCATTTAGACGCGGTGGTAATACAAATGGGCCAATCAATTGATCAGCTACAATTCCTGCCCAGATATTTAGATGAAAACGCTGCTGGTGGCCTGTAACGTGCGGTGCATGAGGATTTTCTTCATGCCAAACATGATAATTATGGCTATTAAAATACCCATTTCTGGTAAACAACGCTTCATCGGAAAATAAAATGTTCCTATTAAACTGTGGATTGTTTATAAGGCTACGAAGATACCACTGGCAGAAAAAAACACGGAGTGGATAGTCGGCTGGAATCAATGCATGGACTTTTTGCAAATGGTAGGGATGCAGCAGCTGCTCATGCAATATTCTCCAGACTGAACTGTGTCCAATTCCCATAGCATTAGCTATTTCACGAGTGCTAACGAATGGTGCATTTTCCACTCTTTCCAAAATTTCCTCCTCGGCAGCCACAGTTCGGGCAGTTCTTCTGGGAGCAACATCAGGCCGTGTTACACTCAATGTACCAGTTTCTCGTATTCGCCTTTCGATATTTGGAAATATTTTTCTGCTGGGATGTCGCCTATTGGGAAATTTTCGACGATAAATTCGTTCGGCTTCTCGAAAATTGCAACGGGCCTCACCATACACAAGAAGCATATCTGTTAGGTCAGCAAAAGTGTATTCCATTTTTTTTCACCACCAACTACCAAGATAGGTATTTTAGAACTAACACTGTTAAATTTAAACTTTAACAAATGCAGAGCGTTGTAAACAAAAACACTTACTTTGATACAAAAATAATCTTTAGAATGGATCGGAATGTAATTTCGGTATTTTCGATGTTAGTTACGATTATTTACGATTTCGATGTTATCTACGTGGTAATGTTTTTTTTAGTTTTCAAACACACTGCGATACATTTTTGGATAATTCCTAAGCATTTTTATTTTTCCTTATGGAGTTCAGAGACGTGCCGTGGTGCCGTATTGTAATTTTTCTCAAAAACGAAGCGAGACACTAAAAAAAGTCAAGAGACCAAAAAGTTGTATTTTAGTGGGTTTTTTAAAATAAGTAAATAAAAACCGCAAAAAAGTTGCAGGGTGATATTTTTTTCTACAAAAAGACAAAATACTTGCTCTATTGGTACGCCCCTGGAAATTTCGGATCGAATTTAATTGCTTCAGTAGATGTCTGATAATGGTTTAAATAAACTGTAAAAAATTCAATGAAATCGACTAACGCATTTCTAAGTTATTAATAAAAAACTTAATTTTTGGAAAAAAGTTGACACCCTGTATCTCGGAAACGAAACATTTCCGGACCCATGTTCATATAAACTTTTTTTCTTATTTTGCTGAGCGGAATCTCCCCTAAGGTTTTGGCACCACAACTCTGAAACACCCTATATATTCCCCCCCAATCTAAATTAGAAGTTTATCAATCTCATTGCAATACAATGGATAGTTTATTTAGTAAATATTTTGATATTGATAATTGTAGGATTGTTGTGACAGGAGATTACAACATTCCTGAAGTTTCATGGAAAAATGAAGTAACAGGTATTAGTGTACAGTGCAATGCTACTTCACCAGCAAATAGTTTATTTAACTGTTTTAATTTTCTTAACATGTATCAACTTAACTTTGTAGTAAACAGTAGGAATACTCTTTTAGATTTAGTTTTTTCAGATATAAAAGATATGGATGTGTCAGAAGCTATTGACACATTACTGCCAAATAGTATTCATCATACTGCCATAACTTTTGGAGTTCCTATTAATTGTGATAATATATCCAGTAACTATGAAGAGTATTTTTATGACTATAATAATTGTAACTATTTTCCATTAAATGATTTTTTTGCAGGGATTGATTGGCAAACTTATTTTGCAAACTTAAATGTAAATGATTATGTGTCATTATTTTACGACATTTTATTTCAGGGTATTCAACATTTTGTACCTTTTAAAAAATTTAAAACCTCATCCTTTCCAAAGTGGTTTAGCGCTGAACTACGTAGGATTGTCATAGAAAAAAAGAAAACCCATAAATTGTACATGGAGTCAGGTAAAATTTATGATTATGAAACATTTGTAACACTTGGAAGAAATTGCAAAGAACTTTGAAACTTTTGAAAGAACAAAAAATTGCTATGATGCTTCTATAAATAATATAGAGCACAATATTAATGATAATCCTCAATCTTTTTGGTCATTCATTAATGAAAAAAAAGCATTTTATGTTACCTCAAACAGTTGAATTTAATGGCATTAATAGTCATAATAATCAGGAACTTGTAAATCTATTTTCTGATTTTTTTTCTAGTGTATATAAAATGCCGGTTAAAGATCATTCCAATAATTATGTTTTTCAAAATTGTATAAATGTAAATTATTATCATTTTAGTTTAATTGATATAATAGGTGGAATAAATTCAATGCCATTTAAACTAAGTATTGGGCCAGATGGAATACCATGTTACTTTTTAAAGAAATGTGTTTACACTTTGGCTATTCCTCTAGCAATGATTTTTAACAAATCAATGGAATCAGGAATTTTTCCAGACTTCTGGAAGGTGAGCAATATAAAACCCATATTTAAATCAGGGAATAGATCGGCTGTTGATAATTATAGGGGAGTCTGCATTCAGAGTGAAATCCCTAAACTGTTTGACTCCCTTGTTGCTAAAAAACTGTACAGTGATTGTCGTGGTATACTTAATAGTGAGCAACATGGTTTCATAAAAAATAGATCTACCAATACAAACCATATTTTAAGCAATATGGAGCAAGACTCTGTTTATACTGACTTTTCCAAGGCCTTTGATAGAGTGGACCATAATTTCTTGGTTGCAAAGTTAAGGGCCTTGGGAATTAGCGGTAGGGTAGCTGATTGGTTAAATAGTTTTCTAACTGATAGAATGCAGAGAGTCAAATATGGTAGTTCGGTGTCTAGACCTATAACTGTTTCATCAGGGGTACCTCAAGGGTCACACTGCGGTCCCCTTCTGTTCAATTTGTTCCTATTAGATTTACCTCAAAATATAAAAAATAGCTCGGTACTAATGTTTGCAGATGATGTAAAGATATTTCGGCCTATCAGAACAATGACCGATGTTAAGCTTCTTCAGGAAGACATTGATAATTTTTATGGCTGGTGTCAAGCAAATCATATGGACCTTAACGTAAAAAAATGCTATCATATATCATTTTCAAGAGTAAAAAGTCCTATTTCTTACAATTATTCCATCAACCATACTAACTTAAAGGTTACCGATGAAATAAAGGATCTTAGTGTTGTATTGGACAGCAAATTATCATTTGATATTCATATATCGGGCATTATCTCTCGGGCTCATAGAATGTTAGGTTTCATCATACGGTCTAGTAAGGACTTTTCAATTTTTACGATAAAGAAACTATATTGCTTGCTAGTTAGAAGTGTTCTGGAGTATTGCTCACCTATCTGGAACCCTTGTTATGTAACACATGTAACTGCAATTGAGCGAGTGCAGAATAAGTTTCTTCGTTATATTGGTTACAGGTGTGGTTATATCAGAGATGATTTTTCTTATAGTGAATTAAGATCGCTACTTTGGAAGGGAGGAGACTAAATCTTGAAATTCGTTTACTTCACAAGATTATTAATGGTGTAATTGATTGTCCAGATCTTTTAAATCTAGTATGTCTGAATGTACCTATAAGAAGGAATCGGCATACTAATGTTTTTTATGTTCCTTACCATTCTACAAATTATGGCAAAAATAACCCTATTACAAGAATGTTAAATAATGCAAACTCTATGCATAAGGCATATATTGTGATATATACTTTCATTTTTTTTTGTATAGCAATGTATATCTATACTGTATTTAGTAATTAGTTCTATTTATTATAAAATGGCAAGTCTGTAAATAAATAAATAAATATATAGCTTCACATCATCCGCAAACATTAGCACACGACAATTTTCAAGTTTCCAAACTAAATCACTCAAAAAGAGGCAAAACAAAACAGGGCCTGAGTGAGAGCCCTGTGGCACCCCAGATGGCCCCAAAATTTCAGAAGAATATGTACCTCCAAGATTAACAATCTGGGTTCTACCTCTGATGAATCCCGAGATCCACTGAAGAAGAGGCCCCACAATACCTAAAGCCCTAAGCTTCTGCAAGAGTACCCCATGGTTAACCCTATCAAAAGCTTTGGAAAAATCTGTATATATTGAGTCAACCTGAAGTCCCTTCTCCAAGCAGCGGTAGAGGTAGTTGACATACAGCACCAAATTAGCATCAGTAGATCTGCCTTTTATAAATCCAAATTGCTCAGGATTAAATAAAGATTTAAAACTCCAGGCAATCTTATGACTGACCAGGCAGTCAAGCAGCTTTGGCAACTCAGATTGGTTACACACAGCCCGATAATTGGAAATTTCATTTCTACTACCAGATTTAAAAATGGGTTTTAGAAAACTTCTCTTCCAGAGA
Organism: Anthonomus grandis grandis; assembly: GCF_022605725.1. Classification (NCBI taxonomy): domain Eukaryota; kingdom Metazoa; phylum Arthropoda; class Insecta; order Coleoptera; family Curculionidae; genus Anthonomus; species Anthonomus grandis. The sequence goes on from NC_065558.1 coordinate 21,164,448, forward strand.
GTGGGATAAGAACCAGTACCTAGAGATTTGTTAAAAATGAACAGTACTGGTTTTGTAAGAACACAAACACATTTCTTTAGGAAGAATGCCGGAATCCCATCTGGTCCAGAGCAGAGCTTATTCTTAGAGGAAGTAATAACCTCATAAACATCCTGCGTTGACAGAGTTAAATTGCTCAGACAAATTGATTGATCAAAATCAAAAGATGGTATGTCATTGACTTGCTCATTCGAATAGACCGATGAAAAGTAGTCTGCAAACATATCTGCAGTATCCGAGATATTCATACTAATCCTGTTATTGTATGTCATTCTGGAGGGAAGGCTAAAATCAGTTCTTTTATTTCGAATATATGACCAGAAGACGAGAGGCTAAATCCCAAGTTAATTCCATGTTTTGATTGGTTCTTTCTATTCGTCATTCATTGGCCGTTTTTTCAGGTTAGGCATCCGCAGTATTTTTAAAATGGGCAAATGGGTAATCTAGCGTAGTATTTTAGCTAATGAAGTGCAATGTGTATAAATTAATAGACGAGAAAATAATATTTTCAGAGAAGCAGTCTATAGACTCAAAGTGACTTAATGTGTTAGAAAATTTGTTAAAAGTTTGTAAACTTTGACTTTGTGTCCTTTTACACATTTTCTAAAATAATATTTAATTTGTTTTTTTTTTTATTAGCTGCGCTTTATATTAACATATGTTGACCATCTTTGATCCTTTTATTATACAGGGTATCCCAGAAACAGACCGAATAACTTTATTGGGCGATTCTTCTATAAAAAAGAGCCCATGAATATTTATAAGCTCAATAATAATAATTATGAAAATATAGACGTCCTTTCCTTTTTAGTTTATCATTATTCAAATGTATCTAGTATAAATTTACGAGAATAAATTTTTGACACTGATGATGATTAAAATATAATTATTACTATAAAACCCGCCTTTATCTAAGCCAACCCATCCTGACAAAAGTATTAACACCCCTTTGGTATCTGCTATGTTTATCTGGCATTAGATATTCTAAGACCAAAAGTACGAAAGTACGTACGTACGAAAGTACTAAAGTAAGTTCAAAATAGGATATTTCCAAAATTTTTGGCATTCCAATACCTAATAAATTTCTTATCATTTTTATATGATAATTTGTTACACAATTTATTTGCTATTCTACCTACTATACTGTACGTACTACTGTAATAATGTGATATATTTAACATAAGCCAAACTGAAACATGATCGTATATTATTAGGTATAGGTACTTATTAAAAGGCTATTATTAAATGACAAAGTCAAAAACAAATAAAAAGAACACTATTATTTTGAATACCTATTTATTTCTTTCTTTCACACAGTAAATACATTAAATTATTAGATATGATGACGACATAAACGAAAGCAAATACCTATAATAACTTATATGTATAATGTTTATAAGAAATAATTATGATCTATTGAAGAAGTACTTTAAACAAATAACTGTTTAAAATTTCTTTTTAAATCCGCATTAATATCTACTGTTTCAGAAGCGGTTGGCTTCTTGCACATGCTCTTATTAACTTTTCTTTTTTCCTGAGTTGAAAAGAATCTGTTTTGTTTTTTAATTTTTTTAGTGGTTGGCTCGTTATTACAATCGACTGGAACAAATGAAGTAGTAGGCAAATCAAGTAATTTATTGACTGTATCCAAATGACTTTCAATTTGCAGTATTACTTCATCATCTAAAGTATTTGCATCAGTATTTTGCAACTTGGTAAACGTGCTTAATACTCGCGTAGCAAATCGATCTCTTAATGCATCGAATTTATTATTAAGATTTTTTCTGGACGAGCTGCTGCAGGAGGTACTTCCTTCGAATGTATTTTCTGATCGTGGCATATTTTTACTTTTCTTATATAACAATGCTACAAAATGAATGTGTTTGCAAATGGAATTTCTAATGCAAAAATCATTACACGTGCAGGAATAAGTATGGTAGCAAATTTGACAGTTATTGCACATTAAATCACAACAGCTTTCAGTCTGAAGTTTTTGTACACAATATATTTCTCCTGTGTCTTCATTGGTAGATGCATATTTTTTATAACCCTTTCCACAGACTTCTCTAACATATTTTAATAGCACATGCAGGCTTTTATCTAACCTATTTACCTTTTTTCCATTTAGGTAAATATACTTGATGGTTTTATGCATGGACTCCAATCGCATATTTGTATTTATTCCACAATGTGCCCTAAAAGAATATGCCCACTTTTCATAATTGTTAAAATAATTTTCTGAAAATAAATCCCAAATTGATGAGTCTCAACATCTAGCAGCAATTCTGATACTGAACTGAAAAGGCATTCAGGAAACATATCTGCACTAGTATTCTACTGCAAACATTTTATAACTTTATATACTTCTGAACGTTTGTCTTTATTACTTATTTTTGATAAGTTATGTTGCCATGCAAGGGCAATGTGCCACGAACAAAATAAATGTTGATTCGGAGGCTCCATTTTACTACACCACGCATTGTAACAAGTTAAAACTATGTCAGTCATAAATACTTTTGCAGATACTAAACCTACATTTGATTTAACTACATCAAAAAAAAGTTCATAAATGAAAGTGTCCTTCCTATTACTAAACATAAAACATACTGGCACTCCTTCTCCAAATTCGTCCACCACCATAATAGCTGTGAGCTCAAAATCATAATTGTTTAAGCCATGAGTCCCATCTAGTGCTATTATATTATTCCCAAATTTGTTTAACATGTTTTTTTGAAAATCTGTCATTACAATTAAATAAAAGTCTACACTACCCAACTTATACAAATCACTATTATCCACCACACTCTGTTGTTTATAGCACAAAATACAATTTTCTTCTTTCTTACATTGTTTTACCCATAAATCGACTGACACTGCATCATTCTCGTGTTGAAAACCTTCTGAGATATTTATATGATAAGCTTTTTTGACATTTTGAGTATGTAGTAAGTTTTGAGGCTACAACTGTTCTATCCAACTGTGGAAGTCAAAGTCAAAGTCAAAAAAGTTTATTACCAAAAAATAGTTATAAATATAATTAGCTACATGAGAAAATAAAATTGACAATTTTTGGTAAAAGGAACTGCTTCGCGATTATATAAAACCGATAGCGCAATTTGCGTGAAACAGGCCTTGAAAACATTATAAATAAACACAAAAAAAAAATCCTAATTAACCTAAAAAAGAACAAAACTAAAAAGGGTAGAAACAAAAAATGGCAAAGCAATTTGGCTGGCATGCGACGGAAGGTAACAAGAATAGACAAAAAAGAACCACAAAAAAAAGATTGGACAGGCCAGCTTATCTTTGGTCTTAGTTGATTTTGCAGTTTATACTACTATGTATCTACTACTAGTCATACTACTAGGCATCTCGTTGGGAGTCGAGAAGAATTTGCTTAACCTTGGTGTAAAATTTTCTAAATGACAAATCTTTAATATTATTTGGCAAGTTATTCCACATTGTAACTCCGACAACCGAAAATGACTTGTGGAAGTTACTTGTTCTATGTTGAGGTATCCTAAAATTTCCAACATTACGAGTAGGGGTTGGGTTGGGTTGGGTTGGGTAAATATATAATAAGGGGGTTAACCCGACTTTATTATTTTATATATAAAGGCATATATGTGTAATTTTCTTCTCCTTTCCATATTTAAAATAGAATTTATGTTTAAATAAGGTGTGATATGCTCCCGATAGGCAGCGCTATAAGAAAATCTTCTCAATTTTTGTATAGATCTAGAAAGCTCAGATGTTATAGAATTAGAATATACGATATCACCGTAGTCGAGTAAGGAGAGAATGAGACTATTGCAGAGATAATATTTGGTTTTACTCTTTAAGACATTTTTAAATCTGTACAGATTTCTAAGACGCATATAGCCTATATTTAATTTGTTCTTAATGTGTGTCTCAAAACAAAAGTTAGAATCTAAAGTCAATCCTAATATTTTCACTTCATTGACAACTGGAATTTTTTCTCCATTAATCTCAATATTTATACTTTCATATAATGTTAGATTTAGCAGGGTTAATTTTTAAGTTATGCTCATTGGAAAAATTAACTATGTTTAGTATATCTGATTTAATTTTTTGCTCAGAAATATTAAAATTTAAAAAATTTAATGGCATGTATATTTGAGAATCATCAGCATATTGTTGTAATTTACAATGTTCAATACAGTTAGGCATATCCGCAACATAATCGAAAATAAAAGAGGTCCCGATATGGAGCCCTGAGTAACACCAACTTCCAAGTCAAGATACCTTGAGTGCTCCAAACTTCCATTCTTGGTTTTTAACAACACCGAATGTGATCTATTTTTAAGATAGGACTCCAAAAAAGAAACTGTAGATTCGGAACAACCAAAATATCCCAACTTTGCAAGGAGCATTGAGTGATTTATAGTATCAAATGCTTTGCTAAAATCAAGCACCGCCATGCAAGTACTTTGTTTATGTTCTTCGTTAAGTCTTATATTATCTAACATTCCCACCAGACTAGTAGTTGTACTATAATTCCTCCTAAATCCCGATTGCGTATCTGGAAGTATACCAAATGAGTTAACAAAATTATAAAGTTGTTGGTGAATATGCTTTTCTAGAATTTTAGAAACTACTGATAAAATACTTATAGGCCTTATGTCTTTTAGTTCTTTTGGATTAGAGATTTTTGAAATGGGTCTTATTAAGTGCTTTTTTCCAGATATCAGGATATACATTTGTAAGAATGCAAGTATTTAAAATGTTTAGAAGTGGTTTTTTACAAAAAGGTAGGCAAAGCTTGATATCATTTATACAAAGTCCGTCAGCTCTTATAGCATTTGATTTTATGGTCTTAATTATACTGTTAACCCTTTCTTCATCAAGAAGACTTAAATTTAATTCTTGAATACTATTATTCAATTTATTTTCATTGTAAAAATTTAATTTGGTTTGTGATATATTATTGTTAATTTGGTTAACGCATTGAGAAAAATAATTATTTAGGGCTCCTGGATTACTAAAATTACAAGGCAGATCGGTATTCTTTGATTTAGTTAGATGTAGTTTATTAGCATTTATCCAAAAATCACGATTTTTTTTTGTAGAAAGTGTGTTAAAATATGATATTTTTCCCCTGAATAGCATGTTTTGTATAGTTTCGCATTTGCCTATAATAGTTTAAATTTAACTCAGTTTTATTTTTTTTATATTTTCGCAGTGCTTTATCTCGGAGCTTCATAAGCAATTTAATATTGTCTGTTATCCAAGGAGTAAATGGTTTATTTTTAATATTTTTAGTCATAATTGGCGCATGTTTATCGACTAAACAAAGTATATTGTTGTTAAAAGCCACAAGTTTATCGTTAACGGAATTTAGGTAATATATACTATCCTAATTAAGTCTTAAAGCGTCATGCTCAAACAAATCCGTATTAATAACACTATAGTTCCTACATTTCATTTTAAAATGTCCCTCTTTACTTTTAGGAAACTCAAGACAACAGAATACTAAGTTGTGATCACTAATGGTTTGTGGCAAAAACAATGAACCGACACCATTTATTGGGAAATGTTTATTTATAATAATGACATCAAGTAGGGTACTTGTATTGTTAGATATATTCCATCTTGTAGGCTCGGTTATTACTTGATTTAAATCAAATGTATTTAAGAGCGCTAAAAATCTGTCAGAAAGTCTACACTTCTTTAGTAAATTAATATTAATATCCCCCATAAAAACCACATGATCAAATAAAGGAACAATATTTGTAAATAGACTTTTATATATTCAAAATTAACATATTTTTTAACATAAAAACCGACCACACCGCCACGCCCTAATCGATCTTTCCTGACGAAATTATAACCCTCAATTTGATGTGCCAAGTTATCAGTATAAGCCGTTAACCAGGTCTCAGTCAATCCCAAAATGTCAAAATTATTATCAGTTATGTAATTTACAAATTCATCGAACCCAGTATTAAGGGACCGAATATTGAGATGACCACATAAAAACTTATTATTGGATTTCATTGGATATTGGAAGTCTGATATGTTGTAGATCAAGTTCATGGCCATAATGAGTTTTAATCCAGTTTACTGATACGTTTTCTCTTCCAGTAACTTTAATCACACTTATATAATAACGATTTAACTTGCATGACTCTTGGCTTTTTGGGAGTCTTTTATTCAAGCTTTTGGTTTGTACCTTTCCTGAGATCAAAAACAAATTTATTAATAAAAAATAAACATGTTTTTTTAATACAAGTTGCACTCCAGCAGGTAAAAGGGACATGTCATTATTATGAATACAGAATACCTACACCCCCTCAAAAACAATACATATCCCAGCCATTGTAGTTTTCAAAATTTCTTCAGATATTTAAAAAAAAACATGGCAATTCTTTACTTACCAGATCTATTACATAAATAGTATTTAACTGGGTTGCCTTTAATCTTTAATTTTTTCTATTGACATTTTCCAGCTCGCAAACTCTAAAAAAAATTTTTAAGTTGACTCACTGAATAACTTTAAACTACTTAATTAAGTTTACCTTCTTTGCTTGAAAACTCCAACTTCTCACTTTCAATCCTAATATTATGTTTATTAGTTAAATAGTTTTTTAATTCAATGTTATGTCGGAAACGGCAACAACAATTTCTTTCCAAACATTTGTACATACAATTTGAAGATATCCTGGGTTTAACATTATGAGCATTTTTAGTATGTTTATTTAAATTAGATTGGTTGGAGAATACTTTGTTGCACATCAAACACATTAATCCCATTGTAATATGCAATGCAATAATCCAAAACTTGAAAAAATAAATTATTAATATTGTGTAGTTAATGTTAATATCTCAACAGCAAAACATGAAGTGAACTTCTCAACTCCACAAACCAACACTACCGGACCGGATAAATACTAATAACACTACACTACTTTACTTTTACTATTATACTATTTACTATGGAAATTTTTCGATTAAATTTTAAACTTCTATCAGCTTTCAGCTTCTTTCATAATTCTCTATAACATAAATAAAACATAATATAACATAACCACAATTCCACATCAAACGACGACGATGATCAAAAAACGAGGACCAATCAAAACACAGAATTAACTTGGGATTTAGCCTCTCGTACCAGAAGTACCTCGGATTGCTAGCGAGATTCATTTCCACCTTATTAATATATTGTTGATAGCACAACTCTCTTAAGTACTCACATTGATGTCTCAAAAATACAAATTCATCATATTCCTGCTGTTGACCACTAATTTTAAACTTTTTGTGAATTTGTTTCTTTCCTATGATCAAACTGCGAAGCTCTGAAGAAAACCAACATGGAAAAGAAGAACTTTTGTACCTCTTTAGAGGAATAAACCTTTCCATTGAGGAGTAGATCACATTATAGAAAATTGAAACTATGACATCAATAGATGTCTCTCCCAAAAACAATTGATTCCAGTCTATCCCAGCAAGACAATCGTTAATTACTATGTAATCTCCCTTACCAAAATCATAAAAATATTCCTTATATATCATATCATCAGAATTTTCTGCACAACAAAGGTCAAAACTAATTGCTGTATGGTGCAGCTTGCACCATACAGCTCAAAATTCTCATCATTCTCAAAAATCTTGTCTATTGCACGTTCGACACTAATTAAATCTGAGCTTCTAAATACAAGATCCAAGGCAACCCCATTGGTATTTAAAACCCCATTTACCTGGAAAAAGTTATAGAAGCTAAAGCAGCTGGCCAGAGAAAGCACAGACTCTCTGTCATTCTCCAGACAACCACCAACCACCAAACCAAGATCATCATTCTCCCATCTAGCATGTGGTAAATTGTAATCACCTGCCAAATCAAACAAACTACTTAAATATCTACTATATACATGTTCAACGGATTCACAATGGCTTAAATAGGCTTCAAGTGGAGATGGAGATGGTATGTATATAAATGCAACCAACAACAAAGCTTTGATTGTCAATTGTAAAAGTCAAATAGATCTGATAAATATCCACATCATCAAGTGGGATACCAATTCTATGTGTACATAAACTTTTTTTAGCCGCAATCAATACACCACCTCCACGAACCTTGGTAGTATTTAGTATCTAGATAGTATTAGTATCTATATAAATCATAGTTTGGTACTCCAATTTTAGCATCTGAATATTCAGATGTTAACCAAGTCTCTGCAATCATAACAATATCATAGCAGCAGCAACTAAGTGCCTGCTGAAAATCTTTTATTTTAGTTCTCATACCACCTGTATTAGCATAATACACGCAAACACCTGAACCAGAAGGGCCATCCTGCACTAAATTATGGTTTGATTCATTTGATTTTGATGAAAATTTATCTTGCGTTTATTATTTAACCAAAATTTTTGCAAGATAACCCCTCTAGGCTAGTTATCCGGCCTTAAAAAATCATCCCTACAATCGCCGTTGATGCTTATCTTAAAAGAAATAGTCTCACCCTTAACTGGCAACAATTCTACATTAAGGTCCCTAATCTGAGGGTACCGCTTTTTAATGTGCTCTTCAATAAAACCAGGGGTCACTCCCGTTTTAACACGTCCCAAATAAAAATATTCCCTATTTACTGAACCTGCGAAATTTTCATCACCTTGAAAGTCCGCGTCTCCTAAAACCAGATTCCGATTACGATTTGTATTTGTACGTTTTTGATTTTGTCCCAAAGTAAATCCCAGATTTACACAGAATAAGTAAGTCTTGACTTTCACGAAGGACCTGGTTCTGACAACATACATCCCATTTTACTTAAAATTTGTTGCTTTATCATTTCTAGAACTTTTTATATATACTATTTTATATATAATAAGTCATATCACTTTCCAAATTTTTGAAAAATGAGTTATGTGGTTCCCATCCATAAGTCTGGTGATAGACCTGAAGATTAACCAAGAGACTTAAATTTAACAAGAAAAACATTGACATCAGCATCTGGGGATCTTTAGACATGTATTAAAAATAACCGATAACTAAATTTATAATATATGCGTAATATTTTGCATTTTTCTTCATCTGTATAAGGCATTTTTACACGAGTATAACAAAAGCTCACAAAAAAAGAAATTAAGAAAATACTTACAGAAATTAATTTCATATTTCTCGGTCAATGCAATTTTGTATATTTCATAAGCAGCTGCATGAAATGTTAATAATGTACATATATATTTTCAAAATAACAATAAGAATGACTCCCATTTAAAAATACAGGGTGTCCCATTTAAAAAATGTTTCTTTTTTTTAAATTCTTTCTTTGCTATATATATAACACTATATTTCGCAAAGAGTACATGTTAAATCCTACAACTTACATTTACCATTTTTTACACAAGGTCCAAAATTTTAAGGAAGGTGGGAAAATGGAATGATCATGTACCTAGGTTTATTGTAGCGTTAACATTTTTCGTCAGTAAATTTTATTTAAATATAAATTGTTTTTATCAATCTACAGGGTGTCCGAAAGCTAGATGCAATCCTTTAAGGGGGTGATAGCTGACCTAATTTCAAACATTTTAAGCTAAATATGTGTAGGTCGAAATTTGTTTATAAATTTTTTATGGCAATTTTTGCATTTTTCTCAAGAAATACCAAAATTTCACACTTAAGCGGTAATAGAGCGCAAGTTACAATTAGTATCGGAGTTTCAAAGTTTATTTTGTTTTGTCTAATGTGTATTAATAAAAATACGATCAATTTCAAGCTTCTGTATAAACTTATTAGAAAAAATAGAGAAATTGAAACGTAAAAAATAAATATGGAGTTAAAATAAAAATGCTTTGTTTTATGTTTAAATAATTGTTATGAAAATGCTTTCGTCGTTCAAACCTCTCTAAAAATATGCCTAGACCTTCTGCCCTTTATTTTAAGATATCACTCATGCCGATGCCTGGCCAATTCTCAGAATTATGGCCTCTTTTGTGCGGCAGGTCATGTAAACAAAACTTACTGGATTGGTTTTCTATTATGGAACAGTTCAGGTAAATATTCAGGTAAATAAAAAGTAATAAAAACAAAATTAAGCAGAGGTACCTAATAGTAGATACTGTAGGGTAAGGGGTACCTAGTAGGTACTTTGGGGTGGGGGTTACAAGTTAGGTACTCGCTTAATAAATAAAAACGTGTGATTTTAGCCTCTTGTTGTTTAGTTTCACTCTCGCCTCTAATTTTGTAAGATTATCAACTTCGTACTGACTGCATCCGCTGTTTTTTAAATCGAGTTTCTGCCCGTTTTATTGAACAGTATTGTAAAATGGAATTTACCAACCAAGAGTACGCTGACATTGTCTTCACATATGGACGCGCTAACGGTAAGGGAGCTTGTACCAGGAACGTTATCCAGATCGGAGGTTATCAAACTTCAGGGTGTTTCAAAACACCTTTCGCCGTCTTACTGAAGTTGGCATTGGGAATAATCCGCCACGTGGAGTCAACCCTGGCCATAATAATGTAGAGATTCAGGAGCAAATACTGGAAGCTTTTACCGCAGACCCTACTGCAAGCGTCAGAAAAGTAGCTGAAGACCTTGGCCTTTCTAGATGGAAGGTGTGGACGACCATGAAGAAAGATGGACAGTATCCTTTTCATGGTACGGGGGTGCAGGGCTTACAAGAAGAATACCCTGCAAGACGAATTCAGTTCTGCCGCTTTTTATTGAACATGGACATCGAGGACCCGTTATTCTTAAGAAGTATCTTGTGGACAGACGAGTCCAATTTTTCCAGGGAGGGTATTACCAACTTCCACAACCTCCACGAATGGGCTGCCAAAGATGCAAATCTGCCCTAGAAAAAACAAAAATCATTTCAGAACAGATTTTCGGTCAATGTGTGGGCCGGAGTAATAGGCAGGACTATTATTGGGCCACATTTTCTACCAGAGAATTTAAATAGTGCCAACTATTTAGATTTTCTACAAAATGATATCCCCGTTCTTCTAGACGAAGCTGGATTATTGGAACGAGAAAGACCAATAATTTTTCAGCAAGATGGTTGTCCAGCGCATTGGTCCTTGGCTGTCAGGATTTACTTAGACGACTGTTTTCCGGACGGTTGGATCGGTAGAGGCGGAGCCTTTCCTTGGCCTCCTCGATCGCCTGACCTAACTCCGTTGGATTTTTTCATATGGGGCCGGGCAAAGGAGCTTGTATACACCACCGAAATAAGAACAAGAGAAGAGTTGATTCGCAAAATAAATGAAGCATTTGACAGGATGAAAGAAGATATGACCATAAGAGTAACCACCACCGAAGTAACAAAAAGGGCTCGTGCCTGTATTAGAAATAATGGATTGCATTTGGAACATGAACAATAAATAGTTTAAACAAAATTGTTTTATTTAACATTAAAACCTAAAATAACCCCCCAATCGGGGCTTTAATGCTTAGTAGGCTTATGAGAGGTCTCAGTCTAATAATTTTTGTTTACATGACCTGCCGCACAAAAGAGGCCATAATTCTGAGAATTGGCCAGGCATCGGCATGAGTGATATCTAAAAATAAAGGGCGTTTCAATGTCTCTATTCTTTCTATAAGTTTATACAGAAGCTTGGAATTGATCGTATTTTTATTAATACACATTAGACAAAACAAAATAAACTTTGAAACTCCGATACTAATTGTAACTTGCGCTCTATTACCGTTAAAGTGTGAAATTTTGGTATTTCTTGAAAAAAATGCAAAAATTGCCATAAAAAATTTATAAACAAATTTCGACCTATACTTAGAACATTGAAAGGCTAGAAGTAGCATGCCGTGGAACTATGGACAGGTTTGTTTGCTTGCAACATCTCTGATGCAATGATGCCAAATGCTTATACAGAAATGGCAAAAATCACTTTATAATATCATAAAAATTTTCAGTTGTTTCCGAAGGCTCAAAACGATACTACTGCTCCCCTTTAATAAAATATCAAGCATTTTTTGAAAATAAATTTGATAAAATACTCTATATCGAAGTCAATATTAACTTTAAATAAATGAAAATAAAGTACGAAGAAACGAGAAAACGGTAATGGCATCGCAACGCCGCTCGATCCCATTGTTTATGCCACTCATACAAGCACTCTCTACTAGTGACGTCGTCAACAAATATTTACCTGATAAATTTTTATTAATTATTATAGAGTTTGAGTATAAGTAATATTACCATTTATGAGCTATTTATGTGTTTTTTTAACGGACTTCGTTAGAGGAAGGTCCTAATAAAAGGCACCATTTTTGTCAAAGCATTTTTATGGAAATTAAATATTTTAATATAAAATTATAGATTTCTTAACAAATCATGTTTTAAGACACAAATTATTAACATTTTGCAAAATTTTATTGTTATTATTATATTGGACAAAACTCAGGTTTACATCACTTACTTTATATCACATAATATATACTTCTATGGTGCTGACTTTTTCAAAGGGACAGTATTGATTCAGAGGAAAGAGTTAAAACTACAAGGAGGTTTAAATTGTGAAGGAGTTGCAGGTTTTTTATAGGTTATAAGATTTTTATTATGAGTATTTAGCCTGTACAATGGTTTTGAGACATTTAACAGTGACCTATATAATACCTAATACCAAATATTATATCATATTAATTTATACTAAAAAACAAAGCTTACCTAAGAATAAAGACTATGTACAATAGATTAGATTAAATAGTTTATTAGTAAAAATATACAAACAAGTACTTTTACAAGTCAAATAAAATATGTAGTATGTTGGGCTTTTTCAAAAACCATGTTATTATTTCTTAAGTATTTTAATAATGACTTGAGACATCTAATTCAATTTCTTTGGGGCAAATTTGTTTATTGCAATCTTCGAATTTTAATTTTTTGCTCTTTATTTTTTTTCCATAATTTGGTAACAAGTGATTTAGCTTTTGAAACGGTGGAATCATCAGTGCTTAGGTCCTCAGGATATCATTTTGATTTTACCCTAGAATAATATACATAAAAATATAGTATTACCAATTAATTGCATTTAATTAAACAAATATAACACAATAAAATACTATATCACTTTTAAATAAGATATATAGAATAGGATGATACATGGCATAAAACTAGTAGTCTATTATGAGTGTATTTTACCTTTTCCTTGGCAGAGTCAGGGAATATGTAGCAGTTAAACAAAAACGGCTTGGATGAGAAATAGTAATTGTTGACCTAGACCCCACGGTTACTGTAGAACTATTAATCTCAGATGCAGTTATTGTTGATGATGAATGATCAGATCTATAATTATACAAAATTTGGTGTATCTAGAATATTAATCTATTTTAATTATCCATACTTGTCTATATCAGCTTCACTGTTTGTACTATATACCATTTTGGAAGCTAAAGAAGTTTTTGCACTCTTCAGGAAAGCTATTCCTGCAGCTTTGAAGGGTAAATCACTTGGTAAATTAACTGAATTATCAGCTGCTGTGTTTTTAACCAGTGCATCAGAAATCCTAGTAAAGAAATAGTTTTACATACATACCTAATTTAATAAGTATTAGGTATAAATAAAGCTTATATGAGTAACACTAATCCTTTTTGTGACGATTTTTTTATACTAGAAAAATATATTTAAAAAAAAATTACCTTTGAGGTAGAGCTGATTTTTTTAATCTGTTTGGTCTAAGTCTGGCTACTGATAATATTATCTTCCTTATATAAGAAATCACTTCTAAGGATGTGATCTGAACAAACAAATATGTTCTGTTTAATTTTGTTGATTTCCATTAATGAAATCCATTGTTCCCTTTGGGCATATATTAGGCAATCTATAATAAGTATTTGATATTTAATCAAAAAGCAAAAAAAAATTACAGTAATGAATTAATATGTGGTGCCAATTTCTATATATATTATTGTAAGTTGCAATATGGTAAAACAAAAAAAAAATATCGACCAAATTTTAGGGAAAGACAAAATTAACTTTATACATAGATATCAATATCTAAATAATTTTCAAAATTCTTTAACGGCAATAAAAAATTAGTAATTTCATATATCTACCTAATGTCTATATTAAAAAAACATAACTATACATAGATAGGTACATGGTTATTAGGTATGCCTTCTTTCTGCCAAAACAACAACAAAAAAACATAAAATCCTGTAATAAAACCAGGGACAAAATTCTAGTTTTATATTTTTATAGCCTATTGATAGATGAATATGTTCAAAAAAATATTTAGATTTAAAAATATAAATATTTTGGTATTTTACCCACACTTTCACATTCAAGTTTTTATTAGGTTTATCTATAAGATCCCCTATTCTACGTTTATGATGATGGTTACCCCATGATGTGATGTTATGAAAGTATCGGTACTTACTTGTGAAAAGATCGGCTTGAATCACCTTTTTATCATGATGCGACACAAACGACACAAGTTTTTCCCATCCTAGCAATTTAAAAAAACACTAAAATGTGGCCTTTTTCCTTTTGAAACAGAAAATTAAAGAAAATACACGAATCCCGAAAATAAACAAAAAGCCGTTTGACAGATGACACTACGCGTATGGCTCAGACGCTTAAGCTCCGATGTTGTCGCTTCAAATTTTTTAGAAGCAGTTTTAGGGATAACAATGTTAGTAATTTTGTTTTTTTTTTGCTTAAGGATATTATATTTATTCTTAAAATTGGTTAATTGTAGTATTTATACTTTTTGTTTTAAATTTTCCTATAAAATACAACACAAATAAGTTAAATTAACGTTATAATGGTTGTTAAAATATAGCTAAAAATTTCCTCCGTTGGAAATTTGCGTCGACTTGACAACAGAGAATCGGCAAATATGTTTGTAAACAAAACACCCCTCTTGCCCCTGTGCACATGTTGGACTCAAACAAAGTTGTTGTTTACTAATTCTAGCCTTTCAATGTTCTAAGGACCTATACATATTTAGCTTAAAATGTTTGAAATTAAGTCAGCTATCACCCCCTTAAAGGATTGCATCTAGCTTCCGGACACCCTGTATATATAGCGACTTCCAAGACAAAATTTATAGATAAGAGTTAACATTTCTAGAACTACAAACTTTTTATTTCTAGTGTGATGGAAGCCTTCTAGCCACAGGCAGTTATGATGGCTATGCTCGTATTTGGAACACCAGTGGTATGTTAGCAAGCACTTTGGGCCAACATAAAGGCCCCATTTTCGCCCTAAAATGGAATAAAAAAGGAAATTATATTTTGTCTGCCGGGGTAATCATTCAATAATTTGAATTTAACCTGATCTAAATTATTTATCTTGTAGGTTGATAAAACTACAATTATTTGGGATGCAGCTAGC
The DNA here is from genome assembly GCF_022605725.1 of Anthonomus grandis grandis. NCBI lineage: Eukaryota > Metazoa > Arthropoda > Insecta > Coleoptera > Curculionidae > Anthonomus > Anthonomus grandis. The sequence goes on from NC_065558.1 coordinate 21,179,805, forward strand.
GGTCAATGCACTCAACAATTCAGCTTTCATTCTGCTCCAGCCTTGGATGTAGATTGGCAAACCAACACATCTTTTGCCTCCTGTTCAACCGATCAGTGTATTCACGTCTGCAAACTGTCAATGGACAGGCCTATTAAGTCATTTCAGGGGCATACTGTAAGTAAACCAAACCAAATTATTTACAGTAATTATTTAATATTTTTAAGGAGATGTGGTGTTTACTCTTACATTAAAAAAAAATCAGTAAATATCTTTAAGTCTGTTCATGATTTGTATTAATGCGTACAGCAATTATTGATTTCAACATGAAATTGGCTACTTTAGGTAATGCCCAAGGGCAAATTGGAGCTTTGAGCATAACATACAGGGTGATTGATGACTAATAGTATATTAGAGTAAATAGAAAAACACGAAATAGATTTTTTCTGAAAACTTTGCTATTATGAGTCAAATTTTCCCAAGTGGGCCACTCAAAAGTGAGTTTTGGATTTCCATGGACCTTTCGATTTCAAATGATAGTTCAAGGGACGAAAAATGATGCCTTAAAGTAGTTTTGCAAAATATACATTTTTTTATTAGTTATAAGTAGTGATGTAAAATTCTCGAGCACGTAATTTAAAAGAATGTTCCCTGAGCATGAAAGAGAATAAACAAGCATAAACGAAAAAAACCTGAGAATTTATGTTTAGGATGTGGTAAAGTATTCAAAAACTTATTTTTCATGATTTTTCTCAAAATACCTAGAAAAATGCTCAATATTCTCCTAACCCTTTGTAAAATACCGACACTGAATTATTATTCTTTAAAATAAATAATAAAAAATTTATAAAACTTTATAAAAACCTTAACATCATAATATTCATAAATCCGGATAGAATAAGAATATTCATCATAAATAACCAAATATTATATCTAAAGGGGTTTTTAAAGAATATACAAGAATTTATGTTACCGATCAGGTTTGATATTATATTCTTAAAAACTTCATAGTTTGTGTGCTATGCTATGTGAATACAAATACAAAGTAGGTAAAGTAACATGAAAATAACATGAGAAACATTTTATGATGTAAGAAGTAAAAAGTAACTCGAAAAAAGCTTTATATAAAAAAATAAACTGCAATCTGCAATAAACCAAAAATACAGTTTTAACCTAACTCGGGTACTCTAATTGTGGATCAATATCAAGATCAAGTGTAGTCAAGTCTATCCAAACTTTCTGGCCCAATGCTACTATAGGAATCGAAATCGTGAACACTGTAGGCCCCGCTCTCTTCCTCATCGGACTCATCAGTCTCTGAACTCTCGTTTTGTTAAACGCAACACAAAATGAACAAAAAATGCATAAATAACATGCAAAAACTACAGTCGGCATTGCTACAAAAGAGACCGGCCGTAATATTCGGGGAACCACCGCTTTGTCTTTGTTATTGATGCTGTTGCCGACGTCGACAGTAGTTTTTGTAAATAAAGCGCGCCGAATACGGAATCGTGCTGAAAATTCTCTGGCGAACGTTCGCGCACGAGAGAACGATCTATCTTGCGCGCACGAACGATATATCGGGCGCGAACGTGCGCGAATATTCGCTATAGCATGAAGGGAACGTTCCTTCATTTACATCACTAGTTATAAGCAATTAAAATTTTTTAACAAAGTTTTTTATTTTGACAATATCTTGGTTGACACTTGAAAAAAGTGAGTAATCTTACATTCTTCACGTTCCAAAATGTTTTGCGCATCAAGTGAATCATAGGCTTTGTAAATTTAATTGTTTATTCATTACAAAAATTAATTTTACAATAAACAAATACAAAATTTTACATGTTCTCATATTTTTGCGGAAAAAAATGAAAAAAGAACATTGTTCAGATATTCATAATGAACATTTAGGCAGAAGAAAATTTTTGCTAAGTATGAATAAGCAAATACGCCGAGCGTTTGTTTATTGACATTCGAACGCTCGAATCCCCTTATGTACAGACGCATTACGTGTTGCGGTCTAGACTAACGCAAGTCATTTAATTCCAAGATTATCTATCTGTCACTTTTACAAAAATAAAATAATACAAAAGATACTAATATTAATACAACTTCAGCTAGATAATACTAAGACATAAATCAATGTTACAAATTAAATTTAAAAAGACAATCTTAAAGTCACGAGTCACTAGAGGAAGAGATTTTACATAGAAGAGTTTTTTAAGTATAGTTAATTTTTGCGCCCAAAAATTCAGCCTATTTAAAAGGTTATCACAATCAGTCATGATCATCCAGATATTAATATAAAAATAAAACACAAGTCTAAATTATTACGCCTTAACTCTAGTGGGTCCAAAGAGAGAACTGACATGGCCGATGACATGTAATCAGCATGACCATTAGCTAATGGAACTTTAAGTTTAAAAGAACAATTTCTTAAGAATTTATTTTGGACTTTCTCAATATTTTCAATATGCGATTTATAAAATGGAGACCACTCAGAACTAGATCGGACTTACGAATAGAACAGAACTTTATAGACAGAGCATGAAAAGCCTTGACTGCATCTAGTTATAAGTCGTAGATTTCTATACGCTTTCTGAACTAACTTTTCAGTATGAGACACAAATGTCAACTTGGAATCGAAAATTACTCCGAGATCCCTAATTTCCGCTACCCTTTTTAAAAAAGTGGATACTACTATAGTATAATCAAATAATGTAATATTGCGAATCCTTCCAAAAGTTATTGATTAACACTTCGCACCGTTTAAATCTAAACCATTAAGGTTGCACCATTCACAAAGACTATGCAAGTCACCCTGTATTAATTGTATCCTGTATGCTCGTAAATTAATTGACATTGAACATTTGAATCAATAGACAAAAACAATTTTAAATCGTCAGCAAATAATAAAAATTTACAATTTCTTACAAATAATCCTATATCATTAACAAAGATTGTAAAAAGCAACGGACCCACGTGCGACCCCTGATGACGCCAGATGGCACAGAAACGCTGCTAGATAAGAGGTTATTAAGCCGTATACATTGCGATCTACCCAATAGTCCCCTCGCCAACAAATATCATTTGATCCAAAACCCAAAGCTTGGAGCTTTTCCAGTAGAAGCGCATGATTAACTCTGTCGAACGCCTTCGAAAAATCCGTATAAACAGCATAAACTTGTGAACCCTTACCAAAAGCATTAAACAGATAATCTTCACAACATATTAAGTTAGTAACAGTGGAACGACCTTTTTGGAAACCATGTTGATTGTTAATAATAAGGCTTTTACATCGCCATGACAATTGCTTGGTTACAAGTGCATCCAAAAGTTTAGGCAAGGTTGATTGTATACAAACTCCCCGATAATTACTGACGTCACTAGTATTACCAGACTTAAATATCGGCGTAATATACGAATTCTTCCAAAAAGAAGGAAATACTCCCGACTTTAAAGACAGATTGAATAAAGTGCAAACAGGCTTCGACAGAGTACATACACATTCACGAAGTAGCAAGCTGGGTATGCCATCCGGTCCCGCAGAAGTCTTACGCTATAAGTCAAGATTCTCGTCAAAAACCTCTACTAAAGATAACTCTCTAAAAATAATAATAACTCAGGTATTTGAAATGCATTATCACAATAAACGTTTGACAAATATTTGGCAAATAAATTAACTGTATCTCCACCCTCATCACTAGTTTCATCATTCAAAAACGTGTTTAGAAATAGTATTTGACTTTTTAACATTGCTTACATGTTTCCAGAATAACTTAGGATTTAACAATAGATTATTCTCGGCATGACAAATATAGCGGTAATACTGACCGCTCAACATACTGCATGACTCCCCAAGCCCAGAAAAAACCAAGTAATCACTTGGTAATTGAGACTCCTTAAACTTCTTATGAGCAATGCCTTTCTTACTTAAAACTAAGCTTCTTAACTCTCTTGAAAACCATTCAGGAAAGCTATCAATGTTATAGGACTTAATAGGCACAATATAGCTGATTACTTCATACAAATGGTCATAAAACTTATTTAGGGAAATATTTATATCAGAAGTGTTTATAAATGACCAGTCAATAGATGCAAGGAAATTATTTAACGATGCAAAATCCGCATTTTTAAAATCAAAAAACTTCTGTATACTTTAGAGTCTTTGACATATATGGTACTGAAAAGGCACATTGTGTCGAGAGCCAGTCACCGGCAATAAAAAATCATCCGCCAATCCAGAAGACCCATTGATATTAGAAAAACAAAGAACAAGAGATGTGCCTTCCAGATTTGGCAGCTGAAACATTTCTTTACCATAGAGGTGTGTAGTTCGTGAACGAACTAGTTCACGGGAACTATTTGATTTGCTCTTCGCAGTTCCAAGGTGCAAAACGGGACCGAATCGAGCCAACTCAGCCAACCGACGTGACGGATAGATGCGAGCGTTTATAAAAAGTTTATTTTTACGAAGAATTTGATACCTGTATTATAATTTATATTGAGAGGTCATTAGATATTTTAATTTTTTGGACGTGTAGGCTAAGTAAAAAAAAATCCTATTAACTATGATGACGTCGGCAAAAATATTATAAACGTACTTTATTTAATTTTTTATTTACACGTACGCTATACAATAGACAGTAAAATACTGACAATATACACCGTCTAATTGCTTTTCGGAATTTTACAGGTAAATAACCTTTTATTTACAGTTTATTTTTTTAAATATTTTTTCTGGGTTACGAAAATAGTGAATAGTGTTGTCTGGACTGTGATACAATATCAATTGACCTATTTTTCTTACATTTATAATCAAAATGTCAAAAAAGCGTAGTGATGTGTGGATGCACTTTGAGGTTTTAACCGAGGATAATAATAGACCGAAATGTAGCTACTGTAAGCATTCTTTTTCGATCTCCGGAGGTTCGCTCGGGAACTTAAATAGGCATATGAAAAGAATGCATTCCACCATTCCAATTACTAGATCCTCCTCTCTTCCCGACACAGAGAATTCAAGAACTTCCAAGCATTTACATTCCGAAAAATCTCAAATTAATGATTGTAAGTAATGGTACTAGAAATGGTAACTTTTAAGCGTGCTTGGGACCATAGTAAGGGTAGATATTTTTTAGAACCCTCAACAAGCAGCGGAAGTAATGGTTTTTCTACGTATATATAGCATAGGATATTGACGGTATTGGTGGTGAACTAAAGAACTAGTTCAATGAACTATTCCGCTTGAGGAACTAGAACTAAGGAACTAGTTCACCCCAAGGAACTAGAATTCCCATCCCTACTTTACCATCTAATTAATTAAATACCGGTCCAAGCCAGTGAAGCTGGTGCAACATTCGAACACCCATCCGAAGAGGTAACTTTAAGATTTCGATTTTCATTAAACCAAGTGCAGCCAGGTAGGTTGAAGTCTCCTGCAATAGTAAATAGGCAATTCGGATGGGCCTCAAAAATCTCCAGTACTGTATCACAGAAAGCACTGTATTGACCCATATCAGATTTGGGCGGCAGGTAAACTACACCAAAAACAATATTCTTAAGATTAAGTTGTACAGAAACAAAAACTTACTCTAACGATGAACAAGAGTGTTTAATTAATCGCGTTTTGAACTCCTTTCTCACAGCAAGTAAAACACTCCCGCCATTTTGCTTAGCACTTGTAAGGGCACTTCTGCCGTAAACTCCAATTCAGATGACAAAACTCAGACAATGATGTCAAATCGACTTTCCAATTTCCCATTTATTATATAATTTTCTTAATCCACTACATATTTTTTAATGTGTTATATTTTGCTAAAGGTAAAAAAATGTACCCTTTTAAGCGCCTCTCACACGATCAGTATTAAGCTACGGTTTGTTAGAACACTGCGCGACGCATAGCATAAACGTTCAACAGAATCTACCTTGATCGACGCACGGTAGTTTTCATACAAGTGTTTTGTTAGTTCCTAATTGTATGCTGGTGGGTGCAGATGGAGACAAACGTATTTTGTCACATTTTCATATATTTATAGTGTATAATATAATAGAATAATCATTATGTCTAAAAAATTTTTGCTGGCGATGCTTATTGATGAAGAAGAACATGAATTGGATCTTCTGAGTTTAATTAGTTGTCGTCGCCAAAATAAAACTGAAAATCGAATGTTTTCTAATAGATGTTTGGAAGGGGCTTATAAAGTAACAATAGAAAAAAGACTATTTGGAAACGACTACCAATTTCGAGAATATTTTCGACTATGTACAGAATTATTTCAATTAGTGTTAGATTATATAAGAGCTGATATTACCAACATCCTTACAACAGGCGTCAAAACCCAATTAGTCCAGAAGAAAAACTCAGCTTGACTTTAAGGTAAATGATAAAAGTAATATAAAGCACTTTTACTTTATTTATAGAACTTATTTATGTTAAATGCATGTTTAACAATATTCATAAAAGGTCATACTGTGGTTCTTCTGAAAAAACATTCGATATGGCCCCAGACGCGGCAGCCTGGCTGCGAAAATTGGCATCTGATGCTGAATTTGAATTTGACTCGGAATAGTATCATTGGTGCGCTGATGTATTGGACCATTGTTTATTAGTAGAGGATTCAATTTCTTGTTACGTAATTTCATCAATTTCATATTTTGAAACGAGAGACATAATTTCGGCTTTGATTTTTGCTTTATTGATTGGTAAAAATTTGGAAACTGTTGATGCCACACTATTAAAAAACATATTTATTGCATGGTCCATTGACTCGGTTGGTTGGGTTGCAGTCTTCTCGTTATGTAATAAATGGCGTAAAAGAGCAGTTCTTTCTTCTCGTCCCTTTCTAATTTCGCTTAGAACTATCATGTTTTGTCTTTTAAATGTGTGGTTTTGTTTTTTTTTGTGAGTTTCAATATTGATTTCCTCAGTATCCTTACATCGCTTTGAACTATTTGAGGTTTCAGTATGTTCAGATATTGCTGTTTCTATATCACATTGGGTTTCATCCTCATGGTTTTCCTTTTCCAGCTGCTCAGATTGTGTTTCATCTTGCGAAACATCCGATTCTTGTTGAATGCTATCTTGGGTATTACTTATTGTGCTGGAATAAAAAAAATTTAATTATTTCCCATTATCAAAGCAGAGAGATTTTAAGGATTTTAAAGTTTTGAGTAAATACCTTCTTTCATCCAATGATGTAGAATCGAAAAAGCGGAGGTGTTTAAATTTCTTCAGGAATGAGTTCTCAGTGTCATTTGTTCTTTGAGATCCTGTACCCGTGCCTTTGGTGTAGTCCTTTCTCTTTCTTTGGTAGTAATCTCTTATAGACTTCCACCTATTTTTACATTCCACATCTAAAAACCAATCAAGAATAAGTCATCGGAAGAAGAATTTTAGTACACTAATGCGCAATATTTTGATTGCAGGTTCTTGGGAACTGGAAAGTCATACAGGTCACTATCCTTTCAATACAGAATTCACCATAGTTGGATTAGCATATGTGTAAAACAAGTTCTTCAAAGTATTGTTAAACGTATGCTTCATATCTATTTACCTCAGCCTAGTAAAGAACAAATGGAGGCAAATGCTTCAGATTTTAATAGCTTATGGAATTACCCAAATTCTTGTGCATCGATTGATGGTAAACACATAAGAATTCGTTGTCCATTCAATGCAGGATCTCTCTATTTTAATTACAAAAACTTTCATTCAATTGCTCTGCTAGCAGTCGTCGATGCAAGGTATAGATTTGTGGCAATTGACGTAGGATCCTGTGGCAGAGAGGGTGATGCGGGGATATTTATAAAATCAAACATAAGAAAGCATATTGCTACTGTTTTAATTTACCTCCTTTAAGAGTTATTCCTGGTACTAATATGCAGCAACCTCATGTAATATTGGGGGACGAGGCATTCAGTTTAACAACAAATATGATGAAACCATATTCACAAAATCAAGCAAAGCATGACAAGACAAAAGACATTTATAACTACAGACATTCCAGCGCCAGAAGAACATCAGAAAATGCATTTGGTATAATGTGTCAGTACTTTAGAATATTCTACAAACCCATAGCCGTGGCTCCAGACGTAGCTGACAACATATTGGTTTCTGCTTGTATATTGCACAACTTGCTTCGAAAGGCAAACATTTCTTGTCCAAATGAAAATGCCAATAGAGTTTCGGATTTTCCAAAAGAAAGTATGTTAAAGTTAACCGCCACTTGCGACAAAAGAGCCTCATATGAAGCATTTGAGGTTAGAGATAACTTTAAAATCTATTTTAATACTATTGGGGCTGTACCATGGCAAGGCAATATAGTGTCTCGTGTCGAGTAATATTATTATTGTCAAAATATTATATGTGCAATACATGAAACGTGTTATTTTTTTATAATAATAAATATGCCCTTACCTTTCCTGTGAAGTTTTTTTTTCCATATATTAGTTTTCACAACATTATCCTTAAAACTTGTACTCTTCACAGTGTACAATGGAAGATATTCTCGTACAAGATCAATCAACTTTTCATCTTCCTCTAAATAAAATTTGGTTGCCATTTTTCAATGTGTTTTTTATCTGCCCACTTTCAGCTTAACTGAACGACTGCGTCAAAATCAAACTCGGTTTGATTTCAGCGCACACAGTCGACGCTGTCTGTCGTGCGCCTACCTAAGCAGAACTTAACAAAACGCTCTTCTTTATTTACACACGTTTGAATTCAACGGACGTGCGCAGCGTTCAGCAGAATGTGAGTTGTGCGCCGCGTACTGTTCTAACAAACCGTAGCTTTACTGACAGTCTTGAAGACTGACAGTATTTCGTCAGTATTTTTCACACGACCTCACACGATCAGTATTTTCTATCAATCATCAGTCAGAAGTGTGTTCAGTCACCAGTCTGCTGATTTGCTCCAATCCTCTGCCGCTTGAAGCAGTTAAAGCGTGTTCGTTGGCATCATTTATCTGTTAGTTATTTTGCTACGGATTATAAAAAGAAAGCCTGCGCTGCTATTATGATTTTACATTAAGTGCTAAACGTAATAAGCAAAAGAGACGCTGGATTAAGCAATAGATTAGTCAACGTGAAAAATATACCTATCTGAATTTATTAAATTTTATTAAAGACACAAACCCCGAGGATTAGAAAAATTATTTCCGAATGACAAGTGTAGTCTACAATGAACTTTTGGACTTGGTTAAGCCTTGTATTATGAAACAACGAATAAACATGAGGGATCCTATATCAGCAAATGAAAGATTAGCAGTAACTTTGCGTTTTCTGGCAACTGGAAGATCATTCGAGGATTTAAAATATTCTGCCGTAATTTCTCCCACTACTATAAGTGAAATTAAGCATTAGTCACTATATTTTGGGTAAACTTTGAGAATCCTTAATTTTTTTTAACCCTCGCCTAAAATTGCTTCTTAGCGTATTGATTTGTTTTTTTACATCGTCAATGGTCGCATTCGGTTTGTACTGCACAAAAATTTTAAGCAGAGCTTCATATCCTCTTCTTTTCTTAACTCTGTTACAATATTCAGATATATTTGAATTCCACAATTCGGGCATAGACCTATATAGGTCAATAAATTGCGTTAAAATATATTTCTTTCCTTTTTCTTCTGCTTCACACAAATCAGGTGAAGCTAGCGAGTTCAGAGCGGTCGTTTCCTGAGTTTCTTCCATTGTGCACGGTACTTAACTTATCTTTGCCTCTGTCTCTGCACGGTGCACGATGCAATTCAAACTGACGACTGTTGGAATGATTGACAGTCTCGCCCTTACACGGTCAGTATTACTGACAGTATTTCAAAATCCACCGTATGAGGGGCGCTTAAAAGTTTCGTTTGTTTGTTGACTTATAATAGATTTAAATTTTTCAGAATAAAAAAAAGATTCCTAACGAAAAATAAGGAAAAAAACGCTCAATATCCAGCAACCAAAAATGGGGAATGCAGCATATGTCTTGTCCCAGCAACCTATTTATAGTCCGCGCCCGCTGTTATTTAATCGATATAATCCTTGTAACTCCTGAAATTCCCAAGGAATTTTAATATTTTTTTGTCCAAATATTAACAATCAATAACTAAATTGACTTATAGTAATAATAAAATAATAAACCTCTACAAACTAAAGTTTTTTTGTGAAAATTACTTAAAAAGTCAAATGTTAAAGAAATGAAAAAGGCTCCCAAAGTATTTGAATTAATCTTTTTTCTATAATAAATATCTACAAACAAAAGTTTTTTAGTAAAAAAATATTGAATTGTTAGATGTTAAAAAATATAAAGGGCTAGGTAACTCCTAACGGCTATAAGGGAAAGTTTTATCCATATCCATTGGCAGTTATAGCCGTTTATAACATCTAAGTCAATAATTTTTAATAAAAAAACCTGTTTGTAGAGGTGTACAAACAAGAAAATGTGAGTGATATTGAGAAAAGAGAAAAAATGGCGACCATGGCATAAACACGCGTCAATTGTGCTCCGCTACATTTTTTTAAACTAATAGTTAAATTAATGGTTTTTGTGCGTAACTAGTTGTGGCTATTGAGAAATATCTTAGCATTTTGGCGTATTAAAATGGGAGGTCCAAGCAGAGTCAATACTAGAGCCACATCTGGAAAATTGACCGATTTGGCTGAAAAGTTGGTGGAACTGGAAGCAAGGCTTCAGCAAGGTCTCGAGAAGCTGCATGAGGAGTATGCATCTCAACAAAGTATAGATACAAAATCCAACGAAGACCTACCTTTTGAAGAAAAGCTTCGACTTTTTGAGGTAGATATAAAAACCTCGATTACTTCGCTAAAGACCGACATTGCATCGTTGCAAAACAAAGTGCAGCGCAATGAACAGCGAATTAACGATATTTAAAAAATAAACAACTATAAAAAACTCATAATTAGAGGAATACCTGAGACCGACAACCGTGACCTTCACAGCGAGATTATCGAGTTTTTACAGTCAAACCTAAATATTATCGTGTCCAAAAATGAAATTAGTTCATGTTACCGGCTTCGTACAACCGCATCAGAAAAGTTTATAAAGAACCGGTGACATCAACAGGCGGCAAAATCCGCGCATCTCGTTATTCTATCGATCGGGTCAGATGACTAAGTCGAGGTCTGAAGACAGTGGAGGCGGCACACTTGTTGAAATTATTAATATTTATTTGTACTAGAGTTCAAATAGCCCTAGATTTTTAGTAGGTATAGCTAGCGATATTATAAGTGCGTTTGATTTAGTTGAAATACCAAGTAAGAATGCATATTAATTAATTAATTTAATTGCTCCGAGATTCGTTTAAAAAAAATGTAGATAAATTAAATTTATATTTTTTAGCATTGTGATGTGCCCATAAAAAATCTAGTAAAAAATAGTTTTACTTACAGGAGGATGCAGTTCGCTGATTATTTTTAAAACAGGACTTCAAATAGGTAGCTGAAAATTATTCTTTATTCGCGTTTTTTTTAAGGATTAGGTATTTTAAACGACTTGTATAAAGAAACAAATTGGTATAAGTTTAAAGTTTTATTTCATTATTTTACATATTATATATTTTTATTCACTATCAGATAGTGTATTACAACCTAAATCAGATTTATCCGATGAAGACCATTCGATCTCTTCATCAGATGAGCCTGTATTCACTGTAAATTTTAAAGAATCCAATGCTTCATCAAAAAGGTTACTTTCGAAATATTGTTTTTCTATGTTGCCTATATGGTTGCAAATATTTATCCACTCATCATTTGAAATTTCCGCAAATTTCTGCCTTGTCAAAGTTTCGACATCCACCAATTTAAAAGTGGAATTTCTGCTTTCCACCCAATTCTTAGCAGTTGCCCAAATTTTTTCTAAATTACACATGCACACTCTAGGCTGTACATATATACCTACAAGTTAAATACCTATTATTTTGTCACTTAAAATCAAAGTATATTTTAAATAATATAATTTTTAACAGTAATTAATTTTCATCTATTTTTTTAAATTATTAGACATGTGAATAATTTAAACCAATTTTACTTACCTTTTAAAATAAAAATCGGATATTCTAACTAAAAAAACTATAGTCTATTTCACTATTACGAGACGACACTGAGTAGGCTTTCAGGCTACGTCATAGGCTTTAAATCCCCGGCAGGTACAAAGAAACGAAGTACGGTGGCTGCTTTGTTCTTGCGGTTTCTTTAATAAGAAGCGAGAGAAAATATATTGCGGTCGTCTTTTCTCTCTGCCACCGGATTTTCTATCGATTTTGTGTTGAAAAATGGGTTTGTGCGCATATTGAGCAGCCGGTTCTTCATAAACTTTCCTACCTATACCAGTATCAACTTCTTCAATAATAAAACATAAAGAAATAAAGGATTCTTCGCCATGCCTACATTTAAATCTACTTTTTACAAAAAATCTTTTCTGTTTAATGCTATTGAATTATATAATAATATACCTAATGAGTTTAAGCTTTTAAATGTAAATAAATTTAAATATAAAGTTAGGGAATATCTATTTCAAAAACAACAGTAGGGTTGGCAAACGGAGGGCATGCCATCATGTACATTGTACATACAGTCCTTTAGCCTTAGATTTTGAATGAACAAACAAGATTCTTATTATTTTATAAAATTTATTGTTTAATGATATTTGATTTTAAATGGGTTCCTGCATCTATAACCTTATATATTCTTTATATTAAATTAAAATACGTATTACTTTGTTGATCTCTCCCGGCAAGACTCTATAAACCTCATTATTGTTATGTTTAACCTATAAGTATTATACTATAGTTTTATGGAATAGAATCTTAATTTTATTACTGTTAGTTTATATAGTAAAAAAAAATCATATGCTATTTTTTCTTTTTGTGGTTCAGTTAGAGTAGCCTTTAGGGCTAGACTTCGCCATTACTTTAAAATCTTGTATTTATAATGTATATTTATTAAAATAAAAGTCTTTATTATTATTATTAAATAATAATGGGTGCCGACTATAAATATGTTGCTGTCAAACAACATATACGAATACAACGAATATATGTTACCCGCTTCAGACTTCTTTATAATTTTTCAGCACAAAGGGAGTTTTTAGTTGTAATATTAATTTAAAAAATGCACTGAAACCACTCAAAATATCCTAATAATACTAAAGGTGCACCATCCAAAAGTAAACAACGAGCGCAGTTGCCAAATACCTTTATCGCGAGAATATTTCTGGGCAAAATCTAGAGCGTTGCCGCTGTGTGTGTGGAAATTTGGTGATTTAAAGAATCCAAATTAAAAATGTTAATTATTATTAGTGTTTAGTGTAAATATAGTACCATATAGTTTTGGTTATTAAACGAGTTTCACTCTTTCTTTTGCTTGATAATAAAGAATGGAACTCAGTTTCTGCTAATTATAATAATTTAATATATCTTTATTTTCTTGTGTTAAAATTGAGTAATCACTGGCAACATGGAATACTAAGCACGTTTATTAACAAAATCTCGCCTCTGCCCCCTGTGTAGATGTTGTGCTCAATCCAAAGCAGGCAATGTTTATTCTAGTGTATTCAATGTTCTTTGTAATGTATTTTCGAATTCTTATAAAGTGCTTCAAAATTATCCTTTTTTTTTTAGAACGAAGTAAACGCAATCAAATGGGACCCACAAGGTAACCTGCTCGCTTCCTGTTCGGACGACATGACCCTTAAAATCTGGTCCATGAAGCAAGACAATTGCGTGCACGATCTCCAAGCGCACTCCAAGGAAATTTACACGATCAAATGGTCACCCACTGGCCCGGGAACGCAAAATCCCAACATGAACCTCATTTTAGCCTCAGCCAGTTTCGATTCGACGGTAAGGTTGTGGGACGTTGAAAGGGGAGCTTGCATGCACACCCTCACAAAGCATACGGAGCCAGTGTATTCGGTAGCCTTTAGTCCGGACGGGAAATTTTTGGCGAGTGGCAGTTTTGATAAGTGCGTTCATATTTGGTCGACACAGAGCGGACAATTGGTGCATAGTTATAAAGGTACTGGGGGGATATTTGAGGTTTGTTGGAACTCGCGAGGTGACAAGGTCGGTGCCAGTGCTTCCGATGGCAGTGTTTTTGTATTGGACCTACGTAAATTGTGAGCCTAGACTGGTGAAATCCACACGTATTTTCTATGGATAATATTTCTGATATTCAGTGTTATTTTATTAAAAAGGGAGTTTCTTGATAAATAATTATGGAGATACAAATTTGAAACTTTTTCCTACCTTTGAGGAATTTACAGAAGAAAAAACTTCTGTAATAAAACTTTAAATCTTTGTTTATGACTTAAATGTGTTTAGTTCTTTTAGCGATGTATTTATTTTTTCCTTGGATTGCAATATTTAAAAATGCTAAATAAACATTTAAGAACTTTAAAGTTGAGTTTAAATGTGACTTTATTTTAAACCTGTCATTAGATTCATAATTTTAATTATAAAACAAGTTTCACATGACGGCTAATTTTGGATTGTTGACATCCTAAACAGTTCTTGCACCATGTTGCAATGTCACGATGCATGTTAGGCCAAACATACCGTTGCCGAACCATCCGATCAGTGATTCTACTACTAGGGTGAGCTGGATCATGAATTTGATGAAAAACTTTTTGGCGAAGGCTGACAGGAATAAAAGGACGAATAGTCTCATCTGATAATTCGCAATACACAGTAACCAAGTCTGGACCCCACTGAAGCCCTTTTAGCTTTATTGGATGATCCAACGAAGTAAAAATCGATTTTAATTTATCATCACCGACTTGTAATTCCGCGAGTTCTTTCACATTAAAATCGGGAGGCAACTGTACAGGTTCAATACGAGACAAGGTGTCGGCCACCAAATTTTGAGAGCCTGCAATATGCTCAATATGGGTAGTAAACTGGGCAATAAATGATAATTGTCGTAACTATCGCGGAGAAGCTTTATCAGAGCGTTGCTTAAATGCATATATGAGAGGTTTATGATCGGTGAGGATTTTAAAATTGCAACCTTCTAGCAAATAACGAAAATATTTAATAGCTTCAAAAATACCAGTAAGTTCACGGTCATAAGCACTGTAACGGAGTTGAGCGGGAGAAAATTTGCGTGAAAAAAATGCTAACGGTTCCCAAACACCCTGATTCTCCTGCTCTACCACTGCTCGCATAGCAAAATCAGAAGCGTCAGACACCACGCGGAGCTTTGCCTCAGCACGGGGATGAACAAGCATTGTTGCGTTGGAAAAATCATGTTTGGTTTTATCAAACGTCTCAATAAGCTCGTCAGACCATGCAATCTCACGTTTGTCATTCTTAGTTGAATTGACAAATAAAGAGTTCAAAGGAGCTTGAGTTTTCGCAGCATAAGAAATATTGCGGCGGTAAAAATTCGGATATAGATATAGACAAAATCCAGATCGCTCAAAGCACGATTAATATGACGCTGAAAAGATTGGCTTGCGTTTCTAAGACCAAAAGTCATATAAAGAAATTCAAATAGACCAAAAAGTCTTCTGGGGCCTTAGGGATCTGATTGTAGGCTCTGTTAAGTTCAAGAATTTGTCACACACGCGGCAACGCCGCCAGCCTTGGTTTTGTAACTGCGCCGAACGAGACGATCGCTCTCTTCTCTAGCAGCCGCCGCCATGCTCGCATCATTAGTATTTTATTAGTTATAAAAATATACAATTTAAATCAGTTTAAGTCTTTTAATGCAGAAAATTAATTAAAAAGCGATACAGTTTAGCAGAAAACAACATTTTATGGTCCTTCGCAGCTCGGATTGGATAAGATTAGACGGATTTCGGGGTGTACAGTGTTACTAAATTGCATGGCCGGCGGCAAACCTGTGTGTGTAAGTCTCCATTTTCCTTTGTGTTTATTCCTACTCGTTTAGTGGTTTAGATATTGTTTATTTTAAATAGGTGTGCCTTATTAATAGATTGAATAATCCCTGTTGAGATGATCTAGGAATAAATTGCCATTTAGTTATAGAAATTGAAAAATTCGCATAGATTTTATTGCCGTTGTCTGTTTCGCTAGTCTAGTCGCAGGGCGCCACGGTCCAAGGCTCCTGTTTGCACGACTCGGGGGGAGTTTTGGCATTTCAGAATAATAGTGAGTCTTCGCGCGTCGTTACGTTAAGTTATTGTTTTGGAATTTCGTAAAGAATAATAGAATTAACAGACATAATTATAGAGTAAAAGGGTATTAAGCCACTAATTAACCAAAATGGGAAAAAAGAGTGTGCAGGGCGAAGAAAATCTTAGTAAACTATACAAAAGGGTAGAACAGTTAAATTTACAGCTAAAAAGATTTGTAGAATTTTTAGATAGAGTAGAAGGGGAGCAACACTTAGCGGAATTAGAAATTAGATTAGGAAAAATAGAAGGGCTTTATACAGAAATAGATACCGTTTATTCGGAAATAGAGTTGCTAGATGAAGCATTTGATGGAAATCAGGAAAGGGGAGAATTTGAGACCCATTTTTACAAGGCACTTGCTGACGCAAAACGTTTTATAGATGGACTTAAAAAAGATAGTTTAAAAAATAGTAATTTAGGTTTGCAGCAAGATCTTGCGTTGGATAGTGCAGGTTTGGGTGGAGTTTCTGGCGGTGCTAAGCTTCCTAACTTAGGGCTACCAAAATTTAAAGGCGAATACGACAAGTGGACACAGTTTTTTGAAACTTTTCAAACTTTAGTGGATAAAAATCCTCAGTTAGATGAAATTCAAAAATTTTATTACCTCCTTGATTCATTAGAAGGGAGCGCCCGCAAAGTTTTAGATTGTCTAGAAATTAGTCGTAGCAACTACCGAGTTGCTCTAGAGCTTTTAGAAAAAAGATTTTTCAATAAGCCTGTAATTATTCAAACTCATTTAAAAGCCTTGTTTGATACCCCAATAATCCATAAGGAAGGGCATTTCTTATTAAGATCTTTAGTGGACTTAATTAATAAACATCTTAGGGCTTTGAAGACTCTTGGTGAGCCAGTGGAAACATGGGATAGGCTAATAATCTTTTTCATGAGCAGGAAATTAGATATGGCTACCAAGGTTGAGTGGGAAGAAAAATCCGTAGAGTCGTTTGAGGGTAATCCCAACTTAGATAACTTTTTAAATTTTTTGATCAATAAATGTAGGGTTCTAGAATCGGTGGGCTGTAGTAACAGTAGTAATAAAACTATGAAGCAACAAGACAAGACTGTATATCGATCATCCTTGCCAGCAATAGGCACTAACAATCAAATAAAATGCGAGTTTTGTCAAGGTCCACACTTCGTTTATCGGTGTGAGCGTCTTAAATCATTACCGGTTTCAGAGCGTTTAGAAAAGATTAAAATGTTAAGGCTTTGTATAAATTGTCTTAGGTCTAGTCATGAGGCTAAAAACTGTAGATCTTTTGGATGTAGAAAATGCAACCGACGACACAATACGTTATTGCATATTGATAGAGAGACAGGCAATTCAGAAAATAGAACAACCGCCAACATATCTATTAATAATAGTTCGGAGTCATATAAACATGCAGAAACTCCAAATCAAGTTGTGGATACGTCTAATATAGGAGCGGCAGCGTATAGTATGGTAAAAGCCAGTAGTCAAGTTATTCTTTCCACGGCAGTAATCGATATTAGGGACAAAAAAGGTAGCTACGTTAGATGTAGAGTACTGCTGGATAGTGGTTCACAAATAAATCTCATCACAAGTGATTTAGTTCAAAGATTAGGTCTTAGCAGTCAAGAGACTAATATACCCGTTACAGGGGTAGGCCAAAAGGTAACAAATATTTTAAGACAAACTTACGCAACTATTAGATCTTTACACAATACGTATACAACTAAGATTTTGGTTTTAATAATAGAAAATGTGACGGCTCATATCCCAGCAAAAACTTTTGATCTTTTAGATTTAAACATTCCCTCACATTGCAGGTTAGCTGATCCAAACTTTAATCTGTCCGGTAAAATTGATATGCTTATTGGGGCCTCGTTATTTTACGATTTGCTTTGTACTGGCCAAATAAAGTTGGGAAGAAATCTTCCTACTCTTCAAAAAACGCTTCTGGGGTGGGTTGTTTCTGGGCCATTCTTCGAAAATAAAGATAAAAATAAAACGTTAGCTAGTCAAGATGTAAGCCTTTGCAATTTTTTGTCAACAGAAGAGAAAATACAAAACCAGTTAGAGCAATTTTGGTGTTTAGAAGAATGCTCGAATAGTGAGCCATTGTTTTCCTTAGAAGAACGAGATTGTGAAAAGTCATTTATAAATAGTGTGACGCGGGATAGATTTGGTCGTTTTAGCGTAGGTTTACCATTAAAGGAAAGTTTAAATAAATTAGGGGATTCCTTTGAACAAGCGAAAACACGTTTTTATAATCTAGAAAAGAAATTCATTAGGGACCCAGAGTTGTACAGTAAATACTCATCTTTTATTAATGAATATGAACGGTTAGGCCATATGACTAGACTAGGGCCAGATGACATTTCCACTAATAATCCTACTTATTACTTACCACATCACGCTGTAATGAATGACTCTAGCATTACAACGAAGCTTAGAGTGGTTTTTGACGCAAGCGCCAAGACCTCAACTAATATTTCTTTGAATGACATACTTAAGGTTGGGCCAACGATACAGAGTGATCTGTTTGATATTCTTATTCGATTTCGTAGACATAGCGTAGTTATAACAGCGGACATAGAAAAAATGTACCGTCAAATTAACCTTTTGCCTAAGTATCGCGATTTACAGCGGATATTATGGCGCGAAAATCCATACCTAGACCTTCAACATTTTAGACTTAATACTATCACGTATGGAACTTCTTCCGCCTCGTTCTTGGCAACAAGATGTTTAAAACAAATCTCAATAGATATTCAGGATAGATTGCCCCTAGTAAGTTCTATAATAAATAATAGTTTCTATGTAGAAGATTTAATCGCAACGGTGCCGACGATTTCCGAGGCTGTAGAGGTTGCCAATACTTTAACCTTTGAATTAGGAAAATATGGATTTCCCTTGAGAAAATGGGCACCAAATAAACTTGAAGTTTTAAACCATATTTCTAATAAACCCATGGAAAATTCCGGTTATTTTATCACAAATGACAGCACTAGAAAAACGTTAGGAGTATTTTGGCGAGCTGATTCCGATCACCTAGAATTTAGTACGAGATTAAAAACCGTTGAAACTAAAAATGTTACGAAACGCTTAATTTTGTCCTTAGTGTCTCAGATTTTTGATCCGTTAGGCTTAGTAGGGCCGATAACGGTAAGGGCGAAAATGTTACTTCAAAAATTGTGGAAGCTTAATCTTCACTGGGATGAGTCAGTCCCTCTAGACATTTTTACAATGTGGACTCACTTTTATTCTCAACTTGAATATCTACAGGAAATTAAAGTTCCTAGACAATGTATTTTAGACAATTCGACTCAAATAGAACTTCACGGTTTTGCAGATGCCAGTGAGACAGCTTATGGCGTTTGTATATTTCTGCGCAGTACGGACCGCCAAGGAAATATTTTAGTAAATCTTCTAGCGTCGAAATCTAGGGTAGCTCCGTTAAAGACCGTGTCGTTGCCTCGCTTAGGACTTTGTGCAGCTGTAGTGCTAGCAAGGTTACTTCATAAAATTAATACTTCAATCGAAATAGACATTAGTAGTACATTTCTATGGAGCGACTCCACTATTACGTTGGTCTGGCTTACGGAGGAGCCAAGCACTTGGAGTACTTTTGTAGCAAATCGTGTTGCTGAAATTCAAAGACTGACTGAGAATTGTAAATGGAATCACATTAGCTCTGTTGAAAACCCAGCGGATATAATTTCGAGGGGAGCCGATTCCAAATCCTTAAAACATTCAGAATTGTGGTGGCACGGACCTCGGTGGCTGCAGCAGGAGGCTGAAATGTGGCCGATATATAGTCTGGACAATTGCCTCGAGCCTCCCGAACGACGAAAGGTAAAAACTTGCCTAATTGCGACACAAATAGATTTAGAATTGTTTAATAGATTTTCTTGCCTCTACCGATTAAATCGGGTAGTGGGTTGGTGCATTAGGTTTTATAGAAATTCAAAAACTAGACCAGATGATAGGCAAAAGGACGATTTAACATTAGCTGAAATGGAAATTGCATTAACCTGTTTAATAAAAAGAGTACAATATCAGGCATTCTTGGGTGAAATTAGGGCTTTAGAAAAAAGGGGGTTGGTATCTAACACTAGTAATCTAAAATCATTGGATCCATTTTTAGACGACGGCGTCCTTAGAGTAGGGGGTCGATTACGCAACTCAAATGAGAATTATCAAAGTGTATTACTTGTTTTCGGACCAAACCTCAAGTGTTGACTCAAAAAATGGGTAACCTACCCCGTGATCGACTAATGGTTCAAAGGCCATTCGCCATTTGTGGAGTTGATTATGCAGGCCCATTTAACATTAAGGACGGAAAATTGCGAAATAGGTGTATTGTTAAGGGCTATATGTGTGTTTTTGTCTGTTTCTCCACAAAGGCTGTCCACATAGAGGCAGTTGGAGATTTAACTAGTTCTTCCTTTTTGGATTGTTTAAAAAGGTTCGTGTCACGCCGCGGTTGTTGTTCAAAAATTTTCTCAGACAACGGAACGAACTTCGTTGGGGCTAATCGGGAACTTAAAGAACTCGCTCAAAATTTAGCTAAGTTAGAAAAGAATAGCTTAATTAAAAATTACTGTATGCAAAATAAAATAGAATGGCAGTTTATTCCCCCAAGATCCCCTCACCAAGGTGGGCTTTGGGAGTCATCAGTAAAGTCGGCAAAACACTTAATTCAACGGGTAATAGGGAGTCAAAATCTTACATTCGAACAGATATCAACAGTTTTCTGTCAAGTTGAAGCCGTGTTAAATTCCAGACCACTAACTCCTTTATCCCCCAGTCCAAATGACCTCCAAATTTTGACACCTGGTTACTTTCTCATTGAAGCATCACTGAATGCCGTGCCGCAACAAGATGTTTCCTGTATTCCAACCAATAGACTTAATAAATATCATATGCTGCAACAAATGGTGCAGCATTTCTGGCAGCGATGGTCTCTAGAATACTTGACGACTCTGCAACAGCGCAACAAATGGTATAACACCGCAACTATCAACATTGGAGACATGGTTGTTCTTAAGGAAGATAATACCCCGCCACTCATGTGGAAATTAGGCCGTATTACAGCTGTTCATCCTGGAAACGATGGTGTGGTACGAGTCGTTAGCTGCCGTACGTCCAATGGAACCGTTAAGCGTCCAGTTCAGAAGATTGCTCTGCTGCCGTTTGCAGATTTTAATGAGCAGTAAAAGAAGACTGTATGTAATGTGAATAGCCTACATTATGTTGTGTTAGTCTCCTGAAACTGGTTTCAAATTCAATGACTTATGTAGTATTGATGTATAGTGTCTCCTGTGAAACAATGTTTATTTTGTAATGTGATCTTAGTGCATTAGGATATTACTGTTTATTTCTGTTAAATAATTCTTAGTATACATAAGTAACATTTTTAGAATTTATTTTACTTTTGTTTGTTTATGCTTTATATTTCCATGTAATATTATTTTTTGTTTTTTCGGATATTATTGAAAGCCATACTTTCAATGGCCGGCGGTATATGTTAAGTTCAAGAATTTGTCACACACGCGGCAACGCCGCCAGCCTTGGTTTTGTAACTGCGCCGAACGAGACGATCGCTCTCTTCTCTAGCAGCCGCCGCCATGCTCGCATCATTAGTATTTTATTAGTTATAAAAATATACAATTTAAATCAGTTTAAGTCTTTTAATGCAGAAAATTAATTAAAAAGCGATACAGTTTAGCAGAAAACAACAGGCTCTATGCAGATCTAAGGAAGAAAAAATGGTCTTACCGTGCAAATTGACTGTGCAATCGTGCAGGTGCGGCGTAGGATATTTATCAGGTAGAGTTATTGCATTCAAGCGTCGATAATCTCCGCAAACCCGCCAAGAACCATCTTTTTTAGGCACTAAATGAATAGGACTTGCCCAAGGACTAGAAGAAGGGCGGCAAATACCTGCCTCGAC
This sequence comes from Anthonomus grandis grandis, assembly GCF_022605725.1. NCBI lineage: Eukaryota > Metazoa > Arthropoda > Insecta > Coleoptera > Curculionidae > Anthonomus > Anthonomus grandis. Next base: position 21,201,843 of record NC_065558.1, read on the forward strand.
TAAAGCTTGGAATTCATCTTTGGCGGTCTTAAGCTTTGCAGGAGGGAGACGACAAGCGCGTTCAGATACAGGAGGACCAGAGGTAATGATATGAAGAAAAACATCACTGCAAACAGGATGGCTCAAAGGAGAAGCGCCTGTCAATTGCGGAAATTCGGCAAGGACCTCGCAAAAACTAAAGTCGGAACTGAGCTTATTAATAGACTGGTAGGCAGCTGGTCTGTCAATTGCTTTTAAATGGACGGAAGTTCTAGTATCAACAATACATTTCTTTTTAACATCCACCGTCAAACCATAATGCGAAAGTAAGTAAAGACTGCAGCTATAACAAAATTCCAGCGGATAGGACGCCTTAGACCAAGATCAAGTTCCCTAAAAGATTCTCCAAAAGTGTCGATTCGAGTGTCATTCGCAAAAAGTTATATTCCCGAGGGATTTCCCTTAATTTTAGGAATGGCAGGAAGTAGTAAAATGTCAGCACCAGTGTCAATCAGAAATAACTGACCACTAGTACGATCACGAAAGTGGAGACGATTAGAAATTCGAATACCTTCTCCGACCATGTGGAGCACCTGGACCGTTATTAGCATTAAAACACTCAGTGTGCAATATGTGTGCGACTGCGTCAGCCGTTTGTTGCTGTCGTTTTTAGAGATTATTATTAATTTGTTATCGGACTGTTACTGAGTCTCAAAAACGAAGAAAATAATTTTTAACTTTTGGAAATCAAAATGGAAAGCGGTGATAGTGAAAATGAAAGTGATAGAGGCGACGAGAGTAATTAACCGCAAGTCAGAAAAAGATCAAGGAATGTAGATAAATGGAAGGCCAGAAAACATAAATATGCACGTCTGGCAGGTGAATCTTACATCAGTAGTACATCGGGTAGCATTAAAGAGGCTAAGAAACCTGGCCCCCCTTGTGTGTAAGTACCATAGTTTATTATTATTTTTTTTATTTCATAAAATACTTACTCGCTATAGAACTCTATTTAGATGTCTCTCTCTAGACTTACCTAACTGTACTTAACATGTATACGTTTCTTTTCAGATGTATGCTGAAGTGCACGGAGAAGTTTTCCGAAGAATTTAAAAACGATATTATTGCCAAGTTATATGCTGGTCAACCTAAGAATGAGCAATATACATTACTAATAGGTCTTATAGAAGTAAAACCTTGCAAAAAACATCTACCCAAGGGTAATGTTTTTAAAAAAAGTAATACATTCTCCTTGTTCGCATTGAATAGTGAGAATGAAAGGGTCGTTATTTGTAACAAAGCATTTATGAGTCTTTATGCGCTATCTCATCACCAAGTTCAACGATTAAGCCAATTACTCGCAACGGGAAAAGCTCCTTGTGGAAACATGATTATTCACAGAAAATCCAGACAGACGACAGTATAGCATTAAAAGGGAACGGTGATATTAAAAAATAGGAAAAAGTTTATTTGGTTAATTTTCATCTCTTTGTATTTGTTAAATTTTTCGGTGATTCTGGCATTAAAAAATATTCAAATTTAGTTTAAAGAAGATTAAGTTTTTTAAAAAAATTGAATAAAAAAGAAATTGAAAAAATAGTAGAGAGTCGTTTAGGTCTTGTGTGTTTTTTTTTAAGTTTGACTTAGGGGAAGATAAGCTAAAATTAAATTTTATAAAGGTAAGTATTACACAAAATACCACTTCTAAACTAAAAAAGACTAAAAGACTAAATTAATTATTCCAGGCAGTCATCAAAAGCTCAATTAGTTATTTTAGGCAATTGAGCTTAATAATCTCTATTTATTTAATTGATTTATTGAATTACCGGGAAATTTAAAAAAATTTAAAATAAATAAATTACGCCTGGAATTATAAAATAATTTAAATTTAAAGATAATTAATTATTCCAAGAAGTTGAGCCTAATATATTTAATTTAACTAAACTACTGAAATGCCTGAAATTTAAAAATCTAAGGTTAAATTTTCTAAAATATAAAAATCAGGCCTGTACTGGCTGCAACTTTAAAATAATTTAAATTTTGACTTGAATGAATTGTTTGAAATTCAAAAAAATTAAGACTTAATAGGGCAGTTATAAAATAATTTGTTTATAATATATAATTTGTATGTTAACGTCATGTATTACCTCGGAATATACTTATCAAGATTAAAGAACACATTGACTCATTTCCCAAAAAACAAGCACATTATAGTTCAAAAACTATTTTTTAATTAGATGGAACACTCACAGTAAAGGCAATGCATTCCCTATTTCTTAAAAAGTATCCAGAATTAGGCAATAAGGTAAAATATGAATATTACTTAAAATATTTTAAGGAAAACTTTCAACTTCGCTTCGGACGACCCCAAGTTAATGTCTGTTCTATTTGTGAAAAATTAGACACTAAACTCAGAAATCCCAATCTAAATGATAATGCTAAACGAGTGGTAGCCGCTGAGTTAATGGTTCACAAAAGGCGTGCAAAAAAATGTAAAATAAGTTGGAAGACGTTAAAAAATTATGTCAAGATAACCCACAAGTGGCCGGTTCTACTTTTGACTATATGTAAAACCTACCACTTACAAATATTCCTGTATAGGCAGTTATGGGTATACTTATTTGAGATCCATAATCTAACGGATTTTAGTGGATACTTTTATACCTATCACGAGGGCCAGGCTAAAAAGTCGCCAAATGAAGTGTGTACTTTTGTACATCATTATATAAAAGAATTGCATATTTTTCAGAGGGTTGTCCTGGACAAAACCGAAATAATACTATGGTTCGATTTTTGCTGGCTCTTCAGGAAACTGGACGTTTTTAAAAAATTTATCACTATTTTCCAATTCGAGGACACTCTTTCCTTCCTTATGACTACGATTTTGGTACATTAAAGAGGTTAGTCAAAAAGCACGACAGGGTTGATCTTCCAGAAGAATACGAAAGCATGATTTTAAAAAGTAGAATCACCAAGCCATTTGAGTTTAAAAGGATCTCGTACCACGGTATTAATGACTACAAAGTGGCCACAGTATTACAAAAAAAAGCTGTAAGCCTATTGAAAAGAGAATTAAGAATGTATTCAGTATTTCAAAATATTGTGAATTTACGTTTGATGCTATAACTCCAGGTCATGTAACAGTTTCTGACTTCATTGGCGGTGCATTTTCCTCCAGTTTTAAACTGGTTAAGCCGAACGTAAGGCCAGAGCTTCCAAATGATAAAGCCTATTTGGAAGCAGTACCTATTAATGACAAAAAAATCCAGGACTTAAAGAAAGTTCTACAATACGTTAGTGGTGAAGATTTAGCATTTTATTACCATATTAATTCATGGAATGTTACTACTTCTGAAACTATTGAATAAAATTTAGGGAGTTCACATTTATTATACTCTATTCTAAGAAATATAAGGGATAACTCTTTTATTATCCCTTATATTTCTTAGAATGCACAGAAACAAAATAAAATAATAAATAAAAAATAAAAAGTTTCGAAAACATCTGTTGAGTGGAAGAAGGGTCCAAAATCATTAAATATTTTTGGCAAAAAGACCAGTTTTCAATGTCGTTGTAAATGTTATTTTTCTATAAAACAACTTCGAGTTAATTAATAAACAAGTTACCTGTGAACACTATCACGAAATTCTCCTACCTAATTGAAATAATTATTTTTTTTTATTTCCTGGAAAATGTATATTTTCGCACTTAGACCCTTCTTCCACTCACCGATTCAATTATTTCTTTCCCTTCAGTACGACTATTTCTTGCCTAGAGCCATTCTTGGTACGACACTCGGTATGTGCGTATGCTCGGTAAGTACTAATTTATTTAATTTGCTATTTTAACATTGAGTAATTACAGTCTTTTAAAGATTTTGGAAAATACTGGCACTCAGTAGTCTTTCTCATATCGTATTTTGAAACTGTTCTAAGTTAAACCAAATACTACATCTTCTGTTTTTATTTACCCGAATATTATTAACATTCAATATGATTCTTATAGACATTTATTGATTCTGAAATAATATATATTCAAATAGACTCTATTCTCTTAAATATTTTGGCATTAAAATGAAATATACAAGCTAAAAATCACAAAATTACAAAGCTGCTACGGCTGCACGTAAAATTGAATATTGGTGATTGCTGCAGACTCCTTTAAAGTCGTCCAAGGTTAGGTCATCAACCGCAATTCCTGCTAAACCTAAAAACAAGAATATTTCAATCATACATAATTCTACGAGGGTCCTGAAAGGCTACTACACATTTTGTTCTCTTTTTCGCTTTTAGGCAGTAAGTGGAAATTTCCAAATAATAAAAATTTACAGGCAGTATTGTATATTATTATTATTATTTACGCATATTAAATATCACGATGTTTTCTTAAAAAATCCCAGCTTTGGTTTAACACTTTCGCGGTACTTTTATAATTATTACAATTTTAAAACAATAGAGCAACGTTACTTCGGCAAAATCACCGTTCTCTGCTTTCATTTTTTGTAAAACAGATAGTTGCTTGCATCATAGTGGTAATTGACCGAATTAACCCAAACAATATTCCATGATAAGCTGTCTTCACATTCCTTTATACATATGTCATAAGGTTTTAATTTCATAAAAAGGCAAATAACGGAAAATTTAGATCATAGTTATAATATTTTCGCTGTCTAATCTATCTTGGAAAATTTGATAGAATAATTAAAGTGTGATCAAAGTCTGATAAGGGAATATCAAAATCAATTTTTAAATGCTTCGGATCGCTGACTCATAATTATTTCATCATATCTGAACATTTTCACTTATCTGGTGGCAGCTAGAAGTAATAAATTATATTTGCAATGGCCCTTTAGGAATCTCGTATCAAATAAATACATTGGGTTATTTTAAAAATTGAAACTTCATATTTTTACCTTTATTTCTTACGTATGTGGCTTTGTTGGCTGCAGCAGCTGGATCTTCGTATGCAATCCACACTCCCTCTTCATTCTTTTCTTCGTCAGGTAGTTTGTAAGCATATGAACCTGTAAAGTACAAAGTGTGTATTAAAGAGAGAGTAAATGTAGCAGGTTTAGGATCTGATCCAAAAGAAATACCGACGTTTCTGCCTTTATATGATTACCTATATAAAGGCAGAAGGGCCTATATTTAGGGCTGGAAATGACGCGTTACAGTTAATAATTTTACATTTAAATAATTTTATAAACAAACAAAATAACTAAATAAAAAACGATAAAAAAAAAACGCAGCATTTGTTTTATGACTTTACCCTTATTATGTCTCTAACGTATCTTACAATAAGATACATGATAGAATTAGGGTAATCGGGACTCGGGTTAAGGCTGTTTTTCTTACGGAATACACTGCCACAAAAGGGACTCGGGTAGTCAACTTTTATCAACATATAACAAGTAGCACTAATGCTGCGAAGGTGTCTGTGGATATTTTTCTTAAAGTTCTGCAAGTTGTAATCGGGAAAAACGTGCTTTGGGAGTTAATTTCATAGACTGGCACTTCTCTATGAAAAAGAGTCCCAAAAGAAAAGAAGAAAGAAAGAAAATGTGCTATATTACGTAAGAATAATCTTGTGTACAAGCATCCTACAAGCTAAAAAAACAAAACACAAATACAATTTCAAAAATTGACAAAACAATGAACAAAATTAAACACAAGAAGACAAAACTTTTTGAACATACTTAAATTAAAGATAACTAAATAAAACAATCAATTACTAAATAAAGGTAAACTTGTTGACAAAACTAGAGAAGAAAAAAGGAAAAAAAGAAAACTTTCCAACATGTCCAAGGTTAAAACCTATCATTAAAAAAGTCATCCAGGTTATAATATGCCTTAGCCAATAAAAGCGACTTTAATTCTCTTTTAAATTTCTTAACATCCGATATATGTCTAACACACAGAGGAACATGATTGTAAATTTTTTTACTTATGTAAATTAATGAGTTTTTGGTAAGGGAAGACGTAGGAATAGGTAGGGGAACATCATTTACACGACGAGTCAAATGACAAGCCAGTGTCAGAGGGTAGTTTGGGAATTTTGTGAATAAGAGCAGCTGTTTCTAAGATAAAGAGTGAAAAAAGAGTTAGGATTTTTTCAGAAATGAAGAGGGGTTTGCAAGAATCTCTTAACTTAGCAGAACACAGGTATCTAACTGCTTTTTTTTGAATAACAAAGATAATGTTAAGTAGCCCCTTATTGGTTAAACCCCAAAAAGGCAAGCCATACCGAATATGAGATTCAATAAATAAGTGAAAAGTACACTGAACGTGCAACCACCCCTCCCAGCTCTTGTTTTGCCATTCTTACTGCGAAACATCCAGAAGATAATTTCCCAGCTAAATGTAAAATATGATCTTCAAACCGAAGGCGACCATCAATGGTAATTCCTAGGAACTTGCAGCACTCTTTATTCTGCAAGAGGGAATTTTCGTCAAACATCAGACCCTGAACATCGCACTTAAACCCCATAATAGACGTCTTTCTTACATTAAACACGAGCCTGTTGGAAGCACACCACCCTGATAAAATCTGAAGGTCTTCAAGGATACAAGTGTTAATATAGTCAGAATTTTTATGGCTCCATAGTATGGTGGTATCATCAGCAAACTGAACCACCTTGTTGCCCTGCAGTTTCAATGAACTCAAGTCATCCACATACAGTAAAAATAACAGTGGTCCCAACACTGAACCCTGGGGAACGCCGCATTTTAGGGATCTAGAAGCAGACAAACGCCCAGACACTGAAACCTTCTGAGTACGATCTGATAGATAGGACTCAAGCCATCGCAATGCTACGCCTCTAAAACCATATTTATCGAGCTTAGATAACAGTATTCCATGATCCACACAGTCAAATGCTTTGGATAGATCACAAAACACTGCCGCCGATGACTCTCCAGAATTCAAGGACACATAGACGCTCTCCAAAAAGCTAAATACAGCATCATGAGCCCCTTTACCGGCTTGAAATCCAAACTGATTTGCAGACAAAATGCCATTATGATGTAAAAAGGACAAAATTCTGCTTTTTGCAAGTTTTTCAACTATCTTAGAGAGGGTAGACAAAATAGAAATGGGACGGAAATTACAAGGCTGATCCAAATCTCCACCCTTATGAAGAGGGATAACCACTGCCTCTTTTAAACATGAAGGAAAAATGCCATTATATAAAGAATTGTTTATGGCAGAAACTAAAGCATTTAAGGCTGAATCAGGCAAAAAGAGTAACAACCTCGAAGATATCCCATCAGCTCCAGATGATTTATGGTTTTTTAGGCGTTTGATTTCATTTTTTACTTCGGTAAGTTCGACAGGATGAAAGAAAAATGAATGCTCAACCGATACTTGTTGAAGATAGTGTAAGGGATCAATGTTACTACGAATGCCCTTGAGCAAGATATTAGGTATATCACAATAATAGTCGTTTAAAATGTCAGGTCTTAACTCCGGTTCCGATACTTTTCTATGGCAATGTCTAAAATCATTAATAATCGACCAACACTCTCTTTGCCTATTTGATGACATATTTAAGCGATCCCTATAATAATTAGATTTTGCTGCTTTAATTGTCTTTCTGTACAGACTACGGTATTTCTGATGATATACAAGGATATTTTCATTTGTGGTGTATTTGCACAATTTAGTCAAAAAACGGAGGTTTTTAGCAGAAATTCTAAGGCCTCTTGTAACCCATGGTTTTCGTTTCTTAGTTTTAAGCCTCATTTTAGGAAAGCACTGATTGATCTTATCACACAGAACTTGAAAAAATAAAGTAAGTGGGTCAGAAGCCGTTTCAAGTGCATTCCAATTTACCGAAGCTGTAGCAGCAGAAAAAGCATTGAAATTTCTCCTGCTGAAAATTCTTCCCATATAATGAGATGAAGATGATACAGTATTATATGGCATTTTAGCAAGAATAGCTTCATGGTCGGAAATACCAGATGGGAGTACTGTGCATAAAACGTCATCAAAATTTGTACAGAAATAGTCAATTGTAGTTGCAGATGAAGAAGTTATTCGTGTGGGAGAAAGAACGTGCATTTTCAAGTCGTAAGAATTTAAAATACTTAAAAGAGAAGTACGTGGCAAGGTTTCATCAGTGTAGTTGATATTAAAGTCACCAGCCAATATAACCTTAGAGTGTAGGGACAACTGGGATAAAATAGAATCAAGTTTGTCCAGAAACATAGCAATATCTCCTGTAGGTGGCCTATAAACACAAAGAATATATAAATTAAAACGCTTACAAAAAGAAAGAGAGAATTCAAAAACATTCTCTAACAGAAGATTATCATTCTTATCAATATTACAAAAAATCGTTTCAATTGTTTGCCTAGCCAAGATCATGGTTCCTCCATGTATAGATTGTTGACGACAAAAATTTGATATAGGAAGATAATCAGATATTAAAAAACATTCACTAGGCCTTAACCAGTGCTCAGTCAGAAGTACAATATCAGGAAAATTACATGTGTCCAGCAAAAGATGAAGCTCATCCATCTTGTTTCTTAGGGATTGTATATTAAGAATAAAGATACTTAAGTTTTTCGAAGAGCTAATTTCAATTTTACTAGAAGAATATGAACATGAATGAGATTCAACTTTCGCGGACATGTCTATAAAAAAGAAGAATCCAATTCACGATCAGTAACTAGTCCAGACTCATTAATTTGATGATTCAAAGACAATTTATTCGATGAAATATTAATTTTAAAATATTTGAAAATATGTGCATGTAATAATGATGCCAAGTCTGAACCAAAGTTACTGGCGTGATTAGACTCCAAAATCCCACACAAATTAATATTATTCTCATGAAAAGTACGATAAAGGGCCTTATTACTATTATAGATAACATTATGGTTTAAATAAGTATAAGGGCTTGTCATCACTAAAGTGTTTGTATCAACATGATTTTGAATTAAATTTTTTAAAATATCAGATGAAGAACAAATTCCATTTAACATTACTATTAAAAAATCTTCTTTCGTAAAGTCCTTAACTAAATTTGATGCTGTCCTCCAATATGGTGATGTTCTAGGCGTCTGCAGATGCACTCGATACTCATTAGTCGCATCTGCCTTTCGAGTAGATCTTTCCTGTATAAACGATATAAGTCAGTTTGGAAGAACATTTACCGTGATGGTATCGATAAAATAGAGTCAGGTCCGACACTCTTCTTTTATGCGCCAAACTGTCCAACCTTCCATTTATCTCTGGATCTACTATTAGACGTATCGCTCTCTTCTGGATGGAAACAGGCAGCTTCAAAATAAGTATAAAGACTTATACGTAAGCCATGTAAAGCGGTTGCGATGTATAGTTTATGACAAACCGCTTTTCCTTTTTTCGCTACATGTTCATGCCAAGACATATTGCTGCCAACCTCCACACCTAACAAGCGAACTGACGAAGACAGGGGCAAAGTAATCCCGAACATAATGAGGCTTGGAGCGGCAGAGGCAGCCTTCTTTGTAAATACAGCAGCTTGAGTCTTAGCTGCATCAAACTCAATCAGACTCACTTCACTTCAAAATGATGTTAGGGTCTGCATTAATAGGTATTCGACACCTATGGCACTGGGTGTCGGCTGAAGTTATCTGGTTGGGTGACTTGAAAGAAGACACCAACGTACTGTCGTCAGCAAAGCTATAAATCAAATTAAAAGTCTTGTCGGGAATGTGGTTGATAATGGATAATATATAATAGTTGATAATGAACAGGCAACAAGAGTTGGTGGCAAACCATAAGAATACAGTTTGCCTAAAAGGTTTTCATACAAGACCGATCGAATGTTTTAAAAAAATTTCCAGAGGTAATTCACAAGATTCGCCCTATTCCTCCATAGCCTCGGTCCAAACATGCGTAACATAGTCCGCCGGATCGCCAGTAGACTTTTTGTAGTAGACAGTGTTTTCGAAAACTATACTGAGGGTCACTAAAAATTTTGGTGGACTCCAGGTATTTCAAAATTTACTGGTTGACAAGTTTCTCCATTACCTTAGCGATTTCCGGGACTAAAGCAATCGGATGGTAATTGATAAGCACCATATTTTTTCCTTTTAATTTTTCCGGCTTAATCCGCGCAAGTTTCCAGTCTCCAGGAAAAAGACCTCTTCTGTATGAAAGAGAAAACAGTTTGCATAACGGTGGGGTCAGCACGATCGCACACTTTTTTAATATTATTAGGGTATTCGATCAGGGCCGGTAGCCTTGTTGGTGTTCAAGCCTTTGAGAACTTTTTCAAGATCTCTGTGATGGCAAGACTATCTCTGGCATTCAAGAAGCCTTTCTTAGCAAAATCAGTGGTGTTTTGCCTTATGGTCTATGGTAGAATTCGATGCGAACATCTGAGCCAGCGAGTGTGCCTTTTCCATTGCGTTAATGCAATGGAATTATCTTCCCTAGTCAATGGTGGAATTTTTGACCTACAGAAACCTTGACCAACTGCTTTTGCTACAGATCAGAAAGATCTTGATCCAGTTAGGCAATTGAGAAGTTTGTTGTTCGCCCTCTCATTTATATTTTTCTTTGTAGTTATCGATCATCTGCTTGGCGGCAGCCCTCATCATCAGTCCCGTTATAGTACGTAAACCATGTGACAGACCGGTGAAAAGTCTCCTGTAGTGTGCATCCCAGGGTGATCTGTAGAGGAAATAAAAATAATTTGTGGATCTGTCAGTTGTTATTTTGAACTACATAACGTCGAATCCCGGAGGTTTCCAAGAGCCTCTTCTCGCTTAAGTTATGCTGCGTCTAATGAAGACAGCGAATCCGAAGTTATACCTAAATCGGGTGTGGAAGTCATATCCAGGATAATATATATTCCGAGTTCACTTTCACCTCTGATCGAGCTAGAATGTGAGATCTGTTTGTTTGCAGATGTTGGTGCACGGAGTTTATATTCGTATATCGCGTATATTTCCTCGGACTTTAAAACGGGACGTACTTGAGCTAATTACACAAATATCTTTCCTTTGGTTTTCTGATTACCCAGCCCTGAAAAATCCAAAAGGCAGAACGACAAACTTATCTTTTTATAAGGGTAATGGCATAAAAATTAAGAGTGCCCGTTTTGTAGTGTTTTCTATTAATATTTTTATTTTCTATTTGATTGCGAGATCTGAACATCATCCAAAAAAAAAACACTCAGCCTAGAAATTCTAATAATAATGTGATAAAAGTGCCTATAGTCTGATAGAAATTAGATATTTATATAAAAATAGGCTCAAAAAAATGATAAAACAAAAAAATTATGCTGGACACAGGATGAACTTGCTCTCTTAACTTGCGCAAACGAAGTGTAACTAACCCTTAACAACAGCTATTCAGACTTATAACGAAATCTATTGAGGAAAAAATGTAGCAAGAGTGCGAAACCAGGGCAAAATTTACAAACCATTGGCGTAATTAGTGCAGGTTTGTGTAATCTATTGGGACACCAAGGTGGTACTCTTTGCCCTGAGTGCACCCAGTTCCACAAGAGCTATGGGAGGTCGTTAGACTCTAGTTCCTATCTCGTAAGTAGAAAACATGGCGGTTATTATTTAGGGAACTTGATAAATAATTACATATAAGCAAAACTACATTTTAAGGGAAGGTAATGTAAAACATAACCCCAATTAAGTACAGCCAATTTTTGAATTTTCCCCTCAAGGCTAAATCCAAAAACTGATTGAAGCCCCGCATGAGAAATGAGTTGAGAATATGAACAGCTTCCGACTATTGGCTCACTTATTTGGAGATTTATTGCCAAAATCCGACGGTGTTTTAAACAGGATATTTTTATATAAGACTACATTTTTCCCACAAACCACTATGAAGTATATACCTAGCTAAAAATTCCAGTATTAATAACGATTAATGCCGACATTACTAAAATGCTTGGCAAAAGATACAGCATAATATATGTATAACTTCTGTAGTTCTTGGTCAATAGAATAATTATATTGAAAAAATACTAGATCTTTAAATTAAACGTACGCGTTACTATCGTTATCTCCCAAAAATATGTTCAAAAATAAATACATCCCAGCAAATATGGGTAAAGAAACATGGGAGTTTAGGGCTTGACTGAACAATTACTTAAGAAGAATCTACTCCACTCAATACATTATTGCTGCCCCGTTGAAAAGCAATATCACTTGCATTACTGCCATCCGTGAAACTGGTAGAACAATTTCTAAGTAATTCATTTGCAGTGGCAGCATCGTATAGCAACAAACTGTAGTAGGAATTTTCAAATTCTTCATTTTCCAAAAGTTGTTCCTTAAAATTTTTATGATATAATTCTATCAAATCAATGTTTATTGTAGACTTTACTGACCGAATAATTGCTATTAATCAATCAGATCTATACAGTGGACGAACAAAAAAAAAAGAAACCATTTTTTTTCTAAAAAATATTACTACAGTAACAACCTACAAAGCATATTTATATCCGAAAATTCAACTAAATTAAAATTAAAATTTAGTAAAAATCGTATACATTGTAATTATAACAAATAAAATTTTACCTCATAGTTTAAAAAAAAATAAATTACTTATTAATTTAATTAAGGAGGTATAAGAACCCAAATGCCTTTGAACTTCGAAAGACTCATTGCCCAATCTGTATTAAAAAGAAGTTGTTAAAAAGAAGACGGAACATATTAACTGAGAGGTGCTATTTGATGAAAATTGTGACAAAATTCATAAAATGATAGACAAATCTCTTCATGGAAAGTCAAAAACTGTAGAAAATAAAAGTACAGTTACTTCCTGTAAAAATATAGTTTCTGACATCCGTACATTTACTTTGCGTACCTCTTCTGTTAGTAGAATCCTGAATCTTCCTATATCCCTGAGGTGATACGTTTCCGGTTCCCCCTTGAACCTTAACGCAAATTTCCGGATAACTCAAGATGCCGGCATCTTTTGTCAATGGGCCCGGAGATCCAGCTCCATCAAGACCTTCTGGCGGAACAGTATCTACTTTGGCGCCGTCTTCTAGTTTCCAAGTCCTTCCGTAAGATGGGATACCTATGACCAGTTTGTTTTGTGGAAATCCGTTGCTTAGCCTGAGTGGATTTTTCAAAAATAGTACACAAAAACTGTAACAGAGTTAAGTTTTCTTACCAATATTTAACCCAAGCATCCACGTTTTCATCAGGTCTCCTGTCAATCAAGTCATAGAGTGGAGATGGGAAGTCGGCCAGTTTGGGGTTACGTTGGGGTGTATAGAAGTCGAAAGCATGTAAGGTGACAAAGTCTACATTAGGGGCCAAAGCCCTAGGATCATAATAAACTAAAAAAAATAAAATATTTAATTCCTGGTTAAATGTGTAGAAAGTTATAGTTTTGTTTTGTCAAGTCCAGAGTTACCTTACTATTTCTGCGCACTAAAAACCAGAAAAATATTTCTAAAAGAAGATTTATATTCCCATAATATTCTAGACTGGTTAACTCTAAACACTTTATTTGTACATTTTCTCGGAATATTTAAGGCTTATTTTAATTTTTAAGGAAAAACATAATTTTAATACAATTATATTTTGTTCATTTTTGCTATTATCTATCCACTAATACCGTTGGATTGGGTAGCGAATTGGGCTATGAATTGGCAATTTTAATAAGGAGATGCTATTTATTTTAGTTTTTTAAAACATTAGGAGGACATTTGCAAAAGGCGAAGAATTTCTCAAAAAATATAACATGAACCTCCTTATTTAAACCTTTTTCATGTTTCTGGTACCTACAATCTGAGGATATTAACGTACAGGAAAACCTTGCGTTCCAGTTTCAGATGCATTAACCATTAATTATAAGGGACGAAGTCAAAAAAGCACCCAAAAAACATAGAAAAAAATCGCCCGGCTCAGATAATATCGACGCAGAGATGTTAAAATATACTGGTATCATCTTTCTGGACTAAATCTAGCAAAAAGTATGGAGGAAACGGCAAAATGGCCAGAAGAATGGACAAAATCTACATAAAAAAGGCGCAAAAGATGAATGCATTAACTACAAAACCATCGCGCTAATAAATCACGCAAGCAAAATATTACTGCACATCATACAAGAATGACTCAAAAATTTCTTCCTAATATAGCCCCAGAACAAGCAGGTTTTGTGCTACGTCGAGGAACAAGAAACGAAATCTTAAATGTGAGGCAGATGGTTGAAAGGCTATTTGAACACAAAGTCCTGGCTATAATATGTTTCCTGGATTACAACAAGCTGCTTGACACACAACACTAAAATACGATGTGGTGCATTTTGAAATAAATGGGAGTTCTCGATCCTCTGATCTACCTTCAGCCTAAATCCACATTGATACGTAGTTACGGATCCTGAGACTGTCAAACCTATCCGTGACGTTTATCCGATCCACTAGAGACAAGCGTATCCGTAAAATGACGTTATATTATTGGTGTTTTACTCGAGTTTATTGGTGATTACAGTTTTGACCTCCCACAATTGCTTTAGCGGTTAGCCTATTATTATGCCTTGATTATAAAGGAATTCTCGAATCCCATAGAGGCCATTAAAGTTAAAAGCTAAAGTTAAAATATTGTCCTCATTGGCGCAAAGCTCGAAAGTAAAACCCTGATTCTCCTCCATATATACTAGAAGATTTTGGTGTTCCAAATAATTTTGGCACTGACGATTAATTAAAAAGCCGCAATAGTCACTTTTCAAATATGTGGAACCCGGGGTCAAACCCAAACTCGACATTCTAAATAGAATGGTAACAACTAGTAAAAAAAATTTGGTAAAAATTCAAAAATAACAATAGAAAACAAATAGCACAACGGACCAAAAATACGGAATGAAGTTCGAATTAACCAACTTCTATCCGTGTTTTCTTGCATTTAGGTACGTGAATCCTTTCGGGTCTCTTATTGGCTGATACCAATCACGTGGTCCCAACGGATCCGTAATTACGTATCAATGTGAATTCAAGCTCAGAGAACTTTAAAATTTGCAAAGGCGCTAAATTAGAAAAGCTCTATTAGAGGAAAAAAGATCTTTAACCTTCGGCACGCTGATGACCCTATCGCAGTGGCTAATAATGAACAAGGCATGTATGATCTCTTACAACAAATAGAACAAGTAAGCATGGAATGCAGACTGCGGCTTAATAGATGTCATCTGAGGATTATAGATCGAGCAGGAACGATTTATTTACATAAATAAAGGAAGAAGTTATTTACCTAGGTACGAAAATAATAAATAAAGGCGTCTCAGAGCAGGAGATCAAAAGAAGAATTGGCATGGTAAAAGAGGCTTTAGGTGAAAACCTGGGCCATTGTATCCGTAAGAAATCCCTAGTGTTTCTTATTGCAGAGCATGGATTGAATCCTGCATAAATGGGGCGTGTCTAAGAAGAATTGTGGCATTTGAAATGACATGCTAAGAATACCTGTAGCATGCTCAGATTACCATGGACAGCGTACAACACCAATATATCTATTTTAAGAGAACTTAAAATTCTCGACAAGGAAAGTGCAAAACTTAGGATCCAGGGGAAAGTTAATGGTCAGAGCTCAAGAGGAAGGTCACCGGTGAGATACATAGATCAAATAAAAGATCTCACACAAATATCAGTTTCACAAATAATGCGAGAGGTGGAAGATAGAGAATCATGGCAAAGGATTACTGTGCAAGCTTATTTATTATTTATTACGCAAAATTTATTACAAGCTATTGTTAACCACAGCAGTTAATGCTTGGATAATCTTCAAGGAACTTCGTAATAGAGATACTCCGTTTCTGACATACTTGGTAAATCTGGCAGAACAACTGATAGGAATTGGACGTGAAAATGCTGCTTTAATTCGCAAGAGATCATTTGGTAGGACCACACTATCCTCTAAAAATATGATTAATGTTGGAGACCATCTACCTATCCTTTCAAAAACCAGAAGAAGATGCAGTCGTTGTGCCCAGCAAAAAGTAGAAAAAAGGACGTCATGTTATGCTTCGCCTGTGACGTACCACTATGTAAAGAATGTTTCTCATCTTATCACTCCTAATGTTGTATTTCTTTGAAAAAAATAAATAATATGATTTTCTTGATCTTGGTTTATTTTACTATTGGGACACATAAAACCCAAACAAATATACGGCTGGGACACATATAGCCCACACTATACTTACGTTAAAAAAATAAACTTAAGCTAGTTTTGTCATTGCTGTAGGTACTAATAAAGAAATAAATTAAAAGACACTAAAGTTTAACAAATAAAAAAAGTCGCATTTTCAAAACCAATTTTTTGATGGGACAAGTATGTCCCAATCGATGCGAAAGGGTTAATTGCTTAATTTACTTTTTCTGGGGATACATAAAGAACTTAGTTTACGCAGTGCCGATTCAAACCAAAGAAGAGTTACGAAATCCTATAATCATGTGCTGCTAATAAACCAGAACATACACCCCATGAATTTTTGGAATTGCATTAGTCTATGCAAAGAAGAGTATTTGCTTGCATACGTGTGGGTGGAGGACACTTCCAATATTTACTGTAAATATTTTGGAATCTTTATTTTGTTTTTTAGAAGAGAGAAGATTTACGAAATCGTATATTCGTCTGCTCCCAACCCATAAGTCACGTCTCTGCGAAGAAGAGTAGATGCTTGCATATATGTAGGTAACGGACAGTTCCAAAAACTATAGTAAATAATTTGGATTCTTTATTTTGTTTGTTAACAGAGTTAAGAAATCGTATAATAGTATATTGCTAAACCATAAGAAACACTTTACGAAACTTTGGAAGTGTGTCAGTCTGTGAAGAAGAGGATTTGCTGACATGTTGGAGGACACTTCCAACAACTACCGTAAATAAGTTTGAATTTTTGTTTTGTTTATTAAAAGAGAGAAGATTTACAAAATCGTATCAGCTTATACCGCCAAACCATAAGAAACACTTCACGAATCTTGAAAAGTGCGTCAGTCCGTGAGGCAGAGAATTTGCTGGCATACATGTGGGTGGAGGATACTTTTAATAACTATCGTAAATAAGTTGATTTTTTGTTTTGTTTGTTAAAACAGAGAAGATTGACGAAATCGTATAAGCTTGTAGTGCCAAACCATAAGAAACGCTTCACAAATCTTTGAAAGTGCGTCAGTCTGTGAATAAGAGCATTTGCTGGCATACATGTGGGTGGAGGACTGTTTCAAAAAATAATTTAAATAATATGGAGTATTTACTTTTTTTATTACAAGAAGAAAAAGACAAAATCGTATAATCGTATACTGCCAAACTATAAGAAATGATACCTACGAATCTACCTACTATCTACGACTATTTGCTTCTAATAATTGCTGTAAAAACTTTGGATTATTTATTTTATTGGTTTTCCGTTGTCATTTTGCTTTGAATTAAAGATTTGAAATTAATTGTTCTTATGAATATATCAATTAAAAAAAAATTAATTTGAGGTGTAATTTTTTTAAATTCAAAACATTCTATATCAGACCTATGTGAACGTCACTAGTAAAAATCAAAAATTAATTTTTGTCCCAAAAAAATTGTTTCCAAGCATAGTGGGTGCCAACTAAATAAAACTTTAAGAAAATACCAAAAACAGGCTTAATGAACTGAATAATAAAAATTTGTTGGTTTTTATTTTTTTTACATGAAATCGGTAGAAGAAGAAGTCTAGGGATAAAATTTGTCCCAAAATTAATGGAGATTTCAAAAATAATTTTGGTTTTTAGAAAAATCTGTGGCATTTTCTTCAAAATTTTTCATTTCAAACTCCGTACGGATGTCACTGGTAAAATTTAAAAAAAATCTTTTTCGTCAAAAAATGCTTCTTAATTGTGGTTCTAAAAGGTGTTTTAGAACCACCAAAATTTCTATAAAAATATCTAAGAGTGATAAAAAATGTTCAATTTTAAGGACATATCGCCTATCGGGAAGAATAGTGACACAACTCTTGATTTTACGTTTTCATGATTTATGCACTAACATAAATATGTAAAAAACGGTCAATTTAGAACCAGAATAACGTAACAAATATTAGTCTAAAAAAATCTAACAGAGCGCATAAAGTGACACTACCCCGTTGCCGATTTTAATATACATCTGAGAAAGAACAACGTCATATCTCAGTCTTAATCCACCATCGAACGGAGGGAGTCGATCGCTGTGCGTTAAAACACAGTCGTATCACAGAATAAACAATCTCACAGAAGCGAAGGCTAGCCCTTTTTACCGAACCGATTTTTCGTTCAGGCTCCTCCCATTTACCCCCATTCTAACGGGTAAAACTGTCGTCGCCCACGTGGGGTATCGGGTCATAATTAGTGTATTAGTACGAGCGTTAGTGTGTATATTAGCGATATTTTGTAATTTGCCGTTTTTTATTTTTATTAAAGTAGGTATAGAAAAGTTACATTATTATGTATTATTCATTATTATTATGGTTGTTTAAAAGCTTTGAAAAGTTCAGAATATTCCCTAATTAATTTATCGTGCCATGCAAATAAATACAGAATAAACATATATGTATATATCTAAACCATATGTATCTATGTATGTGTACATACGTGCAGATACATAACATTGTACATAGATAAAAATATTAAGGTTGATTTAGGTATACAGTATTTTTATGTGATAAAGAATAAAGACTTTAATTTTCAATTATCTGTCTTTTTATGGACTGGTTTACCCATGCAAGTGCATAATATAGTAGTAGTAAAACCCTTAAAAATCTTATATTTTGTTCCAGACTATCATAATGGACGGCGACTATACAACGTATAATACCTTTATAAAATATGGGCGTATGTGTGGTATCTACATATGTATATAACAATACATACATATATCTTTTTATATATAAATATATAAAAGCCGATGATACCTACTCTTAAATGTGTTGTGTTTAAAACATACGAGAAAATATATCTGCGTATAAACCTTCCAGCTAAAATTTAATTTAAAAATACCTACCTATGTACATATGTATATGTATATTGTTAACATATTAACATCACACAAATAGCAGACTTTTTCTCAGCTAGTGCCTTACTAAAGGCAAATATTATTTACCATTATCATAAAACAACTAACACAAAAATTCCATTCCAAAACAAATTAAAAGTATACTAACCTACACCTCTATCGTGTATCAAAACTGTCAAATAACAATTTTTATAAAAATAATAATTATTATATTATTCTAAAAAGCAAGGACCCATATAAGCCTTAACAAAAAAAAATCCTATTTGAAATATAACTAAATTTTGTAGTTTGCTCCCGTATTATATGAATATAACCATTTTGATTTTAAAAATAAAAGCACTTCGT
This sequence comes from Anthonomus grandis grandis, assembly GCF_022605725.1. NCBI lineage: Eukaryota > Metazoa > Arthropoda > Insecta > Coleoptera > Curculionidae > Anthonomus > Anthonomus grandis. The sequence continues at coordinate 21,221,141 of NC_065558.1, forward strand.
TCGGTGTATGCGTTTACTACAACTTTACGAGATATCTCAGTGTATTTGCGCCGGGTGCATCTGTCAGTTGGGCTTATAAAAAACTGGTTCACGGATATCAAAGGAGCCGACGCAAGCCTTCGCTTCTGTGAGATCGTTTATTCTGTGGTCGTATCATAAGTTGTGTCGTTCAAAGTAAAACGTTTACTATCACAATTTATAATTGTGCTAGTATTCTTGCCTAAGGTAAGTCAATTTATATTACTGACAGTCTTAAAAAACCGTAATATTTCAAACTATGTCTGTATTTAAGATTTATTATCTAAAATTTTTTTTAGATGTCGCATGGTAAGAAATTGGTGGAAATTGCACAGCTGCAAATAAAACAAAATTATGACCTTACATGTTTAGTAAAAGATGATAAGTGCCTTCACGAAGAGAGGATAATTTACTTTCAACATTTTTAAACATTAATGCGTTATTGGAATCCCAAATTGTTTCTAATGGTGAGGAGGAGAAAATTAATTTCACGTTGACTGAATTTTTGGATGACTCTACTTTGCAACCTGAATCTACTTTGCCATCTATATATAAGATATTACCGGAAACTCCTTTACTAGAGCCGTCTACGTCAGGTTTGCAGGAAACAAAGTCAAGGCGCTTATCTACAAGGTCATGTTCTAGTTCATCTTCGAGTTCCTCAAGAACAAGTTCTTCTTCGAGTGGGTCCAGCTTATTAAAGAAAAATAAATATACAAATACTTCAGATAATTATGATTCCGATGCTGACCCGGAGTATAAAGCAAGTTCTTCATCTGGTAGTTCACAAAATGAAGACTCATTAGAGCAAAAGAGAGACACGCAAGTTTCTAAACCTCTTGCACTTTGTAATAATGAAACCCGTGGTAAAAAAAGACTACGTAAGGGCGAAGATTGGGATAAAGTAAAAGCAGATATTTCCAAATTTGTATATGGAGTACGTGGCACCGAAATAAAAAAAAGGTTAAGGCAAAAGCATTGCTGCCACCGTGTGGAATGAAGTGCAGATTAAAATGCTAAAAAAAATTTACCGATGATAAACGCAAGGAAATTTTTAAAACGTAGTGGAAACTAAGTAATGTTGAACTACAGCGCACATTTATTGCTGGAAGTATGGAACCTTTTCAACCAACCTATCGATATTATCCAGATCCTAACAAGCCAAGAAAATGTAATAATGCGTTTTATCTTTATAATGAAGATACAAAAATAAGAGTTTGTAAATGGTTTTTTAAAACTACCTTAGGCATTAATGATAGACCAATTCGCACTATTTTAGATAAAAAAATAAACGGCATTCCAATCGAGGACAAACGAAAAAAATACAACAACCACAAAAAAGTGGATAATGCTATTAAGAACGCAGTACGTGAGCATATAAACTCAATTCCTAGAATGGAGAGCCATTATAGGCATAAAGAATCTACTCTACAGTACATTTCAGGAAATAAATATCTTGCGGACTTATATAGGGATTACACTAAAGTTCAGAAATACAAAAATCAACCTGCAGCCAATTTGACAATGTATAGCCGAATTTTCACGAATAAATTTAATATTTCCTCTTTTTCCCCCAAAAAAGATTTATGCAATTTATGTGAACAGTTTAAAAATGCCCCAAATGATGAAGAGCTAAAAATAAAAGTGGAAGAACATGACAAAGAAAAGGTGTTAAGCCGCCAATCAAAAGAAAATGATAAAAGTCATTTTCTTGTGTTCAAAGTGTGATAACTACATCGTAGCAACATTTGATCTGCAAGCTGTTTTGCCAAGTGCTATTGGAGAGGTTTCACTGTTTTATTATAAATCAAAAATAAACGCATACAATTTAACAATTTCCCAGCTTGGAGCTGACAATGTAGAGTGTTATTTTTGGCATGAAGGAGAGGGTCAGAGGGGCTCAAACGAAATAGACTCATCTCTTTTCATGTTCCTAGAAAAGCTAGCAGCCACCCACGAGAACGCCGAAATAACATTTTATTTCGGTAATTGCTGCGGATAAAATAAAAATCGGTATATAATCGCTTTATTTGTATATGCACTTTGGAAACTAAACATTAAAAGTATAACACATAAGTTCCTAATTGTTGGGCATACACAGAATGAAGAGGACACTGTACACTCTGTGGTCGAAAAAAAATTAAAAAAGGTTGCCCAATATACATTCCCCAACAATATGCTATGTTAATAAGAACAGCTAAAAAACGTGGCAATCCGTATAATGTTAATTAATAATAATAATAATAATAATAAACGTCTTTTATTTAACAAACAAATAGTTTACAGTTGTGATTATTATACATACATTTCTATAGAGATATAAGAGAGGCGAAGTCTAGCCATGTGGCTACTCTTACTTAACCTACCTAATCCCTTTGAAGTGAAAATAAAACAATATCATGCAACTTATTAGCGAATAGCTCTTTAAATGTACGCACATATTGTAGAAAGAAAAGAAAAGTTACTTAAAGAATTATTATACACAACGACAAACTGTGCGATACAAAAAACCGTAATATAGCTTTATCCAGTAGTAGGTAGAGGTTTTCTTTAAAAAGTAGATATAGTAGTTATATTTTGAAATAATTTCAAAGCCTAGTCCAGTTCAGCATACAATGCCAATACCTGTTTATAAATTCTTCAAATATATTATAAGGTTGGTTTATTACACAAGTCTGATACACTTTTCCTGGTTATTCTCCCATTTTTTCTAATTTACCCCTTTATTTTTTTTATTAAGTATTGCCTCAACATGCTCATTTTAGGTGTCTTTTTGTCTTTAGTAAGAAAGAAAGAAAAAAATCCTTTCTTATTCATGGCGAATTTGTTGATTAAATAAAAACAAACGCATTTTGTATTTAAATTTGTTAATATTAAATATTTTAAAATTATCAGGTATGGAATTATATAAGGTGATTGCATTATATGAAAAGGATCTTTTATACATAGATGTTTTATGTAACGGGATGGAGAATTTGTTTTTGTTTCTAATATTTTGTCCATGCATGCTTGTCCTTGGCAGAAATTTATTTTTAAGAGTATTCGAGGTGTTAGTGGTATTGAGAAGCTTATGCACAAAATTTGAAAGATGTAGTTTTCTACGGCTTTCCATATTTAGCCAGTTAGATTCTACAATTTTATGAGTAATATGGTGATGCTTCCTAATTCCGTATATCAATCGACAGCATGCGTTCTGTACCCTTTGTATTTTTTGTTTATCGAGAGCAGTAAGACATGGACCGTATATAAAGTCACCATAGTTGAAATGTGAGAGTACTAATGTGTCGCATAAACTTTTTTTCAACGAGTAGTTAAGAATGTGCCGATTATTATATAATAATTTCAGCGCACAGAAGCTTTTTCTTGTTATATTCTGAACGTGTGCACTAAATCTGAGATCTTCGTCGATAGTTAAGCCAAGATTTTTTGCGCTGGATACAAATTTTAATGTAGTATCATTTATTTTTAATTTTAAGTTATTTTTAATAGAGTTTCTTTTGATTTTGCTGCCAATACATAATAGTTTAGTTTTGTCAGAATTTAAATTTAGGTTATGTTCGGCAGATAATTCTTTAATTACCTGAAGATCAGCGTTTATTTTATCGACCATTTCTTGCGATCTGTTATAACTCTCTGTATTAACTCTCACATGAGAGCTTTTATGATTTAAAGTATTTGAGTAATGCTATAGGTAATTTTCCAAAGACTCTGAGGGCAATGTTATTCAGCGAAACAAGATAAAAATAATTAAATATGAAAAAGAAAATCCATTTACTTTTAAATTTAAATATTCCTATGACCAAGAAAATTTTAATGAAGTTATTATTAAACAAAATCAAATTGCCCCTCATGCTCAGGAAAACATCATATTAAATGAAGCTTACAGAAAAAAGTTAGTAGTTAATGAAAGAAAAAAAATGAAACAGTATATCTTTAGTCGATGCAAAACTCATTCCACAATATTATCAATATTTTTTTAACTCGTTGTAAACATAAATATTAGTAAAAAACGATAAAATTGGGGTTTTTATTTAACTTTCCCATTGAAATAAAAAATATTATAAATCGCATGTGTCCCAAAATTAAATTTGTCCAAAAACAGAAATATTTAGATAAAAAGTGGATTAGTGTTGAGATCAGGGAACTAATGCAGGATAGAGATATATTATACAAAAGGGCAGTTATCAATAAGAGTGAAAGAACCTGGGGTGAGTATAAAGTTACAAGAAATTTCATTGTAAATAAAATTCGGGTTGAGAAAGAAAAATATTACGCTGAAATTATTTCATAGAAAAAATCCAAAAGAACTGTGGAAAAACCTTAAAACTCTACTACCAGGAAAAAAGCAATTACTGCCACATAATATAAGACTTGAAGCCAAAATAATTACTAAAGAGACAGATATAGCGGACAGATTTAATAAGTATTTTGTTAATAGTATTGAACATATAATTCTAAATATACCACAGCCGGCCAACATACCGCCCTTTAATAATAGAACCACAGTGACTAATAAGACACTTTTCAAATTTGAAAAAATATCAATGAGTCGAATGAAAGAATTTCTTAAAAGTTTAGAAAATGTTGGAGGTGAAGCCAGTGGTATTTCTAAACAGGTTCTTCTTTGTGACGTTACTATATGATACGATATAATCAATAACGATACGGATATAATCAATACATCACTTGGATCAGGTGTATTCCCAGAGTCGTGGAAATTGTCGACCGTAATCCCTGTTCCCAAAGTCCACAATACTAAACTTAACAATGAATTTAGACCAATAAATACAGTGCCGGTTTATGAAAAGCTATTAGAAATTGTGTAAAAGAACAGCTAATTAAGTTCTGCGTTAATAATAATGTCATTGGGAGGTAAATTATTGTTAGTGTGTTTATTCTTTTGAATCTACTAAATAAAAAAAATATTTACCAGGGGCTTTAGAATCAGGGGGGTATTTGGTAAATTTAGGCCTATTTCTTTAAGACTTTAATTTCTGCCCGTTTGGGCATTAGATTATGATGTTCCTATGCTTTTTATATAAAAAAGGTGCTCTTAGTAAAAGTCGGTTTTTGTGGAAATTGACTAAAACCAAACTAAGATACAGCACCTGAATTAATTATTTTAATAATAATAATAATGCTAATTCATTGCCACTGTCAGTATTTTTTAAATTTGTCACTGACAGTATTTTTTACATGATAATAATTCCCTTTTTATTACGGTTAAGTAATGGAAGATTACACTTTTGCTGAATACGCCCATATGCTTTTAATTTATGAGGAAGTTCGATGTAATGGTAGAGCTGCTTCTCGACTATATGAAGAGCGGTTTCCCGAAAGGCGAATCCTAGCTCACACACTTTTTGAAAGGGTCAATCAACGGCTCAGGGAGACTGGCTCCGTTAAAATAAAACGCCAAGATAATGGCGCGCAAAGGAACAACCGAATCTCGGATTTTGAGGAAGAAGTGCTTCAGCGATTTAAAGATAACCCATCAGTAAGTACTCGAGCAGTAGCTGATGCGATGCATGTAAATCATGTTAGGGTATGGAACGTTGTTAATGAACAGCTTCTTCGGCCCTACCACCTGCAAAACGTGCAATCATTAGGACCCAATGATTTTATGCCCCGCGTGAATTTTTGCCAGTGGTTTCTTGACCGGTGTACAGAAGAACCTCAATTTCCAAAATATGTCCTTTTTACTGACGAGGCTTTATTTACAAAAGAAGGCATTTTTAATTCTAAGAATAATCATGTGTGGAGTGAGGAAAATCCTTATGGTATTCATTTTAGGAGCTATCAACATAAGTTTTTGGTTAATATGTGGGCCGGCATTGTTGGAGAACGCTTAATTAGTCCAATTATGTTGCCTCCTCGTTTAACGGGAAATATTTATTTAAATTTCTTAAGAAATGTACTCCCAGAACTATTAGATGATCTGCTCCTAAATATACGACAGAACTTATGGCTACAAGACGATGGAGCGCCAGCTCATTTTTCACTTATTGTCCGCGAGTTTATAAATGAAAATTTTGGAAGGCGCTGGATTGGCCGCGGAGGCCCTGTCACCTGGCCAGCGCGCTCACCAGATTTGACACCCTTAGATTTTTTTCTTTGGGGGCATATGAAAAGTCTCGTATATGAAACTACAGTCGAGTCAGAAGAAGACCTGGTGGCCAAAATTTCCGCAGCTGCTAAAGTAATCCAAACCACGCCTGATATTTTTAACCACGTCAACCTTAATATGGTGCGTAGATACCTGCAATAAATGTATCGATCATGGCGGCCGGCATTTTGAGCAATTAATATTTTAAGTTAATTTTTGTAATACCAAAAAATTTGTTTACGTTTCTAAAATTGTTAATTTGTTGGTTTTTTATTACACTTAAAATCATTTAAACATTTTATGCCTCAAGGTAATTAAAGTGACAGTTAATTAATTTGAGTACCAATTTAATAAAGTGGCTACCTTAACTTTTTTTAAACATTTATTTTTTATTTACGCCAGATTTTTTTAAATTGTTTATTAATAATAATAGGTAATTCATTTTTGTATCTCATAACTTGCTTTTCGTCAATTTTCACAAAAACGGTGCTATTTACCATTTACCGACTTTTACTAAGAGCACCTTTTTTATGTAAAAAGCATAGGCACATCATAATCTAATGCCCAAACGGGCAAAAATTAAAGTCTTAAAGAAATGGGCCTAAATTTACCAAATACCCCCCTGATTCTAAAGCCCCTGGTAAATATTTTTTTTATTTAGTAGGTTCAAAAGAATAAACGTACTAACAATAATTTACCTCCCAAAATTGGTTGCGGTAGCTAAAGTAGTTCCGGAGCTATAAAAAAAACTAGTTTTTAAAGGTTATTTATAAAGAGCTCTAGCTCCCTGAGAAAGCTTTTCCGGAGCCATGTTTATATGAACTTTTGTTTTTCTTTTGACGTTTTCTATCTGCCCTAGAAGTTTGTAACATAATCAACGGAACACCCTGTATATTAATGATATAGTTAGAGTAGCTACCAAATGTAATATTGAGTTGTTTGCTGATGATACAATGCATTATATTAAGAGAAATAATTTACAACAAATGCAAAATGAAATTAATAGTGATCTTAAAAACTTATTTAATTGGCTCTGTGTAAATAAATTATGTTTAAACATAAGCAAATATAAATTTTGTGTTTTCACAAAAAAAAAACTAAAATGGCACAGTTGGACATTCAGGGTTTGCATATTATGGTAAATAAGGAAAAAATCTTTGATTAAGAAATAAAGTATTTGGGTACAATATTGGATTGTAATCTAAGTTTTTATGGGCATTTTGATTACATATTAAAAAAACTTAGGCGAGATAGCGAGAGAGCTTAAAGATAGGCGATATGTTAATATAAACTTTTGTTCTTAACATCGCCCCATGATTCGCACCATGTATCATCAGCAGTCAATCAATTAACACCCTGTATACAAATTACAATGATGAATTATCTGAGTGGCCTGTGGTGGCCTAGCGCAGAAGCGCATAATTTGCTGCATTTATGGTCTATCAGCTGGAATTAGCTGTAGGCTCTTTTCTCCTAAACTGGTGGATTAGCCTGTTCTATCATTGAGGAGCGATCAAGCAAAATCACAAAAGTTTATTATATGAAATTCCGAGATAGTTACAAAAAACGCGCCAATAGGGCATCCGTGAACTTATCAAAATAAATTTGAGTGTACATAAAAGGTTTAATGTCATAGACCTGGTAGACAATATTTTGGTCCTTATTAATTAATTAAAATAGGAGTTATTGTTAATTAAAAAATTGATTTATCTGATTTTGCTTCAGTTAAATATATGTATTTGGTTTATTTTGTAGTATAAAAGTGATTGCTTTAATGCAGGTTTGATGTTCTTCGCATTTCTTTTAGACTAAATAATATTATATTTACTTATAAGAAAAAAATTTAACAAAAATTTATGTTCGCACATTTATTTTTTACTAAAAAAAAAGAAAAAAGTAAGAAATAGAATTTTTTTAAATTACATTCCTTCGTAAAGAAATAAAATAAAAAATTAATTATCAGTATAATTAAACATTTATTCTTTATTTTCTAAACATTACAAAAAGAAAAACATGAATCGCAATTTTATTTTGTGGATTTGCCTGGTTTTGCTTGATCTTGAGGTCATTTTAACAGGGAATTAGCGGGTTTTACTTAAATATCAGTCCACCATTGGATTTATCTGATGAAATGAAATAGGAATTCATGAGAAATTAATTATTGTTTAAAAGTGGATTTATCTGATTTTGCTTGATCGCTCTTTCATTGTACCTTTTGGCATTGGTCATATTTGTCTAAAGAAATTCTGATATTTTTCATAGAAATGAACAACACTATTTACAGCAAATGTCAGTGATTACTAGGAATCATGGGGATCTACGCATTCAGTATCAGAGAAATAAGCAGCATTAATATGAATAATATTGATATGTTCCTTTAAAACGTGTTTTCATAAAATTTCATACAGTTTCAATAAGAAATCTTGTAGGCTTTAACAAGAATTGTTAGCCTATAAGATTTCTTAAATTAAATAAACATGTACTTACCAGTGCTATTGATATTAGGTAAAACCGTAAGAGAGACAAGCAAATTATCAGGTTTAAAGGTATTTTTCAGCTCCCGGACTAGTGCAGTAAACTGATCTCTGTGCTCTTGTGCATTTTCATCCAGAACAGTTTCTCCGGTGAATGTTTTTTTAACAGAAGACCAGAATTTTCCTGTAAATGATTAGTCGTAAATTAACGCCAGGTTTTATCCAACATTTTTTTACCAAATCCACTCTTAATCTTCTTAGGCTTAGTTTCCGGAAACTCCCAAGCTAGATCGATACCATCAAAGCCGTAAGCTTTAATAATCGTGTGGGCTGAGTTAATAAAAGCTAAACGATGGCCTGAAGACTCCAACTAAAAAGTACGTTATACATATTTTAAAGATGAAACTATAAAACCTACTTACGACTTGTCGATATTTTAAATTTTTCTCGGCACCTTCTCCACTAACGTCTTCATTACCACCAACGGAGAGCAGTACTTTCAACTTGGGGAATTTCACTTTTAGGTCAGTTACTTTTCTGTAGTTGTCTTTAATGACATCAAATTGTTCATTAAGTGGGACCAATTTAAGGGTATCTTCTTTAATAGCAGCATACCCATAGATTAAATGCGTGCAGTACTGTAGGGCTGGTTCTAAGTTGGAAATATCGAATTTTCCTTGACCTGTGTTCAAAATTTATAGATATAGCGCTTCATAATAAACAATATTTACGTACTATATAATCCTTGACCATGAATAAAAATGAGATCATTCTATTTTTTAGACAATTTAACAAGATTAGCATGAGGTGGGTAGACAATAAGTTGTTATGTATGTCGGTCACCGTTTATTAAGCCATTGTCGCGTAAAATATATGCAAAAATATACAATTTAATAATTCCTCTCGGGTATGAATGTGTCATTTTACATTTAAAATGGGTTTTTTTGCTTATCATGTTTGCAGCTCGAATTTTCGAGAAGTAACTGATTACTCAGAATCTGGCTGGTTACAACATCGTTAAAGTAAATGGAACAAAACATAATAAAATATTTAATGGGATTTCTAAGAACTTAACAGTACAAGGGGTCATCGGGTTGATAAGTTGGGTTTATTATTAGATAATTTGTTGTTTTAATTAAATATATTTTTTAGCCTAAAATTCATGGTATTGTCTTTTAGAATGAAATATGTATTAAAATAACTGTGTATATGAAAGCCAAAACTGTGATCTTAAAAAATAATTAATTAGAATACTTTTTTTTTAAATCTATGTTGGATAATATAATGAAAAAATATTTGTAAACAACTTTTTTATTTTGCCAAAACTATACAAAGTGTCTGGAAATTACGCGTCAGGATTTCGGTGGGCAATTCTACATGAAAAATGAATGCAACAAACCTCTATACAATTTTTTCGAAAACTCAAAATTAAGGAAGATACAGGGTGTTAAAAAAATTTTTGTTTTTTATTTTTTTTAATAACTTTTTTTCTAGTTTACTGATTTTCGCCAAATTTTGCATGCATGTTACTAGTGTTTCTTTGTATTCACCCTATTAGTATGACGATAGTCATATTGTCAGTGACAAAAGGCTTAAGTTGTCCTTCACCTTAGGAAAATTAGGAAATGAAATTAGTAAAGAGCATCAAAAGATCTTTTAAAAAGGTGGTCTTGTTGCATCATCGTAGAATTAACGGTTTTTAAGAAAAACGTACCTTTAATAATTAAAAATTCGTATTTTCAAAAGTAACAAAGCAAACCTTGAAACGAAACGCTTTAGTTTCCAAGGAAATGAGTTATGACATTGTATTATAAATTTTGACACATAATATTATCTGCATATTCCAACGCAGAAAGAACACTAAAATTTGGCGAAAATCAGTACACTAGAAAAAAAGTTATTAAAAAAAAAAAGAAAAAAAAAATTAGCGCTGCATTTGTTCAGCTGTCAAATCTTCTTTACTATGGATATGATTGTATATATGTATTGTATTCTATAAATGTTCTGAAATATCTGTGAACATTCCAGAAACTTTTAGAAAATGGTCTATATTAGCACTTAGCATCTTGGTAGAACATTCATAAGATATTAATTGTTAAATGCTTTACTACATTCGCCTGTTCTATGTTGGACAAAGGTAAATATCTAATTTGTCAAGTGTCAGAGATAGCCAATAATGAATACGACAACGCCATTCACCATCCTGGAAAACTTAAAAGTACTTGATAGAAAGTCACAGCTACGACATGTTAAAAATACATCAAAAATATATTTGTCACAGAGACACACAAAACAACAATCAAAAATATTGTTTTACATTCATATTTAGAATATCCTTTCCACATGTGCCTAACATTTTCTTTCTTCTTTAGTTAGGTGGAACGTTCAGGCACAGCATAAAGAAACCAGCAGTCGCACTTCAATAAAAATACATTGGCTTGAATAAGCGAGTTCGGTGCATGTGTACTAACGCAGGCGAGGCATTTTTGCTTATAGTAGGGATGCCGCTGACACTCGCTACGGTCCACGCGGCTTTTGCCCTGGCTAGAGCCGGACTTAAACATTTTTTTAGATGTTATTATCTTGTAAAATAAAAATACCTACATAGTACAAATATTGATTTTTTAATATAAATAAAGTTCATACATTAACAAAATATTTAAACAAAAATAAACATCGCATTTCTACATCTAACAACGACGATATAGAAGAATACGTGCAGGAAGTTAATTAGGTATGTACCATAAATTTAAGAGACCATTCTTGAGTAATTTTAAAACAAAAAGTTTATATAAACATATGTCCAGAAATTCTTCGTTCTCAATATACAGGGTGTTAAAATTTAACAACAACTAAAATATATGCCACTGACTTTTGTGCAATTTTTATTATGTTCTGTGGATTATACAAATAAAACTTTTCTGTCTCTTGAATTTTTTTCGTATCTTGCTTAGTTAATAATAAATTCCAAATGAAACTTTTCCCCAAATTCCTTGTGTGATCCAGGGATATGCAATTAAGTGGACTTTTTTTTTCTCGAAAAATAAGCGAGATACGAAAAAGTTGTATTTGTATTTGAGTAAATTAAATAACATATTAAAAATGGCACAAAATTCAGGTGCCCCAATTTTTTTGCCACAAATATTTCTTCAGGTCCCGTTCGAGATTACACTGAACCTAATAAATTTAATCATGTTAGGGGTAAATTAGCTCCTTAATGTTATAAATAACACCGCCAGAGAACTTGCGGACCTATGTTCATATGAACTTTTTGTCTTAAAATTACTCAAACAATCGCCTGTTAAATAATTTATGGTACATACTTAATTAACACCCTGTATAGTAACGCTTTTAGATTAACATCTGACTACATAGTAGTTTAAGGATAACTAATTATACAAATAAAGTAATATTTCAAAACAAATAGAAACTCTTAGGCCAATAAATAAAGACAAATAGTTGGCAACAATTCAAAACAATTCTAACATCTGCGAATTTTTGTTATATTATTAAGTACCAACTAAAGTAAAAGTATACAATTTTGCAACTCTTTTAAATATGGCAACACTGTTAAAATGGCAGAAATATAAATAATGTCCTTAAAAATCAAAAAAAAAAATTACATTGCTGCAACTTTAATTGATGCTTAATTATGTTATTTAAGCCATACAGCCAAGTTTGCAGCTATTAAAAACTTTGGCAAAGTCAATTATTTTGCTTCATTAATAATTTTTGAGAAACCCCTCTTTTAATACAAAAGTTTTTATAAAAAACGCTACGCTTTGTAAAAATGCTATTAAAATAGTCACTAAGTACGGCGCTGAACTAGGCGATACACCTATGAACACAGTTCGATAAACAGTGAGCTCGGCATCCGGAGAACATGGCTGCGGCATGGCTAAGGATGCTATTAGTTCGCTTACATTTGGCGCTAGCGGAGTGAGACTGCTGGTTTCTTTATGCTGTGGTTCAGGTGTATTTAAAATGTAAAAAAAAACAATAATTAGTAGAGGAATTTCGTAATGAAAAACCTGCAGAACAATATTTTCATTTAAATTTTATTACTAACCAGGTTACCCATCATTATATACAGTGCGAGTCTGTAGCTTGGAATAAATTCAATAATAAATAAATGGAAGAGTCTTCGGAAAAATGCTCGGACGTGTCAATTGAGATTGTAAGTTGCGCATTTATTACAATACATTTTTTTATACAGGGTGTGCCATGTAGGCGGGGCTAATACCAACTTTCTTATCTTAAATGTGACACCCCACATGTTATTATATTTTTGGATTTTGCACAAAATTCCAAACATTTTGATGTATCACATGCCATACCTTTATTCACCTGTTTTTAAGTTTTGATTTTTTATTTTAAAAATGTTTTAAATTCAAAAAATATGCGTTTCAGTAAGCAGTTTTTTCGTAATGTATTTTATAAATGTCCTATAAAAATGTTGCATTTTTATAATTTTGACATTTTATAAATTTTCACATCGCTACAAGACGTGCCTTTACTGTCGGATAATCAGATTTAAGCTTCTTTTAATTTTTTTACGAAATGGGCTATTTAAGTAAAAAGCACAAGATTGAAATTTTAATGATGATTGGGTACGGAGATAGAACAAGAACGCAAAATGAAGTTTTGCATTTAATCAGACAGAAGTATACTGATTTACCATCCATACCTCAAAGCATTATAAGCAAGATTGAAAAACAGTTTCGGAAAAATGGTCACGTAAGAATAATAAGTAATTCTGGTCGTTCTATCTATTCTTAATAAAGACACCCAAATTTATGTGTTATTAGCCATTGAAGAAAATCCTAATATTCCCACTAGGCAGGTAGCGCGCGAATTGAAAGTGAGCCAGTCTTCAGTAGTAAGGGTTCTTGGAGCAGAAAAATTTCATCCTTATAAACTAACATTCTTCAGGAACTCAATGAGGAGGATGCAGATAGAGGAATTTAATTTTATGAACAATTTATAGAATTATTACAGAATAATAATCTTATTACAGAAATCATTCTCTTTTCCGATGAGTCGACATTTATGCTAAACGGAAAAGTAAATCGTCAAAATTGCCGTTATTGGGGACAAGAAAATCCATGTTGGATGAGGCAAGGCCACACTCAACACCCAGTAAATGTTTGGGCAGGAATTCTAGGTCAGCATATACACAGTCAGATTTTATTTTTCCAGGCAGATGGATTAGCAGGAGAGGACCTTTTGAATGGCCACCAAGATCGCCCGATTTAACTCCGCTGGATTTTTTCCTATTGGGATATTTAAATTCCAAAGTTTATGTGACCAAGCCGGCAAATATTGAGGAGTACATATAGGGTGTCCCATTTAAAATAAGAAAGTCGGTATTAGTCCTGCCTACATGGTACACCCTGTATAAAAAATTTTTATTGTCAAAAATGCGCAACTTACAATCTCAATTGACTTATCCCAGCGTTTTTCCAAACACGCCCCCACTTATTTATTATCGAATTTATTCCAAGTTACAGACTCGCACTGTATATAATGATGAGTAACCTGGTTAGTGATAAAATTTAAATGAAAATATTCATTTAAATTTTAATTTCAATTAAATTTCAATTTTTTTTCTGCGGGTTTTTCATTACGAAATTCTACTACTAATTTTTTTTTTTTTAACGTTTTAAATACGCCTGAATGTTCCACCTAACTAACGAATGAAGAAAATGTTAGGCACATGTCGAAAGGATATTCGAGATATGAATGTAGAACATTATTTTTGATTTAAGTAAAATCTGTATTGTTGTGACGAATTTATAATGAGTTACTTATTATATTGGGTATTACGTCACTTATAGCAAAAATCAATTTAGAAATTTTTATCTCACACGCTCAACAATTGAAAAGAAGAAGAAAATAGACTTATTCACGTATTTAAAAGAAATATGAACTTAAATCTGTAACGATACCGTTCGATATACTTAATTTAATTTAAGTTCAATAAGTTTTAAATACAATAATTTACTTGAGGTATAATAGATTTTTTATATACCTAGGAGCTGAGGTTCAATCTATTAATCTCTGAGCTCCTTTCTTCTTTTCAATATCCTACCTAACTTTGTTATGAATATTACAATTAAAAAACGATAAAACACAACAAGAAGACCTACTTTTTTTTTTTTTTTTTTTAAATACCTAATTTGAACCAACGTTTCGGTAGTTATATCTACTACCGTTATCAAGGTCATTAAAGTAAAATTAAATTAAATTAAAAATAAAATATACTTATCTATTATGATTTTTGCTATAAGTGACGTAATACCCAATATAATAAGTAACTCATTATTTTTGATTATAAAACTTTTGTCAATCAAAATTTACATTGTTTAGCATCCTTAGACATCATCTTGGTACCTGGAATACAAAAATAATTTCATCTTTTCTTTAATATTCAAAATAAATCATACAATTCCTAGATATCTATAATTTTCGTATAGTACTTGGTATAAGTTTATCCTTAATTATTTCATACTTATATTTTTTAAAGCATCAAATGGAAATATGTCAGATGAATATGCCACTTAGAATTATGTTATTACTCAATTAAAATAATTGATCGTAATTGAATAATTTTCATTGTTTGCAGGAAAAATGTTGTGGCCAAGGAAAGTCAGTTGCAGCTCCAGACATATTAGTATATTTGCAAAAAGTAATGTAATAAATCTCTTAAGTACGTAGTCGCCTTGTAATAATAACCTTAACATAAGACATTGACTTTTATACGATTTTTATACCATGGTCATTGCCAGCGGATTGTTGTTAATAAACATGTTTATTTTTTTCTAATAGAAAATAGTGATTTATATATATTTTTATATTACACTTATGAGTCATACATTACATACATTAAAAACAAACATTATTCTATATATTTATTAAGAAGCGTATTTTTGTTTAAAGATTTCCACAAAGATATTTAGGAATTTAGATTGGTACTTATTTGATTTGATATTATGCATATTTTATAGCTATAGGGAGCCTACGCCAATTATTTAACAGCCGACTTACTAAAGGCAGTTGCCGCCATTAGGCGCGGTACGTCGCGAAAGCAAACAAAAAATTTAAATTTTTGCGGGGAGCCCTTCAATATAAGTTGAGGTCACCCATGCGTATTTTCGTCCATAGAGGAGGACTTGGTGATAAAGACATTGAGTGGAGTGAGTGGGGTTTTCTCTTTGTAATTGCGGATTGAAGGCAATGTTCCAGGTAGTTATTTTTTGCAATCCTTTATTAGCAGAAACAACCTTAGTGCTCGTTTAGCCGCAAATATCAAACGAACACGTGCATCGGTAAAACCAAATGCTGTTAATGAGTTCTTAAATATGCTTTAATTGATTCATATCCTAGGCTGGTCTTTAACTATGATGAGACCAACGTTCAGGATGATCTTGGAGCTAAGAAGATAATGGTCCCCAGGGGAACAAAATGCGTCGGTCCAGCAACATTTGAAAGCATCGATTAGCATCATTGTATGGCAACCCCACACGTGAAATTTTGCCGCCAATGGTTGTTTACAAAGCGGGAAATTTGTACATCAACTAGACTCAAGGAGGTTCTAGCAGTTGATTTGATATAATTTAATTCGATAAATGGTTTTTCAATACTTTGCTAAAATTAAAGATGTGAACACTCCTGAGAAGAAAATCATAATTCGACATTACCTTTAATTTCTTATCTTTAGTAATCCAGGCATGCGAGCAAAATAATATTTACATGACAGCTTTACCCACAAATACTATGCATATAATGCAACCGTTAGATGTTCTCACTAACACTTTAGTCTTCTCACCGATAAAAAAAAATGGAGAAATATAATTCCAGCATATAAGTCCAGCACCTCAATTCCTAAAGATTTTCCCACGTTGTTAAGCAGACAATGGATATGAAAATGTGAGCAACGACCTTAAATCAGATTTTAGAACTACAGAGTTTATAGGCCAGGCAACATAGACCGAAAAAGAGGTGTAGGCTAAATAATTCTGCGAAAGCTGGAAATGCTTTTAAGCTCTTTATTTGCATGTAAGAAAAGTTTATTTAGTTTGATATTACATTTTATATTGTAAAATCGTTGTTCTTTGTCCTAGCATACTGTTCTAATAATTTGGCGAAATTTTAAGTATATTTTATGCAGAATTTTATATATTATACTTTATTTATATACTATATTTCATATACTAATTTAATTTTTTCATAAATTTTAATTTAAATTCCATTAAAATTAAAATTTATGAAAAAATTAATTTTTACAGAAGTGCATCATTTAGGAGTTATTAGTAAGAAACTCGAAAAAGTCAGAAAATAAAGAAGTTTTTGGGAGATCCTGTATAAAGCATAAACAAAAAATTGATGTCAACGGAGAAATAGTTCTTAAAAGAAATTAAATGTATTTCCAGCTGTATTTCCGAGAATTATTTAGTCTACAAACCCTATGTAGCCTAATTTATTTATTTATATGATCACAGCAGTGAAGAAGATAGCGACGATCTTCCACTGATAACATTTAATAAAACTGCTAGTAAAGCAATTGTCTCTGACACAGCAAACGAAAAGAAAAGCTAAAACTAAAAACGAACATTGTGCAATTTGTTTTAAAAAATTGCAAGTTTGCCAAGTTGTGATTGTATTAGGTGCTGTCAATATTGTAAATAGAGTTGCGGAATTTGCAATAAGGAACGTTTTTTTTTAATATTTCACTCATTCAAACACCTTTGCCACAAATAATGTAAGAGTCTTGACAATGTGTTTAAGATTAAGCTAAAACCTAGAACTCAATGGTTTATTGGTATCAAAAATAGGTTACTAAAAGATAAGGTTATAAAAATAGTTATAAAAATAGGCATTTAAATATATGCCTCAAAGTTCGGCCAAGTTACGAAATCCTTTAGGAAACTCAAAAGATAAAATAAAGACCAATAAAAAGTCTGGGATCTATGAGATTAATTGCAACGATTGTGATAAAAAGTATATAGCACAATCCAGAAGATCAACTAAGGTCACATTTAAAGAACATCTAGCTAGCGATATGAAATATAGCTAGCGAGAGTAAGAGTAGAAAAGTCAAGTGTGTTTTTATCACATGTTTTAAATACTGGTCACTTTGTACGGATAGACAACTTAAAATTACCTGAACCAGTTAATAACAATAGCAAATTAGATGCATATGAAAGCTTAGCAATATTCAAAAATAATGGAGAATCCCATTAACCCAGTATTGATTGAAATTATAGAAAACGACCAACGCTACCATGAAGAAAATGCGATATTTTAGCAACACGGGGCTCCTTCCCATTATGCATTAACAGTACGGCAGTTTCTGGATGAAACGTTTCCTGGTAGATGGATTGAGAGGGGGTGCTATCGAATGGCCCGTGAGATCACCCAATTTATCTTCTCTTGATTTCTTTTTTGTAGGGACATCTTAAATCGAAAATAGTATGCCACCCAACCTGAATCGTTAGAAGATTTACGGAACCGCATCATTCATGAGTATCAACAAATAACACCCGCTCTTCACAATGTCCAGGGACACACAACAGTTACTGTACTATTGTAAGGAGGTAAACGGCGGACATTTTCAACATTTAATAAAATATTGCATAAGTAGTAATCAATAAAATTTGATTTCTCTCGAACCCGCAGCCCAAATTTAAAAAACAAAGCGCTATTGTAAAAAAATTGAATGGCCTTTCAAAAGATGCATCACAACACCCCCTTCTCATTAAAAAAATGTCGTGAATGTCGCTTCCGCTAAGGGGTTGAAGTTGAAAAGTTAAAAATTTAAACAAAAAATCGTTTTTTTTAAATCAAAAATCGACGGATGCCAGGGTTTTGTTTCGTAAATTAAGAACCTCTAAAAACTAGCACTAAAAGTATTAAACAATTTTAAAATAATCACTTGACCCCCACTCCTATTTAAGATTTTGAGGGTGGTTGCAACCCAAGTCCGCCAAGGAGTTGATGTTAAGTGGTTGAGCATTTTTTTTTAAAAAGGGCCCCAAACCTTGCTGGACTGTTTTCCATGGGCCACCCTGTATAACTTTTAAATATATTTTTATTACACGAATTTCACCTCCTCACTGGGGTGGTTATGAATTTTACGGTTTACGTCATAACATTTTCATATTTGGGGGGTTGAAATGACAAAATATTTGTTATTCTTTCATATACAGAATTTAAAATATGAACAAAAATTCACAAACAAATCACATAATTTATTTAAGAAATATAATTGAGACTTTTAACTATTACCTTTTTGAAAATATGCGAATCTATCTAAAAATAGTATTTTCTTCAATTGGCCTTATTTGGCACCTCAAATTATAAAACAGTTTTACCGCTAACCAAAACTAACTCTAACGATGTAAAAACTCCTAGGACTTTTAATCTTCTCCCCATCGAAGATGCTAACATCGTTAGCGAAACACGTGTCGATGGTAACATAAAGAGTTTTGGTTAGTGGTAAAACCTTTTTGTGATTTGAGTGTCACACCAAAGGTTCCACCCATAGGACTATTATTGGGTACCTAAATCTCAATTTTAATTTTTTTTATTTTTTTGTAATTATTTATATACTTATACACATTACACCCCCTTACACAATTGTTATTTACCTTAAAGGACAAAATCCAGGGGTATAAGAGCCAAGAATCTTACTCACAGTTCTGTGATGCTAGTTTTATTTGGAAAATAGTTCTCTGATAATGTAGAAAATAATTAATTTTGACAAAATTATAAATATCAATCTTTCAGTATAACGTATACCTTGTTTTGTAAATTGATTTTTATCCTAAATAGCTGAATATTGGGTATACTAGATAAATTATTTATTATAATATGTAAAATTAGATCCAGAATTTAAAATATAGCGATATATACAGAACAAAAAATTATAGGAGTTGATTTTTTTTAGGAATTAATACCTGCTTTTAAAATTACTTTTTTCCTTATTTTAACCACTGACTGTAAACAAAATTCTAATTAAAGTGAGAAAAAGTAGTAAATTCTCTCTACGAAATAAGATGACAGACGTTTGAAATGGTAAGTTTATTACAACCTAGGATTATCTCGAAATTATTATCGAAAACTTTGATGAATGGAAAAACAGCGCAGCTATGCAAATATAACTTGAAAAAAGTATTGCTTACCTTCCCTAAAGTGTGACTTCGTTTCGTAATTGCAAACAACAATTTTGCCATGGTTTGCTCCACGTGGAGGTGGTGGAGGTAATGGTGGAGGTTGGTGTACAGCACTCAAAACTCCACACACCAAGGTGGCCAGCACCACTAAGTAGTTTAATGGTACCATCTCGTAACAGATCAGAATTATTTCTGTTGGTTTTTCTGTTTTTGAGAATCGCCGGGCCGGGCTTTCAACTGTTATTGTAATTAAGTGGCGCGATATCGGTAGTTGGGTTTTGATGGAGGTCGTGAACTATCGGATTTTATTAGGTTTATTAAAGCATTTCTCAGGAAAAAATTAGTATTTTGTTAAAAATAATAAGGTTAATAATAAATGGTCTTTATTTATAAAAGAAAATATACGTCTAAATATGACGAGTGAAGCTTAGCCTAGACTACTCTTACACTTAACTCATTAGTTTATAAAAGGACAGAAGAGACCATATTATTTATACTAAAACTTTTGGCTGTTGACACGATATAGCAGGTAGAGCTGTTTTGAACTTTTTCGAATTTTTAATATTTTAAAACTTGTGGGGAAGGCAATTGTAAGCTTTAATTGCTATATAAGTAAAAGATTTTTTAAACATGGAAGTTCTAAATCTAGGGTAAGGGCAAGTATTTAAGAAAAGCGAATAGTGTGATGACGTTTATGAAGTTGATTTTTAAATATAATTTGATCTTTTATGTAGCTTGTTTTTACCCATCTGGACAACCTTATGAACAAATACAAAGTTTTGCAACAAACTCATTGGCAACATTTAGTCAAATAAGTCCTTTTATCTTCAGTTGAATTAAGTATTTAAATGTTAAGAGATGTTATGTCGTGCTATCGAAGTCCGTGCACTAATCTACAGTATGGATTTTGTATTTATTGTAATGGATTATGATTATTAAAGCTTAGACATAAATAAGGTGGGCCAATGAAAACTTTCTACTCCAATTTTTTTACGTATTTTATAAAATTATAAAAAAAAACGCTCTTATACGTCAATTTTTGATTCGAGGAGGGATAATAAATTTATAATTTTAAACTCTCCAACCTACCCACCTCTCAAATACCCACCTTCACCTAGGTGATAAACCCCAAAATCTTAAATATGATTAGGAATTCTGTAGCACCCTATTTTAAAGGTCTTTCTATTCTGATTCTATCCCCTAAATTTAAAACGTCTGCTATTGTTTAGTTATTACTTTTGAAGATATTTCTATTCAAAAATTTTAAAAGCTTGCATACGTTAATTTTTACTGTTTTTGAAGGTGGTAGACAATGGTATAATGATTTAATGTAACACGACGAACCAGAAAAAGAGTTGGGGGGGGGAGGACACGCCTCTGTCTAGATCCTACACTGTGAATCCACGCGTGCTCTGCTAATCCGGATTTGGAAACCTCTCCTCTTTGGGTCCAGCTGCGATGTTCCTTCGCTCTGATTTCTAGGGGGCGCTTCGTTTCACCTATGTATGCACCGCACTCACATGGTATCCGGTAGACGCAATTTTTGGTATCCAACATGCCATCTGGTTTGGTCTTTGATACCACGCTTTTGATAGTGGTGCTGGATCTAAAGGCAGTTCTAATATTGTACTTGCTGGCAATGCGTCGGATTTGTTCCGATGTACCCCTAATGTAAGGTATGGGTAGAAGTCTGGTTGTCGTGGTGGCCTCGTCTCTGATTTGATTTGGACGCGTCCTTTGGATGGTCCTACTTATTAGCTTCTTTGGATATCCATTCTGTTGTAGGTCTTTGTAGATGGTATCCACTTCAGTCTTGAGATCGTCGTCGTTTCTACAGATGGTTCGAGCTCTATTATAGAGGGATCTTATGATGCCTACTTTGGTGGTTGCAGGATGGTTGGACTCATAGTGCAGATAATGGCCCGTGTGTGTTGGTTTTCTATAAACTGAAGTTCGTAGATTTCCGCCGACCTTTTTAATGAGGACATCTAGGAAAGGTAGAGCTGAGTCCTTCTCTGTCTCCATTGTGAACTTGATTGTTGGTCTGAAACTGTTGAGGTAAAGCAGAAACTCCTAAAGTGCTTTTTCCTCTTTGTCCCAGATGATGAAGGTGTCGTCCACATATCGAAGCCAGAGCTTGGGTTTGCAATGGGAGGCATCTATTGCATGTTCCTCAAACCATTCCATGAAGATGTTTGCTATTACTGGGGAAAGAGATGAACCCATCGGAAGTCCTTCGTCTTGGGCGTAGAATCTATCCTTGACCTTAAAGTAAGAATTACGAAGACAGATCTCCAAAAGTTCCATCACCCCGTCCAGAGGCAGTGTAGTCCGAGTTGAGAAAGCTGCATCCTTGCTTAGTTTGTCTCGGATGATGTTAAGAGACTCTCCTATGGGTACATTGGTGTAGAGACTTTCGACATCAAAACTCACCAATCTGTCATTGGTCTCGACTTCGATCCCTACAAAGTGGGCAGAGTTTCGCACGAAAGACGCTGCATTTTCCTGGATCGGTCTAATGATCTCCAAAAGGAATTTCGAGAGTTCTGATGTCGGCGAATTTCTAGAGCTCGTGATGGGCCACAGAGGCATTTGCTCCTTATGAATCTTGGGTAGTCCGTATAGGTGTGGAGGTTTGCTATAATGTGGTGTCAGCCTAAAGCGTACCGCATCCGACAATGTTGAGGAGTACTTTTTAAGTGCTCTGTAAATTCGACCTTCTATGGTTGTCGTCGGATCCTTAGATAGTAGCCTGTATTCGCCTTTGTTCAACACTTACTCAACCTTGTTTTCGTAGGTTTCCAGGTCCATAATCACAGTTGCATTGCCCTTATCTGCAGGAAGAATTTTGATGTTCTTTTCACTTCTGAGATTCCTGAGAGCTGTTTCCTCTTCTTTGCTGATGTTCTGCGAAGGTTTCTTTTTTTTTAGGTAAGTCTAGAGCAACCCTTACCTCGTATTTTTACTACCAAGAGAATACATTAATTTACCGTTTGTCATCCCTTCAAATACATCCCCTATGCGGGGGTTACTGTCAACCCTAAAATGTTTAACGGGGATAAGGGTCGAGTTGCACCTTATTTTAAAGATCTTTTTATCCTGATTATAATCCCCAAGTTCAAATCGGAATTTTTGAATTCTCGTAGTGTGACAGCTAGTCGCTTAGAACATTGAAAGGCTAAAATTAGTAAACAACTTTGTTTGAGTTCAACATGTAGACAGGGACAAGGGGGTTGTTTTTTCTTACAAACATATTGATCGATTCTCTGTTGTCAAGTGTACACGCATTTTTAAAAGAGGAAATTTTTAGCTATATATCAACACGTATATTAATGTTAATTTAACCTATTGATGTTCAAGCAAATCAAAATCATATTCATCTTCAAAGCAAAAAAAAATTATTACCATTCTTATTCCTAAAACCGCTTCTAAAAAATTTAAAATGGCAACACCGCAGACAAAAGCTGATGTCATTTTGACAAACGGGTTTGTGTTTACATTCGGCATGTTCTGTATTTTTTCTTTAGTTTTTGGTTAAAAAAGATTAAGTCATTTCAGTGTTTTTATGAACTGTTACGATGGTAAACACTTGTGCCGTTTGTACCGCACCATGGGAAAAAAGCGATTTAAGCCGACCTTTTCACAAGTAAATACCGATATTGTCATAACATCATATTAAAGGACAACCGTCGTCATAAACGTAGAATAATAAAACCTTATTAAGAAATCTATAATAATTATAAAATATTTAATTTCCATAAAAATGCTTTTTTTTAGATAAGTATCTTTACTATAATAAAGTACGTTAAAAAACTCATAGAGAGTTTATAAACGGTAATATTGTTTATAATTTAAAGCTTACTCTATAAATAATAAATATTTATCATGTAAATATCTTCTGACGACGTCACTGGTAAAGATTACTTGTATCGGTGGAATCAACAATGCGATCGAGCGGCGTTGCGGTGTTGTTGCCTTTTTCTCTAATATACGTTATCTACATTCATTTAGCTTTGAATGTTGTCTTCTTTATCAAGTATCTTATCATATTTTATGGAAAAAATATGCTTCATATGTTATCAAAGAGAAATAGTATTGTTTTGCGCCTATCAAAATAAGTGACATATTTTTATGATAATATAAAGTGTGTTTTTTGCCATTTCTACATAATCATTTGACAGCATTGCATCGGAAATGTTACAAGCAAACAAACTGCTTTTTTTAGAAACTGGGACATTGCAACACCAAAAGCATTTTGTGTTGCAATGCTTTGGGTGGAGGAAGCTATGCCGGGACCTAACAGAGACACCAGCATATGCTAGACTTCACAAGGCAATATCCAAAGGGCCACAACAAACCCTAGGCTCTTGTCTAAAACCCGATGGAGAATATACGACAACCGAGGAAGAAACGCTTGGCTTATTGCTGAACACGCACTTTCCGGGATCGAAAATTCTCCATCAACCAGAACATACCCAGGACCCAACTCCTATCACTTCGAACAGGGGCAAAAGGGAACACTGAGAACTAGCAAAAAAGGTAGTAACCTACGAGAAGGTTAAATGGGCGATAAATTCCTTCAAACCATTTAAATCTCCTGGAATGGATGGCATAATGCCAGTCATGTTACAGCGGGGTAGCGAACTGCTGCTGCCTGCACTATGTAAAATAATGCGGACAAGTCTAGCCACGGCGCATATACCAGAGAGTTGGAGGGAAGCAAAGGTAGTATTTCTACCAAAGACGGGACGCCACTCCTATGCGAAACCTAAATCCTTCCGACCAATCTGCCTTACATCATTCCTCCTAAAAACAGAGGAAAAGCTCATAGAAAGGCATATCAGGAACAATGTATTACGGGTCAACCCTCTACATCGACACCAGTATGCCTACCAAACAGGTAAATCTTGCGAATCAGCGATTCACGAGATAACCCAGAGGGTCGAACAGCCTCTGAATAACAAAGAGATCGCTCTAGGAGCTTTCTTAGACATTGAGGGAGCATTCGACAATACATCATATGACTCAATCAACCGTGCGATAGCAGCACGAGGAATACATCCAATGATTGGCGGCTGGATAACCCAAATGCTAAATCATAGGAAAGTAGCAGCAAATCTCAACAGTACAGCGGTTAAGGCCAAAGTGTGCAGGGGAACACCGCAAGGGGGCGTACTGTCACCGCTGCTGTGGAACCTTGTATCGGACAGCTTGCTGACACGACTGGAGAGGCAGCTTATCCTCGCTATAGGATATGCTGACGATATAGTCATCCTTACACGAGGGGGTAGTCAGGCTCATGTATTCGAAAAAATGCAAAGAGCCCTGACTACTGTCGAGCACTGGTGTGAGGAAGAACAACTAAGGGTAAATCCCACAAAAACTACTCTGGTTTCCTTTACCAAAAAAAGGAAACTAGAGCCCATTAGAAACATAAAATTTTATGGGGAAAATCTGCGATTTGAAGACGAGGTCAAATATCTAGGTATAACCCTGGATAAAAAACTCAGCTTCAAGAAGCATGTAATCCAGGCTACAAATAAAGCCACGAAAACTCTTATGTACTGTAAAAGAATGTTCGGTAGATCATGGGGACTGTCACCAAAAATGGTACATTGGATGTACACGACAATGGTTAGACCCATCATTACATACGCAGCACCTATATGGTGGCATGCGGCAGAAAAGAGGACTGTAATACAGATACTCAACAAAACACAACGAATAGCATGTCTGGGCATAACAGGAGCGATGTCAACAACGCCGACTGCTGCCCTAGAGAACCTGATAGGACTAAGCCCGCTACACTTAGTGGTACGGGCTGAAGCTATATCGGGGGCGAAAAGACTGCTGTCAAATGGCACAACAATCCTATCGAAAGATGGGCACAATGCCTTATTTGACAAGATATAGGACCTTGGGCGCCTGGCCCTAAGAACAGACAGAACCAAGGTCACATACCTAGACAAACATTTTGTCATCAAAGAGAAAAGGGGACCACTGGACGCAGAAGCGGACAGGCTCAGGCAAAGAGGTTACGCAGTATGGCACACGGCAACCAAACGATCCAAGATCGGGGTAGCTGTGGGCATGGTGGAGGACGAACAACAGGGCAGACAACTCATGCTAAACCTGGGCCTGGAAACAACAAATTTACAGGCAAGCATAATAGGAATACAAACCTGTGTCCAACTGATGAAAGAAGGGCTGCCAAGAGGCAAAACCTTCGCAATTTTCACAGGAGACCAGGCTGCAACACTTGCACTACAACAGTTCGAGACTAAGTCAAGGACTGTGCAAAGCTGCTGGGAGGATCTCAGGAATCTGGCCGAAGCGCAAAATAGGCCAGAGATAATCCTAGCAGAGAATATGGGCAACAATAAGGCTGCAAGAAGGGCTATCCAACTTGCAACTCAGGGAGCCAGCAACAGCCTGGTAGGCCCTGAACCAACATGTTGTGTCAACGATAAGACCTGGAAGAGGGAAATCGGCAACTGGCTAACAAACCAGAACAAATCCTACTGGGAACAGCTGCCAAAGATGGAACAATCCAAACAACTTATAGGCAGCCCACCGTTCAAGAAGGGTGAGAACATACTGGGCCTCTCCAGACAACAACTGCGAAGGGTCACGGGGCTATTTACAGGCCATGCGCCCAGCAGGAAACACCTGCATACGCTAGGGAAATCAGTTACCTCGCTATGTAGGGGATGCAATGAGGAGGACGAAACAACTCTTCACATACTGTGCTTCTGTGAAGCATTTAATCAAACCAGGGCAACATTCCTGGGGGAAAAGAAACCCTCACCAGAGGGTATAAAAAATCTACCACTGGGCACAATCCTGGACTGCTTCTTAGCAGACCGCAGTGTAGGGAGACACAAGGCACCACCCAGCGGTGGAGTTTTAGTGGGTACAGGACGAAACAGACTCGACATTGAGTCCCACACTACTGGGCGGCGCCGCGTAACCAGTGTTCATAAAGAATTTGTCCACCGACCCCAAAAAAAAAAAAACATAACATGGATAAAACCCTAAGTACGAGGCAATTATCTGAAGTTTCCGGCATCTTTCTAATAAGTAAAAGATTTTAAAATTTCACAAATTTTTTCCTTATAAAACAAAATTACTCCTCGAACTAAATAAGAATGATTATGACTAACGACTTCAATACATTGAAGATATGACTGAAAGATATATTGGAAATCCACTTTTTCTGTACAATGCTTGTTTTTTGGATGAATGCTTATTTTCTTACATGGATTGGTTAATCGACACAATTGTAGATATTGGAGCGATTTAAATCAGCATTTATATAGAGAAGCCTATACTCAATATCCAGAAAAAATTAACGCCCGGGCTGGTATCTTGAGCAAAAAATTAATCGCACAATTTTTAAATGATTTAAAATGAGGAGTTCAGGGACCGCTGGATTGGACGTAGGAGACCTATCGAACAGCCTGCCATATCCCCGGATCTTTCCCCCTCTCGATCTTTGCCTTTGTAGTCATTTAAAATCAGTTATTTATAAAACGAAGCCGGCTTCTCTTTAAGATTTGCAACAGCGGATTTCCGCAGAGTGTGAACGGATAGGTGATAATGTGTTGTAGATTGTAAAAGAAGAAATAGAAAATCGATTTTATCACTGTATGAATGTTAATGGGGTTTGTTCTTTTTAAACAGAAGAGAAGTTTAGTTTTATTTTGTAGTAATGATAGTTAAGAGTCAATTTTATTGTGTTTCTTATTCTTTGTTTTATTAAAATTTATTTTGATAAGCTGTCATATTGCGAAAAATTACAGCAGACCTTTTAAATTTGAGGAATAGAATTAGAATAGAAAAACCTTTAAAATAAAATGCTACTAGACCCCTATTCGCATTTAAGTTTTTTTGGTTAATACTCACCCCCGCGCAAGGGATGAAATTGGAGCGTTAAAAATTATAAATTTATTGTTGTTTCTCGAATCAAAAATTGACGCGTAGGATTTTGTTTTTTCATTTTATAAAATACGTAAAAAAACTGGGTGGAAGTTTTAATTCGCCCACCCTGGTTAAATTAAAATACGAAAGATGCGACAAAACTAAAGATTTACAAAGCGTTTTTCTCAGTTAAAAGTTTAAAAAAATGTCTATTCTAATAGAGCAGTTTTAAGTTTGAGTAGCATTTTGGCTAACTTGTGGTTAAAAAGTTTAAGTCAAAGCTTTGTCCAAGATATTTTCCTTCAGTTTTGTTTCCTAGATTTTCATTATTAATTAAAAAGGTACTATGGTTCAATGTTGATAAGTTTTTTCAGTTCCAAAGAATATGGTTGACAAATCATTTTCCTTCTCTTTCCATTATCCTCCAAAGGATCTAATGACACCATTAGTACATACATATACATGACATGGCGCTTGCCTACCTTGTGCAATCCTTGGGTTTATGCAGTCTCATATTTATTAAGGGTTTATAGGAGATCTGGGCGTCTGTCTTTTACTTTCCCTTCTATCATTACTCGTTCCATTGTTGTCCCAATACATGCGGTTTATTCTGGTTAGCAGCTTTGTACGTGGACCAATTTCTTGTAATACGGATACTTAGTTAATAGTTTAAAGTATCCTACCTTAGCAAAATTCTATAAAACGACATTTCGAAAGCCTCTATTCTATTTTATCTGCTGGGTTTAAAGTCTATATTTCCGCTGGGTACGTTGCAATTGGGAATATAAGAGCATCAACTAGAAGGAGTTGTTTTGGCGATAGCTTTGTCTTTCTATAGTTTATTTAGCTTAGTCTACTTAGTCACTTACTACTAATACCTGCAATTATTGATATTTGTGGAGAATTGTTGTCTTGTCTATTAGCTATCATTATTTTAGTTTTGGATTTATTTATTCTTAAGCCATATTTTTCCCTAATAACCGACAGTCTGCTCATAATTTCTGCCATTTCGAGCATGGTTGACACTATGATCAGTGTATCATTAGTATATTGCACTTTGTTAATCCGCTTTCCGCCAATTGATATACCGCCTTTGCCACTCATCTAGAACCTCTCTCATGAGGTATTCGTTATGCGGGTTTAATAAGGTATATGAAAGAATACAACCTTTTTTACCCATGTCGCCATTCTAAAGCCCAAATAATTCCCATCAATTCTGACTTTCGCGTTTTCAGTTGAACCAGGTATGTTGAATTTCTCATTTTCTCCATTATGATTCAAAGGTAGCTCGAGTTTTTTATGAGATGCTTATTGATCATCAACAAAGCAGAGATATAGTAAGATTATAAATTGACTAGCTTTTTCAATAAGTTGGCTGGTATTGAATATTTGATCCCTAGATCCTTTTCCTGGCCCAAAACCTGCTTGCTCCTCTGAAAGCTGTGGCAAAAGATATGGTTTGAAACGATTATGTATGATATGCAGGAAGATCTTACTAGCTTGATAGATAAGATAAACGGTTCGGCAGTTGCTGAATTCTAAAGGTGACCTTTTTTTGAATATTCGAACAATCAGCAACTTTCCCCAATATCGGGCAACTGTTTTATTTTCCATATAAGGTTCTCTTCCCTCCTTGCCCTACTTTTATTCTCTCCCTGTCCAGAGACTTTAAGTCCTTTGCCGTTATTTTATTCATATTTATTTTATTTTGTTTCGAAGAAGTTTCAGGACATTTTTAGCTTCCGATGTTAGTATATCAGGCTTTTGAGGCGTATTTATTTTAAGTTGTTTTAAACTACCTTTGTTAAACAATTCCCGAGAAGCATCTTTGGTGGAATGTTCCTCAAATTCACGACAGACCCTACGATGTGGTTATTCATATCTCGCCTACCTGCTTCTTTGATCTCTTTGTTTAGTTGTTTAATTTTATCCTGGTTCTCTTCATTTGGCGTTAGCTTTATTTCCCTCTGTTGGTCGACGAGTTGTAAGGTATTATCTCTAATCCAATATTTTTTCTTAATTTGGGATTTTTTCTTGAATGACTCCACGGCTTAAGCTATCCTTTTTTTAGTATTCAGACAAATCAGTAATTTTATTTATACATGATTATAATTTTTAAATAAATTCCAGTAAGTTATCTTTGAAAACCAGAATATAAAGCCTTAAATTATCAGCGGATGTGTGAGGACCTCTCAAAATTTGATTTAAGATGATAGTAGTATGTATTAGAAAAAAAAACAGAGTCCACAGTGTAGGAATACCCTATGTGTGTAGTGTATGTCTTATGGTACTCCAGCAGGAAAAAACAAGAATTCAGATAACATTAATTATTTTTAATCATTTGACGGTGGTCATTTAAGTAAGATTTTATCAGCTGTAATGCAGTTTCGCTAAACACCTATAGAACTCTAATTCGGCTAAAATTTATTTATGGCAAATAATATCAAATGCTTTAGCAAATTCCAACAGCACCATAATAATCTATCTTCATCTTAACTTTAAAAAATGTCGTCATGTCGTCGATGAATGAAAGCCTGAGTGTTTTTTTTTTGTAATTTATAATTGAGTTATTAACAAAAAATAAAATATGTGTTTCCAAATTATACTCACTGACATAAGAAGTGTTACACCCAAAGGAATAATTACTTTAACTTGATTTTTCGAATATAATGACTATATTTAGCATGCTATGATAACAACGATAACTTTTTATTTTTGGTTTTTGTTATGATTCTTAAAATAATTATATCTCTTAGCATTTTCTGAGAGCTAATTAATACAGATATTTTTAGTTACTCCATTTACTAGTGTTAAGCACAACAGAATGATTTTGAAAGGGAGTTGTTATTGTCTATCGAAATGTTGGTTTGTTCTATCTCGAAAATGGCCGACGTGTTAATTGTACTGTAATGATGGTAATGTGTATATCAGATATGAATCGAAGAAAGTAAAGTGACACGAAAAATGCCTACTGTTCAACCGAGGCATACTACAGAGAGGCTGTTTTGCTACTACGCGTCAGATCACTGAGCAACGTATTGGAGCAGAAGGTAGATCTGTTGCAATACTTACACTCTATCGTCGCATTCGAGCCTTTTTTTATAATAATAATAATAATAATAATAATAATAATAATAAGACTTTTATTAATCACCAGAAAAAAATAAAAAATTACAATTCTGTTATAAACCAAATGTATATCACATATTGAATAGTTCGTTCTTTACAAAGAGCACATTTAATGTGTATTGAAACAATTAAAAAATATCTATAGAACTTAAATTTTATACAAATACAAATAAAATTCCAGAAGGTGACTAATAGCCCATGTTTTCAGACTTCCAGGGAACAACCCCTGCGAGATTCCCTGAATTCTGTTGAGGCCTTATATATATTTAATAATTATAAATTATAAATGACACTTATAAATAATAAACAAAAGCATTTTCCCAGTTAAAGAAAAAAAGAAGAAAGTTAATACAACACGAATAAAAAGCATACTGATGGGATAAGGAGAGAATAGGAAAAGGAACTGGAATTGGACAAGGAAAAGGTTGGCACATAAAAATAAATCGATTTTATAATTTAAAAATAAAAATAAAAAACAATTTTTTATTATAAATACTTAAGTGAGTAATTTGTTATTGATTTATTAGAATTAGTTTAGTTTTCATTTTAAAAGTTTTTTCTGACATGGTAAAATCATTTATACAATATTTGTTAGTATAGTGTGCTATTAAGTAAGAAAACGATCTCTTAAAAAATTCTTTATTGTGTGAAGGAATAGTTAATAATTGTTTTCTTCTAATATTCAAGTTGTGCACGTCAGTCTGATATCTAACTTTTCGATGTAAATATGAAGGAATCCTTGACTTAAGAATTTTGAAAAAGAAGCAAATAAGATGCAACACTCTACGATTGTACATATTTAACCACCCCGCAACCTTTAGCTTATGTGAAATATGTTCTCTCCTTCTTATGCCATATACAAACCCAAGACAGGAATTCTGAAGTTTTTGTATTCTATATGAGTCAGAAGAATCAAGGCAAGGGCCATAGATGGTGTCACAAAAATTTAATTGGGATAGTACGAATGTTTCACAAAGCATTTTTCTTATAGGCAAATTTAGGTAATCCCTTTGCGAAAAAATCATTTTTAGTGCGGAGTACCCACTTTTCATTTTAAGAGTAACATGATCCTTAAATCTTAGTTTGTAATCCATTAAATGTCCAAGATTCTTAGCAGAATTTTTAAAAGTTATGTTGTCATTATTAATGTAAAGTTGCAAGTTAATTAAAATATTTGTTCGTTTATTATCACTACAAAAAAGAATGGCTGTGGACTTAGTGGGATTAACTTTTAAAAGTAACTTTTGCGTTTCTATAAATAAATTGTTAAGGTCTTCATTAATGTTTTATATTAGCCTGCCAAACATCAGTATCTTCAAAAGAGAAATAGATCTGGGTGTCGTCCGCGTAGTTATGATGTTTACAATATGTTATCTGAGATGTGTGAAGTGTGTAGAGTAATGGGCTCAAAATGCTACCCTGCGGAACACTACTACTACGTCTACTACGCTGACTACGTCTAGAAACCCCGATTCATTATCATTCAAAATCACCCGCTGTTTACGATCTGACAAAAAAGAAGATATTAAAGTTACAACCGACTCACAAAATGCAAAATTGATAAAAGTATCTGATGATTAACCATATCGAAAGCTTTAGTAAAATCTAGTAAAATTAATACGGTTGCTTGACTATTATCAAGGGCTCTAAATATATCATCAGACACTTGAGCCAACGCGGTGGCACAGCTATACCCTTTACGGAAGCCAGATTGATATTCAGGAATCAAATTATTATTCTTTAAATAGTCCAATATCTGTTGCTCCATAATTTTCTCAATTACTTTAGAAAAAACAGAAAGAACGGAGACTGATCGAAGATTGCCAAATTCAGTTGGAATTTTTATTTTTGGTATAGGAATAATATTGGCTTGCTTTCATTTTTTTGGAAAGTAGTTTTCCTCTAAACAAATATTTATTAAATGACATAATGGATTAATAATAGCAGGGCAACAAAGTAAGATAAGAGTTATGTTTAAGTTATCGACCCCAAATGCTTTGCTTTTTATAGTTTAAAATATTTACGATTAAGTCTTGAGTTATTAGGTTAAACTTAAATTCATTTGCGACAACTCTATGTTCTTTAAAATATTTAACATAATTAGCATCAACAATATTGTTATTATTATTGCCATTCGTAAAAAAAGTATTAAGTTCTTCAACATTCTGTAGAAAAATTGGGAGTTGTTTTTTATTTTTCTGTGAAACACCAATTTTTTTCAATTCTTGCTAAACTTCTTTATTTTTACAAGTACTAAACTTATATTCAAGGTAAGCTTTTTTCTCTCTTCTTATTGCGCTTGTTGTTATATTTCTATACTGCTCATAGATGTTCCAGTCCTCTCGCTCTTTAGTGATTCTAAATTTATTTAATGCCCTATTGCGAAGTCTTTGCATTAATCTAATATTAGCCGTAATCCATGGACTGTAAGGACTGTTTATTTACCGTTATTATACCGTCCACGATTAGTGTTTCCTTTGACTGCAAATCACTGTCATCAACGTTTGAACAGGAGCAAAGAACGGTAGCATTGGGAGGCAGAATGATTCTTTATAGATGTGCACGATGGCCGTAGAAGGGTAAGAGGCCAGCATGGAGAACGGCGTGATATTGAATTTACTGTAGAAAAGCATGTACACAGGACTGTTAGGGTAATGGCTTGAGAGGCTATTGCCTAAGGTAGCTGATCAACTCTTTTTATTATTTGAGGCAATATGACTGCTGCACGGTGTGTTGATGATAAACCCCTTTACTAAAGAGCTGTTCACACGTCCTTTTCCAGCCAGGCAACGCACGTTCCCCTATTGCTCGTCATACTACAAACTTTCTTTAAGAAGAAGGCTTTACTGTTTTACCGTGGCCACCCCCTTCACCGGATTTAAATCCCATCGAACATGTGAGGGATATGATGGGGAGGATACTAAACACTTTGTCCCATCCGCCACAGGCTCGGGCATAGCTAATTCATGAATGAAGTGCCACAACCAGATCTCGAGCATCTCATTTTGTCGATGCCTAGACATCTACAGGATTGTATTCAGCTGCAAGGTCTTTTTCTTATTACTTGTCTATAAAAATCTTTGTTAACATCTAAAAAAAAGCAAATGTTATCGTTTTATTCATGATGTAAGACTACCTTATTGAAGAAATTATTCCTTCTAGGTGAAACACTTCTTATGTTAGTGAGTCTATTTTTTCAAATATTTTTGACATTACTGGTAGCATTATTATAAAACCTAGATCAGAGTACTCAACTGGATTTGGAATTTTTGCTAATGATTTTGGCAAGCCGCATTTCCAATTGGAAAAAAGATAGTGTTCAATATAAACATTGTATTTTTATTAATTTCTTGCTAATTCATTTTCTCGAGGTTTTGTTATTCAAAAACATCACTTGCCTGTGAATGTTATCTTTCAAAAGTCTCAAGACAATTATATAATAAAATTTCCTTTCATCGTAGCACCTTTCACACTAATAGCTTACATAAATATTTTCTACGAATATTTTAAACTTTGTAAACTAAGGACAATCAGTTTAACCTTGGAGAAAGACACAGTAATAGCGAAAGTGCCCCTTGTCATTATACTAGTCAGTTCTCGTAAACGATTTATTAATGAGAATAAAAGAATTCATTATTTCAGCTTCACAGGCGAATTGGTTATAGTAGTCAAACACATGAACTTTGTCTGAGAAGGAACATAGGATGCATTAAACATAATTAACAAGGACATAGGCTTATCGGTTAAAACCACAATAATTCCTTTTACAATATGTTGAGGGATATTAATTAGATTTTTCATGTAAGGAATGAAGGCTGCGTTCCAAATATTTGTAAAACTTTTTAATAACTATTAAGTATCAGACGATGGTTTTCAATTTTATTTTTATCATGTTTTTTATACACAGGAATAATTTTACAGAATATCCACATATCAGGAAATATATTGGCTCTTTAAGAAAAATTTAAGAGGACTCTGTTAGAGCTTTTCCAAATACGTAGGCGCAATCAAAAATATGAAAAACAAGAATTTTGTCAGTCTCCCTATACTTATTATTTTTATCGTACTTAATATTGCCGCTTTACTAAACTTTTAAGATTGATATTATTAGCATAAAAGGTAATATTTCTATGAAGCCTAAATCAAGGTAAAGGTAAACTACTGTCGAGCAATATGCAAATTACACGTTACCAATCTGCCTGATCTAAAACATTTCAATATTTATTGATTACTAGGCAAATCAAAAATATAAACAAATGCATAGGCATGTTGTTTTGTAATTATTTCTATACTGTTAAGTTAGTAGTTGGTGATCGAATTTAAGTTAAATTTAAAGTTATAGTTTTTCAGATCTGAAATACATTTACATATAGTTTTTAAATAAGTTATTTTCATGTTGTCTACATTTATCCTACACTTTCAGTTGAAAAACCCGTTGATACTAAAAAATAATTATAAACTCTACTTTCTTAAAATGTTAAGAAGTGTGTTAATTTGGGTGTGTAAGACTCAAGTTAAAAAAATAAAAGACAATATTATATTATTGACAACAGAAAACATTTACTTATTAAAAGAACTAAACTCGGCGTGACCCGTTACCAAACTATATTTTTAATAACTATTCTGGCCTTACATCCTCTCTTCAGTCGCCAATAAACATAAACATAAACAAATCCCGATTATTATAGTTATTTTCTTTCATTCTAGCTGACAAACGAGAACGTATTTCTTAATGTAGAATAAATGGTACATTTATAAAAAAAAATAAAAATTAGGAAACCTTACAGGTGCAACAAATAAATTATTACAAAATCTCTGCAATAGGCGTACGAACAATATGCACAGAGCAAGATATAAGATACAATCAAATATATTAGAACTAGCACCAGATTAAGAAATCACCAAAAGAAAAAATAGTTTAACAAGTTTTATGTCAGTTAGTGATCAGCTTCAGACATCTATTATTGACAACGATGCTTCCAATTCCTGCGAGATTATGATATGATACCTTTTGTAATTCATTTCGTATTCTTAATTATTAAAAAAATAAATATCTGAAATTTAAAACTGCTAATAAGTTAGTGAAATATCCACACCCTTTAAGTTTGAAATTTGTTTGAGAGTTTATCTAGTTCGTATGTATAAGTTGATTCATTCAATGAATAAAAGCTATGAATGTTCTTATGGACTGCGTTGACAATGAATCAAAATAGTGTTTTAAAAGTTTCTTATAGAATTTTTAGAAAAAACTGGTTTCCAAATATTGACCTTGTCTTCAGAATTTATTTAATATGCTAAGGATAGTGTAAACGACCTTTGTAAAATTGGAATTAATAAAGATAGACGAGATGATGCATGTAAATTACACTCAAAATCATACGAATATAATAAAAAAATTAATATAAATACACCCGATCGTCTGTATCTGTAACTACAAAGGGTGGTGCGAAACACCACTGCACTTAGCTTAGGCATCAGTTAAGTAGGCCTATGGTGCACCTCTGTTTAAGGAATTGGGGACTTCTTTCTCAGCTCGTCATCTAACCCAGCGAATCAACGAGAACGACAACATCATCAAGTGACCCCTTGATTCCGTCAAGGTATGGATGGTTACGCCTAGAATTCTGCTACGTATTAACGAGCAAGCAGGACAATCGCATTGTCTCGTTTTCATAGTTGCAAACAGTGCATAATGGACTCATGCTTAGACCAGTTAGGATGTATAGTAAATGTAGTTTTCCTTTAGTCAGAGAACATTTGCGGATTACCTTCAGTTTGTCCGAGTAGCTGAGAAGCTCTTTAGACAATTTGCAGCTTCGAGTATCATTCCACCGTTTTATGAAAAGCTTGTGAGAGGATGATTTTATTAGTTCTCTGATATTCGCTGGGCAATTAAGACTTACTTGCCCAGCGAAGGGCTCCAGTCCTGCTGATTGAAACCCTCTCCGCAAGGGAGTCGGCGGCCCGATTTTCCTTGCTGTGATTGTGCCCCTTGATCCAGCTGACTTCCCCCTGTTTTTGGAAGAAGCTTCCACGAGGGTGCGATGGCATGGGTGCACTAGATCCGACGTGAGGCATGGTCTTGACCGC
Source organism: Anthonomus grandis grandis (assembly GCF_022605725.1). NCBI lineage: Eukaryota > Metazoa > Arthropoda > Insecta > Coleoptera > Curculionidae > Anthonomus > Anthonomus grandis. The sequence goes on from NC_065558.1 coordinate 21,258,052, forward strand.
GCAAGAACTGCCCGTATTTAATTGGAGGTCTTTGGAGTATACACTGCAGCCCAAACTTATTTTGGTTTTGAATTATTTGAATAAATATTATATCTTCCATCTGATTGGTACCAATGCCCTTTATGTTGATTTTGTAGGGTTTAAAGCAAAGATTTGCGAAGAAGGTCAGCTCGAGCCTCCAAAATGGCGAGTTTGGTGCTTCTTGCCAGAAGCGAGCTGCTTGCAGGCCCACGCTTAATCTATCACCACACTTATGTTTATTACAGTAGAGCGAAAGCGCATGATATGACGATTTCCCTGACATATATGTCAAGAGACGTTAGATACAACATAACTTCCAAAGCCTTGATTGGTGTGATTCATTGCTCCTGTTATGTTGAGGCAATCCATTCTATGAAGATCGACAAGTTGTGAACTGATCCACTTTGTGGCCCCAGACAATAGCGTACGTTAGCATAGGTTTTATAATAGGTGTTTAGATCCACACAACTACCCTGTGGGAGAAGCTCTAGGTTTTGTACGCCAATACTGTTTGTAAGAGATATAATCTTTCTGTAATCTCTTTGTAATGTGGTAGTTCGAATTTAGTTTGCTATCGAGTGTCACACCTAGGTACTTTACTTCCTTTAGTTTAAGTGCCAGATAGGAAATATTCCGCACATCATTTCTCTATAATTAAAAGAACCGCGTGCATTAGATTGCAAAGCAAGTGCTCAAACTTACCCGTTTGCAGAGGGACTAAGTTATACTTCAGGAAAATGTAAGACTATCCAAAAGAGTAGATATGATTTTACTTCTCGCTGCGGACGGCCCGTGGTCACCATTTTCACGTCCTGTACACTGAAAGAAAAGCATGTTGAAATTCCACCCTATCAACGTATCGAAGGTGTTTCTAATTTTTGAACGACTGACTTATTTTATGGAAGTTTGTTTTGTCAAACGCACCTTCGATATCAATAAATTCTTTGTGGTCCATCGACGTTTCCACCCACCCTATCACTGTAGGGCTGAATCTGTTAGCCAACCTGAAGCGTATGCATGGTATAGTTCCGATGAAGCAGCGGGTTAGATGGGAGATTGGGAGTTGAATAGACCAGGCTCCCTGGTTTTGGAAGAGACACAACTCTGACTTCTCTAGATGTATTAGGGATGAATCTTAGTCCTAGAGTTGCTTTAAACATCATCACCAGGTGTGGCGATAACTATATTAGGCTCCACTGAAGTACTACTAGACTCCACTAGATACATGGGAATTTAAAGAGAGAAAATCTGGTACACACTAAATTATATAATACCTATGATCCTCTATTAATGTTGAGTTTTTTATACCTCAATATGAAAATAGGGACCTTTATTTTTGTCATCATAAGGCGTTAAAGGTTTTATCGTTAGGAAAAAAATAAAACAGAAATAACTAACTGTTTTATGTTTCTTCTTTAGGTACGGAATAGATTTACCGCAAACAGCCTACCAATCAAATTATTCTCAATAAAATTTCACGGTTTATTCTGCCTACGGTTAAGTTTTTACTTGCAAATAAATAGACACAAATAATTCTCGTGGGTAGGCCGTATTAATACATTTCGAGAAGACGATTACTAAAATCAAAGAACATTTAGATCTAATAACTTAGGGCTATAGCCCTAATACCAACAGCTAGATTTGGTTCTGGAATATATTATTTATTTTAAACATATAAATAATTTCGTTGAGAAACTATTACAAGCCTGTGGGAAATTCATAAAATATTTGGTATTAATTATAGCCTTATGGTTAATAATAATACTACTATAATTTAGAAATTTTCACTTTTCATAAATAGCTTTAGGAGTCTTTATCTATGTATATTTTATTAATGCTATGCCAAATACCAGACGTTCTTCCAATTAGGCATTTGTTATATTATCAAACTAACGCGAAATAGTATATTCTTTAACAAGTGTGGAATACGTACAAATCTAAACGAGCCCAGTTATTTGTTGCCTGAGCACTTACCTGAGGGGATAGGAGTCTATAATTTTGAATTGCTCATATCTTATAAACCATACAGGTTGGGCAATCAAAGATTACGCATTCTTTTAATTTTTTATGGAATTATAATAGTATTATCGTCATGCCTCATTCTGCTGTGACTTTTTCTCAACTTGTTATGGCTGTTTATCCTCCTTCCAAAAGAGCTCAAATTATGAAATACAATATAGGGATTTGTCTTCAATTACATTTGAAAATAGACTGATTCTTTGCAAAAAAACAATTTTAAATGTGGTTTCGAATTTTAAGACATCCTTGTGCCTTCAAGATTGTCCCAGATGCTACACTAAAGTGCAAGTAAATTTTATCGAAAGGGTCCAGGTGCAATAACGATTGTTGTTCGATATTGGTTTTGGGAAAGTGAGCACAGAAGTTTTCAATTTCGTATTCATTAGCCTCAAATACGTTATACGTTTTATCGTTCATTAACGTGTGAATTAAATAATCGATTGCATGAAAATAGTCAACTGATTTATTTACAGACTACTAAACATCACTTACGACTACTACAAATATTTAATTTCACGGTATATATTTACTATTATTTTTATCTGATTTAATTATTGGGCCTATATTCCGAACTTTACTGCACTGAACTGACAACTGACTTTTAGCGACACGGATATTCTCGGCCGAACATCACTTGATTTCACATGATTTCGAAAAAATTGCTGAAGAAACGTTTTCCACGCGTCTCCAGAGACATCGTGCAGTGTGCCACATGTGTCATTCTGGAATGACGGAGATTTATCTGATATCCTCGACGTTTCCGATATCGTTACACTGCCCCTCCCTTATTTCGTTTCAAAATGACTCCGAAAATTGCGCATGTCGAAATCGGTAAAAGGTACCTGCTTTGCGACTTGTAAAAATAACATGATTTTCTCTAGAACACGACGTTGGAAAGTATAACAGCACACGAGAACTTGCAGGCCTGTAGACCTGAAGACCACTTCTAACACGCTGCGAATCATCCTCCAGTTCAGGTTATCAAATCCTCATACGAGTTTGGGAATTGCTATTCTTCTCAGATCCTCGGCAAGCAACTCCTCCTTTAGAGAACATTAGGCGTCTTAAACGTCCTTATAGGTTGGCTCTTCCTGTCACGCCTCTTTGGTAACCACGTAGATGTTGTTCCGTTGTTGTACTTCTGATGTCTAGCATCTTGCTTACTTTGGCTAGATATCAATGCTCCCATTCATTCGTTCCACCATGCCATCTAATTGCGTTAACATGATAACTGTCTTATAGATGTGCTGGAATAAATTGGATTCAAAATTTCGTCCTTGGTTTGAATGTAGCTCGAAAGGTACACCAAATCCATTCTTTTATTAGGGCGTCGGCGATAGTAGAGGCTTATTGGTTTAGTAGAAGGTAGGCCTGTTCTATGCTTCTGATTTAAATGTCGAGCCAATATTCTAAACTTGACTACACTGAATTGTTAAATGACTTTCAGCTGCGACACGGCTCCTTATATACTCGGTTGACCATGATTCCGGAAGATTTTCTGACACGTCTCCAGAGACGTCGTGCGGTTTATTTCTCCGTCAGCTGGTATTCTGGGCATTTCCAATATCGTTACAATATTATAGCGCCTTTTTTTATTGATGATTACTTTAAACGCCCAAAAATATCTTGAGTTGCGGTTCTAAAATCAAGTTCTTTCTACCATTCAAATCATCCCTGATTTAGACCTGAGATCGGTCTATTATCAACAAGACGGCTGTTCTGGTCATAATGCGGATGTGGTAAAAGAATTTTTAACAAATACTTTTAGTAGCGATAATAAATGGATTCATAGGTCGTCAAAGTTGTTCCTAAATGACTTATATTTCTTGGGTTATCTTTGTTGAATATTATGCTTTAAATGTTTTTAATGCATGTAGCAACTTATTGCGGTGCGTTACATATTGTATGTGAACTTGTCTTAATATGTGTCACTCTTATGTCAACCATACTGTCAATGGCTTCAGGATTTAGCAAAGCTCCATTTAAATTGTGGTATAGCAGGAAGCCTGATGTTAGAAATCTAAGAATATTTGGTAGCATTGTGATGTTGCATATTCCAAAACAAAGGAGATTGAAATGGGATAAGAAAGCTGTAAAACATATCTTGGTTGGTTACAGTGACACAATAAAGGGCTATCGAGTATATAATCCAGAGACAGGGGCTGTAACCACAAGTAGGGATGTTATAATAATGGAGAAGCCATCTGATGATAATGAGACAATAATTACAATGAACGAGCCCGAAATTATTAGAAACTCAGTTTCAATAGGAGACTCAGTTTCAGTGGGACACTCCTCAGAGTGTCCAGTGGAGTACACAACTAAGGAGTACCAAACTATGGAGGAGGCGAGTGACAGTTCAACTGATGTTGGTGAAAATAAATCTGATGAGGAATACTTACCTGATGAAGTCAATTTACCAGTGACAAGGGAAGACACACCTGCAGAGGCAAGAAGGTCAAGCAGAATACCTAAGGTAAAAACTTACAGTGACTATGTGACTTACCTGATAGGTGAGAATCCAGATTTGGATGATCCTGTGACGTTCGAGGAAGCGGTATAAGAGGAGGATAAGCAGACCTGAGCGTGTTTGTTGGTTGAAGGCAATACAGAAAGAGCTAGATTCTTTTACTGAGAACAAGGCATGGGATTTGGTGGATGCTCCAGAAAATGGTAGTGTAGTGAAGTGTAAGTGGGTATTTAAAAGGAAGCATGATGCTGACAAAAATGTGACATATAGAGCCAGGTTGGTGGCCAAAGGATATACTCAAAGGTATGGAATTGATTTTGAAGAAACTTTTTCTCCAGTTGTCAAACACTCAACTCTAAGATTGTTGTTGGCTTTATCTGTGAAGCTTAATTTTGAAGTTTGTCATTTAGATGTCACAACGGCATTTTTAAATGGACAACTGAAGGAAAATGTTTTCATGAAGTTGCCAAAAGTCCTAAAAGTGTCAAATCTGATAAGGTATTAAAGTTAAATAAAGCAATCTATGGATTGAAGCAATCCTCAAGAGTTTGGTATAAAAAGGTTGAGGTTTTGTTGCAAAATTTAAATTACAAGAAATCAGAATTTGAACCTTGTTTATTCTTTAAACGTGAAGATGACAGAATGACTGTAATTGCGCTTTATGTTGACGATTTTTTCATTTTTGGTAATTCTAAGAAATAAACAGAATTTTTAAAATGTGAGTTAGCTTCTAATTTTAAGATTAAAGATCTAGGAGAGCTGAAACAATGTTTAGGAATGAGACTTATCATAAATAGGGATAAAAATGAGATTTTTATAGATCAAAAGAGGTATATTGAACAGTTGTTAAAGAGATTCAATATATGTACCTGTAAAGAGGTGTCAACACCTATTGAACCAAATGTTAATTTAGTTAAGGATAATGTTTTAACTAGGCCTGATATTGCTTTTGCAGTGAGTTATTTAAGTCAGTTTAACAATTGTTATAACGAGAGTCATTGGAAACAGGCTAAACGTTTGTTAGAATATCTGCAAGGTACGAAATCTTATGGATTAAAATATTATAATGATAATCAAGATTTGTTAGGTTTTGTTGATGCTGATTGGGGTAATAGTTTAGTTGACAGAAAGTCATATACTGAATTTTGCTTTAAATTTTCTGGTTCTATTGTGTCATGGGAAAGTAGAAAGCAAAAGACAGTTGCGTTGAGCAGCATGGAGGCTGAATATATGGCTATCTCGAAAGCATCTAAGGAAGCCATATATTTAAGGAATTTAGTTCAGGAGCTTATGTTAGAATCAAAAGTGGTAATTCTCTATAACGATAACCAGAGTGCACATAGGCTGGCTGTAAATCCAAGTTTGCATAAAAGATCGAAACACATTGATGTTAGGCATCATTTTATTCGAGAGCTGATTGCTGATAACTTGATAGTGTTGAAATATTTACAGACAGCTGATATGCCCGCTGACCTATTGACTAAAGGTTTAAATTCTGAAAAGCAATATATATTTTTAGATAAGTTGGGAATTGTTAAGTGCTAGGTTAGCGTTTACTGACATTTGGAAAACATTTACACAAGTGGGAGTGTTGAATATTATGCTTTAAATGTTTTTAATGCATGTAGCAACTTATTGCGGTGCGTTATATGTTGTATGTGAACTTGTCTTAATATGTGTCACTCTTATGTCAACCATACTGTCAACGGATGAGTAATAATAAAGTCAGTCGCTTGTAAACTCTGGACCTGTGGGTTTTAATGTTTTATTTCCCGATATAACCTCAATTTTTACAGTCTTTAGGAGACCATTTATTAATACGAATTTAGTAAGCCAACAAATTCAAAGCCAAAATCTGCCATTTCCAATTCACCAGAAACTCTTTTATAAGTACGAAATTGCTCTCATGACGTTCTAGGGTATGGCGTGTTATACTCGAAAATAATGAGCAGGCGAGTAGCCATTGCCATTTTTAGCCTTTAAGCATCTCTCTATCCATAATGATCCATTCCTCAATCTGTTTACACTTTTTGTATGACTTTTAATTCAGTTTTTCAATTTTTTTTTCAATCCATATGTGTTGTTTGATTATTTACCTTCTCAGATCCAGTTACCTTGGCATATGTTTTAAAGCTTGTTTTTTAGGGTACGTACCGTTATCAACTGTCAGTACTGAATTTACTGGACGTCGTTCCGATATTTGTTTCAGTTTACTGATTCAGTACTGAATGACGTCATAAATGCGTCAGTGACGTCATTAATCTTTACTGGATTGACTGGGGATAAAAGCTACTGTAGCTACAGTAAAATAGTGGGGGAATGTCAAAACTGTCAAGTGTTGTTGATGTTGTTTTCTTGAATCTTCTTGTTTACGTTGTGGGAATTATTTTCCAAGTTCAAAACATAAATTGTTCAAAATAAAAGCTATGGCTATGAACCCCAATTATGTAGCAGCCATGATAGTGGCAAACACCGTTTCCCTTTTATTATTAATTGATGATGAGGAAGATGAATTGGACCAAGAAGACTTTTATATTGCCCAATTACAGGCTCAAGGACAGGCCCGTATTCGCGTTCCAAATTATTTGGAAAACGTGATAAACCTATATTCCGAAGAAGAATTGAAAGTTGAGTTTTTGAAATTCGCTTACTTTTTTCATGAGTAATGTAGGTATACAAAATTTTTCCTAAGACCACAAATTTGCGCTCTTTAGCCCTTTAAATTTTTTAGAAAACTCGTAATTGTGCACATACTGCACTGCAGAAAGTAAAAGGCACAAAAGTACATGTGTATTTTACTGTAATATGTTTGTTCGAAAGTTTTATAGGTTAGGTTGTGGCTGTGAAAACAGTGCTGAAAACTGTTCCTTTTTTGGAGCAAAACAGCACGCTGTATAAAATCGGAACGACAAATTACAGTAAAATCAGCACAGTACAATCCTGTACTGACAGTTGAAAACGGTACATACCCTTAGATAGTATCACAGGTATTTATCGTACATATCGAAACAAGGACGAAAACTAATATTCTTGCATTGATTATTACGGAAAGAAACTATTCTTTTCATCAAAAACTCTTTCGGGATGAATAACATATTTCGAAATAGTCATGCAAAAAATAATTCTTTACGTACTTAGTTTTGCTTGTCAAATTCGCTCAGATCGTAGATCCGATCATATTTTAAGTATTTCTATACTAGGAAATGGATATTGTAATAAATAATAGAATATTCTTGTGGAGCTACGTAATTCTCTTGTAGTGTTTTTATTAACTACAATTTACATTCGGCAAAAAAGAAAACCTTTTTAAAAATGTTTGGGATTTTCGATAGATATTACGCAAATATTGTATTAATCCCTTCCCGATTAAGACGAATTTATTTCTTCTTATATTTTAAAGAGGAAAACAGAAGGAAATAAAAAGCGTAACTATTTTATGTCTAAATATATTACCTAGCTTCATAATAATTTTTGGTTCCACACTTCTTTATCTAAACAATAACAAATGCATTCCCACGATAAAAATTAAAACAATATAAAAAACCCACACTTTTTTAACAAAAACTTATTCCTAAAAATTTACAGCCTAAACTTAGAGGCTCTCAATAAAGGAAAATGATCAGTCGCGCATGTGCCTCTGAAGTCATCCATGGTAATATCGATCAATGCAATCCCACCAAGACCCTTTGCTTTGGCATAGCTGGCCTTATTACCAGCAGTATCTGGATCTTCAAAGCCAACCCAAATACCGTTGTTGCCATCCTTGTCAGGAAGCCGGAAAGCGTATGAACCTAAAAATAAAAAAAATATTATATCTAGAAATGCTGGAAAAAAAACTAGTGCAAGGAAAATTTTTGGAATGTGCGAAGTTAGTTTTTACCTACCATATCTATTAGTAACTTCGCTAACATTCCAATATTGATACTCTTCCTCTGTAAAAAAGAAACAAGAGGGCAATATGACTAACTAATCGCAATCGCGTGACTTACCATATCGTTTGGTGGGATCATTGACTTTCCTAAGCTTGCCAAGGTACCCGGCTTGGACTTCCTTTTGGTTAGCAATCTTATTGCAAATTTCTGGGTAGCTGAGTAAGCCAGCCTCGTTGGTTAGCTGACCAGCATCAGCAGCGCCATCAGTGGATAGTGGAGGAACTCCAGTTAGACCAGAGTCCTCATTTAATTTCCAAGCTCGTCCGTACGTTGGAATGCCAAGGATCAGTTTATTTGCTGGAAAACCTTGGGTAAGCCTATAACAACATCGTTTATTTTAGGCAAAAGCAGTGAAAAATATTAATAAATATTTTTGTAATTTAATGTTCATTCAGCAGAACTGATGAATTAAAAGTATTAGAAAGTCGGATTATAGCGGATCTTAAAAGACTAAATATATATAATTAAAAAAAAATATAAACTCTTTTTTATCTTTATGTTGATTTGTAAGTACATACATATAATGTCTTTTATTTTAAATAAATAGATTATGTAATCATAACAAAATGTGATTATATCAAGGTTAATATTTATAAAAAATTACCCGACGTAAACCGCAATATTTTATTGATTTGTGGTCATAAATAAGTAAATAGATCAGTTAGTCATGCTTGATAATATTGTTTTTATATTAAGAATTTTATAATGAGTAACTAACTTACCAATTCCTGACTTGAAAATCAGCATTTTCATCTGGTTTTCTATCCAATAACTCATAAAGTGGCGCAGGGTAGTCTAGTTCTTTGGGATTCCTTTCTGGGGTTCTATAGTCAAAGGCTTGGAGAGTGACGAAGTCTACGTTGGGAGCCAACTGACGAGGGTCAAAATAAACTGACGAAATGAATGAAAAAAAAACGTAAATTAGAATAAAACCTTCATTTTTAATTTTTTACTCACCGCTAGAGTTTACATTAGGTAACTGAGAAACAGTTAATAGAAGCCCATCATGTCTGAACACATTCCTCAGCTCCCTAACGAGAGCAGTAAATTGTTCTTTGTGTTCTTCAGCCTTCTCGTCTATTACTGATTCTCCCACGATTTTGTGCTTAATATTAACGAACCAAGACGCTGAAAGTTGGTTTGAATTAGAGATTGTGCCATTTAATTTAAAACCATTCACTTACAAACTTTGTTACGTATTTTCTTTGGTTTGGTTTCAGGGAACTCCCAGGCGAGGTCCAATCCATCGAATCCATAGTTTTTAACCAAGTTATGAGCGGAGTTAACGAAAGCCAAACGACTCTCCACAGATTCTAACTAAATGTATAAATGATTAGATTTATATGGTAGTTTAAAACCTAAAACTTCTTACCAAAGTTCTATACTTCATGTTTTTATCACTTCCTTCTCCACTAACATCTTTACCTCCACCAACGGAGAGTAGGATCCTTAATCCAGGAAAACGTCTTTTCAGTTCAGTGACATGTTTGTAATTTTGCCTATTGATATCCAGAGATTCGTCCAGAGGAATAATGGTGTTCATTTCTTCTTTTATTCCGGCATAACCGTAGATCAAGTGGGTACAGAATTGAAGAGCGGGCTCGATAAATACCAAATCAAATTTTCCATTTCCTGCAAAGGAATGAAAATTTAATAATTAAAGAAAAATTAATACATTTTTTAAGTTATAGAGGAACTAGAAGTCGTGAAAAAAATTTTATAATAGTATTTCTATCAAATTACAATCGAATACCTTATACATACAGGGTGTCAATTTGAAAAGGTACCACCATCTATGTTTCTGCCTCTCTATAAAATTTAAAAAGTTCAAAACACGTCAAATTTATTTTTGGGGGGGTCATTTTTTTAGGTTAGTTTAGAGTAAAATTACAGCAGCCCTCTAGCGGGGGTAGACATAACCTCAAAAATCTTAAATGGAAAGGGGGGTCGAGTGACACCTCATTTTTAATTACCTTTGCAAAGATACTACATACTTTATCTTTTTATTAATACTTTATAAGAAATAAATTAAAACCAAAAAAGATATTTATTTTTCTAAGTAATAACTATTGTAATGAAAAAGAACATAAAAAAGTATGACAAGGTAACTTAATTTATAAAATGTCTATAATGTTGTACATTCTTTTCCAAATAGTAATAAAGTCTGCTCTCAAACTCCTTTCTAACATTTTGAAAAACTTTTGCATGGACACAGCGACGTGTAGAGAACGTCGCTGTGTCCATGCAATTAAGTTGTATCTATTCTCTTGTATTTGAAAAAATTAAAGAATCGGTCAGCAAGGTGATTGTCCATAATTTTAGCTTTTTTAATAGATTTATGGATCCAACGACTTGCAGTAGTTTCGCTAATTTCAAAATTAAAATCTTGTCCAATGCTTCTTTGGTAACAACCTGTGGGATAAAGTCTTGACATACTAAAACTGATAATTCAATGGTAACTCTACGTCCTCTGCTTCAATTATTGACAGGAGATTGTGGAAAATAGGGTCGAATTAGATTTATTAGTTGTTGGGTTTAAGAAAGCTTCTTGATAAATAAATGAAAACCTGCTCACAAAAAAATCTGTCGTTTTGTCAAAGACTTGTGCTTTGATTCAATGACAAGATGTTATCGGATTTTAATGAAAGATTTAATTACAAGGTTTCATTGAATTAAACGGGTACTTTATAATTGATTTAAAAATACTTTTTTTGCCTTAACTTTATGGTTCTTTTGTTACGATCGCATGTTGAATTGTTTTGATGCCTCATGTTGTTTCATAGATTACCAGTATAGTGCATTATAAAATAATGAATTATAGTATGTATTTGAATTTTGTCAGATTCGTAATTGCCCCAATCTTACCTACAATTGGAAGAATTTAATAGATTAATTGTCAGAATAATTAGTAATTTTATAAAAATTGCTCATTAAAATTGAGGATATTAAAACTTATAATTGACATTATAGGTATCTGGATTCAAATCAATTATAATTGATTTTTTATCCGAAATATTTTATTAATTGGTGTGATCCTATACTACATACAGGGTGATTTTTAATTTATACACATAAACTTGGGAAATTATTGCTGATGACAAATAACTAAAAATTAAAAAATATGTTAGTTAAATATTTTTAGATTTTTAAATAATTTGTTTTTTGTTTACAAAAAATTATCAACTTTATCAGGTGGAATTTTGTTTATAAAGGGCGATTTTTTATTCAGTGATGGATTTATCGATAGAAACCGTTAACATTTAAACCATTTTGATTATGTCAAAGTTGTAATCAATTGATTCCATCGCTGAAAAAAAAAACATCCTTTATAAATAAAATTCCACCTCATAAAGTTCATACAAAATATTTAAAAATATTTTAAAAAATATTTTACCGTCATTTTTTCTTCATTATTAGTCATTATTTCTGTTATCACCAATAACTTTTCAAGTTTATACATATAGGTTAATAATCACTCTGTAGGTATTTGAGTTAGTAAGAAAGAAATAAGTTCCACAAAGTTTGCCAAAGTACAACCTATAATCAGTTATGCTTTATTACAAATAAATATAAAACATGACAAAAAAAACAAGACTTTCTCAATGTGACAGCTAAAAAATGTCAAAAATTTTTTTAGTATATTACATATAAGTTATACAAAAAAAGAAAGAAAGAAAAGAAACAGAGACGAAACGTCATGTTTTATATCTGTTTGTAATAAAGCATAACTAAATATACACTATTATGTACACTTTAAAATTACATAGAAACATCGCAAAGCTGAAATGGGAATTAAAAAAAAATCAAATAGTTAACATAATAATTTATTTGTCAAAAAAAGGAAACCTGTGAATTCAGTTTCAAATCTTATAGACAATTTAAACATAAACTTTTGTTCCAAAAGTCAAAAAAATAAAAAACATTTTCCTTAATTTCTAAGACCACTAGGAAAACAGGAACAGGAAACAGACTAGAAATAAAACAGGAACTAGAAATATACAAAACCAAACAAATTTATTTATTTATATAATATATAAGCAAGTTTTCTTGCAAAAACCAAAATGAGGTGACCAGTGCAATCACTATTGTTTCAAGGTTTCTCTACATTCTTCTATTATATGTATATGTACATACATGTTCTAAATCACAAAACAGTTTTACCACTAACCAAAACTCTTTATTTTACTTTCGACACGTGTTTCGCTAACGATGTTAGCATCTTCGGGAGGAGATTAAAACTAAAACCTAAAACTATTTGCAAGTGACCTTATATACAAAAGATGTAACTACGAGACCGGAAAATCCATTGTGATCCAATTAATTGTAAATATATATATAACAGTAGGTACCTATATTTATTCTCATATCTGAAAAGTTGGAAGTGCTACAAGATTTAAGTTATTTAAAAAACAAACGACAGTAGGAAAAGAACTCATATTTATGAAGAAATTAATACTAATTAATAAAATATTACTATATTAAACATCTAATTGATATTTATAGAATAGTTACGTTTACTGTTTTTGCAAAAACTATCTATACTTAAAATGAAATGATTAAAATAAAATACTTATGGTATATAAATTAAAAAAACCTGAAAACTACAACCATGTCTGACATTATGTATTACATACAAAGGTAGGTACTTACCTTCAAAGATAGGTATAAGCTCCTCTAAATCATGTTTATTTTAAAAACTCGTCCATCGTACTATAAATTATTAATATTATGGATCTACAACACACAATTTAAATTAGTACGAACACAAATTAACATGCAGGCGCGTGGACGATAATGCTGCTTTTTGAAGCAAACAAGCCAAAATGTCAAATTAGTGATGACGCGACAGGACATCTCCACACAGGCACGCTGCACAGATTTACGCTATTTGGTAGATCCAAATTATATACCAATCTACGGGAGTACAAAGTAGTTGAGTTAACGACAAGGATCATTGAAGTTAATATAAGATGTCTTTGACCCAATACTATTGCGTAATTCTCTGAACAATTTAGACATTGCATTAATAACATGGTATATTGTGACAGTAATAGTTGTGTTTTAAAGAAAATAAATATATTTTAAATTAATTACTGAATAATGTGTTTGTAGCAAATGATTTTAATTATCAAATAATTAGTATATTTTTTTCAATGAAAAGCATGATATATATTAAAATTACATAAATGCTTTCATTAAATTAATGCTTATGTCAGTATTGGAGGGACACAATATATCATTAAATAGAGACAAAAAGTATTTAAAATTTAATTGCGTAGCTGTAATTATCTTGAACTTAAGGGTTAAATTGTTTGGATAACATGGAATTGAAACTATTATAAATATATTTAAAACAATGAAAAAACATCAAAATACTAACAAATAATTGGAAACACAACAGTATTTTTTTCTGTGTGATAAACAATCGATGAAACAAATACGTTTAAAAAAAGATTCTGACCCATTATGCACGTATTAAATAAGGAAGAAGATATATCGTCTGGTGCATACGATATACCCAAGCGTGTCGTCAACAAATCTTTAAAAACTAGGCAATCCGCAAGACACTTACGATTGAAAATTTTATTTAGAATCAGTTATATCGAGTAATCGTGTCGAATCGTAATTTTAGAATCCCAGTACTGGGCACAATAGCCCTGACAAATAAAAAAAAAAGAATATAGGTTCGGGTCAGTATCATGCAAAAAGCTTAAAGCCCATTTACACTACCGGCCAAAAGTGAAGAAACATTTACAAATTTAACAATAATATCTTAGCATACAAAATATTATTTTACATTTTTAGTAGAAAATATTTAGCTCTATTATTGCAGCATAAAAACACATCCTTCTTGTTTGTATTTACCTTATCAGTTGATCAAAAAATTGTTTATTCTATTTTATGCAGACAAAAGTGAATAAAGATTCCAAACAAATCTTATTTGGTAATTAAAGTGATTATTTATCATTAGTTTGATCTTAACGTTGAGTGTTTGAGTGTTAAACTGTTATATACGATTTGTGCAAAATGCCTCGCGGAATAGATCTGAGTATTGATCTCTGAAAATTAATTGTTTTAAAATTTCAAGCTGGTGTAAAACAAAGTGAAATTGCTAGGATAATTAATCGTAATAGATCCGTAGTTTCAAAAACTATTGTTGCTTTTAAAAAATATAATATTGTGACTACCCGTCCAAGGTATGGACGGCCAAGGAAAACGAATAAAGTTATTGAGAGAAAAATAAAAATGTTGGCAACAGAACATCCCTTTATGCCCGCCACAGAAATTTATAATGAAATACCTGGGGTTTCGGTATCTGTGGTGCGTACTATTCGTCGTCGTTTGACTGAATTTGGACTTTATAGCCGTCGTCCAGCCAAAAAACCATTCATTTCTAAAAAGACTAGATTGGCTAGACTCCAATTTGCACAGAACATCTTGATTGGACAACCCAAAAGTGGAAAACGGTTCTATTTTCTGATGAATGTAAGTTCTGCCTATTCGGATCTGATGGAATGAAATAGGTTTTTATTCGTCGTCCTGCCAATACTAGACTTAATCCAAAGTACACCAGGGCAACTGTGAAACATGGAGGAGGCAATATCATGGTTTGAGGTTGCTTTTTCGGATCAGGAGTAGGACCATTAAGAAAAGTTGAAGGAAAAATGGACAGATTTCAATTTTTAAGAATTTTTCAGGATCATATGCTTCCATAGGCAGAAGAAAATATGCCGCTTCGATGGTCGTTTCAGCAGGATAACGATCCGAAGCATACCGCAAAAGTCCGGATCTAAACCCGATAGAAAACCTATGGGACCATTTAGATAGGAAAATCAGACAAAAAAATAAAGGTAAATTTTGAAACCAGGATGATTTGTTCACAGCTCTTCAAGAGGAGTGGAATTCCATTTCAGCAGATTATATTGACAGCCTAATGAACTCTATGCGAAGTCGGTGTGCTGAAGTTATAAAAAATAAGGGTTTTGCTACACATTATTAGTCTTTGTATGTACAACTAACTAATAAATTGTGTATAAAAAATAAATAAAAATAGTGTTTCTCCACTTTTGTCCCCTGTAAAAACAAGAATTAAATATATTAGTACAAGTTCAAAATTCAAGGGATACAGCTTCTTCAATTCACTAGCTCTTATTATAAAAATATACCTTAAAGTGTTTTATATGTTGTTTTTATTTTAAGAGGTTTATTGTTTTTTGGCTTTTATTGATATAGTTTTTTTGTATTCAATTAGAAACATAAAATAGTTTAACAAATTTAAATACAAAGTCAACATTTTTCATCTGAGAAATCAAATATTAAATAAAGAATTTACAGAAACCAAAAAGCTAGATAAATCGAACCCATAGGCATCCATCATATTAAGGCAGAGTGTATGCGTGGGTGAAAATAAAATGTATTTTATAACAATGTAGTAAAAAAAGTAAAAAAAAACTGTAAATATTACGCCACGGATAACTTCATTGGCCGTTAGTTTAAAAACCCGATTTTATTCATACAATTGATATTAACTCTTTATAGGCCTAATAAATAGTTTTAGTAAGTATAATCTTTAAATCAACAAGTATAATGTTGCATATAAATTTAAAATCAAATTTTAATATTGTAAAGACAGTTTACTATTAATTTACCACTACTCAGCATATTTTATTAGTTTAAAGAATATCGTGCTAACAGCATTATTGTAGAATTGTTACACCTTACAAATAGTTTTTGCAATATATTGTTTATGGTTGCTTAATCATCATATTTTCAATATTATAAACGGTCGAGTCAAACTTAAAATATTTAGGTAAATACAATCTATTTTATCAAGAAAATTAGTTAATGGTAATTATTCTTAAAGCTTTAATTAAAGTAGTTTTATAAGTTTAAGAGTAATTTCTCAATACAGGGTGTCCCAGATAAAATGATATACATGGGGATTTCGTAAACGTTATAAGATATAGTTTCGGTTAAATGAAGAAAAAGTTATGCTGTTCCAAACTAAGTCTAAAAATAAGTCTAAAAATTAGGTTTTTAGAAAAACTGCAATATTGTCGCCATCTGATATCCGATTTTAACAAAATTTTGTAGTTTTGTGTTATCTCCTATGACCAATCAATTGACGTTAACGATATTTTTCTAGTCATTTTAGATTTTTTGCAACCATAGTCAACTTTTTTATTTCTTATGGACGCCATATTGGAATTATACGTCATTAAATAGTACGTAAAAAGACCTTGTCAACTATGTATAACAACCCAATCTTGATTTGACAGAAAACATAAATTATAAAAAAAAACATTTATTTACTTAGTCGGCTGTGAAAACAAATGTCGAAATTGTTGTCATGGCGATGCCATCGCTCTATCAACATTTTTGAACTTTTAAAATAATTGTGATATTTTTAACGTGATTGAACATTGTAATAGGTTTGATATTTTAAAAATTAATTTGTTAGTTTATTTTATTTAAAAATTGTATGTATTTAATAGTTTTATGTATAATCTAGTTTTAAAATACGTAAACAATTTCGTTTTTGTCATAAACTCTCTTTACTAAGGGGTAAGATGGAGAGATTTATAAATAGAGAAAACGTAGTTTTATATGATTGCTTCATATTGTGCCGCAGAAATGCTGAACGAGCGAGGGAAATATACAATGAGAGCCTTTTAGGAAAACGATTTAATGACTTTCGGTAGATTGCGAGATAACTTATTGAGTTATGGTTCATTTAACAATCCCAACAGAAACAGAAATAGCGACGAGAGTTTAAAAAATGTAGTACTGCAAAGTGTTCTGGAAAATCCTCGCACATCGCTTCGGCCAATTAAAGCTAATGTAAAAGTATATCTAAAACTACCGCCCAACGAGTTCTCAACAAGTTTAAATACCCGCCATATCATGAGCACATTAGTCTTCGAGAAGGGGACTTAGACAGATGGACAGTATTTTCCAACTGGTTCCTCAGAAAATGCCAGAAATCTCCTAGATTTCCTTTAAAAGTGTTGTGGTCCGACGAAAGCAAGTTTATAAATTGTGGCGTCTTTAATGGACATAATAAAATTTATTCAGCCAATGAAAATCCATTATGAGAAGTTCACCATAAAACAAGATGGGGATTTAAAATTTGGATAGGTATTGGACATGTTTTATTTAACATTTTTAATGACAAGGTTCTTACCTAACAGGATCAAGATACTTAGAAATTCTTAAAAATTACGTAGATTCCAGTTTAGAAGAGTTGCCTCTTAATGACAGAGCCAACATGTGGTTCCAATAAGATAGCGCCCCTGCACACAATTCTACAAATATTTTTACTTACCTAAATGAACATATGGAAATAATTGGACAGGAAACTAAGGTCCTATTGCGTGGGTATAGTCATGGGCGGAGTTAGGGGGGGGCTTAGGAGGGCTTAGCCCCCTTTAAACTGAAATTAGCCCCCAAAAAAAATTGTTCAAAACGTAAAAAAACAGAAAGTATAAGACTTAAAGAATATGTGGTTGAAGCTGCCACTTCCGCAGTACACGAAGAAACGTTTTTAAATTCACCTTTGATAAAAAATGAGGCACAAAAGTTTTGGCTAATTTCAATTTATTATAGGTCTCTCGACAATATAATAAATCATCTAAAAATAAGATTTTCTTCCGAAAGTCCGAAATTAGCTAAATCTGTCTTCAATTTTTTGCAGATGGGTTTTGATGGTAGTTTGGAATTCATTAAATTGTATGGAGATACCTTTTTAATCGATAAGGAGCTATTAAAAGCTGAAATGACCGTTATTGGGAATTGCATAAATAAAAGTCAGAGCCACAACATTACCATTTCTGATATTAAAGATGTATTAAGAAAAGAGACTTTTCCAAATGCATATACCCTTATGCAAATAGCATTAGTTTTGCCAATTTCTTCAGCGTCCTGCGAACGCTCTTTCTCAACAATGAGAAGAATTAAAAATTGGTTTAGGTCAACGATGGGTCAGGATCGATTTAGTTCTTTAGCACTAACCACTCTTTAGTATTGAATGTGGTCTAACAAAGTCATTGTCGCCAGATGAAATTTTAAAAGAGTTTTTAAAAAAAGAAAATCGAAAACTTTTATTAGAGTAGTTATAAGATAATTTTATTGGATTTCATTTTATTTAAGGACATTTTAAATAAATTTTGCTTTTACTATTTTTGAAGAATTATTGCGTTTTATTAAAATGATATTGGTTTTGAAGGTGGCAGACAATGGAGAAGTAATATCTAATTGTCGGATTTGCATTGTCTTAATTAATTTAAACAAAGTTAAACACGACGTTTTGGTTGGTAAGTATCTCCAACCGTTACCAAGTGTAAACTGCTAGTTTACACTGAATATAACATTTTAATATAATAATAGTTAGAGATACTTACCAACCGAAACGTCGTGTTTAACTTTGTCTAGATTAATTAAGTCCGACAATTAGATATTAAAATGATATTATTTTGAACTTTGAAATTTTTCTTGAAAGTTTAAAATTTTTTTAAAAACTAGCGACTTTTGACTTTTGGTGTGTATGCAATATACTCCAATACATATACAGAATGGTTCATACATTATGGATATTGCAATAAAATTCAGAAACGTGTTCCTTGGATGAAACCTAATATGAAAATAAAAGTAAAACAAATTCATTATATTATGTACATAGTACAGCAAATTAGAATAGAAGCTGTTTAAGACTATTCTTTTTTTTTAATAATTTTAACGGCTTATAAGTGAAAATGAAGGTGCCCACCAAAAAATTTGTTACCTCCGGCGGCGCCTGCGGCGGACTTTTCTTTGATGGCCACCCCCTCACCTCTTCGTGTAACTCTGCCCCTGGATGGAAGCTTTAGCCCCCCCATTTTTGAGGCTATAACTTCGCCCATGCTGCCAGTTCACTTGTCTTGAAGCCCCTTGATTTTTGTGTATGGGGATACCAAAGAGATAAAGTGTATTACACTAATCATACTATAGTGGAAGAACTTAAAGCAGCCGTTCGATAAGCAATTCAAGAAATACCACGACAAATTGTTAAAAATACGTGTTTGGCTATGATTGAGAGGTGTACTTTGTGTATTAACAAAAATGGAGGTCATTTTGAACACTTTATTAACTAATTTAATTTCGGCTAATTGTTAATTATTTGCTTAATTTCATTTATCGTTATAAGTTACAAACAATGGTTGTTTCAATTTTTTTAAATTTATTTTTCATATTAATCAAATGACTTTCTTGTTTGATTAGCGGCTTTATTTTTACAGCCAACTAAGTGAAAAAAATGTTTTTCTGAATAAGTTTATGATTTCCGCAATACCAATATAGGGTATACATGAATCAAAAGGTGTTTTTATGGGCTATTTAATGATGTATAAATCCATAAGTAATAACGAAAGTTGATTATGGTTGCAAAAAATCTAAAATGGCTAGAAAAATATCGTTAACATCAATCGATTGGTCATAGTAGATAAAACTACCAAATTTGATTAAAATCGGATTCAAGATAGCGACTATATTGCAGGTTTTATAAAAACCCAATTTTTAGAACCCGGTATTTTGAAAACCCCTGCAGATATCGTGGATTTTAATATTGTATCTGATTGGGCTTAAAACAGCACAACTTTTTATTTACTTTTTATTTAACCGAAACTATATCACTTACCGCTTACAAAATCCCCATGTGTAAAATTTTATCTACGACACCCTGTATATGGTCAATCATTTTTAATGCAATTTCAAGCATGTTAAAAAAATATTTACTGGATTTGTTCTAAGTTAGTAAGAGAGTTTAAAACTATATTTATTTTCAATTTTTTACTATAAGATTTAAAATGAGAAATTGGAGGGTACCATACAGGGCTGACCACGATTAAATGCGGTAATTAATTGATATCTCAAAAAGCAGGCTTTACTTAAAAGTCGGGACATATGCAGATACATTTTATGACGGTTCTGCGGCACTTGGGGCTATAGTGGTATGAAACTTAGTCAATAACAAGTAAAGTATTTTAGTAGTTTTAGGGGATGAAGACTGACTAGACTCTAGGTAATTACTGCGAGTTGTTAGAAATATATGTGAAGGAACTTAACAGAATTATAAACCGTTACCAAAATAACTGTCCATATAGGATATCCCATAGATATACAGGGTGTCATTGAAATGGTGTAAAAAAATTCGGGGGGTGATAGTACTCCTAAAAATTTTAAAAAAAGTTCCTATAACTATAGGGCGGAAAATGCATATTAAGGGAGTTAGGGGCACTGAAAGGGTAAATTTAAAAAACGGTTTTTTGAAATTGTAGGCTTAAAAAACGAGATAAAATTTCGAAAAAAAATCCTCTGCCATAAATTTTGACCCAAAATCAAATGGTGATACTGAAAAATAATTTGGAAAATCGGAAAGGGTATTTTTTGCAAGGGTAGGGGGTTAATTCGTGAATAACTTTTTTTAGGTTATTTTTTTCGCAACGTGGGTTCATTTTTTAAAAACTACATACTTTTTCCTACAAAAAAGGTACTCTTGTTGCACATCGCCCAGAACGATGGTTTTCGAGAAAATTGAAGGCAAAAAGTTTGCTCTGATGGGTTGCTAACTGGTTAAACAACATAAACCTATGAAAGTTATGGGGTTTCAAAAGTAAACACGTAGTTATTAAATAATTAATTGAAAAATCTAAATTTTATGATTTTTAAAACATCTTATTGCTTTAAAAAACGAAATAAACCAATTACCAAAATTCCTTATTAAAATAATGCATTTCTTAATTCATTCATAGTAAATGTTCAAAGTGACCACCATTCATTTCACTGCAGACATCTGCTCTTCTTCTCCATGATCTGCGTACCCTGTGGAATATCCCTGGGGTTGTACGAATTTGATTGGAACAGTCGATAATGCGTTGACGTAGTTGCTCTTCAGTATTAATCGGCACTGAGTAAACCAAAGTTTTCAAGTGGCCCCAGAAGTAGAAATCTAATGGATTAAGATCTGGTGATCTTGCTGGCCAAGCTTGTGGACCACCACGTCCTATCCAACGCCTCTCAAAAACTTGGTTTAAATGATTCCTCATCGCTAGCGGAAAATGAGCTGGTGCACCATCATGCATAAAATACGTGATCTGCCTCTGTGCTATGGGAACTTCCTCCAAAAGTGCTGGTAGATCATGTATTAGAAAATTAAGGTAACTTTGACCATTTAGCCTAAAATGTTTATTATTATAAATAACAAGCGACTTTTCAAAAGGTGCCAAATTAACCTCGGGGGTAGAAAAAATGGTCCAATAAGTCTATCGCCAAGAATTCCCGCCCAAACATTAACTGAGAATCGAATTTGGTGTCGACTTTCCACAACAGCATGAGGGTTCTCATCGGACCAGTGATGTGTATTATGGTAATTAAAAATTCCATTTCTTGTAAACCCAGCTTCATCCGTGCATAAAATATTTGCCAAAAAAAGGGGTTCTTGTACCTGTTTTCTTAATAACCAACGACAGAAGATGACTCGAGCGGGATAGTCTGCCGGAGCAAGAGCTTGTACCCTTTGGATGTGATACGGATGCAGGAGTTGAGTCTTAAGAGTCATCCACACAGAATGGCGACTCACGTTTTCCCGCGCTGCAGTTCTCCTTACAGATATCCCCGGATCTTCCTCTACATGTGCTAAAATGCGCTCCTCAACATCAGGTGTACGTACCATCAAGTTACGGCCACGGTCTTGGTTTCTATGTCCAAATGAACCTGTGTCTCTTAGGCGCTGATGAATTCTCGCAAATATCCGGTGAGAAGGTGCCCTGCGATTTGGATATTTTTGGACATACAAGCGCTTAGCCAAAAGACCGTTTCCGTTTGCTCTTCCATAAATAAAATGCATATCTACCAGTTCACACACAGGGTATTCTATAATTTGTGAAATTTTACGTTTACGCACACTTCAACAACAATCAACTGACAAAAATATTTATGAACCAGAACATTTCTTTTGCGTACATGCAAAATAAATAAAGTGATAAGACCGCATACCTTCAATAGCTACGTTTACCCCGCGAGTACCAAATATTCAGTACGCGGACTAAAACCTCTACATATTCTCAAACCTATTAAGTCACAATTTGGAATAATTTACGTGTAAACTTGTCAACTCGCGCACGTTGAGTTTGAGAATAGGGGATTGGGTCCGCGTATTGAATATTTGGTACTCGCGGTGTAAACTAGGCTAATGAATCAAATAAGTATGCATTTAATAAGGAATTTTGGTAATTGGTTTATTTCGTTTTTTTAAAGCAATACGATGTTTTAAAAATCATGAAATTTAGATTTTTCAATTAATTATTTAATAACTACTTGTTTACTTTTGAAACCCCATAACTTTCATAAGTTTATGTTGTTTAACCAGTTAGCAGCCCATCAGAGCAAACTTTTTGCCTTCAATTTTCTCGAAAACCATCGTTACGGGCGATATGCAACAAGAGTACCTTTTTTGTAGGAAAAAGTATGTAGTTTTTAAAAAATGAACCCACGTTGCGAAGAAAATAACCTAAAAAAAGTTATTCACGAATTAACCCCCTACCCTTGCAAAAACTACCCTTTCCGATTTTCCAAATTATTTTTCAGTATCACCATTTGATTTTGGGTCAAAATTTATGGCAGAGGATTTTTTTTCGAAATTTTATCTCGTTTTTTAAGCCTACAATTTCAAAAAACCGTTTTTTAAATTTACCCTTTCAGTGCCCCTAACTCCCTTAATATGCATTTTCCACCCTATAGTTATAGGAACTTTTTTTAAAATTTTTAGGAGTACTATCACCCCCCGAATTTTTTTACACCATTTCAATGACACCCTGTATAAAAAGGAGAGATATAACATTTCATTCATAAATTTGCTTTATTTACGATCAGAGACCGGTGAGAGAAAGGCTACAATATCTATCATAAGAAGCCCCAAGATAAAAGAAACATCAATCGTTCAACAACGCAACGCGCTGTCACATGGTATTTGACTATTATATCAATCGACCAGTGGCGTAACTTGGCTTTAAAGAAAACTGAATATTAGTTAAAAAAATTATTTAGAAAGGCTGCTTTGTTAAAAGAAGATTACTTTGTTACTTCTATACATAATATAAAAGTTTAAAAAAAAATTAATTTTAATTCATATTATTAAAATTCAATTACAATAAAAATTTAATTTCAATTACAATAATTGAAATTTGTTAATATATTTTAAAAATACCTGGGGAATAAAACTTCTTGTAGAGTTTTTCAATTTTCTGGTATTAAAAGATATTGTGTGAAATAAAACATACCCAAGATTTATATGTATTATTATATTTTACAATATTTACATATACCATACCTAGAGATAGTTACAAAATATACTATGTTATAATAAACACAAAAACCTAATATTTACAAACAGTATTTTTAGATTGAAGCTATAATACAGGGTGTCCATTTATAAACTGACACATTTTAACTGCTTATAAGTCGAGAACGAAAAATGACAACAATGTGCGGTTTTCACAGAACTTCATCAATATTTCTAAAGTTTTTTTTGACAGTGTTACCAAGTTTCAAAATTTACCTGAAATAGGATGAAAAAAATTGATGATTTTCAAAGGCCGATTTCTCAATAATTTTAAATATAACACCCTGTACTTTTTAATTTCACATGAAAGCCTATTAAATTCCCTTTCCGAAAATGTATAAATTGTCTTAAATTCATAATTTTTTTTGTACAGAGCTAATTTTAGTAAATGACACCTTTTTGAACATTTTCCTACAATAAATACATATTAAATAACATTCTCGGTATCAAGTGACAACAATAACAATTGTAGGTTGTCAAGGAGGCTGTGAGTTGCACAATTTGTTTTGTGGGCTTCAACTACTGTCAAATCTTTTTAACGTCATTCGTTGGGCAGTCCCAATAATTTGATTTCTATATGTAATTTTGCATTTTTTTGCAAAGATTTTGAAAGGTTTAAATATGTTTACCACCCGGGAAAAGGCACGTTGCGTGTTAATATTTAGTGAATGCAAATCAGTTACGCACACGAAAAGAAGATTTAGGCTGATTTTTGAAAGCGCTCCACCTTCACAAAATTATATACTTCATTGGGTACGCCAATTTTCCCAGTAGCAAGAGTTAAAAGAAAGTTAGAACAAACCTAAATGCACAAGATAATCTGTTGGATGATATTTTGCTGGTAAAAGAAGTGTTGTCCTTAAAAAATAATCAAATATCTATTAAGAAGATAGCTCAGACAACAAATATGTCAAAAAGTAAAGTACATAAAATTCTACAAAATAATTAAGTTTAAACCCTACAAAATTCAAACTTTCCAAAAAATAGAAAATCGCGCCCTTGAAAAAAGATATTTAAAGTGCGAAACACTACTAGATCTTTTTAGAAATGAGCCGGATACCAATTTAATAATGTCTGATGAGGCAACATTTCACATCAGTGGTCGAGTAAATAAGCATGACTGCCGAATTTGGGGAGATGAAAATCTTCGAGTATATAACGAATTCGAAAGAGATTCTCCTAAGCTGAACGTTTGGTGTGCAGTATCGAAATCTAAAATTTATGGGCCATTTTTTTTCAAGCAACAGTGAATGGAAACAATTACACCGATATGTTGTAAACATTTTTTTATCTTCAACTTCAGCAGGATGGAATTTTAGACACGGTCTACTTCCAGCAAGACGGTGCACCACCACACTTCTCCAGGGTCGCACGGATTCCTTAGATATTACTTTTGGAAACAGATGGATAGGGCGAGCAGGTCCAATTGAGTGGGCACCTTATTCTCCCGATCTAACCATTCCAGATTTTTGTATATGGGGATATGTAAAAGACCGTTGCTACAATCCAACCCCAAGAAATTTGGATGAACTGCGCAACAACATAGTAAACGTTTTCAACCAAATTACACCGCGAATACTACAAAACGCCTTCGGCAACTTATTTCTCCGTCTACATTTGTGTTCCGAGCAAAATGGGGTCATATTCAGCAGCTAATTTATTAGTTATAAATTAAAATTAATTTCTTCAATTGTTTGTTGTTAAAATTATTGGAAATAGTTGTAATTTAATACATAGAATAAATACTTTTTATAGACATGGCGCAAATTATTTAATTATGATCATGCTAAAGCGATACATAGGCAATTACCGAAAAATTTTCATTAATCACCGAATATGTATTCTAGGAAAATTTTCAAAAAGATGTCATTTACTAAAATTGGCTCTGTAAAAAAAAATAATGAATTTAAGACAATTTATACATTTTCGGAAAGGGGATTTCACAGGCTTTCATGTGAAATTAAAAATTACAGGGTGTTATATTTAAATTTGTATAATTATTGAGAAACCGGCCTTTGAAAATCATCAATTTTTTTCCTCCTATTTCAGGTAAATTTTGAAACTTGGCAACACTGTCAAAGAAAAAAATTTTCTGTTCAATTAATATTTAAATTCATACTGTACAAATTAATAATATCAATTACAAAAAATGTATATTAGTAAATATTATGTTACACTGATATACTGTTAACCTTTGACTCAAATGTAAATCCGTCTTTTTATTATTTTAAAAGAAATTAACACGCTATGTCCAAAACGAAGAGTGAAGGCTGTATCTAATTGTGAGAGATGTCAGCAAGTATTTTCTTCAAAACCTTGTTACAGAAAACATTTTAAAATTAAACATTCAGGTAAAAAATAAATGTCATGATATTTTTTTTTATTTACTGCATGTTTTTCTTCGTAGAGAATATAATTCAGGGTGCATATAAATGTCCTTTGTGTAGTCTGTATGGAAGCAAAAGTGTCCTAACAAAGCATTATGAAAATATTCATGATATTAAGATGGATTCAGAAAATTTGGAATTTCCTTCTATGAACGCTTTTTTAATATAGAAAGACAAGATAGAGCTGAAAACAATTTCTTAGTTTGTCAGTAACCACCGATATTACAAAACTGAAACCCACTTAAACTGAAAGATCAGATCCTGTTCGTTTAAGAGGAAAAGAAATTCGAACTATAAATACTAAAGGCAGCAATAAAATTGATGGTTATTGTCCAAGCTTAATTAGAGTTTATAAGGAAAAATGACAAATGTAAAGTTCCATTTATAAAAATTCATGTTGGGCATAAACATGATTTGGGACATTTATTTTTGAATTCATCAAAAGGCAAAAGTTCGAATCAACAATAGCTACTGGTATACCATTCCAAAAGATTTTGGTTGAGGTATGATTTTTTGCAAATAATGACGCTGTCAGAGTGGAGGCATAGGTTGAAAAAACGTAAGAAAGTGTATTATATTACAAAAGTCAAAATAGTTTATGCGAAAAACACTTTTTCTTGAGTCAAACTGATTTTGTCTTTGTTATAATGACGCCAGGTCAACGAAAAATGCTTAATAGGTTTGGAGAAGACTGCATATGTGCCGATGGAACACACGGCTTAAATTGATATAGATTTGAAATGAACACCCTTTTAGTATTAGATGATTTGAGAGAAGGTTATTCTGCTTTCTTTCTAATTTCAAATCGATGTGATGTTAATATTTTTTCAATTTATTTTTCTCCTGTATTAAAGGAAAATCTTGGATAATAAATTACATCAAAAGTGTTTATGTCTGATATGGCAGACAGCTTCTATAATGCTTGGAACCAGCTGCGTTCAGGTAAATATATACATATATTATTTAGAACTCAGATAGTAATATAATATCATGTTTAGTTAAAAAGTGACCACATCAGCCTACCTACCAATTGCCTACATATCAAAATTTTTTCATCCAAAGACGCTTCGTTTACTTATGCGTTAGATGAATTTATCAATCAATCAATCAATCAATCATATGCTTTATTGTCAAAAAATTACAAAATTTTCTAGACAAAGCTAATAAAAAAACATCTCTGGTCAATATACATCATGATGTATAAAATGTCAATAAAAATAAACACAATAGTCAATAACAGTAAATTAATTAAATACAGAATGAAAGTGCAATTCATTTACTAAAAAAAAACTAATGTATTCTCTATTTTAAGAGCCAGTGTGTGTGTGATACCCAAAAAGTTATCCTAGAAATAAATCCTCCACTGCGTACAAGGCTTTTTCCAGAAAGTACGCCTTCAAAGCATTATGAAATCAAGGAAAAGAAGTAATTGATTTAATTTCCAAAGGCAAATGATTATGCTTCTTTTTGGCTCTGTATAGAATAGAGCTCTTTACTAATTCGGACCGAGGGGTTTGCGACGTGAATAATTGTGAGACTTGCCATTTCTGACTTATGTTTGCGCACTAAGCAAATAGATTCCAATATGAATAAAGAGGAAAGAGTAAGTATCTTATATTTTTTAAAGATTTCTTGACTGTGAGCTCAGCTATTAAGTCCAAGCAGATACCGAACTGCTTTTTTTTGGAGTTTAAAGATGCGCTCAAATTGAGTCACACCGCATGTGCCCCAGAATGGAAGGGCGTAACGTAGATGTGACTCAAAAAGGGCATAATAAACTGTTCTTGATGTTTAAAAACTTAATTCCCTGGAAACTGATCTTAAGGCAAAACATGCTGAACTTAATTTTTTATATAAGGTATCAATATGCAAGTCCCATTTTAGGGAGTAGTCAACATTAAGTCTCAAGAACTTCACAGATTCAACGACGTCCAAACTGGTGTTGTAAGTACAAAGGGTTGAAAATTAGTTTTATATAATAAGACTTTAGTTTTTGAGACATTTAGGCAGAGAAGATTAGAATCGCACCACGATTTAATGGTAATTAAGTCATTAGAAATAGTAGCATGTAGTACCCTAGCATCCGGATTGCTCCATGTAAAGCTAGTATCATCAGCAAAAAAAAAAGATTTTGCCACTGATGTTAAGATTGGCCATGTCATTAAATTTATAAAGATCAGAAACAAAATAGGGCCCAGGACTGAACCTTGAGGTACCCCACATTCTATTTGTTTGCAAGAAGACTTCGTCGTATCAACCTTTACAAGCTGATTTCTGTAACTGAGATACGATTTAAACCACTCAAGGGGCGTTCCTCTGAACCCATAGTGATTCAATTTGTCAATTAAGATGTTATGGTTTACACAATCAAATGCCTTGGAAAAATCACAAAAAATTGTTGCTGTTGAATGATTATTATTTATACTGGTGTAAACACTACTAAAGAGAGAAAACATAGCATCATTTGTGCACTTGTTACTCAAGAATCCAAATTGGTGAGGAGTAAGAATTTTATATTTAAACAGAAACGATAAGAGCCTTTCTTTAACCAATCGTTCAATGATCTTTGATAAAGTGGGAAGGAATGCGATTGGGCGATAGTTTGAAGCTTGTTGTTTATCTCCTCCCTTATGCAAAGGAATAATTATTGCAGTCTTAAGGCAGGTAGGAAAGACTCCAGTGGTTCAGGGTAATTTAACGGCTAATGAGCTTAATAATTTTTACTGTACTATAGTGCAAACTATATCCAATAATATAAAAGCTAAAGGAAAGTTAAAGAACTTCATTAAAAATATAGATATCCCAAAGTCCTTTTAAATTGATTTATTTGAAGTAAAATAGATTATCTCTAAGTTAAAAGAGCAATAAAAAAAACTGGATGGGATGGTATTTCTAAAGAAGTTTTCCCGAAACTTCCAAGGAAACTTATACAGCTTTTGTGGAATGTATCCTTTGAAATAGGCAGTTTCCCTGCTTGCCAAAAAAATATAGTGCCTCTTTATAAGGGTGGGGATCAAGATAGCGCTTCAAATTATAGTTACCAACTTTATTCAAAGTAATACAGAGGCTTGTCAAGAAGACGATAATCAACGTCGCATAAACAGTATTATAAGTTCCATGCAGTATGGCTTTTTACAAGGCAAATTAACAATATTTAATGATGCTATTTTTAATTTGTGAAAGAATCTTTTAGAAGACATCGAAACATCTGCGTTTGTATTTTGTGATTTAAAAAAGGCTTTGAACTGTACCGATCATGGAGTACTGTTGCATAAGCTAAAGGTATAGGGGTTTAGTGAAAGCCCTTTAAAATGGTTTAATTTATACAGGGTGTTTCGGGAGGAAAGGGAAATATTTTGGGAACATGTTCAGAAGGTCAAAATGTGGACGGTTGGAAGATACTTAGGAAAAACGGTTTTAGCCTTTCCCATATTCAACCAGTTCAACATCTTCAAGAGGGTGATTATGGCTTAAAGGTTTAATTTTGCGAACGGAATCAACAAAATCGAGGTGTACATAAAAACATTTTATTGAGCGATGAAGCTTATTTTACCCGCAATGGAATTAATAACCGACACAATAAACATCCGTGGTCAAATGAAAATCCTCATGTTACCTCTAAACGAAACTTTCAACATCGATTCAGTGTAAACGTGTAGTGTGGAATGCTGAACGACCAGTTGTTTGGTCCTGTTATATTAGATGAGCATCTTACTGGAGAAGGATATTTACGCTTTTTGGAAGACCATTTAATACACATGTTGGATGATGTTCCGATAATTGTTCGACACCGAATGTATTTTCAACACGATGGAGTCACGCCTCATTTTAGTCGCCGAGTGCATAATTTCTTAGAAGAGAATCGTTTTTCTGAATCAGAAATTCTGATCGTTAGATTGGCAGGGCAGGTCCTCAGGTTTGGCCACCGAGGTTACCAGACTTAAGTCCACTGGACTATTGTCTCTGGGGGTGGATGAAAGCTCTAGTATACGAAACACCAGTACAAACCATAGAAGGACTCCACAATCAAATTTTGAATGCTTTAAATATTATTAAAAACAATCCCCAAGCAGTTAAACGTGCAACACGAGCGCTTAACAAACATAGTGCAGCTTGCCTTAAAGTTGGTGGAGGTATTTTCGAAATCATTTTCAATTAGTGGAATTTTGTTTTTTACTAGTATTTATTTGCATTGCTTTTAAAATAAAAAATCTTAAAAAAAAACTTCAGAACCGATTATTTCAGAAACGGTTGAGAATCGGATTAAAACATATGCGTTAATTTATCTTATTTTTACCTTCTGAACATGTTTCCAAAAAATTTCCCTTTCCCCTTCAAACGCCCTGTATTAATAAAAGTAAGTCGGTTTTATATGGGAGCTCTGTATTCAGTCAGAGAATATTGACATATAATGTGCCTCAGAGTTCAGTGTTAAGACCTATTATGTTTCTCCTATATATATATATATATATATATATATATATATATTATATATTACAGTATATATATATATATATATAAAATCTAGTTGATCAGTCTATATAAAATACAAAGTCTATATATATATATATATATATATATATATATATATTGTATTTTATATAGACTTAACGACTTTGCCAGTTTCAATCTTGCAAAAAAATAACACTTTTTGCTGACGATGCTACTATTTTGTGACAAAACCTAGTCGGCATCATTCACCATTATCTATTTTTAATAAAAGAATGATGTGACTCAAACAAACTAACTCTAAATATATCAAAAACAAGTTTAATGAGTTTGAAAAGTGCTTCCTGTACAGTATTACAAAATATGTAGACAAGTGGTTACTATAAAATATTACAGAAAAAAACAGTTTTGGGTTAATATATTGAAAACAAACTTAAATTTGAAAGACACATCAATTTCCTAAACAAGAAGTTGTCATCCAACTGTTTTGCCTTAAAAGTGATTTCGAATGAGTTAAATGAATATATATTACTTCAAGCATATTCTGCATGAATAGAATCCCATTTATTGGGCTAAGCAGCTAATGCATATATTATTGATGTTTCAGAAAAGGGCTATAAGAAATATATCGATAAGGCTAAATCCAGAGATTCATGTCGACCTATGTTTTTAACAAACATCTTAATTCTCTTAACTGATTATTTATATTGGACAGTATATGCACTGATGCACAAAAAATATAGGACAACCTTAGTTCAAAATTTGAATACTCATAATATAAGACAAGCCTATGTTTAATCATTTACCCACAGAGATACAGATAATATCTGATACACTTCTTGTCAAAGTGTTATTATAGTGTTGAAGAATTTTTTTGATGACATATTGGTGGTATATGTTATCTATACATTTGCAACTTAAATATAATATTGTGTGTTGTTTTAGTGACCCAGTCCATTTTTTTTTATTTGTAAGGGTTTAGTTGGATAAAAGGTCAAATAAAATCCAAGCCTTATCCAAGCAATATTAGGCCTTCTTTAGGGCAAACAGAAACATCAAAGCTCTTTATTTATCGGCAATTAAAGGAAAAAAATTTGAAAAGCTTGGATTTTATTTGACCATTTATCGAACTAAACCCTTAAAAATTAAATATTAAATCTTTCATGTTTTATTTATTTATTTATTTATTCATATAGAGTTGTGTTTGTTTTGTATGTATTTTAGGTGCGTTAATTATATTTGTACGTCACTAAGTTTTAAGTTTTAAATTTCTACTATTTGTTGTATAATCCGTAACATACCTTATTTTTACTACTTGTTTAATAATCATAAGACCTATTTTAATTTTAGTTTATGTAAAGTTTTGTTAATGAGATTTTTGTGTCTTTGGATAATAAAACCATTTTGAATTTTAGCTACATGTTCCCTAAAGCCTCTTTTGCCAAATATTAATCGTTGCGGTTCATCGTGACCCCTCTGCATACTCAATGACAAATAATAATAATCGCTACATTTTGTATCGTTAAACCTTTCCCAAAGAAATTTCGTTTCAATTACAGTCCGTTTCAAGTATCAATTACAGTATTTTAGAAGTTAAAAAGTTAGATTTAAAAAAATTAAAGATTAAAAAAAAAAGTAAAAAATGTTAATACTTTCTCTCACGAGGTCAAGATTGAATAGGAATTACCAATATCCTAAAGACTATTTGCAATTAACTTTTGAATCTAAGAAAAATTATAAGAGAGCAATTTTCAGTTTTCTGTGTCAGTTTTTAATATTTTGTTATAAGGTATAATTTTGTTATAGATATGAAACGTTTGTAATTTTAACTTATTATTATTTAAAATATACGTCAATAGATCTTAAAAAGTAGAGACCCATGTTCTATTCCAAGAGAGTTGAAAGTTATGCTATCAATGTCTAAGCTATTTTCCATCAAAAGTCTTTACTTAAAATTACATAAAATCTAAAGTGTATCCATTTTATAATAATACTTGATAATAGGTATTGATTTAGTAAACATAAGATAATAATAACTAATTATCTTTGCTTTCTAACCTCTAAGACAATCATTTTCTTCTAATACATCGATGCCGTTTTTAGAAGAACACAAATAAATTTAGGTTAAGCATTATTTTTGATTTTGTAAAAGTTTGCACTTTTTAAAACAGTTGTAATAAAAATAATATTTTAGAATATTAAAAAGGATTTTGAATTTGATTTTGCCTGTAATTTTTAATAAAATGTTTAAAGCAAACCATTTTCTTCACATATATTATGCAGACATTAAGAGTCTTTTAAGTTCTAATTTCAGGAGAAAAAAGTATATCAATATTTTTGTTATATATTATACTCTCCCATCAAAGTTCTAAAAAAATTACGCAGAACCTAAAGTATATCCATTTTAAAATAATACCTGACTAGCTCATTATATTTGCTTTCTAACCTCTAAGGCTTCAGCAATTATTCAAATTCATTCTAATAATCATTTTCTTCTAATACATTGATGACGTTCTTAAAAGATCACAAATAAATTTGGGTTAAGCATTATTTTAAATTTTTCGAGAGTTTGCACTTTAAAAAAATCTTAAAATGAAATGTTTAAAATAAATCATTGTTGTCTAATTCCGAAAATTCCAATTTTAACAGACAAAAATATATAAATATTTTTGTTATATATTATACATCTGGTTCATCAACACAGAAAGATTATCATTAAACTAATGACCTTTTTATCCACATAAATTTGACCTCTATAAACTAATACTAAATTATTTATTCGTTAATTAAGCATAAAACCAACATTAGTTTAATAAATACAAATATGTAAGACAAAATACTGATATGCAAATATGAGTCCTTCTTATTCTTATTTAAATATTTCTTAAGATAATTGCCTTGACAAGGATATTTTTTAGATAATTATATATAGAATATGATAAAAAATATGAGAATTAGGAAAAAATAACTATTGTGACCCAATAGAAAGCCAAATAATCCAAAAGGAATAAGTTCTTTTAAGCCCATTTGGCAAAATTTTTCCGAATGGAGTCTCTTTTAAAAACTATTTTGTTTTTAAGTTCTTGAGTTTCTCTTATTTGTACGTTTAATAGTAAAATATCATTTAATATATACATCTATAATCATTAATTTTGATTATGTATAAATAAATAAAAAAATATATCATTAAATAACATATACTCTATATACATACACACCTGGTCTATGGGCACTCTGGCTATCATAGTAACACACAACTTTGCTATCGGGGTAGTTGGTGGCTGAATAAGATTGACCAATCAAGGCAAAAATTGCCACCAAGACAATTTTTACACACTCCATGGTTAGCGAACGACTGATCGGTGGAGCAAACTGATTTCTCAGCAATTGTTCTTGGCCAACACAAAAATATTCATAATCGTAATTTTTATATTTTGAGTGGGGATTTTAAGACTGGTAAACAAGTTTAATGGGTTTTTGTTGACCGTGTATGAACAGATTTTTTAATGCAGTAAACCATTTGACCAATTCCTTTTTGAATGTTCTTAAACTTGTTTCTTTAAAAATATTTATGAAATGTTTAGTATTGCCATCAATTTGGAATTTCTGACTGTTGAATTCTAAATTGAGATTCTAAATTTAACCACGTAAACTGGTTAAGGTACCCTCTTCTTATTATAAATTAATATAAAAGAAAAAAAGGAGAGCATCAAAAAGTTTAAGTGCACCTTGAATCCAAAAATCAGGTCACCAAATTTAAACAATTTAATAATATATAAAACAAAACCCAAAGAACAAATAATCGCATTATATAGAATAAATCAATAAGCAAGTTCGTTAAAAAAAGAGAAATATTCTAGAGACGAATCTAAGTAGAACTTGTTTAAAGCCATAAACAAGAAGTATGTTATAGAAGTATGATTCGATAGGAGTACGTTGGTACTAAAGCGTTGAAACTAAAGGATTTAATAATAATAATAATAATAATAATAATAATAATAATAATAATAATAATAATAATAATAATAATAACAGTTTTTAATTACCAGCATACAATAAAAAACATATATATCACAATAATCCTAAAACAATATCTGGTAAATAAAGGAGTATTGGTAGGCAACTAAGTGCTAATTCTTTCCCAATATCCTATTAAACTGGAAAAAAAATCAAGGCAAAATAAAATAACTATTATAAGTAGCACGCCAAAATAATACATATATATAGGTTTAAAACGTTGTTACTTAAAGACAAAAACAAAATGAATTTATACTGCTCGAGAACAGAACAAAACAAAGATAAAAACAGAAATAATTAAAATAGTTTCATTCACGACCATTTCTCAAAATGAAATGAAATGAAGAAAATGTATTAAAGATTACCAAAAAATAATAATAATAAAAATTGTACTTAATAAACTTAAAATGTTAATACCATGTAGATCATACTGGCTGAGTCTAACTTGACAACAATATATTCCACGTGCTTTTCCTATACCAATCAAAGGAAAACGAAAAGTCGACAACATTATCCATAGCCACAGCTACATTGTAAGTAAAAGACCTTTTAAATAATTCTTTCCTATGTCTTGGCATAGTTATGGTGTTTCCATGTCTTAAATTTAATTTGTGAATGTAGGTTCGAAATGTTAGTCTCAAAAAAATCAAAAAGATACTTTGGAATTTTTTCCTTTAGGATTTTATAGAAGAAGCATGTTTTTTTGTAGAATAAACCTGCTCTGCATATTAAGCCACCTAATTTCTGTAAGCTTATGTGAAATCGGGTTTGGACGAGAAATTTTAAAGATTAAGCTAAGGCAGCTGTTTTGAACCTTTTGTACTCTGTTTCGATCAGCATAATCTAAACATGGGCTAAAGATAGGGCTACAAAAATTAAAATGAGATAAGACTAGAGACTCGCAAAGTATGGTTTTTATTTTTTTACTTAAGCAATGTCTTTGTCATAAATAATTTTTAATGATCCATAGGCTTTCTTTAATAATAATGAAGTGTGATCTTTGAATCTCAGTTTTTTATCTAATAAAAAACCTAAACTTTTGCAACTTGTCTTAGAAGAAATCGTATTGCCACCAATAGATATACTATGGTTACTATATGGAAGATACTCCTCACCAAAGATCAAAAAAGCTGACTTCATAGGATTAATTTTTAGAGCATGCTCCTTAGATTTTAAATAAATATTTTGTAAATAAATCTGAATTAAGATTTTTAATTGCATTAGCATACTCAGATTTTTTAAAAGAAATATAGAGTTGCGTATGTCTGCGTATAAGTGGTAATCACAAAAATTTAGACGAGTAAAAGCTTGCAGTATATAAAGTATATAAAAGGGGTCCTAAAATACTACCCTGAGGAACGCGTTAAAGAAAGGCTATTATTAAGTTTGACTTGCTGTGTTCTACCTGAAAGATACGAGAAAATTAGATTACATGAATTATCGGAAAAACCAAAAAAATGAATAGAAACTAAAATTTTATGATTGATAAGATCAAATGCCTTCGTATAGTCCAGCAGTACAAGAATAGAAGCTTTGCTTTGATCTAAGGATCTTAGTATGTCGTCCGTCACTGCGGGCATTGCTGTGGTGCATGAAAAGCATGATCGGAAGCCAGATTGTTTTGCAGGTAATATCGCAAATTTTTGGAGATGACTACGTATTTGAGACTCCAAGATCTTTTCCAAAACTTTTGAAAATATGGGTAATATACTGATTGACCGAAGGTCTTTAAATTCTACAGGAGAAGAGTTTTTCGGAATTGGTACAACAAATGCGTGTTTCCATTCTGTGGGGAAAAAAGAAATTTTAAGATGCTACAATTTATAATATGTGTGATATAGGGAATTATTTTAGGGCAAAACAATAAAATAATATCGATGTTCAGTTGGTCTGAGCCAACAGACTTAGTTTTAGAATAATGGAAATTACATCATACTCTGTAAAAGTAGCAAAAGTAAATCGATCTGTTATATCCTCTCTTATATTGTTCTTGTAATAATTTAAAAGTGCATCATTAGGAGAAAAATTAGTTTTAAAAGAATTTATTAAATAATAATTGATATCGTTAACGTCACTTAATTGCTCAGAAATATTTGCTTTATTGTCCTTTGCAATGTAAAGTTTTTTAATTTCTTTCCAGATTTCGCAAGGTGAATAATTTAAGAAATTTTGGGTAAAGTATACAGCTTTCTCTCTTTTTAATGCAGATGAAGTAAAATTGCGCAGTTGTTTGTAACATTTCCACTGTTTTTACTGTGTGTTCAACATCAAGTCATTCCAATGAGGAACTATCTGAAATTTGTTGTAAAATATCAATTATGATATAAGTTAAGTTAAGTAATAATATTAGTAATAATAATAATAATAATAATAATAATAATAATAATAATAATAATAATAATAATAATAATAATAATAATAATAATAATAATAATAATAATAATAATAATAATAATAATAATAATAATAATGAGTCTATAATGCACATTTTCTTTAAGGTAACAAATCTGGGGCAACAAACAACAGCTATATGCCGAATTCTGTAGAAAATATCCAAATATGAACGTGGCTGAGCAGAGAGCTGTGGAAGAAAACTTATACTCACCACACCAAGCACCATTACCAGAAGTGATAATGAATAAAGAAACCCAAAATAAAGACCAGAATAATAAACATAATGATGAAGTGCATTCTAAACTTAAAACAGAGTTTAGAAGGGCAATGGCATAGTGTGAAGGCATAAACCCCTCAACAAGGCCAGTTCTTCCTACAATTAACTCCTTCTGCTAATTGGCCATTCTTTTTAAGGCTGCTAACTTAATTATACCTGATTACACTCTTACAGTTACGACACTTAAACAGCTTCATCTAATAATCTACTGTGGGGCTACCGCTGGTATTAAAACCCTGGGATTAAAAATAAAATTTAACCAGCAAAGTGTTACACGTAATGAAAGACCTACACCGCCATGGGAAAGGAGACTACAAAAAAAGAATAAACATATTAGGAAAGAAATTGGCCCGCTAAAGGAATA
Organism: Anthonomus grandis grandis; assembly: GCF_022605725.1. Lineage (NCBI taxonomy): Eukaryota > Metazoa > Arthropoda > Insecta > Coleoptera > Curculionidae > Anthonomus > Anthonomus grandis. The sequence goes on from NC_065558.1 coordinate 21,295,755, forward strand.
TATCCAAGGTATCAGACCCAGAAAAGTACAAGAAAGAGTAGAAGAAATAATGCGTCAGACCCAACAACATACACAACACAACCCAGAAAACTGTACTCCGGAACAATGCTTGGACACCCTTAAACAAAAGTTAACTATTTTTTTCAGGTCGCTTAAGAAGGTATGTATCTGGTAATAAAAGGAAACAAGATAATTTCCTTTTTCAACGCTCAGAAAAGGAATTCTATTGAAAGCTTAACGACACTTCTCCAACAAACACTGCCATTAGTATTTACCCTACTAAAGAAAACATCAAGGAGTTCTGGGGCACTCAACTAACAACACCTAGTGAATCCAAGCTCGACCCTGAATGGCTGACTGAAGAACGAGCAAAGTGTCAAATATATCATCCAATGGCATTTTTACCATTTTCAGTTGAGGAAGTGATTAAGGGTACAAACAAGCTACATAACTGTTGAATATTATGCTTTAAATGTTTTAATACATGTAGCACCTTATTGCGGTGCGTTACATATTGTATGTAAACTTGTCTTAATATGTATCACTCTTATGTCAACCATACTGTGAACGGATAAGATGTTAGTCGCTTGTATACACTGGACCTGTGAGTTTTATTTCCCGATCTAACCTCAGTTATTTTACAATAACTAAAAAGCTCCAGGCTAAGATCTCGGCAAAAATTACTGGATTAAGAAATTGTGGTCAACACGTCAACAATTGACCGTCCTTCTAAACGACGCTTATGAATCAGAATTTGCCCAATTTTTTAACAGAAGGTACCACTTACCTCTTGCCCAAGGACTGCCAAAACACTAAAGATCCGGCTAAATATTGGCCAATAACATGCCAACCCACACTATATAAACTAATTACATCTTGCATTACAGAACGTATTTACAGACATTGTGACCAAAATAGCATCATAGCGGCTCAACAGACAAGATATATCAAAGGTGCCATGAGGTGTAAAAAACAACTAATTATCGACTCCGTAGTTTACAATCAGGCGTTTAGTAACAAGAGAAACCTTTTTGCAGCATACATTGACTAGCGAAAAGCTTTGGATGCCGTTCCACATAAATGGCTTATTAATGTACTTAAATTGTACAAAATAGATATCCACATAATTGCCTTTTTAGAATTCACTATGGCATCTCGGCGAACATCAATACAACTTCAGATGCTTTACGGTAACTGCATTGGTACTAAAATGATTCCTATTCGTAGGGGTATATTTTAGAAGGATACTTTTTCATTTAGGTCCACTTTGGTTCTGCCGTGCCATGAACCCACTCTCTAGCCAACTTAATTCAACTAGGTACGGCCTAAAAAAGGATAATACAGAAGTAACAAGAGTAAACCATCTACTTTATATGAATGACTAAAAATTTTGTGTTGCAACACGACATCAACTAGGTCAGATTATGTTTAAAATAGTGAAAAAATTCTCTGATGATATAAGAATAATCTTTCGATTGCTATTAATTACTATGCTAAAAAACAGAGTTCGATAACATAGAAAGGACTCTATCAGAGCTTCATCTGATGATTGTGTTAATATGCGAAATCTGATAATATTAATAATTATAATGTAAGGTAATTCCATGACACAAAAAAGAGGCTAAGCATACGGTGATAAACTATAGACCTGTTACCATTCTGAATGCTGTTTTTAAAGTATTTGAGAAAACTTTATTTCATAGATTATATGCTGAAGTCAGTCATAATAATATATCCGAATACCAACATGGATTTTTGCCTAATAAATCAACATTAACTAATTTGATTACTTTTTATCAATTTGTTCACAATGCTTTAAATAATAAAAAACAGATTGATGTCATATAAACCGATATGAAGAAAGCATTTGAAAAGATTCGACATTTCATAATAAAAACATCTCTTTATGAAAATAATGCAACTACAGATTTAATTCAGTTAATTTCTTCCTACTTAGAAAATAGACAACAGTATGTAGAGGTTAAGGGCGCCAGGTCTGATCGATATACTAGTACTTCAGGAGTTCCAAGGTTCCAATTTGGACCCTCTGTTATTTTTGATTGCCATAAATAGGATTGCTTCTGCTTCTAATGATTTACAAAAACTACTTTTTGCAGATGATTTTAAGATTTACATGGAAATTACCTCTTAAGGTGATTGCATTTCTCTGCAGAATGATTTAGATAGGGTTGTTGATTGATGTAATGCAAACTCATTTCATTTCAATAATAAAAAATGTTTAGCAATATCGTTAACATTTAACAAAAAATATAATTAATTATAGTTACAATATTAGCGGTACCCCGGTTGAACATTCTAGCGATGAAAATGATTTAGGTATAATTGTTGACTATAATTTAGATTTTAGCGATCACATTATTAACACAGTTAATAAGTCACACAAAATAATGGGTTTCGTTATTAGAACTGCCAAAAACTTTAATGTTGAGTGTTGTTAAAATTATTTGTTAGTCTGGTTTTACCGAGGTTAGAATATGGAAGCGTAATTTGGTCTCCACAATATGACGTCTGGATTAAAACCATAGAGCGTGTACTTAAGAGATTTGGATATTATCCCGAACAAGGCTATAACCATAATTTGCTTCTGAAAATATTTAACAGAATATCCCTAGAAAATTGGCGCATTAAAACATCCCTAGTGTACATTTATAAAATTTTGACAAGTAAGATTAATTTATTGCAGATTTAAGATATTTTACAGAAGTTATTGACATTAGACTTTTTGCTTCTCAGCCTAAGGGCTAATATGTGATAATATAAATATGTGTATTTTAATTTTTTTTTAAATGTGGGTAGTTGTAACTTCTTAAATATATTATAGATTATAAGAAATATTTTAAACTTTTTATTAGGTGCATTGTACATTTGTATGCTAATATTATATTTGGAGTTCATTTTAGAGTCGTAATTATATATTATAGGTGGTATCTGTAATTGAGGGGGTCAGAAGCCAAGGGGTCCAAGTGACATTTTTTTCAAAAATCGATCTAAGTGCGTTTCAATACTAGTGCTGCTCTCTACGAACTGTTGAGAAAATCAGCAGATTCAGTCGCCCGTATTGTTAATTGGTATAGGGAACTAAGTGCGCTTGAACCCCTTTGCCACTCATGCATCAGTCATTTAGTAGATTACGCGCGAAGTGGAAGAGGTTAAGTTTTGCAAGTTTTTACAGTGTTTAAGTTGTTTTGAAGTTTTTTTTTGAATCAAATTGGTTACTTCTGATGAAGACCAAAATGGTAAGTTCTCAAAGTGCTATATAATTTGTTAAAATATGTTTTCCTTGACGTTATTTTTTTTTTATTTTAGATCCGTTTAGTGATAATTCCGATGTTGATATGGAGTACGTCCCAAATCAAAATAGTTCACAGTCTTCTTCAGATTTAGAGCTTAGCATAGCAGAAAGAGAACCTCAAGCAAGTACATCCAAGAAACGAACACGAAAAATAGCACAGTGGAAGTGATCCGAAGCAAAACTAAAGCGTAACTCTGGTCAAAGGTACGTTGGATGGCGGGGTGAAATTCATGAAGCAAAATTAGTTAAACCGTAAAATCACATTTGTAGATACAATGGTTGGGACTTGGAAACTTCATTCAATGTTTCATGTGTTTCTAAGCATATTCCTAAACGACCCGATCGACTAGTCAATATCTCCAATGGATGGAGCTACATGAAACCAAACATTGTAGGTCTTACTAAGATGCAATGGTTGCATTTTGAAAAAGCCGAACCTTACAAGATGTTTTATAAAGAAGTCTACAACCAGGAAATCGCATTTAATATAATGGACCTAAAACAAAAAAATGCTACTGGACCTATCATGTAATCTTGGAGTTAACTGGATACAACAAAAAGGGGAGAAAAGCGCGGAAGTAATATCTATGGGAAAACCAAATATCAATGAAGCCGTGATAACAAAAGTCATCAAAAGAAAACCCCTAGTTGGAAACGTCCAGGAAGTGATGTTATACATAACTTTTCGTACAACATACTAACCAGCACTCACACCAAACTGACGGAGTATATAAATGACTTTATTAAACATCCAGAGTTGACACCAACATTTATCACTTAAGATGCAGAAGATGCAATCGTTGCAATGACGACAATGGAAAAGGCAGGCTTTTCTAAAACTCGGTCTAAAAATGATATCTCATTATTTTTTTTCTTTTTTAGTGCTAAATTGTAATTAAGGGTAAAGAGTTGAAAGTTTGAACTTTATTAGTTGGGACACAAGTAATGATATGGTTTACATACCTTTTGAAGAAGAGAACTTTAAAAGGCAAATGTGACAATATTTATTTTGTAGTTTTGACATGATTATATCGGCACAAATTGGAGAGAGACAATTACCCATTCCTAACTCAAACATTTGTTTATAGAAATTACCTCCAAAATTAAAAAAAAAATTTTCAAAGGTAAAATTTAATAAAAGAAGAAATTGATTTATTGTTTGATTGCAATGTGGTTGTATTTTTACTCAATGCTTTTTTATGAGTTGTATGGTTAGATTTGTTGGAATTTTCGTAAATAAAGAGACCACATCTAGCGAAATCAGATTTGGGCGTATAATAAAATTCTGAACTGTTGAGACCAATTCAAAAGAATTTTTGGTAGTCTGTTTATCTTTCACAAAAGCATACTGTAATAATGTAGCAAGATATTTAGAGGGTATAGCAGGGAGCCTACAAAATAACTATAGGCCTTCTCTTTATGTATTGAAAAAAAAATTTTTTTAGGAAAAGCACCATTTGTATATTTTAGCGTTTTATTATGTCAAAATCAGATGCGAGTTGGGCAGTATTTCAATTATTTTGAATATTAATAAGATCTTTAGGAAGTGCTGCTAAAAGCAACATTGTTTTTGCTAGAAAAACATTTTTTGTCAAAGCAACGGTTGTATTTCCCTAATGAGCTCTTGTTTTTACTATATTAGGGTGTTCTTTTGAAAAAAAAAATAGTTTTTTTTGAGGTTATTGGTTAAAATTTTATCTGATTTATAGGTAACATCTTGACTATTATTTGTGTACTTTGTTATGGTATAATTTTCATTCACAATTTTTAAATTTTCATCACTAAATTGGTCTAACATATATTTTGTATCCATAATAAATTGTTCTAAAGGGATGTTGGTTGTTGAATAAGGAATATTAAACTTTTCTTTCCAAGACTTAAAATATATTGCATCTCATCAGGAAACTCAGTACTTGTTAAGTTCTAAATCATTTTTTTACAATATATCTGTTAAAATTTTACCTACTGATAAAGTCATTTGGTTTTTTTTTATATACAGTCTAAACTATTTAAAATGTCTAATAAATTAAAAAAAGGCCAAACTTCTTAGACAGAGTAAAGCGAACCGACTCTCGGACTTGCTTGATATCTCTAAGAGTGCAAAAAATGATAACTCTAATCATACAGTTTTTAAGCTGCGTTATGGGTCTTTAGAGTCCATAAAATTAGAATTTTTTAAATAGCACAATATTGTGATTGGTTGCATCTTAGATGATAAGGAATTTATTATACAGGATCGCCTTAGAAGTTCATTTGAACGAGATTTTTGGTGCATTAAATCAACATATTTAGACTTATTCGGTGAGCAACTTGACTCTGAACCTTCCTCCTCGTCTTCAGTTTCTCGTAATCAATCGCATGTAACTTTACCAAAAATTGAAATTCCCTTCTTTTCCGGAAACGTCACACAATTTGCAACTTTTAAAGATATGTTTAATGCGCTGGTACATAACAATGGCAGTTTGAGCAATATAGAGAAATTTACTTATCTTTTGAGTTTTTTGCGTGGCCAACCGTTAATATTAATTCAAAAGATACCCATGACCGACCTTAATTATTCAACCGTTTATGAAACACTGGTAAAACATTACCAAAACACTCGTTTAGTTGCAGCTCTGCATTGGGCAGCTATCGAAAATGCTCCAAAGCTTACCACAGAAAATTCCAGTGATTTGCGGCAGCTTTTGGATACATTTTCGGATAATCTTTCTGCCTTACGTAATCTTCATTTCTCTGTAGACTCTTGGAATTTCATTCTCATTCAGAAGTTACTTAAACGCATTCATGTTTCTGTGGCTACTAAATTTGAACTTCAGTACGATCTAAGTGTTACCCCTTCCTTTGCTCAACTCACTACTTATTTGCTTAAGCACTGTGCGGCTCTTGATAATGTTTGTTCCACGCAAGTTCATGGAGAAAAAACTTGCGAAGAGAGAGGAGCATTTCCCAATTCAAAAAGTTTCCCTTTTCAGCCATGATCAATCCAAATTAAGTCTTTGTAGTCTTTGCAAATCAAATCATAATATTTATCGATGTCCCAGCTTTCTAGCAAAAGGTCCACATGACAGATATCAACTCGCAAAATCTTTAAAAATGTGCATAAATTGCTTAAGCATAAATACTCATTCTGTTAAGGACTGTAAATTTTCTCACACTTGTCATAAATGTAAACAGAAGCATTACACTTTGTTGCATTTCGAAAGAAACACTGGCTCTGGTAACAGCAATCATGTTATCTCCACTCCCCACTATACTGCTTCTCCTATAGATAATGATGCACGGTCATACTTGCCCGCTGATTTTTCAAATTCTTCGCCTTTAGTCGCAACTAGTATTAATGATAATGCTTCAAATAATGTTTTACTATCCACAGCTCTGGTGAATACGTTAGACGGATCTGGAAACTTTCAAAAAGTTCGAATATTATTGGATTCGGGTTCTCAACTTCATTTTATTTCACAAGATTGTGTTAGACGCCTTGGGCTCTTTCCTTATAATATGCCTTGCTCCGTTCAGGGTGTAGGAGAAACCCATGTACACAATTGTTTAGAAAGTATTTTCACAAAAATTCGCCCTTGTAACAAACTTACCCCTATTATTGATTTGGAAGCAGCAGTTCTTCCAAAAATTTGTGGTAGTTTACCTAAACCCCTTTGCCTAAAGGAACATGACCTCACTTGCGCAATGCTGTGCTGGCCAACCCTACTTATAACATCCCCGGTCCTATTGACATGCTAATAGGTGCTTCTTTGTTGCTTTATATTTTGGAGGAGGGTCGTCTTAATGGTCGGCTCAATGAGCCTGTCGCTATGAACACCATCTTCGGCTTTATTTTGATGGGTAAAGTGTCATCAGGGTTTTTGCCTCATGCTTCACAGTCTCTCGTTTCCTTTAATACGTTTATTAATGATACAATGTAAAAGTTTTGGGAAGTTGAGGAGGTACCTCACGTCAAGACTTTATCTCCAGAGGATCGAAAATGCGAGGAAATATTTGCTAATTCTACCTATCGCAACGAAAATGGGAGATTCGTAGTTTCCTTGCCATTTCAAAGCCAGGACCCCGAGTTTACTAGCAGTAGAGAATTAGCTGTGCGAAACTTTTTATCGTTAGAGCGCAGACTCAGAAGGAATCCGAAGCTCTACTGTGATTATTCTGCTTTTATGCAGGAATACCTTACTCAAAATCACATGGAATTACTACCTTCAGGGGACATACCACAACGGTCATTTTATATCCCACATCATTGTGTGTTAATGGATTCCAGTCTGACCACTAAACTTCGCGTAGTATTTAACGCTTCAGCAAAATCTCCCGGGGACATATCGCTTAATGAGTGTCTTCTCCCTGGACCCAAATTGCAAACTGATATTTTCGAGTTACTTCTTGGCTTCAGAATTCATCGTTTTGTTTTCACAGCCGATGTTCGCCAAATGTTTAGGCAAATTTTAATAAACCCCGCACTCGCCGATTATCAAAGAATCGTGTGGCGCTTCTCCAAAGACCAACCTATCGCTGATTATCGCTTTCTTACAGTTACTTATGGACTATCTTGCCATTAGGTCGTTATTAGCTTTAGCAGAAGAAGAAAAGATTAATTTTCCTGAAGCTTCCCAAATTATTTTAAGGTCATCTTATGTTGACGACGTCAACGGTGGCTCAGAAACCATTAAGGGAGCGAAAAATCTTCAAAGGGATTTGATGTCTCTTCTTCAGAAAGGTGGTTTTGAACATCGAGAATGGTGTAGTAATGATCCTCGTTTGTTAGCTGATTTTCAACCATCATTTCTTTATAAGGAAAGTCTTTCACTTAATTTCGATTCAGATAGCCCCTTGAAAGCTTTAGGTATTCAGTGGAATCATTCTCTTGATGTTTTCCAGTTTTCAGTTAGTTCAATTGATAAAGAATGCACAAAACGAATACTTTTGTCTAATTTATTTTTTATTTATTTTTATTTATTTGTTATCCTTTGGGATTAATTTCTCACTTAACTTTTCTTGTTAAGCACTTAATTCAGCGGTTATGGTACTTAAAACTAGGTTGGGATGAAACGCCTCCAAACGAGATCGTTTTTCTTTGGAATAAATATTATTCGGAGATATCTTCTATATCGGAATGTAAAATTCCTCGTTGTTTGTTCCCTCTCAGTTATAAGACCATAGAAATTCACGGGTTTTGCGATAGCTCCGCAATGGGCTATTGCGCTGTAATTTACCTATGCTGTTTAACTCCTGATGGAGAAGTAGCCACTCAATTTGTATGTGCTAAGTCAAAAGTTGCACCGCTAAAAACTCTTTCGATTCCACGCTTAGAACTATGCGCAGCCGTGCTTTTGTCTCGTTTGCTGTCACATGTTTACAAAATATATACCTCATCTTTCGCAATTCATAAGATTTTCGCCTGGAGTGACTCAACAATTGCCCTTTTGTGGATCAAAGCGTCTCTACATCGTTGGAGTAATTTTGTTAGTAATAGGGTCTCCTTTATCCAAGAAAGGTTACCCGTTTCTTATTGGTATCATGTCTCCTCTGAAAACAATCCTGCGGATTTAGGTTCTAGAGGCCTGTTTCCGGGAGGCCTTTTTACTAAATATAACCCGTCACAGCACAAGACACGCCCCCAACAACGTCACTCCAACGTATAACCCGACTCAACATATCGAGTGAAAATATAACCGATTGCAACTCACCATGTAAATAGCTCAGCCAATGTGGGCGCAATATAAAATAATAAATTAGTTTGTATTTTTGAAGCATAAACAACAATTTTGAAAAACATATTTTTTATATTCCTACTTAAATAAAACTTAATACAAGTCAAAATTAAAAAAAAAGCAAAAATTATATTATGTTCTAATGAATTTTTGTATTTTGAATGTTACAGACATAATATTAACAGATAAAGAATGCTTCCTCTTTTTGGTAGGGCGGCCGCTTTGAACTCTCTTTCCCCCCGTCTTGCATTTTATTTTTCATATACTTCGTGCAGTTGGTTGTCTTTATTAATTTACCTTTTCCTTTAATGCACGTTTTGCTTGCTAGGAAAGTATCTAGCTGACTGCCAGTATCAATTTCTTTTAATCTGCGGACGAATTTTATAATTATTCCTACATTACAAGTTTCATGTTCTGCTAAATCTGCAATCCGGTTAAACTCCTTTTTTAAATTATCCACTGCTATTTTATGTTCTTCACTGCCTAAAATTAATTTAAAAATTAAACAATATACTGTTTTTATTTTTTATTTCCTTACCGACTATATTATTATGATCATTCAAATTAATTTCCAAGTCCGGTTGTGTTTGAATCATTTCATCTACAGGGTTATTCAGTTCTTCAGATATAGTAGACTCGTAATTTTTTTGTCATATTTTTAAAGAAGAACGTGTTTCATTCACCAGTTGCGATATAAACAATAGTTTGCCTATCATTCTCCTGTAACCGAGGACTTGTAGAAATATTATTATTTAAGGTATTCTCTACAGCACAAAGATGTTTACAGAAGGCCCCTCCCTTTCCACTAGCACAATTGCATAAAGCGCATTTTGCGAGTACGGTATAATTCATAATTTTATCCTGAGATGAAGATACTAAAAACATATCATCATCAACTTTCTTCACCACAAGATTTTCACTTTTATTTTTAAATTTTAAATAATTTAAATAAAATTATTTTTGCTCCGCCTATTGCTTGCAAATGATATAAGGCGTCTCTTATGGTAATTTTCTAGTATGTCACATATAAAATCTAATAAAGCCACAACATTAAATGATTTGCATCTCTCCAGTATAATATCTTTTAGTACCCTAATTGATGCTTCAACATAGTTGATTGTTTTATGGCCTCTAGTACATAACCATTTTCTGTAGCAGTGACACCATTCAACTCTTCTTTTCCACAAACTTTTTATATAGCCTATAAAATGTTCATATTGACACCGTTTACATAAGCTGTTAAAGAATTCCTGAGATTCTTCTTTAGTTTGTGCATAAAGAATGTAACGGAATTCTAACATAAGTTTTTTTCTTTCTGAAATATCTATGTGATTTTGAATCCCACAACCATCTCCATACAGCTTGACATACGTGAAACGAACATAAAATTAAGAAGGTTTGCGGAAATGCTGATTTTAGTGCATTGCGCTCTGCATTGCTGTCATCGGTCATGATAACTTTTGGTGCGCCATTTCTTTGAAAACCATTCGGATATTGAGTTTTTAAAATGCTAAAAGCCAAATTATAATTAATTTCTGTTTGAGCTGTATGCAAAAAACAAGCAAGTGGAATTCCTCCAGTTTTATGGACACTAATAATGAAAGTTATAACAGTAGACGTCTGATCGCAGGAGCCAGTAGAGTCAACAAAACAAATTTCACTAGAAAATGCTTGTTCATCAGCTCGTTTCATAATTGGTGTTAATATTAAAATAATAAGTGGATCTTCATGAATGTATATAGTTACACCTATTTTACGGTATTCTTCTTGTTTTTGGTAAAGAATATTTAGAACAGTCTTCGGATCATTATTACTTCCATATTTATTTTGCCTAAAATAATATTTATTTATATTATTAGTGCTAGTGCGTTATTAGCATTATTACGAGTGGGGATTGCCATGAAGACGTCGCCGTCGTAGACCGAGTCTTGGTAATTAATTAAATAGTAATGAGCTTTACCGCACGTGTAATTTACAAAACTTTATCTACACAGTGTAAATACAAAAATAACCTCCAATTTATAAAGTCAACGGTTGACGATCGACGATCCTGTTTACTGTTGAATTTCAGTATGAGCTTATGGATTTCTATGCTGTCACTTATTAACTCGACGGTGCATGTTTATAACTGATATCGTAAGCTCATATTGAAATTGAACAGAAAATAGGACGTAGAACTTGCATTAAAATATTTTCATTATCCATTATTACACTTTTAAAAAGACACAGGTGGACAATAATCAAATAAGAACTGTATTTGTTTTGATTTAGCTCGTGGTGCGTGGCTGTTGGCGCCCAAATGAGGTTCTTCATAAAATGTGATGTCGCGTAAAATGTGATGTCTCGTGCCAAGCGTTTTTGAGTCCAATATTATACAGCATAATTGTGATTGTGCTGTAATCGGTTATATTTTCACGTGCTATGCCGAATAGGGTTATACGTTGGAGTGACGGAGTTGGAGGCGTGTCTTGTGCTGTAACGGGTTATGTAGAAAATAAAACCTGCTTATTGGTTCCCGCTTCAGAAGATTTTTTTGAAAGCCTCATTTTGAAGTTTTCATCATTTGATAAATTAACGCGCATTGTTGCTTATATCTTTCGCTACAAAAATAACATTTGTTTCCCACTTAAAAAACTTACAGGCGTTCTTACGTCTTCCTAACTTCATGCCGCCACAGTGGTTTTGGTTAAGCATGTTTAGTCACGGGCCTTTGCTTCAGACATAAGGCTAATTCAAAGCAATCAATTGCCTTCGAAGCCGCTTAGACGGTTAAGCGTTTTTATGGATAGTGACAATATCTTGCGCGTGGGTAGTCGCTTAAAACACTCATTGAGTTTTAATCACAATTATCCTGCCCTTTTACCTAGTACTCACGAGTTTAGAAAACTCGTAGTAACTTATTTTCATTTAAAATATTTTCATTCAGGTATCCAAAGCGTTCAGTTTCTTATCATGCAACAATTCTTGATAGTATCTTCCAAAAGGGTCATTCGTCAAATTATTTCAAAATGTGTACGCTGCTTTAGGTGTAGACCCCAGTCTATTCAGCCCCCAATGGGTGATTTGCCTGCTGTGCGCGTCTCCCAAGTAAAGCCTTTTCTTCACACCGGAGTGGACTACGTCGGGCCTTTTAATATAATGATGTCACGCTACCGTGGCAGTGGCACCACTAAGGCTTACTTGTGCCTATTCGTTTGCTTTGCCACCAATGCTTTACATCTTGAATTGGTCTCTAACCTCTCTACCGAGGCCCTTTTAGTTGCCTTACGTAGGTTTATCGCTCGCCGTGGCCGTTGTCAGCACTTATATAGCGATTGCGGTACCAATTTTACTGGTGCGTCTAACCAATTGAATGGTTTTATGGTTAATTCTGCCTCGACTGAGGGCATATCATGGCACTTCAATCCACCTTCCGCTCCTCATTTTGGAGAGCTGTGGGAGGCGGGGGTAAAATCTGTTAAAATCCATTTATATCGCGTGATTGGTAATCAGTGTTTAACTTATGAAGAATTAAATACCGTTTTAATTCAAATTGAAGCCTTTTTAAATTCACGTCCTCTTACACCCTTTAGTAACGACCCAAACGACCTGACCGCCTTGGCACCCGGACATTTTTTAGTATTGGAGCCTCTGACTGCTCTCCCCGAAAATGATGTGACCTTGTTACCTGTAAATCGTTTAGATCGCTGGCAGATGCTCCAAAAAATGCATCAAGATTTCTGGCGCCGTTGATCTAGTGAGTATTTGCACACGCTACATCAACGTGCCAAATGGCATAAGCCTATTGTTAACCCCTCTCCTGGAACTCTAGTGCTAATTCGCAATGACTTAGTACCGCCCCTGCAGTGGCAAATGGGTCGAGTTAGGGAGGTACATCCGGGTTCGGATGGAGTAGTCAGAGTCGCTACTGTTCAAACCAGTAATGGCACCTTAAAGCGACCTGTAGTCAAGCTGTGTTCTTTGCCGCTTTCAAGCCACTGAAAAATGCAATGCATTTTTGGTGGGCGGTATGTTTAATTTTCTTAAATTTTACAATAATTTGAATCAAGTAGTTCATTCTTCATTCTATTTCAAATTTTCATTAAACTTTAACTCAATTTCGCTTGGCTCACTGTGTAGAAACAGTTAGTTAAAGTATTTCTATTCAAATGCATCCAAAAGAATGTTTTGAGGCCTTATAAAAAGGTGCACGTCCAACATACTGTACCAGTTCATTGAAACCCATTATCAGAAGAAGTAAATTCGCTAAACCGCATCGCTCACGCATCTAGTACCATCCGATACAATTCCGTGTTTATGGGATAAACCGCATTTCGTACTGAGAAAATGCTGGCCAGCTAACGCGAGTGAAAAACTGTAATCGAGAGGAAACCATGTAAGGTCTCACAACCATTAATTGTCAAAAAACAATAAATACAGTCCACTTTTCTCAACAGTGAGCTTTCGATACAGTACTTTCTTCGCAAAAATAAAAACCAAATAGACATTTTTGATTTTATATTTCTGTAACCTGCGGTTTCTCAATAAAAACTAAACAAAAACTATTAAAAACCTAAACTTTATTCTAAAATTAAACTAATAGGCGAACCTAATAAATTTCCTATAAACAAAACGATAAATTACGGTAAATTATTTATTTAAACATTTACAGTGTGAACATACATCTAACAAAAATATATTTGCACAATATTATTATATATCTATATAGCGTCTTTTATAGATTAAGACCTCGATAAATTACTAAAGCATGTTGATTTTTTAATAAAATAAATAAATGAATTCGCTTCTAAGAATATGACACTTTTTAGTATATAAAAGAATGTCTTTTATTAATATTCAAATTCTGAGAGATCTTAATGTACCTATTTACTGGGTACAGTACAAAAACTAGAATAAGAATTATAACTAGAGAGCTCAAAAAAACTAATAATAAATAAGTCATTTCACTAAAATATACAAATCAAAAACCTGCTTTTGTATAGTCACAAAATTCATTAATAAAAATAAATTTGTTATATCAGTCAGTACACTTATACGTAAACTATAATATGTATTATCAATATGACACTAAACAGGGCCTTTTAAGCGAAGTTGCTTATCACTTAAAGTCCATATTTACAATTTATTTTTCGTAACAATGATAGACGTTTTGCTTTAAAATATTAAAATACTGAATATCTCCTTTTTATGCTTAAAATTATTTTATTTATTGGTAGGACTGCTGCCTGAATATAGCTGATATCTCTTCCAATGATTTGTTTTTCGTTTCTGGCACTTTCTTATAAATGAAAAGCAAAAATAGTGACTGGAGTACGACGAATATCAAAAACACATACGCTCCCATCATTTTCTGAAAGAAAATAGGTACAATTAAAAACTTATTTTGCAAAAAGAAAAATATATTTACTTACAGCTAAGGGCAAGAAAGCTAACCCAACCAAAAAGTTTGCTGTCCAGTTGATGCACACGGCCAAGGCGCTGGCTGTAGGTCTTGCTGATTGGTTGAAGAGTTCGGACACCAAAAACCATGGAATGGAACCAGGGCCAGAGGCAAACATTATAATGTAAACGAAGACGAAGAAGCAGCAAAGGATGCCCACTGCTTGGTGAAGATTCTAAAACAAAAATTAATTTTGAGAAATGTACATTTGCACTTGCAATTTTTAACCGAAATGAATGTGGTATTGGAAACATAATGGATTCTTATATTTTAAGTTTATAACATCTTTAATTATCTTCATGATCATTTATCTGTCCTTAGTCCTCCAACTTTTTTTTTAATTAAAATATTGTTCGATGTAAAGAGATTTATTAATTTTCAAATAATTAATTATGGTAATAGCGTACACTCGGAACAAATTTGGATAAAATATAAAATTGGTAATACTATACATTATTTGGGAGGTTATTATAGGCCTCCTACTGGTAATCTGAATAGCTTTCTAGATGAATTTGAGGTAAATGTGTCAACTTTATTAACAGATTGTGACAACTTTATGTGTGTGGGAGATTTTAATATAAATATGGCTAACTTACGATCCAAAGATGTTAAACGCTTCTCATCCATTTTAGAGTCTCTTAGCATAGAGCAAATGGTAAACGAACCAACTCACCTGGGTCTGGCAGGGGAGACTCTTTTGGACTTGTTTATTTGTTCACATGTTAATCTAATATGTACTCTAAATGTTGACCAAAACTCTGATTTTTCAGATCATTTTTTTATTAAATCCGAGCTAAACCTTAAAGTATCGAAACCAGAATCTTTCATTTACACATATAGAGATTTTAAAAATTTTAATAGGCCCGCTTTTCTTGAACATATTAATATTATTCCTTTTAATCTAATATATTATTTACCAGATATAAATGCCAAGGTGGAGGCTTTTAGTAACTTTTTAATTGATACCTTTGATATTTACGCTCTCAAAAGATCGGCACGGATTACCAAGAAAAAACTTCCTTGGATAACACCTAATTTAAAATATCTAATGTCACTTAGAAATCGAGCATTGACTAAATACAAAAAAGCAATTCTCCTGAAGACTGGGAATCTTATAGACAGCTAAGAAATCAAGTTACTGCAATAACCAGGAGAGAACAGAAAGCTTATCTGGAGCATCAAATAAGAATAAATGGATCTAAAGAAAACTGGACACTTATGAGGGATCTGGACGTTTATGGGAAATGTAGTAGGGTAATTTCTAGCGGTCGCTGTTCAGCAGATGAAATCAATAACTACTTTGTTAATATTCCGCAGATTGATCCAGATGAAGATATTCTAAATTTTTAGTTAAATAATACATTGTCAAATCGGGATATTTTTTGTTTTAGATTGGCTAATATTGAGGTTAGTTAAAGATGCTTTATTTTTAGTTAAATCCGCAAGGCCATTGGAAATGGTGACATTGGCATTGAGATGCTACTATTTTGCTACCCGCCAATATTACCTGTAATTACACACTTAGTGAACTTCTCCATAGAAACATCATGCTTTCCCGATCATTGGAAGTGTTCTGTTGTAATACCCGTACCTAAGGTAAATAATTTAACCAAACTAAAGGACTTACGGCCAGTAAGCATTCTCCCTACTCTATCTAAAACTTTAGAATGTATTCTTAATAATTAAATGCGAGAATATGTTCAACAGTACAATTTATTACCAGCCACCCAGTCTGGATTTCGACCAGGATACATATATATTGTTCAACAGCGCTTTTGAAAGTAACAGATGATATATTTTAAGCTATCGAGAATAACGAATTAACTATTTTAGTCCTTTTAGACTATTCAAAAGCGTTTGACAGAATAAATCATAATCTTCTTTTGGCGATTTTAAAATATCTGGGATTCGACACTACCGCTTAGAATCTAGTTACCAGTTATTTACAGGATAGAAGTCAGAGGGTTAAAGCCAATGGCGAAGTATCTGAATCCAAGCCATTAAGTTTTGGGGTTCCACAAGGTTCAATTTTGGGGCTTCTTCTTTTTACCTTATATACTTCCCAAATGGCAAAATACATTAAATCTTGTAATGTACATTTTTATGCAGATGATACGCAGGTCTACAAATCTTTTAATCCGGGTCGTGCTCTCGAGTGCATAAATAAAGATTTGGAGTCACTGCTCTTAATTTCTCACAAGCACTGCGTCACTCTTAATCCCTTCAAGTCTCAGGTGTTGCTCTTTGGCAGAACTCAATCACGACAGTTGCATAACGATAGCACTCAAATAAATTTAAATAATAATAATAAACTTGCACTAGTTGACCACGCTAAAAATCTAGGGCTGGTTCTGGACAGTGATTTGAGGTTTACTGAGCATGTGAGCATGTGTATTAAGAGAGCATTCCTAAATCTAAAGCTTATATTTAAACAAAGGCATCTATTGACAGAGTCATTAAAGAAAATGCTTTGTGACTCTTTAGTGCTTTTGCACTTCAATTACGCCGATGTAGTTTATGGCCCATGTTTGCTGGAAAGGGATAAATATCGCATTCAGTTAATACAAAACCACTGTGTAAGACTAATTGGGGGTATACGGGGTAGAGAGCGGGGAGTGTTGGCTAAGTTGAGAGATGTGCATTGGCTTAGAATGGATGAGAGGCGCGTCTTCCATTCAGTTGTGTTATTTTATAAAATAATAGCAAGAAAGTGTCCCGACTACTTATACAGGAAAATAAAGTTTCGCTCAGAAATCCATAATCTAGATCTTCGCGATGCGAGCTGTGTAACTATACCTCTTCACTCAACTTCTATTTTTGAAAGGTCTTTTAGTTACAATATAGCGAGACTTTATAATAGAGTTCTTCTGACATAAAATCTCTCACACTAGTTTCTTTCAAAAAATTTATTAGATCTAATATTGATCAGTTATTCATGTAGAAGACTTTAAATTTCAATAGTTATTTCTTTATGAAAATGATTGCTGTAATTGGGTTCATACTGTGAGTAAGGGCATTTAAATTTGGATGTACATGAAATGTTGACTTTCCTATGTTTATTTATTAACTTATACATATTGCTATTTTTTATTGATATTCTTCTGATAGGTGAATGCTTTTTGGGGTTATATGCTTATTATTATGACAGATCTGTGTTATTATTTAGGTTTAGACCAATATCAAATGGTTCAGTAGAGTAGCTTCTAAGCTAGACTGTGCCATATTATATTTTGTAGTAATAGCTCTTTACTGTATTTGTTATTGTATATTTTCAAATAAAAGCCATTATTATTATTATTATATGTACTATGTTAACGGTTATAAAGAGCATTAAAATAATAACAAGAACATTTTTTGTTGAGAAAAACCGTTGAAATAGTTAAATCATGATTTTTACAGGTCCAATCTTAGTGGAAATAAAATCCCTTTATAAGTTATTTAAATAATTGTGACGTTAATCGATTATCTATTTTTTAGATCCCCAGAACATAAATACAGCGTGTCCCGAATTCCAGTGTCTATACTTTAAGAGCGCATTTTGTGTTCAGAATAAGCCTTAATTTTTTCTATAAGCATATATCGAGAAACACTTCGTTTTGGAAATATAGGGTGTTAAAGTTTAAAGAAAAAAGAAATTCTTTATACTAAGTTTTTTATTACTTAAAATATTTTAATGAAATTCGATACACGCTATTGCAGTAACAAAAGGCACATTTTTACCAAAAAATTAAAACAAAATCTTATTAGTGGTATCTGCACGTGATATTTAATTGAATACTCTTGATTAAAAATGGTAAGACATTGCTTTTCCTATAAAGAAAAAATTTTAAATCCTCATCAGGTTTGAAATAAATTTGATTCCTTGCCTTTTTTTCATACGATGCAAAGTTATCGACTGAAAAAATAAAAAATCATCTCCTATAGGTTTTATATTTCAGTTTTTATGGAAAAGAAGAATTTTCTTGCAGAAGATCCATACTACCTAAAGAAAAATATTACTGGGAACTCATAATTCACTGCCATAAACGATTGATGAATTAATGAAATCCGTTTATTGGAAGAGTGCAAAAAAGATTGAATATCCGAATGACTATTATAGTATAATTTTACTAAATCTAGCTGAATAGTAAATCTCTAGATATCTTCAGCTCTATTCTAAGGCCTAAATCATTTGTAAGAAAAAAAAATTGTTTAAGTACTTGTAGGATCAAAATGTAAAATCGTCTATATAAGACATTTGGATCAGTGGAATTTCACTTAAATATCACAAAGGTTAAAGCGGAAAAGCCAATAAAATGTCCTTGTTTCAAGATTTTATGTTTTTGAGCAAGCTGTAAAGCGTAACTAGATTCTGAGGTACTGACATAAACCAGAAAATCACGTAAGGATTCAGATCAATTTCTGGAGCTTCACCTTGAGTTATCAGAGGCCAAAGAATTTGGAAATGGCAATAAGTCATCTTGGTTTCACGCCTTGGCCTAGGTTTAAGGAGCTTGACCTCATCTCATGCTTCTCGGAATTAAATCAAACATTTTCTTACAGAATATTCAAACTTCTGACAGAAAATTCTAACTAGAGCTGATATTCGGGGGTATGGATAAGATCCTGAGAGGTAATCTAGAAAACTCAGAATTTAATTTCGAAAAACGACTGGTTAATGAATGAAATTTGTCAATTGGAAGTAATGACAGGAATCAAAACTTCATATAAGGATATTAATGACTAATGAGCCATTTTGGTTTCATGTCTTGGATTAAGTGTAAAGAGCTTGAGTTTTTCTCATCCTTATTTGAATTGAATGAAGATCAACTTTGCAGATCAACCGAACTTCTTAAAGGTAGGCAACCTAAGAAGCTGGGAGTTCAGTCTAGAAAAACGACCGATTAATGAATGAATTCTGTCCATTGGAAGTACTAAAAGAAATCAAAAGTTTACATAAGAATCCTGGTAGATTTTTACAGCCTCACCCAGAGTTATCAAAGGCCAAATAACTTTGTTGCACTAGGAGTAAAGAGCTTGGGCTTGACTTATCCTCTCTGAAGAAAAATTTCTATGCAGAACAAATATAGTTTTTATTTTTTTACTCGAAAACCTTCCATCGTACGAACAAAAGGCAAAGAATCAAATTTGGTCTAAACTAAAGGAGGATTTAAAAAACAATTTTGATTTTAGAAAAATCAGTGCTATTTTTTTCTTTAAGAATATTCAGTTTAAAATCGCGTACGGACACCACTGATAAAAAATTTTAAAAATATTTTAGGAAAAAAAATGCCTTTTGCTACTCCAAAGCCGTGCATTAAATTTCATAAAAATTATTCAAGTAATTAAAAAGTTATTACTGAAAAAACAATTTTTCTTAAAATTTTAACATCCTATGTTTTGAAAACGAAGCATTTCTCGATATATGTTTATAAAGAAAATGAAGACTATATTAAGATAAAACGTAAGTATTATAATTACACACATATAAAAAATATCTTTTAAAATTCGGTTTTATAATTACCAATTTTTAGTAAATAATCCTGAAAATTATGAAAATGCATAACTTTTAAGGTTATGTTATAATGTTTTTATTGTTATATTTTATTTTGTTTTTGTAATTTTAGTGGATTACACAAACAAAGGTTATGTGTTTGGCACCAGATTAAAAGCATCATACCGGAAAACGGACCTGTCATTTCTTTATATTTCCAAAAAAACCCTTGGAAAAAGAGAAATGGATATCTCTGCTAAGGAATACTAAGGTATTATTACTAAATCTTTCATTTTTTATTATACCTTAGTGAGGTATTCTATAAATTGGTAGTTCCTTGTAGGCGAAAAGATAAAAAACCTTCAGTCCATGCATTGATATGTAATTGTCATTTTGTTGGCAAAAATGTAATGATTGGTCTCACTATTTTTCCACATGCAAAGAGGTTAACCGAGGAGAAACTAAAGAATTTGTCAAAAACCCGGGTAGGTCTATACTTTCAACTTATATTTATTTACTTATTTCCAAGCTTCATTTTTTTTCAAAGCAAATACAGAATTGCTTAACTACAAATGAGGCTGAAATTTATTTTGCTGTAAATAGTTGGAAGATGTGAAAGAAAAAAGTGCCGAGGTTAAAATTAAGTTTTTCATATGAGCATATAAAAATAGTTATAACAAAGTACAGTTGTATGCAGGTTTGCCATGTAATAAGTATTTTTGTAACATTATTAAGTTAATTAGTTTTATACATTATTTAAATAACAGTTGTATAGTTTCACATAGAATAGGCAGAAGTTATATGTACATATATACATTTTTTATTAAGATAAGGACAACATGTATTAAAGTATAACCCATATCATAGACACACAGGTAATATTTTTATTAAAAATTATAAATGTATGTTATGTAGCATTAGAGCCTTAAAACATTAAGGAGAATAAAGGTAATTATTGGCAAATACATATATTTTTTATTTCCTATATTTTTGGTGAAGGGAATAGGCTCTGCCCTAAGAAGCCAGGCTAAACCAACAGAGAAAAAGTTTAGGGATGATGTAAGTAAATTAGAGATAAAATAAATATAATAAAATCCATCCAAGATAAAATAAATATGCTAAAACTATTTATGGCGCATTCCCCATAATAGGCAGATAGCTGTTTTAAAGTAACTCTATTTACGTTTTTAAAATATGCTCCACATTCAAAATTCATTTTTTCTGCTTAAAGACCATCCAATAAGTAGTAAAAATCTTAATGACAAAATTTTCGATAATAGTAAGGGAGAAGATCAGTTCCCATGAGAGTCTATATATGTATAGAGATGGGCCAATCGGGTTTTTACGTAAATTTCTCTTATTTTAAAAGACAATTGCAATAAAATATAAAAAGAATTAACAGGAGGCGAATAAGCAACAAAAGAAACCATGAAAAATTTCGATAAAAATATTTTTATTTTTTTCTAAATAAACTGTAATTCTGACAACTTTTTGTTTAAAATAAAAGTTATTAGAAATAACTTTTATTTTAAACGTAGGTATCCGTATATCAAAACGAATCGGTTCTAGCTATTATAGAATCGGATAAAACTATAAAACATAAATATCGAATTATTAAGAGCCTTATCGAAAAATTTCAATTTTTTATTTTTCTATCCTGTACTAATTCAGAGCCAATTACCTTCAGAGATTATTACCGATTTGACTCTTAAACGACCGGAAACTTATTTCTTTGCATTTTTCGATTTCCGAACAAAATCCGGGTCAAAATGAGCATTTTTTCAAAATACGCTCCGAATTCAAAATTTCTTTTATCTACTTAAAGACGACTTAAAAAGTAGTAAAAAAGTTTTATGACAAATTTTTCCACGATTTATACGAGTGCCACAATATAAATAGAAATATTAGGTCCCATAAGAATTCATGTTTGGGGATAAGAAAACGTGTTTTTTTCGTGGATTTTTTTGATTTTTTTTGTTTAATTTTTGAAAGCCAATAATAATAAAATATTAAAAGAATTGAACACAGAATGCACTCCTAAACTTTAAACACGGGAATTCAGGACATCCTGTATATGAAATAAATATAAATTTTGAATTTCTCAAATGACCCTTCATAATGACACAATGAAAGTTTATAGTTTAAATTTGTGTTTTATTAAGAAAACAATGTGCAGCATTTACAACCATTTTTTAAAATAAAATTATTGTAACAAAAATTGCATTTTTATTCTTTTCTGCCTTGCTAGGCTTTTATTATGTTTTTTCCAACGAGCAATCACAAAGCATTTTCCAAAAAACATATCAAATCAAAAATAAAAAGACCCGGGTTTTTTATTTCATTTGTTTATTTTATCGTGTCGTGTCGAAAGAGCCTATTATCTTAAATAGTTATTAATAAGATGTATTAATATACAGCATCACAGTGACCATAGATTCATGAAAAAAAAAAAGGATGCTTGTCGAGTGGTGCAAGAATTCTTATTTGAGCGATGCCATAATAATATTAATAATTATTAGACACAGCGTTGAGCAATAAAGAGAGCCATTATAAGAATAAATATTTTACTGCAAATGAAAAAGGGGCAAACATATTAAAATCTTTTGATAGAAATACTTACAGCAAGCTTCATAGTGATCGCCAACAGCAAAGTATCAATAGCCATACCAGCAAAACCAATCAGCAGCAAAGTTTTCCTTCCAGCTTTTTCAACCAGGAACAAAGAAACGACAGTCATCAGTACATTGATTGCTCCCAAGCCGAGGGTCACGAATGGAGCGTCTGCTTTGCTCACTTTAGCCATAGTAAAGATTTCAGATGAGAAGAACATAACCTAAAAAAACAATGTTTTAGAAATGCCTAAAATCAAAAATATTGGTCAAAGCAAAAGGAAAAACTTAAATAAAAAACACGAAAAAAACCTTTAAAAGCCATGCACAACCTCCACACTATACATAAATAAACAACTGTATTAGATCTCTAAATGTCAAAATTGCTTTTAAGCCAGTCAATAATTTAAAGAACCAATTGGTCAGTGTAGTGGACAAGGCGAACATTCTTTCTTAATCAGGAGGTTACTTTTTAAAGTGCGGGGATTGCAACGCCGTATACATTGGCCAATCTGGTAGAAAAATCTCTACATGCATTGAAGAACAGGTAGCGTTTTTTGAAAAATATAAAAACACCAATGTCAGTGATACCAAATCATGCTAACCATTTGCTGGCCTCTACATATAATTTGGAAACATAAGTGGAAACTGAAGTGCTTCATGAATTTTATTGGCATTTAAGTATTTTTGTTTAAAATTTATTTTTGTTTTTTACAGTTATAATCTTAAAATTATTGTTTATTTATGTATAGTGTAAAGGTTGTGTAAGGCTTTCAAAGGTTTTTTTTGTATTTCTTATTTTAGCTTTTCGTTTTGTTTTCACTAATAATTTTGATTTTAAGCCTAATGATGCTTTAGCTAGAGCTCGACACGTATAGCCTGTTATTATATGTTATGATATGTGACTTTGCTTTTTCTTTGTTTTCGTCAATTATTAATAATATTAGTTAAATAACCTACAGCGTTGATTCCGGATAACTGCTGGGCAACCATAACAGTTAAAGCGATGATTAAAGGTATTCTTAAGGAGCTGTTAGTGATTAATTCTCTAATGGTAACTTTGGGGACCATCTTCATGGCGTCGTACTCGGCTCTCATCACTTCCATTTCGTCATGGACAGCCACGGTGCCGCGGAGCCATGATAGAGCCTTTTGAGCTTCCATGTCTCGTCCCTTAGATAGCAGGAGATACTTGGGAGTTTCGGGGCAGAATGGTAGTGTTGCCACCTGAAAGTTTTATATTTAAACAAGATGATCCATAGGGCACCAATTAAAATTAGTCAATTGTTGACTATTAATTAGATACTACGTTTTTGTTGTTGTTTGAAAAGTTTACTAACATGGAAAACAGAAAAAATTACCATTGTACATTAGACTTGTAAAAGTTCTTATATAATTCTGATAAAATCACGTTGTACCAAAAATATGTTATGTAAATCGAAAAATATTAAAATAGACGGGATCTGTTTGTATTTTTAATCATAATAGAAAAATGTAATCTAAATATTTGTCAGTTGGTCTTTGATCTTTTGCAAGCTTACTGCTAGTCTATTAGTCTAGCCTAATTAGTTTTCAGAAAACACTAAAAATATTTGCTTTTAACTTTATTAAGCTTGCCAATATTTAAAATAATAGAAATGTATGGTAACATTAATACCTCAACAATGAATACTAATGCTTTAAAAGTCGACAATAGTGACTTGTTAAATTTTATTCATATTTTTATTAATCACTCGACAAATTTTTGAAGGGTTTGTGTTGCTTGTTGAGAGTTTAAACTCATTTAAGGACACATACCTACACTACAAAAAATACAGACTAGAACGACGGACAGGCCACATCCGAGCTTAGTAGACATACAAATACCAGACAGGATAATGTAAAAGTCTGGGTAGACGCCTGTAACGGTGACAACAATACAAACAACAACAATAAATTCGGACTGTAAAAGTGTAACCGAAATAAACTTAAACAGACCACGAGACAGACAAACTTACATCACACTTGATAAGACAGGACTTAAGAAAAGATGACAGGTTTGCACAACTCAATTGGTCACGAAGAACAAATCCTAAAATCAAAGAAGCGCATAAAATAGCAAGGAGATACGCGGCAATGGATATAAAAAATGATCCTTATGAACAGTATTATTACAAAACTCGAAAGGAAAGACAAATTTACAGATCGAATCCGGTAATAGCCTCTTGGAAACATACTGGAATACCACTAGCAAAGGAAGGACAACATACAGGCTCCGGCAAAATGATCTCCCACATTTTGATTTTTAATAAAAACGCCAATGTAAATGCTATTTATATTTTATTTTTATTAACTAAAAATATATGGTATGCCATTTTGTTTTTAATAAGTTTTGAAAATTACAGAGTCCAAGTGGCGACCATTTCTTTCGACACACATTCGAAGCTGATTTCTGAAAGTTTCCATTACTCGAGCAGTAATTTGAGGCGATATTTCTGTAATTTCTTGGCGTATTGCTGCTTTCAATTCGTCAATGGTTCGGGGATGATGTTGAAAAACCTTCTCTTTCAGGTAGCTCTAAAGAAAAAAGTCGCATGGGGCAAGATCGGGTGAACGCGCAGGCCACCCAACGTCTCCACGTAACGAGATTACGCGTCCTGGAAACATTTCCCTTAACAGGTCCATTATTGTCCTTCTTGCCGTATGAGCTGTAGTCTCATCCTGTTGAAACCACACGTCCGGATGTTCAAGTTCCCTAAGTTTTGGTTCGAAAAAATTACGTACCCGTCCTTCTTAAAAAAAATAGGGACCTCAAACACCAAAAGAACCAACAGCAGACCAAACGATAACACGTTGGCTGTAAAGTGACCTTTCATGAAGCTGCCGCGGATTTTCTGGTGCGCAGTAGCGAAAATTCTGCTTGTTCACACAGCCAGACAAATGGAAATGAGCGAAGAGGAAGAATATCATTGGAACATTCTCGGCGATTTTCCCAGTCCCGTTCACTAAGTTCTTGCACGAATGAAGAGAATAAGAATTTTGTATGGGTGAAACTTCAGATCGGTGTGCAAAATTCTTCTCACAGAACGATCTGACAAACGCAAAGCAGAGGCATGTTTAACAGCTGAACGTCTAGGAGATCGTTTAACTGCTTCTCTTACAGCTGCAATATTTTTAGGTGTCCGAACACTTCTGGGTCTACCAGTTGATTTTCTTTTTAACGTTGAATCTGTAGCTCTAAAATTAGAAACCTACAACAGTATTGTTGCAGATCTGTTATGTCTACCAAGCGCGAAGTGAGTACGAAAATTTCTTTGTATCGTAATCACAGATTCGTTACTTTTGAAAAATGTTTCGATAACGAAGGCACGATGCTCGCCCGTCCAGTCCATGGCGACAACAGAAATGGCAAGGCGCGCGCAGCCAACTGACTACACTAAGCTGGCTCCCTCTTTAGTGATTCGGGCTCAGTGGCGGCGCAAAATGTGGGAGATCATTTTGCCGGACCCTGTATAATCTATGCAAAATAATTAGCCACGAGCAGCTTAGCCTATCCAGCAAAGCCACTCAAATATTAACTGGACATGGAAACTTTCAAAGAAACCTGGCTATATTCAAACTAAAAAAATCAGAGGGTTACTGCGAATGCAGAAACAAGACAGAAACTAGCAAACACATAATGTATATCTGCCAAAAAGACTTACGAACACAAGCGAGACAAACAATAGCAAATAAATATGGCGACCTATAAATACAATTAAGACAGAATAATGGTAAAATAAACCAGACAGATAAAGAAAAAATCAAATTGCCAATCTCCTTTCAATTGTAAATTTGTAGATTAAGCAGAACAGAAATGTATGTAAAATAATGCTTTATAGAGTTATGTATTATGTAAACAGTAAATAAATTTGTGAATATAAAAATAAAGAAAAAATAAACAGGTCCTTCTTCCCCGCTAATTTTTAGGAAGGCGCGAACAGTGGCAGCGTTTTTTCGCTGAAATTGGTCGTGCTTCAGGCGGAGGTTCGTGAGTTGCCTGATAGTGGTTTTAATGGAATAGTGGGTACCTACCAATACCTTTTTGCGGCTATTTACAGCCCCAAAAAGGATGTTTAAAATTCATACCGAGAGGTGGATAAGTATAACATAAGAATACACTATGGTTTCCAAACAATCTTGTTGGCCGACGAAAACAGATTTACGGCCCTCAGTCAGGGATACCTCTTAAAAAAGGACAGGGTGCTAAGAATCCCCTCGTCGTCCTCCATTAATCATAATCGCAAGATCAAAGTGTAAAACAACATAATACGATTTGCGACATGGAATATACGCAGAAAAAAGAATGTGGAAATTTAGAAAAACTTCACGACATAGAATTCCAAACAAGAGTAGATAAGAAATTGCCACACCAGAACAATTAGATACACAGGATGCGTGGAATGAAATAAAAAATATTATAGAGAAAGTTTAAGAACAAGACATTGGGTTTAAGGACAACAAAAAGACAAAGAAATGGACGACAGAAAAAATTTTGGAACTCATGACGGAGAGAACAAAATGCAAGGAAATACCGTTAAAGCATAAGGAGATAAGCAGAACCGTGAGGAGAAAATGTAGAAAAGCAAGAATGTTGTATCTGTCCGAAAAATGCCGAGAAATTAAGTTACTACAGAAAAAACATGTTTTCTTCAAAGTGCACAAGAAGGTAAAAGAGCTGACAGGAATGGAGAGAAAAAAACAGGTGAGAATCCGTAGAAATGCGAATAATGAATGGGATCGAAGAAAAATTAATAAGATGGAAAAACGACACAGAGGAATGATGTTCGATGATGACCGGCCGGAGTCTCCCACGGAGGTGGATGACAGAGAGAAGGAACCTACTATTATAAAATGCGAAAATGAAAGCAATAAAAATTTAGAAAACCAGAAAAGCCACAGAATCAGATAAAGTACATGCTGAGGTGCTTAAAATTATAGCAACCCAAGAAGGCGAAGGCCTAGAGCTTCTAGTTGAATAATTCAACATCATCTATAGTGCAGGAAAAATCCCTTCTCAATGGCTCAAGTCTACCTTCATGGCGATTCCAAAAAAAACTCATCCAGTGTGATAACTACCGCATAATTATTAGTTTGATGTCCGATGTCCTCAAAGTATGTCTAGGAATAACCTATGCACGGATTTATAAGAAATGCGAAGAACAAATAAGTAACATTCAATTCGGATTTTAGAGTCGACTCGGTACTCGAGAAGCTCTCTTTTCCCTGAACGTGCTAATGCAGAGATGTGAGGATATAAACATAGGTGCATAGACTAAAAACTGAGATTTGTCTCATTAACTGTTGTTAAGCGTTTGATAGCGTCAGGCATCAAAGGAGGCTATAAATATTATCATCAACCGGGATTGACACGAGAGACATAACAATCATAGCACAGCTCTACTGGAACCAAACTGCGGAGGTGTCTACTCTACACGGGGACTTCGGATGTCGTGTCAAGGAAAGGAGTACGGCAGGGAGGCCTTGTCTTAGCTCCTGTTTAACATTTACTCGAACGCCATTTTCAGAGAGGCTGTAGTGCAAGATCAAATTAAATCAAATAATCTTTATTACATGCAACAAATAAATTACATCTATTCTATATACATACAAAGGTCGAAAGTACCGCTAGGCGTGTTTTAATAATGACCACAGTAAATAATAAAAGGACAACAGTACAATTTTCTTAAAAATAAAAACTTAAACAAAAATGATTTAGAGTAACATACCAGAATTAAAGTTACATCCGTATTAAGATATCAGCAGCCTCCAAATTTTTTTTAAATTTAGACTTAAAAGAGGCCATGCCTAAATCGTTTATTTTTGCAGGTAGGCCATTGTAAATACAGGCAGAAGTATATATGAAAGAACTTATCAGAAATTCAGTCTTATGCTGGACGATTACCAGTGTGCTTTTATAACAAATAGTTATATTATGTGTATCTTTTCATTCAGTAAGGAATTCTGACAGACATTCTGGCTCTTGAAAATTAAGTAATTTATGTACATACAGTGCAGCTTAAACCCAAAAATTTTCTTTGGGCCATGTTAAGACTATAGCAGCTGCTTACATGCTCCCTCGCATGAACCCTCCGAGGCAAATTTCTAGTAAATTTTACACAAAAATTATGAATTTTCCGGAATATATATTTATTTTGTTCAGTAAAAAAGGTCCATATACAATATTTAAGTATCCAGCAACACTAAGTACTAAACTCTCTGTACGGATTTTTTTTTTGTACTAGCAGGCAAAATATCCTTAACTTCATATAATGACTTTAATTTATAATATGACTGTTAACAAATGTTATTTACATGCGCATTAAATGACATTCGATTATCCATACAAAGGCCCAGGTTTTTTACTTGATCTACCCATTCTAATTCAACACCATTAATATTTAATTTACTTGGTGCTCCATTATACAAGGTACTTTCATTTATTGAGAACAAGATTGCCTGTGTTTTACCAGAATTAATAAAAAGTGACTTTTGTCAGCCTAATCAGAGATCCTCTGTAAGTCAGCATTAATTAAATTTAAGGCTAATGAAGATATGGGAGGTATCAATGGCAGAAATATAGAACAGCTATGAACCTTCAAATATTTTGGCGCCATAATTAGCTCGCTGTGCGACCTAAAGCGAAAAATACGTTCTAGAATAAAGCTTGTCAGCAAAATTTTCACCACTCTTGATTTGAGCTTGGAGGTCAGAATGCGTATGTTCAGGTGTATTACTGTACGGTTGAAAATGTTGGACTCTTGATCCGATAACTAGGAGAAGGATCGAGGCTTTTGAGATGTTTCTATATCGCCGCATGCTTCTTATCTTAAGGATTCATCGAGTTACAAATGAAGAGGTTTTAAAAAAAATGAAAAAGGTAAAAGACTTAGCAAACACCATTAAAGAAAGAAAAACAAGGTTCATATGCCATATCATAAGAGTCGAAAAATACTAAGGCTGATAATTGAAGGAAAGATTCAAGGAAGATGAGTTGCTGGAAGTCGCAAGAACTCCTGTTTAAAAGACATTAGAAGAAGGTACGAGTGCACTTCGACTGAGATTCTTAGAGCTGCCGTATCCAAGACAATGTTACCCATATGGATTCCCCAACCTTCGTGAAAAGAAAGCGTGATAAGAAGATTTTCTTCTCTAAATTCAATTTGCAATGCAATAACTTAGTTGCCATTTGATGTATTAATCATGACAGTTAAAATATAAATCGTTAAGACTGTTGACAAATCTTATTTACATGCGCAATAAATGACATTCGATTATCCATACAAAGAACCAGGTTTTTTACTCGATCTACCCATTCCAATTTGACACCATTAATATTTAATTTACTGGGTGCTCCATAGACCAGTAAGTGGGTACAAAAAAAGGTCTTTGGCGTGCAAAAGGTGGGGTAGGAATTATTTAGGAATATTTATGAGTAGACCCTCTTCAAAAATCCAAATTTTCGACCTTGGTGGGGGACCGCGCGCGCCGCCATCTTGGATTATAGGTACAAAGAAACAGTTTTTTAACATTATCTCCGTAATTGTTCACCTTACAACAAAACATGTTCTAAGCAAAAATAAAATTTCTTAAATTTTATGTATTAACAGTTTTTTTGTACGTTTAATATATAAAGAGTTAGACGGACACAAAGATGGTATTCTTAAAAAAATACACAGAACTCGAGATTTTTCGTATTTATAAACGAGGTTTTTTAATTTTAGAAAGTACAAAGTTAAATTAATTATATACCATAAGGGCAAATAGGCAAATATATTATGTCATTTGCAAAATCATTATGGTTCCAATGCAGTCGTTGTTTTTGATGGATATCCGGAAAGTCGCCAAAAAAGTACAAAGGCAGCAGAACGACTACGCCGCCGCCGATCAAAGAGGCAAACAACTGTCGATGTTACTTTTGACGAATCAATGTTGGTTCAAGTTTCGCAAGAACAATTTTTAGATAATGAAAGCAACAAACTTCGCCTGATTTCGATGTTGACAAAAAAATTTAAAGAAACTACTATTATCAATCAACATTTGATGCAGTTTTCATCATCGAAGAAGACGTGGATCTTTTAGTTCTACTAACACCGTTGATGTCGCCACATCTAGACAATATTTACTTTTGCAAACCTGGGAGAGGTAAAAAACCTGAAAGAGTGTACTCTGCAAAGTGCTTACAACAAAAAGAGGCAGCTGAGAACATTCTTTTCCTCCACGCGCTTAGTGGCTGTGACACATCGTCACTTTTTAACCAAGGAAAACTGAAATTTATATCAATTATTCAAAAATACCCCAAACTCACTGGCATCATTGACGTCTTTAAACAACATGACGCCACACCAGCATGTATTGAGGAAAGAGGAGCACAGTTTCTTGTCGCTTTGTATGGCGGTGACATGGAAAAAGAGACCCTAGAAGAACTTCGATACAAATTTTTTGTAAGATCATCCACAAAAAATAGATTTAATCTTGCCTCTCTCCCACCAACTAGGAACGCCGCACGGTATCATTCATTTAGAACATACCATCAAGTTCAACAATGGTATGGAATCCAAAAAAAGGCAGACGACTGGGGATGGAAACCTGGTGCAAATAGTTTTTCTCCCGTAACTATGACAGAGGAATCAGCTCCAGAAATATTATTAAAAATTATTTCATGTCATTGTAAAAAAGGGTGCGGAGGAGCATGTAGCTGCAAAAAAGCTGGACTGAATTGCTCTATTATGTGTAGATTCTGTAATGGTCAGACATGCGACAATGCCACAGAGGTTCTCATCGACAGCGAGGACAAGCATGAGAAACTATTATCAATTGAGAACCCAATTATCCAAAGAACTGGTAATGACTTAGATGACGAAATT
This sequence comes from Anthonomus grandis grandis, assembly GCF_022605725.1. Lineage (NCBI taxonomy): Eukaryota > Metazoa > Arthropoda > Insecta > Coleoptera > Curculionidae > Anthonomus > Anthonomus grandis. The sequence continues at coordinate 21,327,189 of NC_065558.1, forward strand.
CAGGATGAAGACATAAATTAACCGTGACCATCTAAAAGAGAAACTGAAACGTAAATGAAAAGTGAAATATGTGGAGTAGGCCTACAGGGGACACCACGGTAAAAAAAATGCGCCGATAAGCGTTACCTCATGGTGGTGATGAAATAAGCTTTCAGTTTGCATTGCAAACTGAGTATTGTTTCAATTTCGTGAGAGATATGTAATTAAATATGACATTTTACTATCAACCATAGCGAACAAATATCACCTCTTTTAACAAGGGTAACAAAATTACTGAAATAGCTACAAAGATATTTTTTAAGACTAAAAAATTGTTGTTTGAAGTATTTTTTTAAAGAACTTCATGTTTGTGTCCGTGTAAATCTTTGTATATTAGAGGTATAAAAAAAGTGTAAATACATAAAATGTTTGTAAAATTTTGTTTTCTTTAATTTTGTTTATGTCATACTTTATCGTAAAATTAACCATTACGGACATAATGCCAAAAAACCTTTTTTTTGTATGTGTAATCCAAGATGGCGACGCGCGCGGTCTTTCCCCAAGGTCGAAATTTTGTATTTTTGGTCACAGTCTACCCGTAACTAACATATTCCAAAATAACTTCTACCCCACCTTTTGCAAGGTAAAAAGCCCTACTGCCTGGACTATTATTCAAGGTACTTTCATTTCTTGAGAACAGTCAGCCCAATCAGAGATCCTCTATAAGTCAGCATTAATTAAATTTAAGACTTGCAAAAAATGATGAACCAGATTACACAATACAGTGAACGATTCGGACTACATAGGAACGTTTCCAAGACCAAATTAATCGTTTTCTCCAGGGTAGATACCAACAAAATGCTTTTGATCATTGGTAGAAATATAAAACAGGTAAGAAGCGTCAAATATCTTGGTACCATAATCAACTCACTGTGCAACATAAAGCGAAAGATACGTATCAGGAAAATTTTCACCAGTCTTGATTTGAGCTTAAGCTCAGAATGAGTATGTTCAGGTGCAATATCTTCAGTATATTACTGTACGGTTATAAATGCTGGACTCTCGATCCGATAAATAAGAGAAGGTCGAGACTTTTGAGATGTTTCTATATCTATTTCTATATGCTTTGTATCTTATGGATTTAAGGAGTAACAAATGAACAGTCAAAAATAATGAAAAAGGTAAAAGAGTTAGCAAACATCAGAGAGTTTACAAAAGAAAAACAAGGTACATAGGCCATATAAGAGTCGAAAAATATGAATTACTGAGGCTGATGCTTGAAGGAAAGATTCGGGAAAAAAGATTTGTTGGAAGACGCGAGAGCTCCTTTTTGAAAGACATTAGAAGATGGTACGAGTGCACTTCGACTGAGATTCTTAGAGCTGTCGTATCCAGCACAATGTTACCCATATGGATTCGCCAACCTTCGTGAAAAAAAAGCGTAATAAAAAGGAGATTTCCTTCTCTAAAATTAATTTGCATTGCAATAACCCAGTTGTCTTTTAATGTGTTAATTAATCCAGTTAAAATATAAATCGTTAAGAATAAGACACAACTTATTTAAAAAAAATAACAACCAAATATAAAAGAAAAAGGAGGATGCGTTAGTGGGATAAGTCAGTTATAATATTGGTGGAATAAAATATGACGCAATATTATATGAGCAAAATTGTAATTATTCTATGTACTTAAGCTTTATCTTAATTAAAAAAGTGACATGAATACAAATTAAAATATTTTTATAGCCTTATAAATATAAAAATTTGATAAGAAGGAACTTTTATATGGCGTTTTATCCAGACAAACAATAATACTGCCTCAAAATAATATATATCGAAAATAATCCCAAAGGTAAACAGTTCTAAAGGTACCTGCCCTCATGATCTTGGAGAATTCCTTATCTTAGCCTATGTTTATAAATTTCCAATATTATCAATGATTTATATGTATTGTTTGATTAACAAATGATAAATTTTAAATTTAGATTGAATGTTGACCTATTCATAGTAAACAGAAAAATACATAAACACTTACTTGAAAAATGGCCGGAATAATAGTAAGAGCTAATAAAGTGGGCCAATGCTCGTCGGTACCAAGAAGACTGCCCAATCCAATTATCTGAGCGATCAAGATTGAAATTGTGATGACCAACTGATAAGCGGTACCCACTGCTCCCCTGAGGTTAACTGGAGAAATTTCTGCTAGGTACATTGGAGCCAGGCCAGCATTGAGACCAGAATTAATTCCTAGAGAAAAAACTTAATAATAATATCAACTCGGATTAATGCTTTGTGGTACTTACCAATAATGAATCTTCCGAAAATAATCAGTTCATATGATGAAGCAGCCTTAGCTGATGACATGCAAACGACAGAGAGTAAGACGAGGATATTGTTTAGAAGTAAACCACCTTTACGGCCAAACATTTCAGCAACAAACCCTGAAATCGAATATAATAACATTTTAAAGCATCAATACTGATTAAGTAATTATCTTTACTATTAATTAAGTTTATTGTTCTATATGTGCTTCAAAGGTCATTGCAATATAAGTGCAATTAATTTATCAACAGGTGAAATAGTCATGTCAGTTAGTTTTTACAATTCTTTGTTAAAGCGCTGTTACACTTAACAAAAAGTTTAAATTATTTGACTTATAGGCGTGTTCAAGAATTAAGAACCCAAACGGTTTCTTTGTTGTTTCTTTTTCTTCATTGTTATCAAAATACAAGTTGAAAATGTAGCTAAAACCAGGCTTTAATATAATTTGATTTAAAATCGCGATTCTTATTTATATATAGTGGAATAAATTTAATAAATAAAAGGCGTTCTTTTTTTTAAATATGCGCAGACACGTCTATTAATAATAATAATAATAATAATAATAATAATAATAATAATAATAATAATAATAATAATAATAATAATAATAATAATAATAATAATAATAATAATAATAATAATAATAATAATAATAATAATAATAATAATAATAATAATAAACTTAAGTTTTCAACCAGTCCTTGCAAAAATAACTATCCAACCAGCGATGAAATTTCAACATTCTGGAGTAGCCAATTAACAACGACAACACCATGTAATAACCAGGCAAGTTGGATAGATGAAGAGCGACAAAAGTCTCAACTTTTTGAGCAAATCCATCATCAGCCATTTACCGTTGAAGAGGTCTCCACTATAATTAAAGGCCTTCACAACTGGAAAGCCCCTGGTCCAGACCACGTACATAATTATTGGATCAAAAAGCTGTGGTCAACCCACAAACAACTGACCACACTAATAAATGATTTGCTGATGGAACCGAACAAACTTCCAACGTTCCTCACTCAGGGATCAACTTTTCTGCTATCAAAAGATCCACAGAACACACAAGATCCAGCGAAATATCGGCCAATAACATGTTAACCAACACTGTATAAGCTGATAACCGCGTGTCTTACAGAGCGCATATACCAACATTGCGAGGACAACAACATTATTGCTGTTTAACAGAAGGGATGTGCTAGGGGAGACATGGGCTCTAAGGAGCAATTGACCATCGACTCCGTAATTTGCAACCAGGCCTATAGTAATAAGAGAAATCTCTACACCGCCTATGTCGATTACAAGAAGGCCTTCATTTCTATCCCACATGAATGGCTTATTGATGTCCTTGGGATATATAAAATAGATGAATGCATTGTGACTCTACTGGAGAGCACAATGGCGATATGAAGAACAACTATGCATCTACAACTTCCTACTGGAGAGAGGATTGAGACAAACACAATACCGATCGGTAAGGGTATATTCCAGGGCGACTCTCTGAGTCCACTTTGGTTCTATCTAGCCAGGAATCCTCTATCATCTCGACTCAATTCCACCTCTTACGGCTTTGCTATTAAGAAGAATAGTAGGGAAATCGCAAAAGTGAATCATTTGCTCTATATGGACGATCTAAAGCTAATGGGTGCCACTAGTAATCAACTGGATCAAATGCTGAACATCGTGGAGGAATTCTCTGCTGATATCGGAATGAGGTTTGGGCTGGATAAGTGTCGTATTAACAACATTGTACGAGGAAAGATGCAGCCGTGATCCTTCGAGATGCAGGATGGCCAAACTATAGATGCCATGGAAGAGGGTGATACATACCAATACCTGGGAATGGTGCAGGCAGCGCGAATAGACCACCGAACAATGAAAGATAAACTCACTGCTGAGTTTACAACAAGAGTAAAGCACATAGTGAAAACGAGCCTCAACAGTAAGAATCTATTTAAGGCGTTGAATACGTATGCCTGTACAGCACTAACATATTCCTTTGGAATTGTAGGATGGAGCAAGACGGACATCCAGAACTTGCAACGGAAGGCACGAACATTATTGACTAAGGCTCAAAAACACCACCCTTGAAGTGCCACAGAAAGAACTACGCTACCAAGACATCAGGGAGGTAGAGGATTGGCAGACATTGGCAAACAGTTAGACCGACAAATTTCAGTTCTGAGAAATTTCTTTCATGAAAAGGCTAGATCGTCCGCTCTGCACCTATGTTATATGCGAGGTCGATGACTTTACGCCTCTGAAACTGAAGAATCGCGAAATCGAAAGTCACCACGTAACTGATGAAGAAAAACATCGATCATGGGCACGGGAGACACGTCAACGAGGTTGGCCAGGGATATGTCGACCCCAACGCGTCGAACTACTGGTTAACTTCGGGACAACTGTTTCCCGAAGCGGAAGGTTTCCTCTTGGCCATACAAGACCAAGTTATTCCAACTAGAAACTACTTGAAGTGCATTATTTCGGATCCTTCAGTACAGAGTGACAATATAATGAAATAATAATAATAATAATAATAATAATAATAATAATAATAATAATAATAATAATAATAATAATAATAATAAACGTCTTTTATTTAATAAACAAATAATTTACATTTCTATAGAGATATAAGAAAAGAGGCGAAGTCTAGCCATGTGGCTACTCTTACTTAACCTACCTAATCCCTCTGAAGTGAAAATAAAACAAAACAATAATGTAAAAATTTGTTATATAGGGTGTCTCAAATGTAAGATATGATGTCATTAACTTTATTTTTTCAAATGACTATTATTAAAGGGTTTAACAAGTTATACAAATAAGTTTTACTTCTTGTCTTTTAAAAGATATTTAACAAAAACTGTTTAGTTCAAAAAATGAATTAAATTCAATGGTTTTTCTTCAATAAAGGTCTCAAATCAGAGGTATGAAAATACCTAACATTGACATAGTGATCACAAATAAGTTATAAAAACAAGTAAGGAGAGTAGTATCGCATTTCAGTCATATTTGTGTGACGAATCTGTTAATCGTTTTAGAGTTTGTTGTTCGCCGTACTTAACTAAAACACAAAAGATTGAAATTCTTATCATCAGATAAGATTCAATACAAAGAGATTGGACAAGAATAAAAAATCAAGTTATACATTTATTCAGAGAGAAGTATCCTGATTTAACTCTGATATCTCAAAATATTGTAGGCAACACCGAAACAGTTCTGGGAAACACCAATAAAGACAAAAAAAGAAACTTATCTTTGGATAATTGAAGATGTCAAAGTTAATGTTTTTTCTTTCTCGAAGAAAATCCGCATATCCCCACTAGGCAGGAACTTGAAATTAATCAGTTTTCATTGGTAGGAGTTCTTAAAACTGGAAAATTTCATCGTCATAAAATATCATCCAGGAGGAAGTCACCGAAGATGATCCGAATGGAAGACTCCAGTTTTGTGAACAAATGATGAATCTACTAGACGTTCTTACTACACTAGACGTAGGAATGTTTTAAAAATAGAAAACGTCCTATTTCCTGAAGAATCAACGTTTATGTTGAATGAATGAATGGTGAGGTAAATCGACAAAATTGTCATTATTGAGCACACAAAAACTTACACTGGATGAGCAAAGACTACACTTAACATCTTGAAAATGTCAATGTTTAAACAGGAAAATCTTAATAGAGCAAGACAGGTTAGTTTAGGTTTCTTCCCAAATTAAATTTAGAATTTTTCCAACTTTGGCTATTTTGTTCCCTTGCCCTATAGAAGCTGTCGAATAGAAACATCTGGTTTCAACAGGACGGCGCGCCTCCTCATTTTTCAAGACCTGTTCGTGAATACCTAGATGATGTATTTCCAAGTAGATGGATTGGCAGAAGAGGACTCTTTGAATGGCCACGGATTTACCACCTTTGGACTTTTTCTTATGGGGTTACTTGAAGAGCAAAGTTTTTAAAACCGAACCGTCAAATACTGAGGATTTGAAAGAATGAAGGAGGAAGAGTGTAGGCTAATTTCCGGCGAAATAATTAGAAATGTTCAAAACGAGTTTCAGTTTTGTTTAGAGTATTGTCAGTTAGTAAATGGAAAGCATTTTGAACACATATTAAAGAAAGACTATTGAATTGAATTAATTTTTGGAATTGAAGGGTCCAAAGCAAGAACCGGCCAATTCCAATTTTTAGGCAAATTGAGTTAACAACACGTTCTTGCGTAGTTTAAAACGCTGAATCGAATGCTGAAAAAACCTGTTTCTAGGAAGACAAAATAAAAATATTATTCATGTTTGTTTACTTGCCTACCCTACTCTACTGGGTAAGAACAGGTTAAGTCCAGGACTTAACTGGTTCTTGCTCAGTGCGATTTGTAATGTTTTAATGACATAGACACGTGTTTTGTTACTGTTGTTTTTTGTGCGTTTGTGCCAGTTAATTAGTGAAATTTTGAAAAATAATGTCTGATTCATCAAGCGATGATCATTTTGGTGGTACCCACATGGACTCTGATGAGGATTATATACCAACAAGGACCAAAACCACAAATTATAAACATAACCTAACATTTTAGGATAATTTTAGTTCAGAGTCTTCTAAGGAGGAGCCTGAAGATTTGGCGGAAATTTCTAATGAATCAGGAGTACCAAGGACATCTCACACAACCCCCCAGGCGGGTAAAAAACGTCTACGATGAAAAGTATTGTGGAAAAAGTATGTTAATTAATGTTAATACGACAGGTTTTTAGGTGGCGGTGAAAACTCTGGGGGAAAACTGCAACTGCCCAAGGAAGTGTTTTGATAAAATTGGAGAGGGTTGTGAAGTCATTTTTACCGAATTTTATAAGCTGCCTTAAAAAAATTTACAATACTCCTACCTCTACGAACTAATAAAAAGGGCACCTGTAGAAGGGAAGAGACCTCGAGCTGGTTATCGCCTATCCAAAGTATTACCCTATGTCTATTCGGTAATTTAAATTTCTATTCGGTAAATTAATTTCAATATTTTTAGCCGCCCAGACAGGGTGCTACGGCTAGCTACACGTGCCCACTGGCGCCAGTTATTATTTTAAAGTAATGTTTTTTTTTATAATAGTTTCGTCATAATGGTCAAGATTATACAGTTTGTAAAAAGGCATTTCTAAATGTACATGGAATCGCGAGAAGCAGGTCGGAGCGATTGTACCAGTATCTATCACTTGGCAACGTCACTCTTCCAACAGACTGTAGAGGCATCCACCAGACTGGAGTCAACAAGGTTTCAACGGAAGTAACTACACAAGTTGGAGAACATATTTTAAGTTTTCCAAGATACAAATCTCATTACCTATAGTAGAAAAAACAATTTACAACATTACTCTTTGTCACCTTTATTGAGTTTTGCTAAAATGCATGAGTTATATTTGCAAAAATATGAGCCAATACTCACTGTTCCTTTAAAACAAAAAAATTAATCCTGTTGTTAAGTATGAGTTTTTTCGAAAATATTTTGCCGAAAATTTTAAAATTAGCTTTGGCAAGCCTTAATCCGACACTTGCTCAAAATGTAATATAATCATGAACAAAATCAATAGCTGTGACTCGTATAAAATTAAAAAATCACTTGAAGTTGAAAAAGAAATACGCGTTAGAAAATCCGAATGGTTCTACACCAACTTGAAAGAAAAAACAAATCTTGCAAAGATAACACCAGAGGTGGAAATCCTCACGTTTGACTACGAACAAAATTTACCACTCCCGGCTTCATCCAGTGGTAAAATACAACTCTGGATGTATAATTTTTGCATACATGTTGATAGTACTGGTAAAGTTATTGCTATTTCTATGATGAAACTGTGGGTGGCAAAGGGCAAAACGAAGTCGCAAGCATGATTAAGATAGACTAGACTTTTTGAAAAATCATATTTCGGCTGAAGTTACAGATATATATTTATTTTCGGATAACTGAAACAATAATTAAAGAATTTGCAATGTCATTTGCAAATCGTCAATAATAAATCATGCCGGGATGATTAAACACAAGCGAAGTTTATTAAAATTGATTTATTATTTACCGAGAATGTAATACAGTTATTTGAAGGACATGTGATGCATTTGCGACCCGGTAAAACAGAAACCAGCACAAAGTACTGCCAAAAACGTTATACAAAATTTCAAGAATTTTGGATCAGTACACTGATCCAAAAGTAGTTCCTAGTTATTACAGTAGTTTAAAGAGACCAATACGAAGAGGAGGATTCTGTGAATTAATTTTACTTTGAACTTAAGAAAATGTTTTTTATTGGATAATATTATCTGGACCCATGTATGAGGGTGGTCCCAGAAGTACCCGACCCAAGAACGAAAACACGAAAATTTTGGAAAAAAATTATTTATTTTTCAACATAATATCCTTTCAGCTCTATATACTTTTCCCAGCAATGTTTTATAAGTTCGATACCCTTTTTATAATAAGAACTGTATTGCGCCTCGAAATAGCCATTAACTGCAGACATCACTTCTTCATCGTTGGAAAATCTTTGACCACTGTTTTTTAAGTCTGAAAACAGAAAATAATCTGAGAGGGCTAAATCTGCCGAATAGGGTGCATCAGGTAATTCAAACTTTAATTCGTTAATTTTGGCCATTGCAATAACGGATTTGTGAGCTGGTGCATTGTCTTGATGAAACAACACTTTCTTCTTAACCAAATGCGGCCGTTTTTGCTTGATTTCTTCGCTCAAACAATGCAATAAGTTCGCATAATACACGCCGTTGATAGTTTTACCCTTTTCAAGATAGTCAATGAAAATTATCCCTCGCGCATCCCAAAAAACCGACGCCATGACCTTGCCTGCAGATGAAACGGTTTTCGCCTTCTTTAGAGCCGGTTCTCCCTTTTGAGTCCATTATTTTGTCTCAGGTGTGAAGTGATGGACCCATGTTTCATCCATGGTTATGAAATGATGTAAAAATTCTGCTTTGTTGCTATTAAATTTCGCTAAACACCCAATTGAAACATCTTCACGACACTGTTTTTGCTCGAGTGTGAGCAAACGCGGCACCCATCTTGCACACAGCTTTCTCATGTCAAAATTTTCAGTTAATATGCGATGTACCGCACTTTTTGAAATGCCTACTATGTGCGCTAGCTCGCGCACTTTCAGTCGACGATCATCCAGTACCGCTTTGTGAATTTTCTTTAAAATTTCTGGAGTCGTCAGCTCATTTGGTCGATCACTGCGATGCTCGTCTTGGCAGTTCGTACGGCCTCGTTTAAACTCTGTTACCCAATATTTTACTGTTGTTAATGAAGGAGCAGACTCACCCAGAGTAGAATCCAGTTCAGCTTTTATATTGGTTGGGCTGAGGCCTTTCAAATAAAAGTATTGTATCACATAACGATGACCAATTTTCTCCATTTTCACAAATTCACTGAAAACGGTCACTATTGATGACTGCCAAACAAGTACTAAACAACATGGCGTCTTCAAACTTGAAACATATGCTTTATAGATTGTATACTTTCTAATACACTGATATTTTTTAAATTACTACCGACATCTCTAGATCAGGCCGGGTACTTCTGGGACCACCCTCGTAGCGAAGTTTACGAAAAATTGCATTTTTAGTAGATGAAATACACATGACGAGCGGCACAAATTTGAATCCATTCAATTTTCCCGACTGACAAATTTTTCTGTCCTGGCAATTTACTTTTTATTGTGTTATAAGAACTGACATCATCGTGGCCTTTTAGAATTAAGAATTTTATGAAGACAATTTAAATGGTAATAAAAATTAAGTACTTAGAAAATTTTCCGCTGGCCGATCATAGAAATGTATTCTACCAACACGATGGGACGCCTCTATATATATAATGGTCATTTAGTCAATAATTAGCTGCAAAATATGTTTTCCGATCAATGGATGGTCAAGTCAAAAGCGGACCACACCTTTGGCCACTCCGCTCCCCAGATCTAACAGTACTCGATTTTTTATCTAATGGAGAGTCAAAAATAATGTTTATCCACATTTTATAAAATTTTATGAAAAAAAAAAGGTTTTTCCCAAAAATTTTTGAAAATTGCTGAAATAGGTGTCTAATCAAATTATCCAGAGAATATGTGTACAAATTTTCAAAATTGTATTTGGTCAATTTTTTGAGTTATGGACATTTTATCAAATTTTATAAAAAAAAAAAGGTTTTTCACCGCCGTAGAGACTAAGGAAGAATGCATTCAGAAGGTCAGAACTGCATTCCAACAATTTAAAGCTCAGTCAGTATGGAGAACCACTTATGAGGAACTACTTCGTAATTGCGAGAAATGCATTATTAGTTTTGTATAATTTTTTTGACAGTATTTGGTGACGGTTTATTTTTTCCGGAAATAGGGTCGCAAATTTAAGAAGATGTCCTTGAAATAACTTTATCACATTCTCCGTAAATAATAAATAAATTTAAATAATCCTCGTGTGTGTAATTCAATCGTCCCGGCATGATTTATTATCGACAATTTGCGAATGATAAGTAGTGACATTATTGTATCACTTGATTGTTTTTTAATGCCGCGCCGTCATGGCCAACTGATGCAATTTAGAAATTGCATAGTATTCTTACGATAGAAAAATATTAAATTGCAAATATTTTAACATTTAAACATTTTCGGAATAAGTAAGCTTACACCAAGTTAGTTTTAATGCTTAATACAATTAAATTGTAAACATGGGGGATTTTCGTTTGAAAATATTTGATGTCCTAAGTATTACTAATTAGTGACTATAATGATCGAACCAATAACTAAATTATTGTTCAATGCCGATTTAGATGTAATTCAATATAACACTAGTACTAGGCATAAAATTATGCCTAGTACTAGTCTTATATCTGACATCACCAGTTTCTTCGATTATTTGCCGCAATCTTCATATAGCCTATCCGATATTATATACGCCAACAAGAATAATTTAATATGACGAATGTGACAGAATATGTTAATTGCAATGTCTAATGAATAATAATCAAAATTTACTTCTATATAAATTTTTTCGTCTAAAAATAAATGGGCTTTTTGACGTGTGTATAAGGTATAGCAATAATTTTGCTATATAAATATACTTAGATTCTATTACAATCTGACAGTACTCTTGAAGACAATTAAAATTATTGGATATTCCAAACATGGAAGAATGTACATTTTGATTACACGAAGGTTTTCTACAGGATATTCCTGAGATGCCTTCGTATTATTAACTTTGTTTTCTGACTTGAGTTTTTCCTGGTCCATTCCAAGGGTACCCAATCGATGTGCCACCTATTTTTGTATACAGTTGTTGAATATATATTGTATACATTGATATTGTTTATTAAATTTTACTTCTCTAATTTACTTGTTATTGTTATGATTTTACTTTATTTGCTGTCTTTGAGTTATATTATATGTCATGTAAAATTTTGCCCTATCTATTTAAAAAATAAAAAATATACTAAAGGGATTGTATTTATTTTTCGTATTTTTTGAAAGTATTTTTTGTAAATAGCGAAATCAACTTTTAATTTTCAATATAATTTACCTGTAATGGCTCCTCCGATCATACCACCTACACAAAAAATTGACACCATAAGCGAAAAGATGAAAACAATGGTATCCGGTTGAGGGATTTGTCCAGTCCGCTCGATAATCGTGGAGTTGATCCAGTTTTCAATAACCTTTCAATAAAAATTTTAATTAAAACATCAAAAAATCTGTTATATTAATACGTACTGGCTGTGGATTATTGAGTACTCCAGTATTATACCCATGTTGGAATGACGAGCCCAGTACAGACGCGGCAATGGCAAAAGCAAGTCTCCCATTAAAACCCTATAAATTAAAAAAAAAAATTTAGAGATAAGTAATTAAAATTTATACAGTCCATCCTTTTGTGCTTTATAAATTATGCCATTGTTCAAATAAAATGGCAACAATATGGAAAACAGTAGCGGGTACAAGGGGGGGGGTGATTGTGTAACTAGTGATTGATAAACTGTTTTAGAGAAAAAATTAAGAACGCATTTTTATGCGTGACAGAAAAATCTATGAAGATTTTCTGACTTTCGTTGAGGGTATTCATGATGTACAAAAACGGTTTTCTAGATCAGCATTAGGTCAGATTGTGATCGATATTATAAAAAAATGTAGGATCGATATTCCTGATTAGGTTCGAATCGGAATAGATAATTGTTTAGTTATGATTTCAGAAATCAAAACAACTGTATAGGAAATCATAATATATTTTTTTGTATGCTAGGTCTTACCCATGTTTTAATTTTAAACTAAATAACTCACTTGCGAAAAAAACCTCGGTAGTTTGTGGACTTTATTATAATCATGTTTTTCAGAATTCTTTTCTCAAAATGTCTATAAAGTAAAGTCAAACCAAACTGGTAAATTAAATGAACTGAAAGCAACGAGAGAACATGTCAAATTTTTGAGTAAGTATTACATACAACACAAAACTGACAACAACTTACAAATACTGCATGGTTTTAAAAAACGTTATAACAATTAAATAAAAAAGGCAAAAATTAATTATAGTAACAGAGTAATCTTGACCCGAAGAAATCCTCCAAAAACCATGTCGAACATAATAAATATACAACGAGGAATACATGGGGCTCCACCTCAAGCACATAACATCCCTCGAGATGAGTTTAATAATCATTTTTCTTACAGCTCAATGAATGTTAAATATGGATTTTCTAAAAATATCAATGTAAATTCCTTAAAGACCTTTTTCTTTTTTGAGATATCATTCGACCAGACCTGGGCTATTATAGACACATTAAAAAAACAAAATAAGTTGTAATATATAATAATAATATTAAACAAAATTTATTATTTTTCATGACCGATTTACGGATATCATGAGACATTTCATGACAGATAATATCTACGAAAAATAGTAATAGAAGATGAAAAATACAAAGCTATGTCAATGCAGCCTTCAGGCATGCCAGAAACTGTTTAGGCCCAAGTAAATACCTATTAACAAATATAACAAAATATAAGAATGACGCTTTAAAATGCAAGCAGCATGAAGCAAGCATATGTACACATATATAAGGCATTAAGGGATAAGGAACGGGAAAGAGGAGGAAAAAGATTAATGTAGGGATAAATACATACATATATATTACGAATGAGAAAAAAATTTATGTATTTATTTTTTCTTTTTTACTGGCAAGAAAATAATAAGTGTTTAATTTGTTTTTTTGAAGGTAGCACAGGATAAGACAAATGTTAAAATGTTTAATGAGTTAACAGTATTGGCGAGATTATATGAAAAACTTCTTTTAAAAAGTTCTTTTCTATGTCGCGGAATAGTTAGTAGATGTAATCGTCTAAAGCGTCGGTGATGAGTATTCATTCGAAACTGGACTTTACTGTATAAATATGAAGATGTTTTTAATTTTAAAATTTTCTAACTAAGAGAAGCAAAATGTAATTTTCGACGATTGAACATATTTAACCATCCTATATCCTTAAGCTTGTGAGATATATGATTTCGGCGACGAATTCCAAAAATGGAAAGGCATGCATTTTGCACTTTTTGAGTTCTACGAGAGTCGACTTGATCTAAGCAAGGTCCATACACGATGTCACAATGGTTGAAATTGGATAACACTAAAGAATCACAAAGATGCTTTTTTAAGTCTTGATATAAGACTTTTCTTTGGATATAGATAAGTTTAAGCGCACTATATACTTTCTTTAATTTATCAGTTATATGCTCATGAAATCGAAGATCAGAATCAATAATAAGATCCAAGGATTTCGCAGTATTAGTTTTTATAATAGATGTGTCATTTATTTTTATTTTGAGTTCCTCGCTTATTCTAGATCTGTGGCTTTTATGTCCTCCAAATAAGGTAGGTGACGATTTTGTAGGGTTTATTTTTAAATGAAGTTGTTTGGAAACTGTAATTAGATGTTAGAGATTGGTATTAATATTTTGATTTGCAAATGTTATATTATGGGCGTTAAAGTGAAAATAAAGCTAAGTATTGTCCGCGTACAAATGGTAATTACAAAATTTTAAAAAGTCTTTAAATCGGCAAGTATAAATTGTATAAAGAAGTGGTCCTAGTATACTTCCTTGAGGGACACCCACAAATAGACGTATAGTATTTGATTTGGAACTGTTTGGAACAATTTGAAAAGCCAATATAATGCAATATAGACAAAAGAATTTCATAATTTAAGAGGTCAAAAGCCATTGTATAGTCTAGCAAAATAATCACTCATCCCACGATTGAAAGATATCATCAGTTACGTCAGCCATAGCTGTAGCACATCTATATCCCTTTCGAAAGCCTGACTGTTTTAATGGCAAAATCTTAATTTTATTTAAAAAAACACGAACCCTGTATATCTAGAATTTTTTCTAATACTTTAGAAAGTCGAAAAATTCTTGTTGAGCTATGCTATGCTTAAAGATATGACGTAAGCATGCGTCCACATATTTGGAAAATATGATTTAGTTATACATTCATTTATTATATGAAGTAAAAAAGGAATCATAGATGGACAACCAATTCATGAATCATTGTAATATTAAGGTCGTCGCATCCGTATGCTTTGCTTTTTATGGATAAAATAATTCTCATTAACCTATATGGCTTAAACGTTAACATTATTAAGGTAATAAAAAATATTTATCATAAGCCCTCTAACCCACTTAATAAATCAATGCTTCAAAAAGAATATATTTCCAGCCTACTTCTAAAAGAGGCCATTATAACACCCATATTTAGAAAAGAGAAAACTGACAATTATAAGAACTATAGGCCGGTTGCACTGCTGCCAATCATCTCTAAAATAGTAGAGAAGGCAATGGCTTTGTAAATTACAAAGTTATTTGAAAGTAACAACTATTTCTCTGTATTACAGTTTAGTTTCAAGTAAGACAGGATCACAACTCTTGGCATTCATGACCTAATATCCCGCATTTGGGAATTCTCTCATAGGTTTTTTGTACTACTGTTGTTTTTTGCAACTTGTGTAAAGCATTTGATTGTGTGGATCATAGGACACTCCTGAAAAAACTACAGAGGTACAACTTTTGTCCACAGAGTGTCAAGTTGATCCAGTCATACGTCGAGAATACAGTATAATCTGTGAGGGTGTTTGGAGTGTCGTCCGGGGAGAGTATTGTTAATATTGGTGTTCCACAGGATTCCGTCTTTGGACCCATACTATTTCTATTTTTTAAGACCTTACAACCATTAAATCAATTGTCACATACACACTCTTCGCCGATGACACCACGGTCTTCTTTGCAGCTGACACATTTGCGAATTCTCTCAGACCTGGAATCCGTCTGTACAGGGTGTCCCAAATTCGAGGGTGACCATTGGAATCTCGGAAACCGTAAGAGTTACAGGGTCGGTTAAATCGAGGCAGAGTTCCGCAATTTGGAGCTTAATAAAATGACTTTTAAAAAATTTTAAAATTCCGGATACTTCCGGAGTTATCCAAAAAAAATCGAAAATTGTCAAAATCGTTTTTACCTTTTACCGACTTTATTTAAAGAGACATCGGAAAACTAAAAACAGTTTTTTGTTGCCACTTTTTGTGTCCTACAACATGAAGCAAAAAAACAATTAATATCATCAACTTTATTTTTTCTTATGGGCGCCATATTGGATTTTCTCATTTTTAAAAAGTATTTTTGATTGCCTTTAAAATGAGGTATCGCACTTGGATTTCCGATTACTCCTAGTACTTCTCATAAGAATTCCATGAGTGCAAGAGATAAAGATATATCAATGGGATTTCCAAATAAATTGATTTTATATAACCTGAAGCTATAAAATACTCTGTATTTGACATAAGTAGTTTTTTTTTAAATCAATTCAATGAAAATGTATCCTTTCCTAACCTAATATTTTGATTTTTTTAAATTTATATAGTAGGCCATGACAAAATGACAGTAGCCGGTTAAACTTAATAAAATGAAAGGGTACATTTTTATTGAATTGGTGTAAAAATAACTATATCAAATACAGAATATTTTATAGCTTTAGTTTATATAAAATCAATTTATTTGGAAATCCCATTGATAAATCTTTCTCTCTTGCACTCATGGAGTTCTTATGGGAATTACTAGAAGGAGTAATCGGACATGCAAGTGATAGAGAGATACCTCATTTTAAATGCGATGAAACATACTTTTTAAAAATAAAAAAATCCAATATGGCGCCCATAAGAAAAATAAAGTTGATGATCGAAAAAAAAAACGAAACGTCGGATTTTTTTTGCGTCATGTTATAGAGCATAAAAAGTGGCAATGAAAAACTGTCTTTAGTTTTCGGATATCTCTTTAAATAAAGTCGATAGAAGGTTAAAACAATTTTAACAAATTTTTTGTATCTCCGGAAGTATCCGAAATTTTAAATTTTTTTAAACGTCATTTTATTAAACTCCAAATTGCGCAACTTTGCCTCCATTTAACCGACCCCGTAACTCTTACGGTTTCCGAGATCCCAATGGTCACCCTCGAGTTTAGGACACCCTGTACAGTCGGGCACCAAAAAGTGGTTCTGTGCCAACAGGCTCCTGCTTAACGAAGCAAAGACCGACAGGGCTGTTTTTGCTCTTTGGGACACTCGGTCTGAAAACACGGATGTAACAAGTGTAAAGTTTCTGTATTGGGATAAACATAATGACTATCTGAGTAAAAATCTGTCAAATAACCTATAGGTGCTCAGAAACCTAGCATCGAGCGTTTCACACGAGATCTTAAGAACAGTTTATTACGTAATTTTTTACTCTCGCCTGACTTAGTAGTCTGGTCGCATTCGGCAGGAATGCCAAGAGTGTATGGGTCTGCAACGTAAAGCTGTGAGAGTTCTTGCGGGCCTTGGGTTCAAGGACCACTGTAGATTGGCCTATGGGACTCTGAGAATTCTTACTGTACCCTCCTTGTATATCGTTGAGAACCTTTTATTTGTTAAGAGGGGTGGGGAGCACTTTAAGACCCATAGAGGCGCGCACAATCGTAACACTAGATACAGATGTGATCTTGTTCCAGCCTATTGGAGGCTAAAGAGGTGTCAAACTGAACCAGGGTATTGAACAATTACATTTTACCACAAATTTCCAGATAGCTTAAAAGATCTTCCCACCTAAAACATCAATTAAAAATATAACTAAGGCAAATTTAATAAGAAATATATTTATAGTAGTGAAGAATATTTGAAATTTCAATTTTAATCTATGTGTATTTTTTTATTTTTTTTTTAATTTGTATGCAACTATAACTGAAGTTTCTTTCTATAAAACTATTGTTTCTCTTTTATAATTGACATATGTTCTAGTCCTATTGGCAAGTTTACGTCAATAAATGAATTTCAATTTTGAAGTTGACGCAAACCTTTAACTGGGCATTGTAAAACACGTTGGTCGAAAAAACATGACGGCGTTTTACAGTTTGAAGACGATATTATAAATGTTGTAAGTACTTTAACATTATTTACTTCGTGGTAAGATACAAAAACATAGTTCATTAATAAAAGCAATTTGTGACGCAGAATTCATTATTTCAATGATTTGTTTGAGCTATTCCTTCTATCGATTTAAATAGCACTACTTAAGTACTGAATTGCACTCTCAACGTTTTTCGAGATTATGGGAAGAATGCGGATAGTAATTTTTCAATATTGTATAAGAAAAGTTACAAGTTTGGCAGAATAATTAGATTTTGAGATTTAGATTCTTCGACTATCGAGTAGACAACAAATTTATTGCGCTATATTATTCCCGATATATATACATCAAAATGGTCTAAGGAACACTTAGAAAAATTGTTTTTTTCGCCTTATTAATTTTTATATATTTATATTTTCATTCGGAATAGATACTACCTTTAATATTAAGATACCAACGAAGTAAAATAAATATTTGGGTACAAAAAATCATGCCAGAACAGCGTTTTTTGCTACTTGCACATTTTGTCGAAATAACGCAGATTATAATTTTTTAATTCTAACGCAATATCGCATTTTCTGTGGTTCCAACTGAACAATTGTGATTTAGTTTTTATTTAATAAAAATGGAAAGACGACATTCAACTCGAGAGGAAATGCTTAGAGCAGTCGGAATGCTTGAGGCAGGAACAACTCAAAGAGACGTTGCAAGAGCTTTGGATACATTTCCCAGTGTAATTAACCGTTTGTGGACAAGATATAGAGAGACAAATGATGTTAGAGAACGGCATCAAGGCCCGTCGCGAGTTACCACACCTGCCCAAGACCGTTTTATAACTTTGCAAGCTCAAAGAAATCCCACGGTAACAGCCTCTGTTTTGGTTCAGCAGCTCTCACGAGTGCATAACGTCGAGGTTTCAGGTCAGTTCAACTATTAGAAACCGTTTGCATGAGAGAGGACTTCATGCCAGAAGACCCCTAAGGGTTCCTCGGTTAACTTTAGGAAATCGAGGTGCAAGATTAACGTGGTGCCAAGAACATGCTAATTGGAATCAAGAAAGATGGGCCACAGTTCTTTTTACGGACGAGTCTCGATTTTCATTTTATCCTGATTCTGGTAAAATTCGTGTCTGGAGAGAGGAAGGAAATGAAAGTCGTCTGCGTCATGCCCGGGAAGTAGTAAGGCAACGTGGTGGATCACTAATGTTTTGGGGTGGCATTAGACTTGACGGAAAAACGAACCTCATTTTTGTGGAAAATACAATGACTGGAATAAGTTATAGGGATAATATTCTACTGCCTGTAATTGTTCCATATTTACGCGAAATGGGCCCAAATTCGTTGTTGCAACAAGATAATGCCCTACCACATCGAGCACGGCTTGTACGAATCGCTATTGAGGAAAATTAAATCAATCTTCTACCCTGGCCCTCTACCTCACCGGACCTTAATCCAATTGAGCATGTTTGGGATTGGTTAAAAAGGCAACTTCATCAACGATTTGACTTTTTTCAAAGCGCTCTGGAGTTTCGTCTTGCTGTGACACATGTTTGGGAGGAGTTGCCCCAAGAATTAATTAATAATTTAATTTTAAGTATGCCTAGGCGATGCCAAAGTGTTATTAATAATAGAGGTGGACCATCTGGCTACTAGTTTAATTTGTATTTGGTAAATTTTTATTTTTATAATTTTTTTTAATAAACGGTAATAAATGGGATTTTGTTCTTTATTTTTATTTGGGCCCTAAATTATGAGTAAATTATAATCAAAAAAAAAAGTTAATAATTATATTGTTATTTTATTCGAATAATGTAAAAAAATTGCAATAATTAACTTTTTTCCAATCTTCTCAACAATATTAACATATTTGTATGTGTTCCCTAGACCATTTTGATGTGTGTATTATCGGAAAGCTATTTTTTTAAAAAATAATTTTCCGATAAAAAGCCATTATTAACGCATACTAAACTCGATCTCGAAGAACAATTGCCAGCAGAAACATTTCACGTTTTTAATCTGAATTTACTGTTTTTTTAGAATGATATCCTCAAAAAGAGGCCCTTAGCCTGGTAAAGTTTTTTGAAAGAACGATATTTATATATTATAAAAAAAAGGAAGAAGTATTGTTCACCTAATAGGAGAACACAAAATTTGGTCGGAACGCTGGTCGTAAATCTCCATGTAAAATCCATACCAAAATCGCTGGTAGAACTTCTAGACCAGTTCAACTAGGAGGTTTTTCTTCTTATTAAAATGCTACTGCAAATTCGAAATTTATTCCCGGAAATGCTACAGTAAGTAATGCTCCTCCAGCGATAATTTTTTTTTAACCTTAGTTGAAAATATGATTAAGAACAACTATGACTGAGGAAAGACTCGCTGGCTTAGCACTTCTCCATGTTCATTACATCAAAATTGACATTGACGTGAAAATATTATAGATATGTGAAAAAAAGGATGCGCAAAACAGATTTAATGATACAGGGTTTATCTATCAAATAATAAATAAATTGGGGTATTCTCAAAAAAAAAAAACGCGCAAACACGTCGATAGTTATTTTTATTTGCCTATTTTTTTCAAACAAAAAAAAATTATACACCTTATATCCTGATTCAGCAAACCCACAAGCTCCAGCTAATATCATATAGTTTCAGCAATATCCGGCAGTACCTCAACCTAATATTTTCAAATCGATCGATAGGGAGACGAGGACCGACAGAATGGCCGGCATGATCCCCTGATCTGACATCACTAGACTTCGTTTTATGGGGATACGTAAAAAAATATAATCTACACAACTAGACCCCTCGTCTTAGCTAACTTGAAAAAACAAAAACAGTTGCGATTAGTTTGGTCATGCCTGAGATGTTGAGTAACGTTAGAATAAACTTCTACTTAAGAATAGGATCTTGCTAGGACGTTCGTGGAGAGCATATTGATCACCTCTTACATTGACATTAATGTTTTTCTGTTCTTTAATTAAAAGATAAACAGTATTACTTATTACTTTTTTAGTAATTTGTAATGAATTTATGTAGCAAATAATTTTCTTTGTTGAAAAACTAAATATCTTGAAAACACTTAATGTCTTCGAAACAGTTGAAAATTGGTATAGGAATTGGTACATGAAATATGTCTAGAATATTCTGAAAATGTGTCGCATTTAAAATAAGAAATTTGATATTGGCCACTGCTACATGACACACCCTGTATATTTTTTTGGACATGTAAAAATAACTATCGGTATATCTGAGCGTTTTTTCGAGGAGCATGGAATTTATTCCATTTAGGTGATACAAACTGTATAAGATCGTATTATGATACCTTGAAAATTGATGGTATAAAAAATTGATAGATCAATGTACTATCGTGCCGAAAAAAAACTGGGACAGCAAAAACTCCTAAATCTCTTGGTCTATTAGAATAATATATTTTGATGTTGTCAAAGTTAATTTAATTTTTGTGACAGCCACGTCAACAAAATCGTTTTTTTTCAAAATGACCGCATTATCTCCTCAAGAAAAAGCGATAATATACACTCGTCTCATGGATGGAGTTCCTTTAAGAAGAATCGCAAAAGAATTGGGCATTAGTAAAAATACCGTTACCTTAGTAAGCCAAAAATTGCAGAATATGGAGCTATTGTAAGAAATTCAGGTTCTGGTCGACCAAAAATTTCAAACGACATTCAAGATAGGGTTAGTTGGCTTTCTAAGAAACAATCCGGTAATTCTGCAGTTTAGCGGCTTTTGTCAAAACTAACGAAAAATGTTCGGGTTTTTTGCAAAGTGGGTAGATTCCGATATATATTTTTCACTAAGAGTGGCGGAAAGCCAAATTTTATCACGAAGAGGGTATTATCACGCACTAAATCACTCACTATAGGACGCGATTAATCATTAGAATAACCTTGTATACCATTAGTTTTGTCAACAAATAGGTGACAATTGAGTTGAGTTTAGGTGTGGTGTTGCCAGTTTTGTTGCGTTTTGTCACTCTGCAGCTGAAGGCTTGTCTCCAGTCTGGCTTTGTCTAAAGTGGAGAATTCACTCTGTATTTTTTTAGTCATTCATTATCATAACATATAAAAAATGATGAATGAAACTAGTGTATAATCATAACATTATACACTAGTTTCATTACATATCACTTAAAATGTCAATTACATGTAATAAACACAAATTTGATTGAATTGAAAATTTATTTTTAGGAGTACATCATTCTTAAGATTTCTTTTTTTTTAAGTTCTATCAAAATTCACATATTCGCGGCGAATTATATCGTATCGTTTTTTGGGTAAAATTAGATTGATGAGCCGTGCTTGAGCAATTTAAGAACCAACCCAACCGAACCCAACCCAACCCAACCCAACCCAACCCATCGCATCCCATCCCATCCCATTTTATCAACAATGTTCATCAATACCCAACGGGGAGCATAAGCTCCCTCCCCCTGCTCATTAACACCTAAGAGCGTAAACTCTTGGCTGTTAATGTGCTCATTAACACCTAAGAGCGTAAACTCTTGGGTGTTAATGAACCTCCGTAAGCGCAAGCGTAAGCTCCCCGTTGGGTTGGTTTGGTTTGGCTTGGGTTGGGTTGGGTTGGGTTGGGTTGGGTTGGGTTGGGTTGGGTTGGGTTGGGTTGGGTTGGGTTGGGTTGGGTTGGGTTGGGTTGGGTTGGTTTGGGTTGGGTTGGTTTGGGTTGGGTTGGGTTGGGTATATCTATGGTCTGTGCGCAGCCCCCTCGCGGTGATAGAGAAACGGAACAAACCAAAACACTGCACACATACTCCCAGAGTCGATAACCCATTTGACAGATAGCGACTGTCATTTAATTTATGCAAAAAAACAGCAAACAATTTAAATAAATCAGTTTACTTCTATTTGTGAGTACTTTACATTGTTTATAAACTATTTGCAAAATACACCTTCCGCCACTTTATTAATTTTTTTCAGATAAAATTAAGCTAGTTAAAGAAGAAAACCGGTGAAAATACCCCAAATCTGACAAAAGCCGCTAAACTGCGGAATCATATTATTTTTAATTGAGACCAAAATCTAAAAATTACCAAAATAATAATACATTATGGGTGTCTTCGATATGTTTGTTGCACGAAAATAACAGATTTAGTTGCAAGAAAAGGTAAAAACAGTTTTTGTTTTACGCATAATACAAAACGCAGTAGACGACAGAACTGGCAACACCACACCTAACCTCACCTTGGTTGTAACCTATTTGTTGTCTAAACTAATCGAATACAGGGTGATTCTAATGACGTTATTCTATTCATATCCCATAGTGAGTAATTTAGTGCGTGATAACACCCTCTTCGTGATAAAATTTGGCTTTCCGCCACTCTTAGTGAAAAATATATATCCAAATCTACCCATTTTGCAAAAAACCCGACCATTTTTCGTTAGTTTTAACAAAAGGCGCTAAACTGCAGAATTACCCAATCCGGTAATTATCCACAATCCGGTAACAATCCGTTTGAAACAGCAATAAAGGCGAAAGAAGACTCGCATTTTCCTGGTTCTGCTAATACAACTCGTAGTAGGATGAGAAATTTGAAAATTAAATGTTGCTCTGCAACACAACAAATAAAATATCTTTGATGAAACAAACAAACAGAGAAGATTACAATTTGCCCATCAATAGGCATACCAAAACAACATATGGGAAACGGTAATATTTTCGGATGAAAAATACTTTCAATCGTGCAATAATGGCAAAATCCGCGTTTTGCAGGCCTAAAACGAGTAAACGTTTGGGCCTGGATTAGTTTTAGAAAACCACGCGTTTGTCAAATAGTGCAGGGAAGACTTAATGCCTTAGGATATTACAATATCTGAACAATGTTATGATGCCATCGGTTGGTGTAGTCTACGGGCAAGATTTTATCTTCCAACATGATAATGCTCCTATAGATACAGCCCGTATAGTTCAAAACTATCTACACGAAAGACTAATTCAAGTTTTACCGTGGCCCTCGATATCAACCAAATCGAAAACGTTTGGGGTAAAATGATAAAATATATGTATAAAGATAACTTTAGGCCCAGAAATCAGAATGAATTACGCCTAAAGATAGATGACGCATGAGACCAAATAACCGAAGAATATACCAGAAACTTAATTTTAAGTATGCCACGACGTTTGCAAGCTGTAATTGATAACGACGGTGCGCTTATTAAGTATTAATAATTTTTTATTCCATATTATCAAAAAAGATATTAGTTAGTTTTGGTTTATTTATAAAATGTGTTCCAAATAAATATCGAAAAATAAAAAAAATTGAATCAATATTATTATTTAAATATGTAATTATTAAGACTCCAAAAATTCATAATGCAGTTGTTTCTATTACCCTAAAACATATTTCCATACAGTCATACATATGTATACTTATAATTTAATATTTCATCCGGTATGAAGAGAAATGAATGGAATAAGATTTAATTTTTTTAATATTCAAAAGAAAACTTAATTAACTATTTTTTTGTTGAAATGTTGTCTGATAGGTCTGATTCATATGCTGATACTGCTGGAAGATTAATTATAATGAAGATTTGTGATTTGTCATTTATCTATTTTTTTTGACTTCAATGGAGATTTAAGATTTAAAGTTTAAACCATGATCGCCTTTCGTTAACTAACGACCTGTATCCGCCCCTGATGGTAAGCTTAAGTTTCCGCTTAAAAGGGTTTCTGAGGTGAGAAGATTTTAAAACTGCTTTTCATCACGTGTTTTTTTTGTGAAAGAGCCTTAGAAATTAGGATGCCAGGTACAAAATTTAAAAACCTTTAAGAGGCCGCCCTAGATTTTTATTTAATTTACCGCTTGACTTAATACAATTTTTTGTTTTTTTTTTTATTACAAGTTTATACAACTTTTTGGACGGAAGCCTTCCTTTAACCTTATTTTAAATTTATCGCTTAAATTAATTTTTTTTTAAGAATGCACAGCATTTTTTTTTATAAACAATAATGTACAGAAACCTGTCTTCCTATTTTTAGAAGCTAATTTGCAATGTATTAACATACAACATTAAGGACAGCCACTTTCAAATGAATACTGGTAACCCGCATGTTTTTTAATACGTGGAGTCTATTTGAATTTTTTAATGACAAGGTTTAATCAATATGTGCTAATTTATACCAAACAATACGTACTTTTATATATTTCAGGATCATAATAATGGATATAATTTTGTATGATTATTGTAGATTTCTTGTGAAGGAAGAAAATAAAACAATACATTTTCCAAAAGATCTTGAATAAAGTTTAAATATCAAAATTAAATATAATGACTTAGGCTCAGTATGCAACAGGATACAGATTAAAAATTGCTCTTATTAATACATAACTATATACAGGGTGGTCCAGTTTAAACGTCACTAATTTTAATAAGTAATAGAAAATTTAAAAAGGAATAGACTTTCATTATAAAATTTTTGTCAGAAATGTTTAATAACAAAGATACAGGGTGTTAAAGTTATGAATAATAATTTGTTTATTTATCATAACTTTTAAACTACCAGCTCAATTTTAATTAAATTTTGCATGTAAGTTATTGTAGTGAATTGTCAATTACTGATGCATTACTGATACTGAAACACCTTTTAGCAGGTATTTCTGAACAATTAAATTAAGATATTTTAAAAACAGTGCCTTAAACCATAATTTTGCAAGAGTAACTTCTTTTTCCAAATTAAATGGGGAATCTAACAGTTGTCTTCTTATAAAAAAATCAACAAAATCACTTCGCAGATTTGAGGCAAAGAAGGACCAAGTCCCTCCGTATGTTACGCCACTGGATTTTTTTTATAATTGGCTTCATCAATAATTGACAATTTACTACAATAACATGCATGCTAAATTTAATTAAAATTGAGCTGATAGTGTGAGTTATGAATAATAAACAAATAATAATTATTCTTAACTTTAACACCCTGTATCTTTGTTATTATAAATTTGTTATTATAAACATTTCTAAGAAAAATTTTATAATGAAAGTCTATTTCTTTTCAAATTCTCTATCACGTATTAAAATTAATGACGTTTATACTGGACCACCCTGTATAAAATATAATTACTACATATTTATTACATACATTCTGAGTAAGTGTGACGTTTCAGAGGAAATCGTCACTTAAATTTAATTAGATTTATTTATTAAAAATTTCTCTTATTTCCCCATTCTTTTCTTATGATAAAATTGGAAAGCTCAAAGTAAAACAAACATTTCCTAGAAATATTTTTTCAAAGTAAATACGTGAGACTAAAGCAATATTTCTAGAGTGCTTATTAGCGAATATTTCTCGAATAATTTCGTAAAACGGTATTTGAATATTAATAATAAATTTGAATTTTATTGTAAAAGTGGAATTTTTTTCTATAAACGATTAAATTATATAAAAAATAAACCTTTTAAAAATGATTACCTGTAATAACTATCATTATTAGCCTTTATTTCATATGACTTTAATATTCTAAAATGACGTCAACGTTATAAACATATTTTATGTAGAAATACTTCTCTCTTACTTAGAATTAGATAACTACACATCTTAATATGAATTGTTAAATAAAAAAATATATATAATAATAATTAATAATTATGATTAATAACAATTTAGTACTTTATCCAATACTTTAATTTTACTTGAATACTTTATCTTATTTACCTGGGTTAAATGAAATTTGAATGGACGGATGGGTAATAACAGAAAGGAAAAAGGGAGAGTAAAGGTATGGGAAGTGAGGGTTAGAAAATGGGTACAAGAGAACCAATGGAAGGAGGAAGACTTACTATAGACTATAGAGACAGCTCAGGGGACTAGCACTAACCACTTTGGTAGAGTGGCGTGGATTCCACAAGAGTTCAATAAAATATAAGCGCCACCTGTTTTATCCCAGATGGACAAGAAAATCCCGATGACCAAGAAAACAGGAAATTACTAAAAGCACTATACCTATAAACCTGAAAGAAAATCTCACAAGGAAGAACAGACAGGGAGATTTATAAATACAATTAATTATATTGACCCTTAATATTATGTACAAGTGTTATGGTGTAATTAATAAATCAACAATAAAATAAATATTAACCCTTTACTTTGGCTATTAAATTATATGCTATTAAATTACAGCTTTAGTGTGAAAGCACCTTAAAACTCATGGCCTCACACCAAAAGTCCCTTGTCTAACTTAGAAAGTTAGATTAGTATTCAGTATAATATACTACAGTAAAGCTAATAAATGTTGATAGGACTTTGGTCTAGACTTTATAAAAGCAATTTATAAAAGTCAAATCAAACAATAACAACCGGCGGTTTATGGTTAAATAAATATGGTACAACTTATACTATACCTTGTATATACGTATATACTCAGTTCCCAACAAAGATTATAGCAACAAGGTGCCTCAAAAATTAAAGTAAACTAGTAAATATATGTGCGATAAATTACTCAAATAGTACTAACTATGGCAAAAGTAATGTGTGTGGCCTTTGTTTTACACCTCTAAATGGTAATATTATTCTGTGATACCTGTGGTCCTTGTTCTCGCCTTGTTGATGATTAGACGGCCATGGGGTGTGTCTCAGGAAGGACAGTGTCTTGTGTGGTAGTTGGACAAAGTGATTCAGCCAGTACTACACTCTGTAATGGATTTCAGGATATCCAGAAGAAGCTCAAGTGTGTTCGATGGGGCTCAGACCATCAAATTCCATCAAATCATTTACAATATCAGTGATGAATTGAACAAATAGATGAGGAAGTCCAAGTGGTAGTGATAAGGGGACAAATAGGAAAAGAAGAAGAAAGAGAACAAAAAGAGAAAAAGAAGAGAAAAGGCCTAGGTTGGAATGAGGCCTTTCTTTGGAATTTTTATGACAAAATAACACAGGAAACCCTTAAAAACTCTCTAGTCTATTTCTTTAAAACTGCCCTCGGCAAAACTTTAACTCACAAAAAAAAATCAGACCTAGATAAGGTATTTCCTTTGTAAATCCGCTCAAAGCGAAACCAGCTGAAGTCTTCAACTCTCAGCTCGAATGGATCCCCTCCAGATTTTACCATGTTTAAGTCATCTGTCAACCTTGGAATCTTACTGAAAATATAGACAATTCCTGCATGAAATAAGTAGTACTGTAAGTATGTACCAGCCACAATAAAACTTAAAGAGATCTTGAAAAGAAAATCAATATTTGGGTTTGACAGTTACTTTGTTTACTATTTTATTGAAATGAAGATTCACTACACTTTTCCTACAATAAATTATGTGAAAAGAAAGAGCAGCAAATTCTGCTCAACTGACTATTGCAGACCTCACACATAATAAAGTCTCTTTCTAATTTTCAGATCGACATTGGCCAAGGTAACCGAAAGAAATCAGACACCTGTACAACCTCACAATGTAAGATCAAGGTACCAACAATATCAACCTAGTCAAGATTATGCTTTAATATGAACTTGATTTCTAATAAGTAGTTACTGCTATAAAACAAAATATATATCTGTCCATTAATGTCTACATTCTGTTCTGATATATTTATACATATATTTGCCATTTAAATACATTTGCAATAAATTGGTTATTTCCTAAACTGATCAAAATTTTATAATTATTGAAACCTATACAATTATGGTTGATTATTCTATGGAGATTACCCTTTCTTATAAGCCCAAACCCTGTTTGCTTTCGACTTTTATAACTACTAATCTAAGACTTTGATAAATGAAAGAAGCTTTATTAAATTATATTAAAATATTTCAAATTTGAATACATTGAGTTAAAGTGTTATGCTCACAAAAAAAAACTGTAACAGAATTTATTCAAAAATTGCATGGTACGGTAATATTTTTTCTAACGGGACCTTTTTGGGATGTTACACGATCAGTACCACAAACTTCCAAGGAGTGTTTTGACTAAAACAGAGGATAAATTTAGAATATTTTCATTGTGTTAGATGTATGTTCTGAAACCCTAGCATTAAATTATTCTTCCAACTGAAACTCTACTCAATTATTTAGTATACAGTACCTCCATCTCCTATATAATAATCAATTATACAGGGTCCTGCAACAGTGCGTCGGTCTTCCATAAATCCTAAACAAATTAGGTTAAAATTTTCTATCCTTTTTAGGGACCTGATAGCGCATATCTGGAAAATATTTTGAAGTATACAGGGTGCTTCAAAAAAGTAGGGCGATATAAGTAGCATTTTTTTTAAATGGAATGCCATTCTTTTTATTTTATTTAAAGACCGCCTTAGGCTACCTAGTATACGCGCTGAATATGGCTGCTTTGTCATGCGCAGTTTGACTGCAATAATTTTTTTTATAAAAAAAATCTAAAAATCATTACATCATTTAATTTTATCTTGATACTAGAAATGTTAATTCAATGTCAATATTTGACTTAATTGGGATTCTAGAAGAATGGAGAATTACTTTGACTTAAACTTTGTAAAAGAAATTTGGAGTTTTGTTTCAGAAATATAATCTGAACGAAAATTGCATAGTTATAAAATGCATTTTAGCAAAGACTTGATATTTGTGTTGGGGGAATCTGAAAAGAATTGCCTCCTAACCTCTCAAATGTATGGGGCGCGCTATCCTGATAGAAGATGTCCAGAAGAAAAATCTTTTAGAAGGTTACTAGAAAGATTTGTGGAGACAGGGAGTGTTTGTTACCCCAAGCAAGATAGAATGAGGCCTGTTACTAATCAGGAGCAAGAGTTAGATGTGTTATTAACGGTAACCGAAGATCCTCACCTAAGTCAGTCAAATATCGGAGCAGCAGTTGGATTAAGTGAAAGATCAGTGCAACGAATTTTAAAAAGAAATCATTTTCATCCATACCACATCCATGAACATTAAGCACTTTTTGATAGGGATATACAAAACCGACTTGAATTTTGTACTTGGAGCAGAAATCAATTACAAAACGACCATAAATTCATAAAAACGGATCAGTAAATAGACATAACTTTCATTATTATTCATCCGAAAACCCCCATTTTATGCGGCAGATCGACTACCAGCATAGGTGGTCATTAAATATGTGGGGTGGAATTATTGGAAGCACCATTATCGGTCCCTACGTTTTTAATGGTCATCTCAATGGAGAAATGTACCTTCAATTTTTACAAAATGAACTGCCTAGATTACTTGCAAATGTTCCATTAATTACTAGAAACCGAATGTGGTTTCAACAGGACGGAGCTCCTCCACATTTTTCTCAAAATATCACTGAATATTTAAATGTAACCTTTGAAAAAAAATGGATTGGACGGAATGGACCTATTAATTGGCCAGCCAGATCACCTCACCTAACAAAATTACATGTTTTTTATGGGGTTTTGTAAAAGAAATTGTTTATAGTAGAAATCCACCTACAACGGCAGTAGATATGGAGCAGAGAATACGGGATGCGTTTGCTCAAGTAACTCCACAAATGCTACATGAATTAGAAAGAAGTTTTCAGGAACATATTAATTTATGTTTTGAACAAAACGGAGGACATATTGAACACTTAATGTAATAATAATAATAAGATGATAAATATTTTTAATATGCTTGTTTAATTATTATCGTAAATATTTTAAAAACGACTAAAGATAGCTAATATGTTTACATACTAAAAAATGTTTACGTATTAAATCTTCATTAAATGGATAAAAAATATATAGGGTGTTCCATTTAAAAAAAGCGAGAAATTGAGCTTTGAAATTCGTAAAATATGATTGCTAACTACGAACACCCTGTATATGACAGAAAGAAACAATTTAAGTCAAAGTAATTCTCCATTCTTCTAGAATCCCAATTAAGTCTAATATTGACATTGAATTAACATTTCTAGTATAATGATGAAATTAAATGATGTAATGATTTTTAGATTTTTTTTCTAAAAAACATTATTGCAGTCAAACTGCGCATGACAAAGCAGCCATATTTAGCGCATATACTAGGTAGCCTAAGGTCTTAAAAATAAAATAAAAAGAATGGCATTCCATTTAAAAAAAATGCTGCTTATATCGCCCTACTTTTTTGAAGCACTGTATACTTCAAAATATTTTTCAGATATGCGCTATCAGGTCCCAACATTTTTTTAAGAGGTTAGAAATTTTTAACCTTATTTTTTTAGGCTTTATGGAAGACCGACGCACTGTTGCAGGACCCTGTAGAACTTATCTCTCCTATATGTCTTTCACAAGGAATGGCCTGCTTTCTACAACTGTAGGTCAATAAACTATGGCTCTTTGTAATATTTTAAGGGTAATTTTAAGAATTTGGTACTTGTGGGACTGTAGTTTTCTGACACCAACACACATTAGAATAGAATATATTCCTAAAAAATATAACATTTAAAAGTACTACGTTTCTTTAAACTACATTTTCTACAACAAAGTTAACTGCATCCATTTCTCATAAACTCTCAACTACTTCACAAAACTTACTCAATGCAATACCAGGCTTTGAGATGAAAATATGTTTAAGTAACTTAAAGTAAGTTACTTAGAGTCAATTGGGTTTAAAGTAGTGGGAGCTATCACGATATCTAAAAGGTCCGTATCATCATCAAACTCCATCACTTCTTTTCATCTTTAAAATGTTAAGTTAAAGTTGAAGTGGCTTTTAATATATTTATCAGACTTTTGTAAAATAGAATAAAATTAAAAAAGTAAAACCCCAATAGGAACTTCATGGGAAAACATTAGTAGTATCTCTATCATGGGCTTTTTCCTTCTCTTATCGCATCAACTCTTCGTTTCATCCCAACATAAAAAAGAATAATAATAGATAATACTTTAAAATCTAGTAGAAAAATGTAAATAATTTTCAAGATATTGTTACGATATTTATTAATCGAATTGTTTTCAAGGAACAGCTGCCACAAAGGTGTAGAAGCAGATGTTCTACTCGTATTAGTAACTGAATCTTAAGAACTTTGATTGTGATAAATGCAAAAGAAAATAAAATTATATGATAAAGATTTAAGATGTGTATCTTGAAATACACAACTAACATATTTCATAATCATCCAATTATTCATTGATTTCCACTTCTTTGGGAGCCGCAAGCTGATTTAGCAGCAGAGCTGAACTATTTCTTAGTGGATTTTTTCTAGATGGAGTTTAAAAAATATAATGTATCAGAGACTCATTATGTCTTATTAAATCTTATTGTGCAAAAATTGTTGTTTGTAGAAAATTAGTTAAACCTTTCGTTAAAGAACTGTAATAATAATACGCAAAAACTGTTTTGTAAATTATATGAAAAAAGAAGCCATATAAATGGTACGATAACTAAGTTTCGAAGTTAATTCTGGTTGAATGAACAGAGTACATCGGAACATAATTTTTTTGAACTTTGAACGATGATCATAATTGCGATAAAAACGCAACTGATCATTAAATATTGACAAAAGACTTGAATGTTTTGATAATAATACAAACGAATTTTGAAAAAATTGATTGTAATGTAAAAGAAAATATTTGCTTACCGATATTTGCTTTTTCAGGACCGGGCAATTAGTTATATTGACTATCTTATTTATTTATTTTATCATCCTTTACTTTTAAACTTTTGCTTGTCTACTATGTTTCTTCATCACATATGTTATTTTAAAGTTTAAAGATTTTATCGTCAACTTGTCCTGATAAAGAAAATAGGCAGAAATGCGGATGAGCAATTAATTAATCATGAAATGTTCTAATTTGTGTTATTAATTCTTTAGTTAACGGAATTTCAAATGATGATAGTTATACAGGGTGTCTCCGATTAAGTCGGCACTATTGGTATCTTTGTTAATATTTAAGATACAGGGTCGGTTAAATTAGCAGACTAGTAGGATTTTTTCCGTTGATTAAAATGGTGAAAACAGAAAAAAAAATGAACATTGCATTTTCGAGAAAATGTGAAAAATGTACTTTTGTTAAATAGAATCCCCTGTATATTTTTACATAAATCAAAAGATAATAATTTTGTTAATAAAAAAGCTTATTTACACTAATAGCCTAAACCTAAAAATAACAAAGTTATAGCGATATTAATAATTTTGTCAAATTTAGGCAAGTTGGCCTTGAACTTTTTGAGAGAAAAACAAATAAATCATTGTTTGAATATTAAAATGACAGTAGCCGTAGAGATTTTATTAAATAAAGAAATACTGACAGTTACATGTTAGCAAAGTTTGTGATGTTTGTAAAATCTAAATTAGTAAAATGCCTTTTACGCATATTGAAAAATGTGATATGTTAGAATGTTACCTTGTATGTCGAAAAAATAGTGACAGAGCGCTAGAAGAGTACCGCCAGAGATTCCAGACTCGTAACTTGCCAAACCGTAGATACTTTTTATTCTCTACAGAAAATTTTGAAGTAACGAAAACGTGTTTAAAAGAACTAGAAGAAGGAACCAATTTATAGTAAGTGAGGATGTTGAAATTTCTATTTTGGCATATTTTGAAGCTCATATGGAAAACTCAACTTAACAATTTGGAGGGTCTTAAAAAAACACAAATTTGTGCCATATAAGTA
The DNA here is from genome assembly GCF_022605725.1 of Anthonomus grandis grandis. Classification (NCBI taxonomy): domain Eukaryota; kingdom Metazoa; phylum Arthropoda; class Insecta; order Coleoptera; family Curculionidae; genus Anthonomus; species Anthonomus grandis. Next base: position 21,360,485 of record NC_065558.1, read on the forward strand.
TCGACCAGTACAAACATTGTTGCCTGGCGATAATGAAAGAAGACTTGCTTTTTGCAACTGGTTACGTAATGCATATGAAGCTAATGATAATATTTTAAACCGTATAATCCGGAGCGACGAAGCTAATTTTTCAAACAAAGGTATGTTTAACCGTAAAAATGTACACTATTGGTCCCAAGAAAATCTTTTCCTTACTGATCCCAGAAATCCCCAAAATCAATTTAGTATAAACGTTTGGTGCGGCTTAATAGGAAGCCAAGTAATAGGACCTGTGTTTTCATGATGGCACTTTGACTGGAAGGAGATATGTTGATCTCATATTATCTGGAGCGCTGGAAGATTATTTGGATAATGTTAACTTGGAGAGACGGCAACAAATCTATTTTCAACAGGATGGAGCACCTCCCCATCAACTAAATGATGTAAGAATATTACTTAAAAGACTGTTTGACGATAAATGGATTGCGACACGTGGCCCGATTCGTTGGCCACCTAGATCACCAGAACTAACCCCTCTAGATTTTTATTTTTGGGCTTACATAAAAAATGAAGTGTATAAAGAAAATACAGAACCGTTGATGAACTTCAAACACATATTAGGCAAATAATTTGATCAATAGATAGAATATCAATCTTAAAAGCTACAAAACGTGTGCTTAGGTGTGCTCGAAAATGTATTGAACAAGATGGCGATGTTTTTGCTCATTTATTGTAAATTAGTAGTTTTACTTGATGTTATTTATTTCAAAGCCAACTTGCCTAAATTTAACAAAATTATTAATATCGCTATAACCTTGTTATTTTTAGGTTTAGGCTATTAGTGTAAATAAACTTTTTTATTAAGAAAATGATTATCTTTTGATTTGTGTAAAAATATACAGGAGATTCCATTTAACAAAAGTACATTTTTCACATTTTCTCGAAAACGCGATGTTCAATTTTTTTCTGTTTTCACCATTTTAATCAACAGAAGAAATCCTACTAGTTTGCTAATTTAACCGACCCAGTATCTTAAATAATAACAAAGATACCAATAGTGCCGACTTAATCGGAGGCACCCTGTATAGATGATCGTTTACGGATGTATAGTGCAATTATACCACCCATTATATACTTCTAAAAATAATATCAATAAAATAGTTAATACAAACTTAATAATAGACATTTTAGAATGCTAACATGGACTGCATGTGCCAGTCAATCACTGTATTATTTAAATCCATATATACAAGGTCTTAGAGTAGTAATAGTAGTAGTAGTAGTAGTAGTAGTAGTATAGTAAAGGGTTATTTCGTCTGTACCAACAGATTAACGGTTTTTATAATCGAGAATTAATCTTTTTTGTCAACATTTTAATTAGGTTTGTTTATAACTATATTTTATAATTTTATATATACATTTAAAATGTCAAAATTGTAGTCTTATCCAAGATTTAAAGCTATAAAAGAATATTGCTTAATCCTTTAAAGGTTTTTTATAGTACACGAAATAAATATTATTTATAGTACCTAGTTCATTTTATAATATTTTTTAAAATAAATCATATGCATAAGAGAATTACAAAAAAAAGAAAAAATAAAGAAAATTGAGGAAAAAAACAAATACTAAGCAACGACTCTAATAATTATTTTGATTTAAACTTATTTATTGGTAAATGTTTTAAGGAGTTGAAAACATCATTGTACATGCTGTAAACATTATAAGAGAAGCTTCTTTCAAATATTAAGATGTTATGACGAGGTGGAATTATTAGTCCTCCATGTTTGAAGTTTAGGCTTTGAACGTCTGATCGAATGACTGATTTTATTGTACAGGTATGGTGGAGTTTTAGTTTTTAATATCCCATGGCAAAAATGTAAAGTGTAATTCTTTAACAGGTTTTTTTAACAGGTTAATAATTTTCTATTACAAAGCTAAATCTTTGAAATAAACATATAGACACGATTTTTGTATTTTTTAAAATCTGTTTTATTCGTATTGGGTTAGACATGGACCATAAACTGTATTACAATAATTAAAATGACTAAGTACTAAAATCTCTGTAAGGTCAATCCTTGGATTAATTGTTAAAATTTGTCGATGTGGGTAAAAAGCTTTTGATGATGCATAGGCCTTTTTGTTGGAAAGATTTACGTTCTGCGTAAATCTTAATTCTGCGTCCACCCTAAGATCCAGATTCTTTGCGCAGCTTGAAGCTGGCAGTAGATTTCCCTGAATTGTTAATTTAATTTTCTTGCTTAGGTCAGACTTGTTCTTGCCAAGGTAAAGTACCACTGTCTTGTTGGGATTTATCTATAAACTATGCTTGTCCAAAAAATCTACTACTCTTTCCAAATCGTATTGAATGGTTGCTTTCGCTAGTTTCCAATAGCAGAGTATAACTAACAAATTTACTTGGTTGGTCGGAGACAAAAAAGATATGGCAATTTATTTGTCAAAAAATAGGGTTTCTGCTCTATTTCTTAAGCTAAGAGTTTTAAATAAGCAATCTGAGCTTCAATAATATGGCGAATAATATATTTGGTGTCTAAATAGATCTGTGCTATTTGTCTATGTCTATGTTTGGACAATTTTTTTTCTATATGTGCTTTTAGATTAGACAATTTCTCACAGTTAGAGCAGTAGCTAACATTTTTAAGTTACAAATTCTAAGTAACGCAGTTTATATTAAGTTACAATAAAAACTAAAACAAAAATCTATAATAATCAATGATCTTAGGAAAAAATATGATTAGCACAAGATAAAATAAAAAAATTAATTTCCATTAATTTAATCTAAATGACAATTGAGATTATGAGTGAGAAACCGGTATCGTCTCAATTTTTAAATTTAAATCATCAAATCCTAGGCCTACAAACGCATTGTAAAATGAAAGTAGGTAAAGAATTCGTCTGAGGGCTCCAGGTCGGCGCCCCCAGGTAAACATTTACACACAAAGAAGGTCAAAATAATCGTTACGCTAGGCATATTATTGTGCGTTTAGCTGCTGTTGCTACCATATGGAACAATCTATGCAGTACTTAATATGTTTTCTTGTGGGGTTGGTCGTTTATTTTTAAAAATTCATGAATTGATCAAAATATAAACGGAAAGCGAAAGCGATTGAATTACGTTTGCATAAATTGTTGTGCATACGGATCATTCCATTTAACAAAGCAGATTCATATTAAAAAACACTTTTATTATATTTGCATACATTACTATTTAGGAAAGCTTATTTAAATTTATTACCTAGAAATGGTTTCAAAATGCAAATTACATTGGATAATCAGAAGCTCATTATAGTTTGTCATAATTACTTTCATATACTGTCTCCGGCAATCCTAACATGGCTGACTCCATTTATTAAATACCTGCCGGCGTGGGTCAAAATAGTCAAGATATAACACTGACCACATAAACTTTCAAAATAGTGAACGAAACGAAAACCGGAAAACCTCCACCACTGAATACTTTAGTATTAGTCGATATTTTTAAACGTAAACTTAGAACATTGAATGCCTAGAATAAGCCTAGCTGCAAACCATAGACGGTGTCCTAATCTACTAAACATTGTAGTAAGTATTGTAAGACCTAAAAAATTTATTCCTTTAAATTTTCTTTTGTTTGCTAAATAATAATACATATATACTTTAATCACCAACTTTTCAGAATAAAAAAAATTTCTTAATAAAAAAGTTAATGAAAAAAAAGCAACTTGGCAACATTTAATAACTGATATGTTTACAATGCAAGTATCCATTGTTGCCACTTTGTGTTGTCTTCCTTGACTTTTGCGGTGATTACTGGTTTGAATTATCGAAAAATTTGCCACATATACACACATCGCCAAAAGCCTTGAACCCCCTAGGAATTTAGTTTAAAAACATTTTGTTAACGTTCAGTTTCTGGACATGTAAAGTATGTTGTTTTTGCATTCTAAGGAACAAAAAACTGTTTACTCTCGACCAGAGGCATTTTCGATAATATGAATCTTTATATTTTTGGCTTGTTATTCACATTGTGCGTATTTTTTAATTGAAAATGACGGAAAACGTAATTTCGTTGTTTGATAGAACAAGAATAGTAGCCTTGCACCAAGAAAATTTTTAAAATCACACAATTTCAAATCGTCTGGGTATTCTTAGAAGTTCGGTAGTTCGTATCTGGAGCGTTGATCGAAGACGTGGACTGGTCGCCCGAGGGTACCATATCGCTATATAACAAGTTTCGTCCGTCGAAACCATTCAGTTTCAGATAAAGTGTTACGTGGCCATTTTTTAAGGACGTACCCACGACCAATATCAGCCATCACTACAAGAAGGAGGCTTCATGCTGCCAATTTAAGATCTAGAAGAGTTTTACGTGTTTCTTTGTTTCAACACATAGCTCAACGACTTCAATGAGCACGGGAACGTAGAGAACGTTTTGGACGAAACGAGACTTGGTTTAATAAGTGACAGTCGGTGTGATCGAGTGTGGAGGACATCTGGAAGGGAGGAAAGACTGGCTGTTCCCCGAGAAATTGTTCCATACCAAGGAGGAATCATTACCTTCTGGGAGGGTATATTGTTTAATCGCCGCACACTTCTTATTGGGATTGATGGGAATTAGAATGGCAACATTTAGGCTGAAAACATTATAAGAGGTATAATTCATCCACTTCGTAATGAAATAGGTGACAATTTCATATTTATAGATGACAATGGCCTCATCACACCAGAAGGGTACAAAACGCTTTAGAAGATGAAAATATTACGAGACTAGAGTAGTTGGCCAACTCTCCTGATATGAATCCGATCGAACATGTATGGGGTTATGATCAAAAAAGAATCCATAATAGGGAACATCCACCTTTCACCCTTTAGCGGGTAATAATTGCAGCTCAAGAGGAATAAAACAATATTCTCCAAGAAATCGTTATTAACGTTATTGTTTCTATGCATAGGCGTGTCAATTTCTTGTGGCAGAGACATTTTGTATAAAAATATTTTATAATTTAAAGGAGAAGACATACTTATTTTTAAACAAGTTACTACCTTTTTTTATGTAACATTATAAAAAAATATGTAAAAATAAAATGTTCCTGATTTTGTGCATAATTTTTGTTATTTTTTTCCCTGTGTATAAAATTGTTAGAACACCAAAATGCATCTCTTTTTATCCATAATTAAACTAATAAATTAACGATGTAAAAAAATTGAACCGTTTTTAAGAAATGGAGGGTCCAAAAATTTTGGCGACGTGTGTAATAATATACTTAATTACACATCTATTAATATTTTCCAAAAAAAATTAAAACGAAAAAACCTTAATTTTGGCATTCAATACTCAATAGATATTTCACAAACTTTCTGTTTGTCTTTTATAATCATTATAAACAAAATTTAAAGATGACAGCTAACTCACTTTTAAAAGGAACGATTTGAATTTCCTTTTTCCCAATATATGTGACCCACTTTACATTTCTTTATAGATTTTCAGCAAATAAGCAGTTTTTAATTTTTATTAATAACAGCAAATAAACGCACTAAAATCACTGAACTTATCGTTACATCCAAACGGGCTATTTAACAATTATTATACGACATTATTATATTACGACAAATTATTTTATATTATTATTATAAGCGATCAATACAAAAATTATAACCAATTACAAAAATTTGTTATCATTTTTGTTTCTTTTATTAACATTGAGTAATTACTGGCAACGTGAAATACTAAGCATGTTTATCAATAAAATATCTTCTCTGCCTATTGTGTAGATGGTGCACTCAAACCCAATCACTCAACTATTTTTCCTAGTTTATTCAATATTTTACGCAACCAAATAGAATGTGATCTCTATCCAATTGAGAGCTGAATTCCTCCTTAGCAACGAGCAAAGAAATGAATTAGGTGAGACTAGACCATTTTTGTGTAACGTTATCAGTTTTTGAAAAATTTTAGCTTAAGATTTCATTCATTAGTAAGTAATCTAGCTATGAATAAAGAGGTTTAAAAATCGTGTTACAATTTACAACAGGTTTGTTTTTTTTATTCTTCATGGTACAACATTATGTTTGAAATTATTTTTTATTATCCTTAATCGAAATTATTTTACCGAACTATAATAAACAAATTACATTATTTTAAAAAAAAATTTAGTTGCGGTAAAGTTATATTAAATAAGAGTATTTTATTCGCGTATGTAACGCGAAATTTTATTTTAAATACACTGTAAGTCATATTTGTAACATTCATAATATGAGTTCTTAATTGTGCAGGCATATTCTATAAACTTCTTATGTAGGCATAGCTGCGTTAAACATGCTGGATTATTAAACTCTTTAGTATGTCTTAAATACAAACCCATATATTTAATTTGTATGAATACATAATACTATTTTTGTTTCTATACTATAGATTTGGAATTATACATTTATCTATATTAAAGTGTATTTTATTGTCGATTGAGTAATGAATAACATTATTCAAATCTTTTCATGAATCCAAACAATCAACGGACCTTTTTATTATTTTATAATTTTTTAAGTCATCAAAAGAATAACATGTTGAATTTTTTTAAACTTTGTAATGCTATTAATAAATAATAAAAATAACACAAGAATTAAATTTAAACCTTATGGTACACCATATGTTGGAATAATGGCTCAGATTTATATCCTTTAATATTCATTGCATACGATGTTTTATAAATTTTTTTTTTTTTTGCAATTAAATTTTCATGGAATCTAAATAAATATTTTAATTGATCTAAGAATATCCCAGAAGATACTTTGTCAAAAGCCTTATCAGAGTTATTATGCAAAATCTGTTTGTTTTCAAGGATTTAAAGTATCACAGCATCTAAGCATTAAAATTACGTCCCAGCCAGCTCAATTGCTCTTTTGCAATGAAACTCGACGTCAAAAATGTTCACCCGAATGCTTTTCGTAGGCTGGCCAGATTATGGTCAGCACGTGACTATATCTACTCTCAGACACTTAAATACTGTCTGATCTATATAAAACAATTTATTTTTTAACTAATTTTTTTTGCATTTTACATGACAAATTTAAAATCACATATTTATCCCATTTTTGATTTTTGATTAATTTTTGGGTTTTTTTTAAGAATTTTGATATACTCAAAAGGCCATAAAGGCATATAAGGTTTTGCACAGAGAGTTTAAATTGCTAAAGGTAGTATTTGATTCAAGCTTGTTTGATGCCAGGAATAGTCTTTCGTCACAGAGATTTTGAAAAAGTTCTCAAAGGCTTGAACACTTACAAATACACCGGCCTTTATGAAATATTGCCAACAGTGAGTTACTTATTTTATTTGGTATTACGTCACTTATAGCAAAAATCAATTTAGAAATTACTATCTCACCCGCTCAAAAATTGAAAAGAAGAAGAAAATAGAATATATTCACGTATTTAAAAGAAATATGAACTCAAATCTATAATGATACCGTTCGATATACTTAATTTAATTTAAGTTCAATAAGTTTTAAATACAATAATAAAAACCTCAAAACTTGAGGTATACTAGATTTGGCTAATGGCAATAGATAGGTACAAAAATTATTCAAAATATTATTGAAAACGTATTCCTGAAATATGTAGTCTATAGGATTTGTTACATTTAATAAATTTACAGTAGCAAAAACTGTACTATCATTACAGAGAAAACATTAGGGTGCATTCACGATGAAAGAAGCAAATGCGTTTAAAAATCAGTTTTTTATCTTCTTTTATTTTTTTGACACATCAATTAGTATTATCAGTTGCGCGTTTTTTAAAATAACATTTTTCAGGGTACTTCAAGTAGAAGATATGGCGTCAACATTCATTTTTTTATGTAGGACACTTTGTATATTATGACGTTTTACAATATTTTCTAAAGTCAATGGTCTGTCAAATATGATGTAACAGACTAACGAAACATGAATTTAAAACATAAAAATTTATTCTAGATTTATTACAACTAAGGTTGTCCATTTGATTCAATGCGTCCTTTACAATAAAAATTTTGGTTAGAGGGTATCTCAAGTTGAAACTATGACGCCACCATTAATTTTATTTTGTGATTTATTAGAAAGTAAGTAGTCCTTATTATTTTCGAACAGTTTCCAATTTTAGAACCTATTTAATAACTGTCATGCATTTGTGAGTATAATTTTCATATTATTTGTCATTTCACGCACCATTTTTTAATAAAATGCATTTATCTGAGAAAGAACGAATTGAAATACTTCTAATGATTGGTTTTGGAGACCAGGTGCGTACACAACAAGAAGTCTGTAATCTATTAAATGCAACTCCGGCTGATCGTCCTGCAATTACTAAATCCATTGTTAGTAATATTGAATCAAAGTTTAGGGAATACAGCCATGTAAGAAATTTATCTAAAGGAATACCTCCAAAAGTAGCTTATGATGCTACGCTGAATGTTCTATTAGAAACGGAGAATAATCCCCATGTTGCGATTAGTACAAGTTACAGGAATTGATATTTATCTGTAGGATCCCTGGCAAAAATACTTCGTGTAAACAAATATCATCCTTATAAAGTACAATTGATAAATAAATTGTTAGAAGACGGTTTTGACCGTCGCGTCGAGTGCAATTTTGATAGCAGATTCTTGCGACTAATAATGACAATGGAAAATCCATTCAAAATCTAATTTTTTCTGATGAAAACAGCTTTACGTTAATAAGGCACATTAACAGGCAAAATTGCTAATATTGGGCAACCGAAAATCCTCATTGGACCTAAGAATACCACACAGAGCGCCTTTAAAAAATTAATCTGTGGTCTGATATTGTAAAAAATCGAATCCTTGAACCCTTTTTTTTTCGAACAACCGGAGAGTGCTTCTTCGACTTTCTATAGTGTAAACTTATAACTACTTAAGTTGTTTTATTCCCTGATCCACAAGAGGCTGACATGCCTAGTAACGAGATATGGTTTCAACAAGATAAGGCACCTCCTCATTTTGCCATTGTCGTTTGACAATTTCTTGTGGGTGGAACTTTTCTTAACAGATGGACGAAGAGGACTGATTGAGTGACCACCAAGGTCACCGGATATAACCCTGTTAGATTTTTCTTATGGGGATATTCAAAGTTTATGTGAATAGACCAAATAATGTTAATGATTTAAAGCAAAGAAATTGACAGAAATTAAACTAATTGATCCGCAACTAATTGAAAATGTGGAATTTGAAGTTATTTACCGACTTCAAAAATGCATTGAAGTAATCAAATTGAACGTCAGTTGCAATAAATATTGCATACATTTTTATTTTTTAATGTCGTATGTTTCATTATCCTATTACGTCAAATTTGACAAACCGCTGACTTTAAGCATATAAGGCGATTTTCAGCGTGGAACGGTTCCAAGTTGGTATTTACCAATGCGCTTCTGCGATTCTGGTTTTAGCCAAAATAGGGGAAAACCTGACGGCACGGATCAGCTGTTTGGCGTTTGGTATTTACCAATTATTACCCGGTTTTGGGCTTGGGTTAAACTTCGGTTATACAGTCAAATACTGTATGTAAAACTGGTTATCCAGAACAAAAGGTATGCTTAAATTGTAAAAAATTGATTGAGAATTGCAATATGATGTGCGCCCTTTATAAATAAAAAAAAAATAATTAGTTTTAAATTATCAAGGAGAAGAAGTAGTAATACGCTACTTAGTAAAAAAAAAGTTAAATTAAAGGAGAGAAAATTTAAAATTCATTCCGGCAATTTTACATGACCATTATACATAATTTATTTTAGATCCAATAAAAGCATTTTTATTCGAGAGAAGGAAAATCAAGAAAATGTACTTCATTTTTTAATCAAACAGAAAGGAAAAAACAAAAACGTAAACTCTTTAATTTTTAATTCAGCGACTGTTTCTTTAAATCAGAATTTTTAAGTGGTGGGAGAACAATACGTCACACTTACCTGTCAAAGTTGTCAACCAAAAGAGTAACCGCGGTTCTTACCAATTCAACGCTGAAAATCGGCTATAGTAAGCTATACAAAGCGTATTCAGTCATGATATACAGATCGTGTTTTCGTTCGTTACTTATAGGAAACCGCATAGAGGCGAAATTTTGCAACGTCGCGCGTGTACGAGTGCCTGCGACAGAGCACCGCTTCGGCCGACCCGAGCACTAGGGTTGGCTGATCCAACAAATTTTGCGGATCAGTTCCTAATCGATCGAGCACAAACAAATACCTGTTCCATGGATCAGTTCCAAGTTTGCGTCCGAACTGAATCTGAATATGCATATACCTACTACGGGATTATACACTAATTTCTACGATTATAAACTAATGGATAACTGATATACTATTCATAAATCCAATATGCGTTCAAGAGTTATTTAGCAATCGTACTAAGATGATCGATATACCTATTAGTCTTATCAAAATACACAAATAAGTACGTGGGAAAAAACACAAAATATTAAGCCTGATATAATTTTTTTTGAAATATCCTATAGATGTTGTTTTCAAAATATCGAAAAACACAGTTAATAATTACGCACTTTTATTTTTGATATTCATAGAATACTTCTTTCCATTTTTCCTGCCTTTTTATTAAAATTAATTTAAATTAATTTTATTAGAATTAATACTACTTCTTTAAAATATTTAGTTTGTGTTTCATATAATTATAATTAAAAACAACATTACAATGAAATAAAAGAAAGATCAAAGTTTCTAGTCACATTTAAGATCTAAAATAAGGCAAAAAAAACCGGACTAGGAAAACAGAAAAAGAAACGATTCCAGTCCATCCGTCTATCATTTTGATAGTTCTCTCACGCATGTAACATGCACCACCTGCACTCGAAATACAATAATAACCTAAACACCACCGACGCCACGTTTCATCGATCAGTTTCTTTCGCTAGACCGTATTAATATTAATTCTCAAACCAGTCCGGACTCGAACTTGGACTCATATGTTTTCTAGTGGATCGGTTGCTCCATGGTTCCAACTGTAAAGATCAGTTCCGCGGAATCAGTTCCAGTATTGGGTAGCCATCCCTACCGAGCACGGGATTAGCAAACATCTGACTTTTGTGGGAGCTGCGTCGTTTGGCGACAAAATGTCCCAAGATATTACGCGGAAATCCAGACATTTTTAAAATATTTATTCTAATGCGGGTTTTACAGACATGACAATGTGTAAAACCCGCATAGAATTGTAATCTTAAAATGCTTAATATGCTGTGTTTTGCATAATGAAAATTAAAGCGTTATTCTAATAAAAAGTTAAATACCAACTCTGATAAAAATATAATAAAAAATCAGAAATAAAACTCTAATAAACAAACTTAACAACATATCATTTTTTAAATAAAAGGCTCAAATAAACCACCTTCTTTCGCTAAAAAAAAAATTATCTATCGTAAAAGCTATTTCGCACCTCCAAAAGAGTTTCAGGTAAAATGGAATTGGCACCTTCGACAATTTTATTTCGCAACTCCTCTAAATTTGTTGGCCTACTAAATTCATGCTTGTAAATGGTCTGCTTAAGGTAACCCCACAGATAAAAGTCATTTGGAGACAAATCTGGAGATCCAGGAGTCCATTTAATATCGCCAGTCCCACTAATAAGGCGGTTAGGAAAAGTATTTGTTAAAAAATCTTTTACACTAGCGTTATGAGCAGGACAGCCATCTTGCTGAAAATAAACCGATCCCAGGTCTACATCAGGTAGGATTTGAATGGCAGGAAGAACTTGGTTTTGCAGCAACTCAAGGTTTGGCTTTTGGGCGTTTAAAGTGCCATCAATAAAAAATGGCCCTATAACATTGTCGCCCAAAATACATGCCCAAACATTCAATTTCTGAGGATACTGGGTACGAAACTGCAAACTTCTGTGCTCGTTTTCCTGAGACCAATAACGAACAATGGAAGGATTGTGTTTGCCATGTAATGGAAAGAAAGATTCATCAGAAAACAAAATATTTTTTAAAAAATATTCGTTTTCATTTGCCTTTTCCATCATGGTTTCACTAAATTCCATTCTTCGCCACTGGTCTTCAGGAAATATTTCTTGAGTTTTTGAATACTTAAAACATTTGTACCCATATTTTTTCCAGATACGAGCAACAGTTTTATTGCTCATTCCCAGTTCCTCTCCAACACTTCTAGTGGACCGTGCCGAATCAAGTTCTAGGGTACTGCAAACCATTTCTTCCCGCCGTTCTATATCCTGGACCACTTCAACAGGTGGTTCTTGACGTTTTGTGTGGCATTTTTTACAATCTTGAAGACAAAAAGATGTCTCAAAATTTGCAACCACATTTAAAACCGTTTTTGCACAAGGAATCGGTCTATTCTTAAATGTCACTGAAAACAAATCTCTACATTGTACTGCCGAATTGCCTCCATAAAACCATTTAATTAGTTGAACTCTTTCGGAAGGGGTATAAACCGCCATAGTGAAAAAAACACGAAAATAACACTCAAAAATTATTAATGCAACGTGCAGTAACACAGCAAAGTGAGGTCTGCTGACTCCCGGTTCACAAAATAAAAACGAAAAATTCCGCCGCCTGCAAGCGGTGTTGCCATTATTTTGGGTAATACGTAGCTCACGATAACACGATCTGTATAGGGTATCCATTTGAAAAACGCCATAGTTTATACTTGAGGTAGCCTGTATGGATTTTTTTTTTTAAAAACGCGCAAGTGTCAATGATAATTGACGTTTCCGAAAAATAAAAGAAAAAAAAATCATCTGAATTTGTTCCTTTCATCGTGAATGCACTGTATAAAAAATAATAAGTTGCTCCTGTTTTATTTTGATCAGTGTATTAAATATGGTTATATAGGCTTAGGGATTAATCGGAGTCATATATTGGCATCAGATGTTCAATGTTTAAGAAGAGTAATTCGAGTGGTTTGTTGACAGATAATTTAGCTACTTAACTACCAAGGCAATAACGATTATTTATGGCCCTCTTATCGAATATGCATACACATATGCCGACAATTAGGGAAACGTACGTAGTACGATAACGTAGTCAGGTTTTTCGTATTATATGCAAATGTATTTATTTTTAGGTATTATTGACGTTAAACTTATTTTTTAAATTTTTTTTTTAAATAAACCTTTTTAACATAATTTAAAAAAAAAGTATATATTTTATAATGTAATTTAAATTCACATTGTACTATATCCTTTATATTATTAGTTCTCCTTATTATTTTATTATATGCATTATTATTAACAAAAAAAAAAAAATTTTTGATATGTTTAAACGTAGAAATTAAATCTATCTAAAGCTTTAACAAATGTATTTTCCTTATTGAACATGTAGCAAATTATGATAAACACGGGTTAATTTATATTTTATACTAAATTAATCGAATTTAGGAAATGCATGGTATATTTATTTATTATAGTATATTTCCAATACTTTTGACAATATCCGCTAAAAAATTATGAAAGTGAGAATTTTAAATTTTAAAAGAGTTTTTATTAATATTAACCTGGTTAGAATAGCAATTTATTCAAATTCTTAAATAACTGAGATCATGTCATTGGCCTTGCAAATACAAATAAAAAAGAAGCAAAGACGACTGTATGTGTAAAAATAACACGATCTAATTAAAATGGTATATTATTATACCATATATGTATTTATTAATAGATTTCGTCAGTTGTACGCTTATAACTGAACATCGGGAAAGTCAAAATAAAAGAAAAACAAGTATTCAAGGTAAGAAGGAATATATCAATATCTGGCTAGGTTTTTGTTCTACTATAGTATATGTAGAGTCGTCCTTTTGACAAAGTCAAAGCCCTGATGATAGCCTAAGGCGAAAGCCCTAAGTTTAGTATATTAGCTATAATTAATTAGCATGTACAATGACATATCCCCTAATGTGGAGCCTATATTCTAAATTTGAACTGAATATCTTAAAAATTGCACCAGCTATGGTTAAATGTTGAAATTTTAACATTCGGCCGATCGATAACGAAGCGATTGTGGACCTTTGTTTACAAAAAACTTTATGTCTAAATAAACCTTCTTCGTTGGTTCATCATAATAATTAGGAACAAGCTGCATAATCTAAATTATGAAAAAGGTGGATAAAATATTTCCTTAAAGGATAAACATTGTGCGAATCATGCATTTTTGACTTCTGACCGAAACCCTCTAAAAATCGCAGGAGTTATAGAAAAAAAGGCCCCACCTAGTATAAAGTATTTGGAATAATTTTTAATAACGGAGAAAGTATCTTTAAACACAGTCCAATTGATCAACCTAAACTACTTTTTAAAAAGCCTCTTACGGACAAAAGCATGTTGGCTATCAACAGTAATTTTTACTTGTAGGAAGGTTGATGAAAATTCTTAATCTTTGAATTCGATTTTTCAGAGAAACAACTAATCTATGCATATTATCCCTTACAATAAAAATCCTAAATTATAAATCTCTAATTTTGTGAACTATAGGATGTTTTAACCAATAAAAAAAACATATAATTTTAATGCATACAATACGATATTACGGCTAACGTTGCGATGACCTGAGATGTAGTTACGCGAAATATAAAAAAGTTGTAGGACAACAGAACGTATTTTTTTATTTTCTATTGTAGTATCTAAATGGGTTAACACTAAAACTGTTAACATAATCCCATTAATTTTAAATTAAGATTAAAATTATTTAAAGAAAATATTTTATATATTATCAAATATTTAGGTTAATTAGTTAAAATACTATTTTACATTGAGTAGAAACGTTACTATCTACTAGTTTGTTATCGACCTTGTATGCTTATGTAATATTGCTTAATTTCAGTCACTGTATATACTACTTTTTTTATCCTATTATGACACATGTAATTCAACCATTTGGCATAGTTAGTATGCGACCTTATATTCGAGAATATTAATCCAACAGGATGTGATTTCCAAAGTTCTTATAACGTTTAGTTTTAAGTGGCAAGTTATGTCAAAGTAATAAATTTAAAGGTGTTAAAAATATTTTCTTAAAGTAGCAATTTGTTACAGGATTAATTACGCTTTAGACAGATCTGGAGAATCCTAACTTTTATTCATTAGATTAAAATATTAAAAAATGACCTTGTTATAAATCTTTCTTTCAAAACTCTATAAGTACAAGACTGCTGACTGAGACACCCACCATAATTACAATTGCCTTCGATTTTTAATGGAGTTTGCCAATGTTTTTCATTTAACAACTATCAACGTTTTCTCCACTTTAATTATTTGTTATTGTTTACAATATGCTGTGCATGGAGAAGATTTCACGGCAATTGAATTGGTCAACCGGTTTACTAAAGCGAACACCAGTGGCGCCGCGTGTCGAATTATTACGATTTGTCCCGTATTTGTACTTTCTACTAGGCACTCTATGGTTTTCTTATTAGTGATCTATGTATGGGTTTTGGTTGGGTGGCTAAAACCATAAAGTAACGAGCGAAGTTCCTTAATCTTCAGTCTTGCGCCCAGACGTCTTTTGGACTGCTACTTAAGCAGTTCCGCGACACATCTGGGGGGTCTTTCCAGCTCCTGCGTCTGTCAAAGGTAAACCGTGCTGTCCGCTGTGACGGAGAGAGAATAATCGTGTCGTGAAACAAATCTAGTATCATCTCTCCGCCAGCACATTTTTAGCTAAATTAATACTAAAAACTAAAATTCATTAGTGTTTCTTCAATTTCACTCAAATATTTTTTGAAGGAGGATGGTTCTTAGTGGTTCGATGCCTCTTGAAACTTCGTAAGTAGTTTTCACCGTTGGTGACATTTTATTTGGTGTATCGTGTTTCCATTGAGAAATCTCTTAGGGCTCCTTGAATATGAATTTGTTATGACCCAGCAGTGATGAGGATTTCGCCCTAAAGCCAAAAAGCAGATAATTTCGCCGCCCTTAGCCCCGTCAACCCACATCTTGCCTTAAGCCCTATGTGGTGAGAAATAATCCATCGCAATAGGTTAGGTTATAAACTTATATTATATATCTTTTATTTATTTTTGCTTACATTTTTAATACCATCAAGTATATTTACTTTCCATGTAGATTTTGTTTGCCTTACATCTTTAATAAACGCCCTATTTAAATGAAATTAAGGTGTTTTACTACTGAGTGAGTGAGTGTGACTGAGACAACTGACCATACAGAGAACCCATGAAGCCGGCCTGATAGGTTCTTTTTTTTATCATTTAAATTTAACAGGGTTTCTAGAACCTATCAGATCTAGGGAGTTATTCTTGTTGTTTAGAACTTTTAAATCAAGACTGTCGAACAAACTCAACTCCCTAGAAATAGTCCCTGTAAACCGGTTAGTCTTGCCGGAATATTATTTTTGCCATAACTAATAACTAGTCATAACTCTTGAAACTTCGTAAGTAGTTTTCACCGTTGGTGACATTTTATTTGGTGTACCGTGTTTCCATTGAGAAATCTCTTAGGGCTCCTTGAATATGAATTTGTAAACCGCCAGCCATGACCCAGCAGTCATGAGGATTTCGCCCTGATGCAATTCAAATTGATTGACTCATGAAATAATAATACTATAACAACCAACGAAATTCCAAATAATACAAAATTTCTAGTAACTTCTGATAGAATTCCTATACGAATTCATAAATAGCTGAAATAGCTAGATGCATTTTATATATGGCCTTGCAAGAAATAAAAAAGCGAAGACATTTGTACTAGCGTGGTTTCAAATTGTGTACATGCCTGTGGTGCAGAAACTTGAAGTGAAATGGTCTCAAATAAATACGTTATTTTTAATTTTTTTTTTCATTTTATTATTTAACTCCCTCGCTAGGGGAGTGTAAATTCCAAAATTAATTAAAATTGGAAAAAGCCTGGGGTGTTAAAAGTTTGGTAACGGCTTTTAATTAAACCAAAAAAATTTGATGTAATTCAGAAAACATTTCGACCTCCCGCCAAGTAAATATGTATTGTATTAAATATCCATTTACCCCGCTCGACGCCTATGTCTAAGTACTACGTCACACTAGTAAAAGCACTAGACCGAGCTGCTTTATCGAGTAGGAAGGGGGCAATGATCGCCTGTGCAGTTCTTGAGGATGTCGGATTAATAACTAAGCAAGACCAATCTTATGTCATAGATAACTGTAAAATAGATCGCGAGAGGAAGAGAGAACGAGTTATTTAAAAAAAGACAAATTAAAGACTGTGGTACTCTCAAACTCTCAACCCCTCTATTTTGACGGTCGCAAAGATCGAGGCCTTTAGATTGAAAGAAATGAAGAGACTTCATATAGAAAAACTATTGTAGAGTTGAAACATAGTTTTATTAAAGGAACCTGGTGGTGATTATATTCGCCATGTTACACCTAAAAATGGCTGAAAATGTGTCTGCTAAGACAATATCTTCAAGTATTATGCATTTTATAAACGAAGCTGGTTTGTCAACATCCAAACTAATTGCTGTCGGCTGCGATGGAACAATTGCCAATACCGGAACTCACGGAGGTGTAATACGCTTGTTCGAACTACATTTTAAACGACCGTTGCAATGGTTAATATGTCAATTACATGCTAACGAATTGCCACTGCGATATTTGGTTCGCCATCTGGATGGAAATACCACAGATCCTTTATCTTTTTCTGGTCCTATAGGTACACTTATAGAATCTTGTGAGCAGGTACCGGTTGTCAGTTACAAAAGAATTAAAGTCGAGTTACCTCAGGTTAATGTAGCAGAACTTATCATAGACCAAAATTATTTATATCGAATATGTATCGCGATATCTACTGGATGTTGCCTAGAAAATTTAGCAAACAAGTCTCCCGGAAAGATGTTCTACTACGGCAAACCATATTTTGCGAGCCTACATTGCAGTCGAAAAACCATCCTCCAGTTTAATAATTTTGGCAGAGTACATTCTTAGAGTGTATGCAAAGATTTGGTTTCTTGTTAAAATTGTACCTTCATGCACGTCTGGAGCTTCTTACCTTTGGAAACTAATTTAGTATTCAGGGTATTTGAGCGGCGCATAAAAAGCGTAGTTGACCCTGTTATACAATGAAATGGCTTTTATGGCCATCCAGAAAACATAATATTTTCTATGATCTTTGACTCACGTCGGTATACATGAGAGCTAGGATTTAGAAAAACATTAAGCTGCAAAACAACAGAAAAGGATAACATAAAATTAAAGAACACTGTAAGAAAATTTAAAATTCCCAAATCTTTTATTAATATAATAAATTGGCAAAAGTGCGAAGCGACAGAACCTCCAAACACAACATTTAACTGATGAAGGTTGAATCAGGTAATTTTTTAGAAGGCAATTTTTGGAAGTTATCTTGTCAGTTGAAAGGGGGGGTCAAATTATTGACAGAGGCGTCTTTAGCGGTATGTGGTTCTAATAACAGCGATGGTTGGATACGTTTAACTATGTCATCCAGAAGCACCATGCCAAAATTTAATACAAAATCTGATTATGTGGTACAAAACGATAAATAAATGCTTAATGCTCATATGGTTGGGAGGATGGGAGGGCAGGGATGGAACTCGATAGCAGTTACCTCTCCGTGGTGGGTGCTGGGTTATTTTGTATTTTGCATAATACAAAATAAGCGAAGAGCTGCTCTTAAATCAGCAAATAAAAAAAACTTTAATTAACCTAAGAGATCAGCGGGAAGTCTTAAGCACTTACGAATTCAAAAATATTTTTTATGCGTGACTAACATGACATAATATACAGGGTGTTCATTTGAAAACTTCCCACCATGGATTTATCGAAAACCACTGTTTAAAAAAAAACGCCGAAATACGTCAAAAGGTTTGTCAAGGGAGACAACTTTCTAACCTAAAATTACTTCACCCCCTTTTCCCCTCTACCCCCCAGGGTCATGCCTTTAAAAATTTTAAATATCAAGGGGTATCGAGTAATAGCTTGTTTAAAAGGTCTTTCGAAGTCTTTTATTTTGACGTTTGATTTTTTTAAATCGGTCGATTCGTTTTTGAGAAAATTAGAAAAAATCTTTGTTTATCTTAATTTGTTCAGATAGAAAACAAAAACATGAAAATATCAGTCTTTATTTCAATAAGTGTTCAAAATGTTGCCCGTTTTTGGCCAAACAATGATATAGGCGATGTTCAAACTCCTGACAGACATTTTCAAAAACATGTTGTGGGATATCATGGGAGCTGTCAATGATGCGGTTGACGAAGTTCATCCAAACTTTCAGGTTGGGGAGTAAACACAATAGATTTCAAATGACCCCATAGAAAAAAGTGAAAAAAAGTGAAAAGTGAAAGACTCAGTGATTCCACTGAAAACCAAATTGCGGAAGCGGATTGATGGTATTTTCCAACATATCCATATAAATGTTTCCATTTAAATTTCCGTTAATAAATAATGGCCCAATCACTTTATTTCCTAAAATGCCTGCCCATACATTAATTTTTTGAGGGTACTGGGTATGCCCTTCTACAAATGCATGAGAATTTTCATTGCTCCAATATCTACAGTTATGCTTATTAACAAATCCATTTAGATAAAATGTGCATTCAGCGCTGAAGCAGATATTCTTTACATGAATAGTATTATCATTATTCGCTAGCTTCAGTAATTTTTTCACAAAACTCAACTCGCCTCTAAAAATCGTCTTCGGTTAACTCTTGCAGTATTTTCATTTTGAATGGATGAAATTTATGAAGTTTGGTAACTGTATGAACAGAGCCTAATGAAATACCAGTGGCAGCAACAATTTTGCGTAATGAAGTATTAGGATTTATTCCAAAATGACCCCAAACTTCAACTTGAGCGGCTTCATCCAAAATTCGCCGATGATCACGTTTTTTATTTGCTACAGATCCAGTTTCAGTAAACTTAGTAACAAGGTCCAAAACATACCTATGTGAAGTTATCTTCTCTGGATGTCCGGTGTTAAACGTGTCGGCAGTTTGCCGAGCACATTGATTTTGGGGACTATAAATTAGAATAATCTCCACTCTCTCGGCTAGTGTGTTGAAACCATTTTGGAAGTAAGATCTTCAATTCAACAAATAAATTTTCACTATTCCAAGACTATCACAAATGTAACTGACGGCAAAATAAATTCTTTATTTTCCTTAGCAAAAATAACTAAGCAGGTATAACAATAAATACAGTTCGCCCAGGAAATCTGTGTTGATGAAAAGAATGCGGAAAAAAATTCAGGTTATTTAGTTTTTTCCACGTCTAATCTTTGGAATTGCTGTTTATGTTGGTAGTTTCCGTTTTAAATTATAAACGAATTGTAGCTTTGGCAAACCCTAACGGGCAACATTTTGAACACAACTTAAAAAAATCAAACGTCAAAATATAAGACTTCGAAAGACCTTTTAAACAAGCTATTACTTGATACCCCTTGCCATTTAAAATTTTTAAGGGGATGACTCTGGGGGGCAATGGGTGAAAGGGGGTGAAGTAATTTTAGGTTAGAAAGTTGTCCCCCTTGACAAACCTTTTGACGTATATCGGCGTTTTTTTTAAACAGTGGTTTTCGATAAATCCGTGGTGAGAAGTTTTCAAACGAACACCCTGTATATATTTTTGCTACAGGCGACCTAAATTTTTCATTTTAATTTATTTATTATTTTGGAGATCTGACGGGGGGTCTAAGCATTTGCCAAAAAAATATATATTTTTTTTATTTACATCCAATTACAACTTTTGCCACTACACGCGTTTGACATTACATTTTAAAAAAAGTTTTGAATCAACCCACCCTAATCTGTACATATCTAAATGGAATGGTATCCCATCATCGTTTTTTTTAAATATAATATTTATTTGATAATATATCGCGCCAGCAGCGCACCATAAAAACGTTCAAGGGAGAAATAATTCCTTAAAAAATATTACCCTGTAAATTTTGACTAACGTTTGATATGTATAATGGCTTATCTAATAATGCGTAACTTATTATCTAAATTTAAAGTAAATAGTTAAAAAAATGCACATGTCATAGCAAGATATTGAAATATCAACACTCTGTCAACAGATTCGCTTCACTGGGTTTGCGGACCTATGTTTATATGAATTTTACTTCTTTATTTATTTATCATGTTTAGGGAACAGCCTGTATAATCTAAATTATGAAAAAAAGAGACTTGTGATACTTTAAAAATTGCAGCAGAAAAAAAGATCCAGCTTAGAGGGTATGCTAAGCTAAAAACTTAAAGTATTTAGCACAATTTTTAATAACGGAGAGAGCTTACAAAGTGTGATTGACAGTTTAGCTCAATAACCACCTTCTATAAAGCCTCTATTATGGACATAAGCATGTTTGCTATCAACTGAACTTTGCCAAGCCTGATGAAAATTCTTAAAAAGAATTATATTTTTTGTACTATATGAAATTTTAAATAAAAAATAATTTAATAATTTTAACGTATACCAAACATTATATTAAGGCTAACGTGCTAGTTATATGAAATATATATATAAAATATAGAAAAGCTGTAAGAGATGGATTATATTTTTTTTGTCAATTATAATATTTAAATGCATCAAATCTTAATCTATTTATAATCCCATTATTTTCAAACTAAGATTAAAATTATTTAAAATAACAATTATTTTATTAGTTTAATGGCTTTAGTAGAAAAATTACTATCTATCAGTTTGTTATCGAACTGGTATATTTAAAAATCGTTAGTAATATTGATTACTGTGAGTCACTGTGTACAATATTTTTTAATCCTAATATGACAGATATAATTAATCACTTGGCATAGCTGGTATTGGAGCTTAAGAATATTCCTAATACTTAAAAGCTACTATTCTTTTTAATTCTGATGTATTCAATCTTTCAAAAAGGAAAATGTTGTGCCTTTATCATTTTTTAATTATGAAATGGGATCTTTGAAATTATACAAAAAAATTTTGCTTCAGGGCTCAAGGAAAAGGTTTTATTGTCATTCCAAGAAGATTGGTTTGTTACCTGGACTCAAGTAATTTACTATTTTGATATCTGTAAAATTTATTAAATTATGAATTTTTTATGTTCCATGCAGTATTTATTTAATAATGACTTTTGTTGTAAGAACTGCATGCAGAATTTACAAAAAAGAAATACCCCAATTATTATGTTAATTCATATTTTTATCATTGATTATCATAAAGTAGGTATTTATTGATATTGACAATTTGTTTTTTAAATGAATATATAGTACAGATTTAATATTTTCCTATTTTTAATTTATATTTGATATTTCCATGTTATGCTTAATATGTATAATTCTAAGCAAGTAATTTTGCTAAATAAAAATTAATTTAAAATAAAATTAGGAAATATTTTATAAATAGATGATTGTACTTTTCATAAAAGTTGATATCTTAAAAATTAGTCAGTTGGAAATTTTTGCGTATGATGATAAACGAAAATGATTAAATTCTAATTTTCCTTTATATCATTGCTAACTTGATGTACCTAAGACAAAAATCGGAATAATCCCGTCCACATCCCATGCAAAATTCGTTTTAGGTCATTTTGATAGGTTTAAAAATTTTAAAATTATCTAAAATATATTTTACATTGTTAATTTTGTTTTGAGGTAGAAAACATCATTTGTAGATGGCTAACAAATGTTTTAAAATAATAAAAGCATTTTCTATAATTTTATAATTAATTATTAAGAAGAAATTTCATCAATAATAAAATAGTTAAAATTCAAAACTTTTGCACAGCTATTTCAAGTGTCACCCTCTAGTGGTATAAGTTTAAACTAGTCTGTAATATTACTCTGGATAAATAAGTTGTATAAGTTTTCTCTAAAGTTTTATCAATTTGGGATACGATAGATGGAAGGAGTATCAGAATTTTCATTTATTTATTGGCAATAGCCGCCATGCACCAAATCGGCTGTGGTAAGTAAAAATAAATCCATAATAATCAATGAAATCTAAAATGTTATTTGCATTTTTTTTGCACAAATATTTAGCACAGGGATAGACAAATTTAGTTTCTAGAGTATTTTGATAAAAATATGTCTTTATAAGCATAAAAACATTATCTGTTTTTGTTTGTGCATGATTATGCACACCCGATCTCGACGTTATATTTTTTATACTTATTCGATTTATATACATGTTTGGCATAAGAATAATTAAATATTTTTTTAAATCTTATTAGTGTTTATTTTATTTTGACGTTAGTAGATACAGGGTGTATTTTTTTAGGGAAAATGTACGACCCAGAAAATGAAAAAGATGCTGCAGTTTTATTGCAATTTTTGGAATCAACCTCCGACATTTAACTAAGTGAGGAGGAATGGGAGTATAATAATTTATATAAATTTGAAGAATCTCAACCCAGTGCGCAAAATATCGTTCGCCTGGGTGCTGACAAAGAAGGGCCCACTACAGTGATGAAGATCTATTACAATACTTCGGTAAGTATATAGACGATGTTCAATTTTAAGAAATGGCTGAATTTACCAACATGTACGCTTTTTAAAATGATCAAACTACATTCAAAACTACAACTTCAGATGAAATAAAAAGCTTGTTTGGTGTACACATTATAGCAGAGTGCTTGAAGTTTCCGCAAGTACGTTTCTATTGGAATAAAACTTTGCGTATCAAAATTTTTGAGGAAACTATGTCAAAAGATCGTTTTTTTCAACTTCGTTCTCACTTGCATTGTGTAAACAACTTAGACATTCCCAAAGATACAACAGATAAATATTTATAAGGTAAGACCTTTATATGAAGGTATTCGAAAACGATGTCTGGAATTGAAATTGGAAGAGAATCTTTGCATCGACGAGCAGATTATTCCCTTTAGAGGACATTTTTCTGTTGTTCAATACATGAAAAACAAACCTACACCCTGGGGAATAAAATCGGTTGTTCTATGTGGAAAATCGGGAATGGCCTATGACTTTATTTTATACCAAGGCGGATCTACAGGATTAAGCCGATTTAATGAAAAGGTTTGGATTTGGTGCCACAATAGTACTTCAACTTTCCGAAAGAATAACAAATGAAGGGCACAAACTATACTTTGACAACTATTTTTCTTCCTATGCTGCCCTTCAAGTTCTCAAGTCAAAAAAAATATCAGTTTAGATCGATTTAGCAACCCACCATTGAGCAACGACAAAGATATGAAAAGGCAAGGAAGAGGCACTTACGAACAACTAAAGAGTAAGGATAATGATGTTGTTTTGGTAAAATGGATGGACAATCGTAGTGTAGTTTTGGCTTAAAATTTTGTCAGTGTTGGGAATGAAGATACTGTTGTTGGATGGGATAAAAATAAAAAATGCTATATAGATGTACCAAGACCAGAAATCGTAAAACTTTATAATCATTCTATGGGCGGTGTTGATCTTCTGGATCAGATGATAAGTTTGTATAGAATTTATATTTGTTCAAGAAAATGGACCCTAAGAATGATTTTTCATGCAGTGGATTTTCCTGCAGTAAATAGTTGGTTTGAATATCGACAAGATTGTAAGATCTTCAATATTCCAATAAAAGAACAATTATCACTTTTGGAATTCAAAATGCGGCTTGGTGAAAGTTTAATCAAGGCAAATAAGACAGTTCAAGGTAAAAAAAAGAGGTAGACCTAGTGGCAGCGAGACACCACCAATACCGCGAAAAAAACAAAGATTAGGACATGAAGAAACCAGAACTATTCCTGCAATTGGTATGATAGTGTTGATCATATGCCTCAACTTGATGGAGCCAAAGAAGGAAAACGATGCAAGTACTCAAATTGCAATAAGAAGACTCATTTTTTTTGTGAAAAATGTAATGTGCACAATTGTATAAAAAAAGAAAGAAACTGTTTTTTATTATATCATAGAAAGTAATTTTGTTTTGTTATACTATGCTTATACCACATATATTCCATTCTAATGTCAAATTTTTCTTTACACATTTTTTTAAAAATAAAAATGTATAATTTTATCAACAAATATGTTATGCAAGTATATGAATATCTATTTATTTACTTTGCAAAGGTATTATTACATTGTGGTACAAGCCCCCTGTGCACAATTATGCACACACTTTTTTTTGTTTAAATGATTTAAAAAAATATATATGTTGTATATATTATCACTTTTAAGCTCCCTTTAGGCATTAATTTCTATCAAAAAAATTTTTTGCTCTATTAAAAAAAACGGGTTTGAAGGGGTTAAATGAATCAAAATACACTAAAACTATAGGTATATTGGTATAAAACTATAGGTAATACTATAGTTTTTATATTACTATTTAAATTGAAGAAATTGTATGTATCTGTAAAGAAGTAAAGAAAGTTCTAAAAAAACAAGAAAGCATTTTTGTTTTTTTAATGTGTTTTTCATGTATAAAACTTCAAAAACAAAATGCTAAATTTACCATTTATCCCCATTAAAAAACCATTAATTTCTAAAGGGCTTCATAAAAGAATAAAAGCTTAATCTAGACAAGTTAAAAATAGTAATATCCGTTTAAGTGGGGAAATCCGGTAATGTAATTTTCTTGATGCTCCTTATGTTTAAATAAAAAATTGAGCATACGAATCATTATTAAGCAACTTTAGCCCCAAAGATATCTTAAAAATTATGCTTAATCATTATGCATTTTTATTTTAAAAACTCACATTGCTTGGTACAGTCGTGGGATTATAAACTGCCTTTGTCTTTTCATCTTCACCGTTTTTCTCAACGCCCTGCTTCACCCCATTTGAATCCAAAAATTTCTCTTCCGCCTGCCTTGTTTCTTCAATTT
This sequence comes from Anthonomus grandis grandis, assembly GCF_022605725.1. Lineage (NCBI taxonomy): Eukaryota > Metazoa > Arthropoda > Insecta > Coleoptera > Curculionidae > Anthonomus > Anthonomus grandis. Next base: position 21,386,207 of record NC_065558.1, read on the forward strand.
CAGCCGTTTCACCACCTTTGCCCATTTTAATTATTTTTACACTAAAACTCGTTCACTACCCGTTAAATATACCTTTAAAGCTCAAGTTCATGTAACTTTCACCAGGAAAAGCGCGCTTTACACTACGCGACTTAAAAGCTTATTCTATAGCCATTCATCCGTTCCCCTACGTTATATACATAAAAGCTTCGTCGGTTCTTATTGGTCCAAAGCGGAGGGCTTGCGCTGCATACCCGTGCATACGTCACAACTCGTTTAGTGTGCGACTTTTTATCTGTGAATTTATTTTCTTTTTTTTGATGATGTATGTGACCTTTAGCGGTGTCGTATTAAATTTATAATTGATACAATGCCGATGTGTGTAATTTTATTATCAGTAAAAATTCGGATTAATTGATATTAAAAGTTAGCATTTTGGAGTTCTACAAAATTAGTATAGGATGTGTAATATTTTGAGGCTTACGCAACATTAACCCTTATTACAATTTTTTTTGATAAAAATGAATTAGTTCAAAGAAAAGAAGGCTCGGAGGCCTTGATACAATTTATAACAAAAACGCAAAATCTCGGTCTTTAATAGTAAAAACTATAAAATCAAATAAATTATATGGGGTAAACAGTACAGTTATTGGCACTTTAAGAGATACTTTATTTTCCGTATAAAATAATAAATAGTTTTATATTGGGTTTTTTAAATATCTATCATAAATAAATATGTATTGGGAATATATTTAATAATTAAATCGTAAAACTATGATTAATATAAGATTAGAAAGCAATTTTTATCAAAATATAAATATGTGCAAACATTGTATTATTGGCACTATAAAAAATACCATTCGCACCTCAGGATATAGTGATTGGCACCTGGTGTACGGTTTGAGATTTCAATGAAAACTAGGTATACTAGGTATACTACATGGATTTACTTTATTTTTATTTAAATTTTAATATTGAAACCGAAAAGTGCAAATTTATAAAATCACAAATTTAATATTATTGTGTTACAGCTAATTATATAATAAATTCCACTTAGACATATAATTTTGGTATATTACAACAGTCTTATTACAGCTTACTGGTTTTTATTATTACACTCTTTAATACAGCCATTACATATATATTTGTTTACTATCGGGGGCATATTGTTATGTTTTCTTATACAATGAGGGTGAAATTGTCTAACACAAATAGCACATTTTATACCAGCCTTTGCTTTCGTTATATTAAAAGTGCAGATATAACAAAGACCGACAGACACTTTTTTATTCTCAGGAAAATCATTTTTTTCATTTTCAACAAAAACACTTGCATCGTCTTTTTCACTTTGAAATAAGTTTCTCACATGTCCTGGTTTGTTATGTAGGGTATTTAATAGAATACTCGAGATAACATTTATTTTATTTAATACAGGTTTCACAACCTGAGGTTTAAAATTGTCACACGTTTCTGCTGCATTATTTATGATATTTGACTTGGGTTTTTTTGAAAGGTTTCCTGTTTTATTTTTAGGATTTGTTTTTTTTTAATTTTCCTTCTGTGTAGCCTTTTCAAGTCTTATTTTTTTTTCTGTTTTCTTTAGCTTTTTCTTCCGATTTTTTTTTATTTAATTTTTTAAGTTGAATCTTTTTCCATTCCTCCGAAGTCAGCACAAAAGTAGTTTTTCAGAGTTTCTCTTTCCCTTTCTTTCAGGTGTTTCCGGCCACATAAGATATTTATTTATTTCTGGAGTTTCTTTTTCAATTGGTGTGGTAACTTGTTTTCCAACTTCACTTTGTTTTATACATGCTTGATTGATATCTACATTTACTTCCAACTCATTATCAGTTGTGTTTACTTCTTGAGAAAAAATTGATTTTTCCATTAAAACGTTAGATGGAGACGCAGAAAATATAATTGGAATATCCTCTAAACTAAACACCTCGACGTTATCATCATGTTCATTTAAATTACTCACATGATTTTCATTTATTTCTATAGGACTTGTCATTCTAACTTCTATGCTGTCTTTATTTTCATTTGTCTTCTCTAATTCTCTGTAATCCTGAATTTTATTAGATTCTTCCAGTTGCATTTCTTCGGGAACTTCTCTTGATTCCAGTGATACTGCAGTAATATGATCTAGCATAAACACTTTGTATATATTGTAGAGGGCACATAAATTTTCATCTTCTGGAGGATTATTTAAATTTTGCAAAAAATCTATTTTTTAATCTCCAATAATTTCTTTGAATTTTAAAAAGGAAAGGATATTTTTTACATACATTTTGGGCGATTCTTGTTTATGACTTTTTGATTTTCCTAAGCATTTAGAATAATCTATGGCTGAAGGATCCCAGGGATAAATGCCGCAAGCTCGAAACCCTTGAATCACTACTTCTGGCTTTACCTTTAAAATTGCTTCATTTAAAATAGGAGCGATTTTATTTTTAGTTAGAGATATTGAAGGATTTTCCCTTCTCCAAGCTAAAACTCCTTTTCTCCATAGATCTTTCAATGGTTTAAATGCAGAAACATCTGCAGGTTGGAGAATCCTGTTTGAGTTTGGATACAAAGCTACTAAAATAATTTGTAACCTTGTGCAAAGGTCACTAACTTTGTATGTTAGATGAGTAGTATGTCCATCTACAAATAAAATGATAGGGAATTTTGAGTTTTTTTTTACAAGGTTACTGTAGAAAACATTGGCAATATACTCATAAAAGAGCTCAGCTTTCATCCAACCATTGGGAGAGCAGCCTATTCTCCATTCACTTGGAATATTAGTAGTAATGTCAGCTGGCAATCTTTTGTAAGGAAATACCATCATGGGAGGAGTGGTTTCACCTGCAGCCGAAAAAGTGAACAAAACTGTTACCGTTGACTTTGCTTGACCTCGATCTACTTCATAAACATTTCGTGTACCAATTGGAGCTAAAACGTTTTTTGTTTTCGGACACAATTGAAAATTTGTCTCGTCAGAGTTAAAAACCCTTTGGGGATCATTCAATATGTCCATCACATTTATTTCTTTAAAATATTCTTCAATCTTAGCAAACCAGCCCTTTATATCCTGTTCGCTAACTGTAGCACTGGCGGTAGTAACTGGTTCAGGTTGTCTTTCAGTTAAAACTGGATGACGCTTTAAAAAACTTTTGTACCAACCGTCACCTGGATAATTATCCTTAAAAGGGTTTGGCCTAGGTTTTTATTCCAAAAATGCTTTGACACTGGCCTGAAGGTCCTCCTTTCGCTGAGGAAAACCTTTTCGAACACTTTCTGTTACCCATTTAACTAGGACATTCTCTTCTTCCTTTGTCAATACTGCAGAAGGGCCATGACCAGTTTTACGAAACTTTTTACTTAACCGGAACTGTAGGGTGGCACGTGGTATACCAAATTTTTTAGCAGCTGTTTTTTTTGGTAACCCATTTTTAATTTCTTCTAGAGCTTTTTGCAGGTTTTTTTCATTATACCTTTTGCTATAGTTTAGGTCCTCTCTTACTTTAGGCATTTTCTATAAAAAAAATACCTGAGTAAGTAAATGAGTATCAGAATAGTATTATATATAGTGAGTGCCGCAAGTAGACAATTCACTTCTATAACTTTTTTTGTTTTAAAATTAACAAATTGTGACATTTGGTTTGTCTCTGAAAATTACTTTAATTTTATTAGTTCCCATTAATAAATAAGGGCCAGTATGCTTTTGCCCATTTTTAGAAAATATTAAAAAAAAAATAAAACCTTACTTGTTAGTTCCGGTTAAATAGTAAGTTATAGAAAAGTACTACCTACCTAGGTACCTATTCCATTAAATCTCAATCTAGTTTAGTTATATTTGCCAATCTCGATAGTTATTGGCACCCAAAAATACAATAATTGGCATAGTGCCAACAACTGTATTTGGTTTATTTTACTTTATTATGATTTAAATTAAATGTAAATAATTAAAAAAAAATGATCATTAAACACAAAATATATAATAAAGTACAAATCTTAAAAATTTAGTTATTGGCACCTAGTGCCAATAACTATCATTTAATCAAATCTTCTATACAGTAATTGGCATCCTAGTAAATAAACGAAAAACGCGGGAAAAATTAGTGCATCATGCATTTTTTAGCACAATAATGTCTGTTTAATTCACATAACTCACATTTACCTTTTTAGTTGTATTACACCTCCTTAAATATCTTATCACAAAGGTGCCAATCACTAAGACTTTAACAATATTTAGCTCAATATCTTAAACACCACAATACATAGGCTGTTGACTTTCAAAGATGTATTTGAACTGTCAAACCTGACGTGTGGAAATTACCACTGGGAAATAAACAATGTTGCCAGATTATATTAAGATTCGAAGGATTTAAAGATTTTTATTTATAATCTTAATAAAACACTATTTGTGAAATGGGTGCCAATAACTACCGGAGTGCCAACAACTGTGCCTGTTACCCTGTGGTAAATAAATAAATAAATAAATAAATGACTGTTCAGGACATTCTGAATACGTATACTTTAAATCGAGCTCCGACCTTTTTGTATGTTTTTCCTGCTATATTGTGAACTATAAAGTTGTGCTTAGTGTCAAAATAACAGTAAAAAAGTGAACTACATAGTGGTGTAGTTTGCGAAATCAAAAGTATTATCGTTTTTTATAAACCTAATTTAAAAAGTATAAACAATGCCGAGTTAAGAACAAAATACCATAGCGCTTGCTGTTAGGAATCCCATTGTTATCAATGTTGATGATTCTCGTTATCGTATATATATACGTAGTATAGCCCAGTAGAACTAGACATTTTTCGTGCAATATGAGTGACGATGAGGATGCAGAAAGTATATGTTGCAAGAAATCTAAACGAGATGTTCAGAATAATGAAGACGGTATTTTTTGAGAGGGAACTTGCCGTTCTTGGTACCATTGTTTATGTGTCGGAATTACTGGCTCCCAATATAAAAAAATAACAAAAGACCTGGCGGACATAGTCTTTGGATGTGTCAAACATGCAAAGCTAAATTGAGAGAAATTATGATTATCAAAAGACAGGATAATAAGTTGGATCACCTTACAGAGAATTCAACAAAATATTAAGGCTATTCACGATAACATACAAACTTATCAAGCAAAACCTTCTTACGCAAATGTTATCGCCGAAAGTAAAAAATTCCCAACTAAAAAGATACCCAGTCATCCGCAAATAATTATTAAACCTATTCAATACCAAAATTCCAGTAAGTCAAAGAAAGATATGGAAAAAATTAATCCTACTGATTTGGGAATTAAAGTTTTGAGCAGAAAGAACCTAGCTGACGGAAAAGTCTCATACCGACACCGATACTCTAACATCTGCTGCCAAACAAATTCTGGGTCCAGGCTACGAAATAACTAAAACGACATTAAAAAACCCCAGGATAAAAATTCCTGGATTTAAAAAGGATATAACGACATCAGAGACAGAAAAAATAATCAGAAAACAAAATCATTTAAAGGATGAGGACTATTTTAAAGTGACATATGTAAAATCATTTGCTACGAAAAATGCGAAAGCTATATTTGCAGAGTGCTCGCCAAAACTATTCACTAGTTTTATGAACACTGACAAGTTGTATGTAAACTGGGAAAGGTTGCCGGTATATGAAGATATTGCGATCCTGAAGTGCTTTAACTGCCAGCAGTACAACTATAAAAAGGTCAACTGTCGCAGTAGGAAAGGGTGCTCAATTTGCTCAGCGGAACACGAAGAATCAAACTGCCCAAGATCTACTAAAACCTGTATGAATTGTGTTTCAAATAATAACAAATATAACACAGACTTCAATGTCCATCATGAAACCAACGACAAACTATGCAATTGTTACAAATATCAAGTAGAGAGAGCCAGAAGTAAAATAAACTATGGAGAGTCAAGCCGTGGAAGTACTAAATTCGATGGAAGATGTACTGAGGGACATTAGTCACAAAATAATACCGGATGATCTCAATAGCTGCATAGATTTAAGTAAGAAATTTTTAAACATTATACATTTAAATATTAGAAGTGTTAGGACTAATTTCGATAATCTATTACTATTTCTGGATACTTATAATATAGAATACTGTGATGTCATAATCTTAAGTGAGTCACACAAAATACCGTCAACTAATTACTATAATATTCCCGGATATACATGTTATTATAATGAAGCCAGCTACGAATCTTTTGATGGTCAATTAATATACATAAAATCTCATTTAACAACAAGTTTCAGTGATATGATACTAAATCAATCCAATATTACCTTGACAACTTTTACCATTAATATGAATAATATAGAATATAAAATTCATGCAACATATAGATCACCCTCTTCAATCAAACGTACGGTATTATTTGGACGAACTAGAGGTTTACTTGGGATCCTTATCCCAACTTGATGTTGATATATTTACGGGAGATATTAACATAAATATACTTAATAAAGATAAACCTACAAATAATAAATCCCTATCTATAATAAGTTTTTTTGGCTTTAAATCTTTAATTATGAATATTACAAGGGAGGACAGTGGATTGTGTCTGGATCATATGTTTATTAAATATAACTCCAAATTTAATAATCATTTAAAGTATAATGCCTATATTATTGAACATGATATAACTAACCATTTGCCCACTATGCTTAATTTATCTAGTCAAGATAAACAAATGACCAATGCAAACACAAGTAATGTTAATTTGGCCTGTAATGTTACAAACTTTAAAAAAATTGATTTAAATAAGTTAAAACTACTTGCAGGTAACATTAACTGGGACCATGTATTTTTCTTTGATAATCCCTTACCAGTTTGTGATTTTATAATTAACTCACTGATATCGATTATCAAGCAATCTAAATTAATCACGGTTCCAAGAAAAAAATATAAAAAACTAAAACCCTGGCTAACTTTGGCAATTATAACATCAATTAAGAAACGAGACAAAATGAAAAAAGAACTTAAAAATAATTTTGCCAATGAAAGACAAGCGCAATACAAAAACTATCGAAATACTCAAAATAAAATAATAAAAACGACTAAAAATGAATATTATAAAAATAAAATAAATAATAATTCACAAGACCTAAGAAAAAAAATCTTGGCTTGCCTCTATCTTAAATAGAATCCGTTTGAAAATTTTCTGAGTCAAAATACTATACGATCTGTAAATTCGAGTGTTTGTCAGAGCTTAGTTTTTTATTTCTACTCTATATAAATGATCTCGTGAACATACCAATTAGTGGTAAATTTACCATCTTGACACGACTAATTCGTGGTTTATTAGTGGAATTCTTGCAATGTGTAATATAATCACTTATTATTTACTTACTTTAATCAGTGTGCATTCATAAACCGGACTAACCAGACCGGAATATCAGTTGAAATAAGCAAGCTTTTAGTCCACTCTTAAAAATGGTGGGATTATGTACCAACTGAAATGTCTTGATAAATTATTTGTAAAGTAATTTAGAACGCAAATCCCAGTATTAGTTACTCACTTAAAATATTATTTATTTATTATTTATTAAACATTATCTATGAATATACATTTTGCAGAAATGTTGGACTCAAAATTAAAAAACTTTGTGTTTGAAAATTATGTTATTAGACTTTGATTAATACTTAAGTTAAAGTAACAAATCTTTTTTAACCCCTACAATATTTTTGCTACTTGCATCAAATTGATCAATTATTTTTCAATTCAAGCTTGAACAACTAATATATTTTTGCGATACATTAATAATTCCATATCCAAATTAAATTTAAATGGTGAAATTAGACTCAAAATTAAACTTATAAAATAAATATCATTTATTTTTTTGCCATTATTAAAACCAACAACAGATTTACCTATATGGATTAAAGAGTTACGTCAATTTAGAAAAACTATACAAATATAAAATATACACTTGTAATCAATCAGTGAGATAAATAGCAAAGCCTATTGTATTATAATTTCAGATTCTATAACCTGATCCATGATTATTGTAAAAGAAAGCCTCGTAAGGTTACCTTTATAATAAATTATTTAAAAAAAAGTGACAGGAATTTTATTATATTTAAAAAGTAAAAAAAAACATTAAATATAAACACATGGATTATATTTTAAAGATTGCGTTTTCCCTTTAATTACCTGTAACATTTAATAATTATAATACAGTAGACTCGCGTTATACTGAACACACTGTCTAGTGAACTATTCTAAATAGTGAACAGACATTGTATTCTGTCAAGTGAACAAATTGATTCTCGAAATAGTAAACCCAATAATTTTATTAGGTAAACAAACAAGTTAAGACAAGAAAAAGATATTAAACGGTTTGTTTCTTTTCGGGCAATTACTTTTCTTTAGTATTTGGGTGCAGTAGGTCGCGTCACGCCGCCAGAATAATTATGGCAAAAATTAGAAAGCATTTTACCCTAAGCGATAAAGCCAAAATATTAGAAGAATTAAAGAAAGGTGTCGGAGTGACCGTTTTGTCTAGGCAATATAGTGTTGCTAAATCCACTATATGCGCGATTCGTCACAGAAGGATAAAGATTTTGAAACGAGTCAACAGTACTTTCACAGGACCTGAAAAAGCGAAAACTTTGAGACAATCAGAGTGTCCTAGAATGGAAAAAGCTTTATACAGTGCGAACGTAAAGGTTGGAATAAATTCATTTAAAATTTAGGGGTATGTTCAAAAAAAAACGCTCGGACATGTCGATTTTTATCTGCGGGTTTTCTTACTATAATTTTATGTATACAGGGTGGCCCAAAAATAAGTTACGGTCATCAACGTAATTTTTTTAAATGTAAACACCTATTTTTTATTTTAGATTTAGGTTCTACATCAAATTCTAAGTACATTTCATGTACCATGTCCTATACCTAAACTCGACCGTTGACGATTGAACACAATAAAAGACTATTTTTGGAAGAGTTATTTATATCAAGCAACCTATCAGTTATTGTTTGGTTATTTACATTTGTGGTTGGTGTTTTTGATTGTTAACTTGTCACAATTTGTTGACATCAAATAATTTTGAGTGAATTTAGTTTGATTTAGTTGCCTAAGCAAAGTTTTGCTTGTGTTAAGTTTATCAAAAGATAAAATTAAAATTTCAAAAAATGGTACGTCTTAGTGAGCGAGAGCGAATAGAGATTTTGATGATTATTGGTTATGGAAACAGGATGCGCACTCAGATGGAGGTCTGTGAAATTTATCATGCCAAGTATCCTGATAGGCCACGTATATCTCAAAGTACTGTCAGTAAAATAGAACAGAAATATCGGGATTTGGGTCATGTCAGGGATAATTATACGAAAGGTCGGTCAAGTATATCAGAAGAGAAGCAACTAAATGTTTTGCTGGCAGTTGAAGAAGATTGCCGCAATATTGCGTTAGAAAATCAGATATCCCAGACATCCGTCGTTAAGTATTTAGGTATAAATAAATGGCACCCTTACAAAGTTCAATTGGTTCATGAACTAAATGAAGATGACCCAGATAGGCGTTTAGAATTTTGTGAGAGACTTATGGACTTGTGCCATGCTAATCCACAATTTTCAAAAAAAATTGTATTTTCTGATGAGGCAACGTTTTGTCTTCATGGTAGTGTAAACCGGCAAAACTGCCGATATTGGGCTACTGATAATCCGCACTGGATGATGGAGTGCCACAGCCAAGTCCCTCAAAAAGTAAATGTTTGGGCGGGGGTGATTGAAAACAGGGTTATAGGGCCCTTTTTCTTTGAAGGATACTTGAATGGTGAGAGGTATTTAGAGTTTTTAGAAAATGACTTGGTTCCATGCCTTGCCACTTTATACCCCGATCCAGAAGACCCGGATATATTAGATAATTCCTCATGGTATCAGCAAGATGGAGCTCCAGCCCATTACACTCGTCTCGTGCGCCAGTACCTGGATACCGTTTTCCCTGGACGTTGGATTGGTCGGAGGGGTGCAATTGAATGGCCGACCAGATCGCCGGATCTGTCTCTTTTATATTTTTTTTGTGGGGGTATCTTAAGTCCAAAGTTTATGTACAACATTGAAGACTTAAAAATTAGAATAACGGAAGAAATAAGATTGATAGAACCTTCTGTTATCGATAACGTTTTACAAGAATTTCAGCATCGACTGGGATATTGCCAAGAGGTTCGTGGCAGCCATTTTCAACACTTAATAAATTAATTAAAATATTTTTATGTATTCTTGCTTGATATAAATAACTCTTCCAAAAATAGCCTTTTATTGTGTTCAATCGTCAACGGTCGAGTTTAGGTATAGGACATGGTACATGAAATGTACTTAGAATTTGATGTAGAACCTAAATCTAAAATAAAAAATAGGTGTTTACATTTAAAAAAATTACGTTGATGACCGTAACTTATTTTTGGGCCACCCTGTATACATAAAATTATAGTAAGAAAACCCGCAGTTAAAAATAAAAATCGACATGTCCGAGCGTTTGTTTTTTGAACATACCCCTGAATTTTAAATGAATTTATTCCAACCTTTACGTTCGCACTGTATAAATGGTTCTTAAAAACAAGGGAGAGAAATTTTCCGGTAACTGCTTTAATGATCCAAGAGAAGGCCAAGTTACTTCACAGTCAATATAAGGAATCTCCTTCTTTTAATGCGAGCAGTGGTTGGATGCAAAAGTATAAAAAACGTTTTGGAATACGCTTCCTAACGATTTCAGGAGAAAAATTATGGTCAGAACCCGAGCTTGTTGATGTTGATGTTAAAAATAAATGAGTTTCAGCTAACAAAAGAACAGATTTACAATGCCGATAGAACTGGTTTGTATTGGAAACTTCTGCCCGGAAAGACATTTGTAGCTCGCGAAGAAAAAACTGCCCCAGGTAGGAAAACCGAGAAACAAAGAGTGACTTTTCTAGCATGCACAAACGCGGCAGGTACTCACAAAGTTAAACCATTAATTATTGGGAAAGCAAAAAATCCACGTTCGTTTCGAAATTTTAACTGTCCCGTCCATTATAGAAACTCCAAAACTGCTTGGATGACGGCAGCAATTTTCAAAGAATGGTTTCACCGAATGTTTATTCCTGAGGTAAATTTTGTCATAGGAAGACGCTTTAAATTTTAACATCTTCGTATCTCGAGAATTAGCAAAAATGGTTTCAGTCCTTTTAGACTACGATTTTTACAAATTTACGCCCTTTTTTTATTCCTTTTAAGAATTTAAACTGCACATTATTCTAGCATTTGTTCTTGTCTTAGGTTACGGAATTCTTACAGAGCCAAAACCTTCCAGTTAAAGCCATGCTTTTGTTGGACAACGCAGAAAGCCATCCACCTGCAGAACAGCTAAGTAGTGATGATGGTTCCATTTTCACTGTTTATATGCCACCTAACGTTACTCCGCTAATCCAGCCAATGGACCAAAACGCTATTCGTCTGACAAAACTATTTTATCGAAAAAATTTGTTATCACAAATTATTGGAACTAACCAGGATATCGGAGATGCTCTAAAACATATTTCGTTAAAGGCCTGAAGTTATAGAAAAATGCTGGCATAATTTACTTTCACCATTAGCCGACGAAGTTGACGATGAGGAAGATAACATCCCCTTAAGTGTTTTACGGAGCCGAATAAGAAATGAAGACATTGACACAGTGAGATCAGAAATCATTACTTTATTGCAGACTTTTAATCCAGAAGTTCATATTCAACCTATTGATGTAGACGATTGGAATAAAGATAACTTACCTGATACAAAAGAAACTAATGACCAAAGTGAAAGTGATGGAAACGATCAAGATGATGGAGTACAAGAAGAAATGGTAGTAAATAAGGAACGAGTGACAACAAATTCGGCTATAAAGTCGATTAACAACATCCTTCAGTGGGCCGAAGAGAATGAAGATAAAGTGGAATATTCTAGTATACTCGTTTTACAAAACTTAAGGAATACGATGGTGCAAACAGGACTAAAAACAAAAAAGCAAACAAAAATTACTTCATTTTTTGAAAAAATAGATTAGATTGCCGTTTTTTTATTTTATTTTAATTACATATGTAATATTTTTTCTGTTTCGCATTAATAAAGTTAGTTTTCTAAAGACAAACGTTGCTTTAATACGTAGATTAAAAAAAAATTGATAGAGTGAACAAATCGATATAGTGAACTGGATGTGCATTAATTAGTTCACTGTATCGCGAGTCTACTGTAATAATAATAAACGACTTTTATTAATTATTTAAAAAATTACAAAAAAAAACAAAATACTAATAACATAAAAGAATATTTGTGTGCCTTTAAAAGGCGAAGTCTAGCAAATTTTGTTATAATTTTATATAATTTTATAAATTATGACTATTAACGCATTTCTGTAAAAGCTATCCACATAAAAAAAATCATATGACATGAATATTTTGCCAACTCCTGGCTATATATTGCTGTTCTAAGGTAATAAAGAAAAGAAAGACTAAAATTCAGATTATTTTGAAAATAATTCTTACTATTGCTTTTACTTTATTTTAAACAACCATAATTTGGTTTATTGAAATTCAAGAAATAATAATATAAAATTATATACTGGTACCAATTTAAAGACTCTCATTACACACACTATATAACATAGGGGTAGACGAAATAAACACGTAAGTACTTTTAATTGCCTAAACCGTCTGAGATTGACATTAAATTACCATTAATTTAAGTACCTCAATAAAAGTCTTGATGAGTATTTGTATTATGTCTTGTTAGTTAAATATTAATAAATTGATTTTTTTTATATTCACGTTACAAAAATAACAGAAATTTTAATTTCTATCAAGTTTCGGACGTATTCAGAGAATAAATATCTTATTAAAAATATTTGATAGGACGTTAACAGCTGCATTATCAGAAATAAATATTGATGTTCAGATAATATTGGTCTCTGCTAGTAAATATTTAATCACAAATATAAAATTTTCCAGTGCATGAAAGATGAATACATATATTTTTATCACCTTACGTGAAATATTGCTAAAAGTATAAAAAAGATCTGTAAAGCTTTCATTAAGAACCATTTCGCAGCCTGAATTTAAATAGAAAAATAAAATGCAGGTATTTATAGATTTGCTTGTGCAACTGTGAAAATACCACCCATTTTAATTATAGCACACTTAATTTCTAACGACTTTTTTAGAAGCTTTTATTCATAAAAATATAACATTTAAGTTCATGTATGGTCCAATTAATGTCTAATATCATATACAGTTATTTTTTCCTGGAAAATTTTTACTTTTTATGACGTAATTTAATTTTTATTTTGAAAGTTATAGGTTTGTTCGCGAAATTGTAAACGTTGTTTCTCAAATAAATTGAATGTATGGAATTCGTATATATCCAATCATATTAGAATTTGTTTAAACTGAAATAAGCTAATATTTTCTTGATTGAGAAGCTATATATATAATATCTAAGTTTTCAATCATCATTTACATTTTTTTCCTAATAAATACCTGTTTTGTCTCTAAAAAACCATAATAAATATTAGGTAGCAGAGTGATTTGCTGAAACATAGTTGCTAATGATGTTTTAAATGATTAATTTGTGGGTGAATTTGATCAAAAACCTTCTTAGACAACTTAAGTAAACGCGCTAGTATTCATCAATTAATTAAAAAAAAAAGAATTTGAGTCGAAGTGAAAGTTTTGACTTGAAGTGAAAAAAGAAAGAAATTTCTTTATAAGTGAACAGACGAAAATCTACAAAAAATATGTCCAAGAAACGCCAGAGTCTACCTATAGAAACCGATGAAATTGGCTGGCTTGAATTTAAGGATATTCCAATGCCACCCAATACTTCTTTTTTTTTTATAATGAAATTATTGGGTTGTACGTAACAATGGCGCCCAACGTGGGACAATATATTCCAAATCAGCTCGTCACAATCAGGGAAAACAGCTGACATAGTGGTGAGAATCCAAAATCATATCAAGGATTCCAGTCAACCACCAAACTAGGCAGATGAGGTACATCAGGTACCATAGAATTTATGGAGACAAAAGGTTTACCCAGATTATAAATCGGAGTCTAGGATAAATGTAAAATCAAGATTAAAAAAAGGAAAATTGAAAACCTTAACACAAATATTCTCTATTAAAATAGGATTAAGTAGAAATAATAAGTCTAAACTAGCACACCAATGAGGCGGTTACCATAAACATACCACTAAGGAATGTGACGCAGTAGGTTTATTCTTAAATAAACTTTTAGAATTTGTTATGAAATTCCCTTTTGGGCGAAATTACGGTTTTCAAACAAGAGTACAGCTGTACAAAAATTTTAAATGTAATTGGACTTTTATCCCCTACAAAAATAATACAAAAATTATAAAAACAATGTACGGTCACAACTACAATCTCCAGCCGACTGAGAACGATCTAGAATCGAATATCCCTTCGCAGAAAACCATGATTTTGATGCGGAAAACAAGAAGGAACTTACTTTAGTTGGTTGGAAATCAAAAGAGCACAGTCCACAGAATGTTAAGTTTTTTGAAACCATTCGACTTTGATTCGCATACGAAATTAGAGGATTTCGCATGAAAAATCGATATTCGTATTTTCGACCGCGAACGTATATACGTATGCGAACTTTTTCACATGCGATGTCTCGAATGGGTATATATCATTCGAATTTCAAAGTTCGTGTGAGATTTTCAATTTGATTCTGCCACTTGTTTTGTTTTTTTTTTTTAATTTGTGTGAGTTGATTAAGTATTTTCGTAGTGTTTTTTTGTTGTTTATTGAAAAAAAAGTAACAATAATCAAATGGCAAGATTTAAAAATCTTGTGCAAAGAAACGTCGCTGATGCACTGGAAAAGACTGAAAGAAGGACTAGGATGTACTCTTCATTTCTTGACCCATTTGGAATGTATTCAGATGCTCAATTTAATAAATTATATAGATTAAGTAAGCCTATTACGATGGAATTGATGCTCTTTATGTACTCCAGAGACTGTGTAATCTGTCCGCCACTTTTATCCACAAAGCTTGTGCAGTTTTAGCTGAAAAATCTTGGGTGAATTAGTCCGACTTTAATTCCGAGTGCTCTTCCATAAATGAAATTAGTTCTTTCTTTTGCTCACTTGACACAAAACCGCAATTTTTTATTTTTTGAATCCATCTTAAATTTCCTGATGTTTTTAAACTTAAATTTTAGGTTAGATTAAAAAATCTTTATCGTCTTCATTCCGTTTTACGTGGCCCCCAATAGCACTCGACTTTGCTACGTTGCCACTACATTTCATGTTCGTATGCGAATGAATTTTCGAATGCTGTTCAAAAATGCACTTTTTAATTCGTGTGTGAATTTTGCCGCTCGACTTTGTTCGCATTCGAAGATTCTCGCATGGTTTCGAAAATACGGCCCCAGGGCATTTCTCCTCATATTAAAAATAATATATTTGTAGCTATTTCTCAAGGACTATCCACAATCCTTAAGAGGATTCTTTTAAATGATTAGTTATGCTTTTTTAGACAATAGGTGTACAAAGAACAAGGTGAGAGAGCCAACAATCCAACAAGTCAACAAGAACGCTAAATTCAACTTCCAAAAGAAACACTGAGCTAAACAAGGTAAGTTAAGGTAGCTTTTAGACTTTGATAACAGCTTAGACCTAGTGAAAATACTAATAATCTACAGGGTTAACAGAAAAATGGGCGAAAATCATAATCGGACTAAACATAGAAGTACTAAACAAAGGACAGGCATACAAAATCTATACAACAAAAATCATATGGCAACATGCAGCATTTCTGGTCCACTTTTTATTTTCGATAGACAACTGCCGATAAAATTATGATATTATTAAGACTTTAATAAATGTATGATCTACAAGAAATTCTACATTTTTAATCTCATCATGATTTTATAATGATATAAATAAACAATTATACAGATTGGCGAATGAATTACTACACATATAAAGTTCTACAGTTCTAGAGGCGAGATGTTGCAACGCCGCCGCAGCGACAGTACGTACGCTGGTGTTCGAGGTTCGAGATCGATTATTTTAAATTTTATTTTAGTCTGACGTCTGTAAGGGCTATATCTCTTGCGGTATACTTTAAAAAAATATTACGTCGCACTGGTATATTTTTCTAATGCAGGAATTACATGTGTGAATTTTTTGATGTTGTGCATTACATATTGAAAATAAAAGCGTTGTTCTTATTAAAATAAAATATAAACTCTAATAAAAATAGAATGTAAACATTATAAAAAAAACAGATAACAAAACTCTAAATAATAAACCTAGTAAATAATTCTGTAAATAAAAAGCTCAAAGAGACCTCCTTCTTTATAATATAGGTTAGCCTATCGTAAAAGCTGTTTCATATTTCCAAAAGAGTTTAAGGTAAAATGGAACTGGCAGATTCAACAATTTTGTTTTTCACTTCCTCTAAATTCGCTGGCCTACTATTATGATTTTTATGAAAAGTCTCCTTAAGATAACCCCACAAAGAAAAGTCATTTGGTGACAAATCGGGAGATCTTGGAGACAATTTAATATTACCAGTCCCACTAATAAGGCGGTTGAAAAAACTACTTGTTAAAAATTCTTTTACTCTAACTGCATTATAAGCAGGACAGCCATTTTGTTGAAAATAGATTGATATCTATATCAGGAAGGAGTTAAACGGCAGGAAGAATTTGGTTTCGTAGTAACTTAAGCTATTTTTTGACGTTCAAAGTACCATCAATAAAAAATAGCCCAATAATACGGTCGCCCAAAATACCAGCCCAAACATTCAACTTTAGAGGGTAAAAAGGCCTTGGAGGGAAAAAGATGTCTTAAAATTTGACACGACATTTAATATAGTTTTAGCACAAGGAATCGGTATATTTTCTAAATTTACTGAAAATAAATCCCTATATTATATTGAAAAATTGCCTCCATAAAACCATTTAATCAATTGAACTTTTGCGGAAGGGGTATAAACAGCTATAATGATAAATTTAAAAAAAATCAAAATAGCGCTTTAAGATTCAACATTGCAGTATGCAATCACACAGCAAAATGAGGTCTTCTGACTGTGCTGTGCCGAAAATAACAGATCAGACGATCGGAATCTGCCGCGCCGTTTATCAACCATAAAGTAAGCGAGAAGCGGTGTCGTCATTTATAATGCCTGTGTATAGTCTCCTGTTCGCCAACCTGTATATTGAATGAAATATACTTAATGAACCAAATCATAACGACGTAGTCTGAAATAATTTATCTTGTAAAGAAGAAGCGCTTGATTCTTTGAAGACTTACTCTCACTCACTCTCACCTTATAGTGACAGTGCATCTAAATTTTTTAACATTCTCGATTAATACTAACCATATGCAAAAAGGACTTTTAAAAAGGGAAAGAAAAGTAAATTAGAGCACCACCCATCTCTTATATGGTTGCCCTTTTCTCATTAAACGTCTTAGATAGTCGCGATTGTATAGTCCATGAAACATTTACAATTTGCGTCTTTATTTACAAAAACCCAAGTACTTATCAAAGATATCACCAAATCGTCAAAATACTGCTCTCAAACGTCTTAATAGATGTGGTGGGTTGTCTAACTGCGTGGTAAGTCAGTCTAGCTGTTTTCATAACTAACTTATAAAACAAGAAAACCTAAGTTTATTATATAATAACATCCGCTACGCTGATGTTACAGTATTATTGAGCAGTTCTTCTGAAGATCTTCAATGATTATTATGAAGAATTAACCAAATTAGCAATGCCAGTAGTTTAACAGTAAATTTAAAGACGCCAAATTTATTATAGTCGGCAAGCAAAATATTTAAATGTACATACCACTGTCAGTGGGCCAAGGAATAATGGAATTAAAAAAAATATAATATAATATATAATAATATACAGTGCTTTCATTTCAAAACGATCCACCCTTAATAACTTTCTTAAAAAAAAAAAAAATAAACACGTCAAATTGGATATATAGGGGGACGTTTAATTATGCATTTACTGAAGTTCTGTCATTCACCTCCTCACCTCCAGCTAACCTCACTTTAATATGTCAAATGGGAACCCCCATCGTGTGATACATCATAGTAAGCAGCGTAAAATTCTCTATTCAACGGTACCAAAAAAATGAAATCGGTAAATGTGTAAGCAAATATTTAGCGAAAATGTCTAGAAATAATGAATATTTTATTTACGCTAAACTTTGGTATGTCAAATGGCTACCCCATGGTGTGATACATTATTTTAAAGGGCATTCATTATGCTATCAATGGTTGTAAAAAAAAATTAAATTGATTGACCAAGAAGCAATTAAAATGTAAATCGGTAAGTTAGAAAAACAAATTTAATTAGTTTAACATATTTATTTTTTTAAATGTTCAAAATGCGCACCGTTATTAGCAAGATAATAAAAAAGCCTATTTTCAAACTCCTTACGAACAATGGCAAGGGTCTGCCCGCTAATTTCTCAGAAAAGTTATGAGACACTTTTCCAAAAAAGCAGCGTTTATTAATAGAATTGGGAAAAACTTATCAATGCCTACAAAACTCATGCTATACAACGCCATTGCTCTTCTCCATTTGCAGTTTTGTTCCAAATTATTGTTCAATATACCTTAATATAAATTGAAACAGTTTTAAGTAATTTAAAATAGAGCAACGAGACTGATCCTTAAATGTAATCGATCTAGTCTAAGAGCCAGCGACACTCGACCCTACGTCATCGGGAATTGTGTCATGAATAATAACAGTGCATAGCTTGGACACGGGCGAGTATGGAACACCCTTGTCGACCGGGCAAATCTTAGAATATGCACATCAAGAATAATTATGTGTGCCGTTGAAATTCGTGTGCCAAATGCGATGTTGACCGGTTTTTATCGGTCGACTTCAGCCCAATACCAAGATCTTTACGACTTATTTTGGGTACTGTACTTTTACAGTACTTTTTTTCTTCAGGACACTGTACATTCCTAGAACAGGATTCTATAGAATTTGTGTCCACCCTATCCATGTATAATGAGCGTGTCGAATTGGATGCCTAAGCCAGCAGCTGCTAGAGCGGAGACGCAGTTTGGCTCAAGCAGGCGCAAGGTACAGGAGAAGAAATTGTTTATCGTTAGCAGTCGGAAATAAAATATTTTCTTTGAGCCATGAAGTGTTTTATTTGCGGAAAATCCACGAATGTCATACCATTCACGGATATTTCATTTGAAAGGTGTCGTAACGCAATAGCAAGTCTAAAATTTTCCGAGAAATCAAGGGAAAATGATGGATATCACAGAGAATGTTACCAAAAGGCTTGTGTCATCAAAAGTAGATGGAAAGAAATTGGAGACACATTTCCAGTCTCCAATACTTTATAAAACACACTCGACAAATATGTTTCGTTCCGAAATGACACTTTGTCTGAACGTCCTGGAGAAGGTGCCCAATTCTACATGATATACATAGACTTCATTAACCTTTTTCTGCGCTTCTCCAGAAGTATAAGAACTTGCGATTTGAATTGTACGTAAATTCAGTTTTTGAAATGACCAAACTATTTTTTCTTCTTAATCAGCTTAACTACGCCAGATGGGGTTTGAAGCATCTATGTAATTTTTTGAATTTGAAAATTGAAAACTGTTGAAAACTCGGAAATTCACGTGGTTTTTGACAGATACTTTCCATATTCAATCAAGGATTGCGAACGTGACAAACGAAATAAAGAAGACATTACATACTCCATAACAGGGCCCGAGCAAACCAGACCAGTCGATTTCACGAAAAGTTTGAAAAATAAAAAATTCAAAGAAGCTTTCGTTGATTTCTTGTCAAAAAATTTGAAAACGCAAACATTGGCCCCTTATTTTAATGGAAAGAAAGTATTTTTAACCGTAGGGGAGCGTTGTGTGTCATTTCATGCTGCTGGCAATGCCGTGATTTATTGCGTAGAAAAATCCTTCACATGTTTTCACGAAGAAGCAGATACTAGAATAATTTATCACATCGCTCAACTGGAATCAGATTGTACTGTAATGATCAAGGCAACAGACATAGACATTTTAATCATTCTACTAGGGAACATGCACAAACTGACCAACAAAACTATTTTCATGTCAAGTGTGTCGAATAAGAATAGTGATTGCGTCAACTGTACACAACTAGCAGAGATGTTAGGTGTGAAGTATGCAAAACTCTTCCAGCATTTCATGCATTTACAGGCTGCGATTACACCTCAGCTTTTTTCCAGAAAGGAAAAGTGCGACCTTTTCAATTTGGTCTTTTGTACAATATGTACAATATTAAAGAAGCGAATAGCGTTGATAAAGCAAGATTTGAAATGTTTAATAAGATGTATGCATCGAAACGCGACAGCGAGAAATTGATAAAAGAAATGAAAGGTTTTGATTCGAGCCTCATTCCACCCTGTTAAAAAATCTTTATATCAAAAAATGTTAGGAACGACGTACGTTGCGACAATGTAGCACAACGCAAGTCAAGTGAAATGTTCTCTTTTCAATCCAACGGAAAATGGGTGGGAAGCGAATAATGGTAAGTTGCGTCCACGTTGGTTCGAAGGTGAACCTACACCATTATCTGTGGAAGATATTTTGGTCGCTATCACAGAGAGAGAAGAAGAAAATGATGACATTGACAATGAGGCCGTTTGTAACGAAGAAAGTGACGATTCTGATGATGAGTATTCATAAGTACATGTCCCGGTAGCCATTAGCTTGTTTGTTTCGTAATGCGCAAATTGAATTAATTACAGAACGCTACATTTTTATATTGTATAAATTTTTTCAGTAATAAATGTATCACGCTTGTACTCGTAGAGTAAGTTTCGCCAATACGTTCTGATTTGTATGTGTGTTGATAAAATACCTTTTTGACAAATCCTAAGTTTCAATTGAAAACACTCCCTCTGCAACATATTCAAATAATATGTCAGTTACTTGCATTTCTAAAATATTGCTGTATATAGAAATTATCTAAAAATTATCAATTTTCAAATTATCAAATTTCTATTGCAAATTATGCAAATTTCACTTTTAAGTACAAGTTTATAGTTCCGAGGAGTTTATGATAATGGGGGATCGAGGATAATTGCTTTTTAATGAAAAGATGAGAAGCGATCGTAACGGAGATTTAAAAACAGATAAATATATAACAAATTGACAAAAATCAATCATTTAAAAGTGGAAACATTCCATGTAAATAAAATTTAAATGGCAGAAATACTTTAATCGCAAAAGTGTGAATTCAATGAGTTCATTGAATTACAATGATCTTGGTATAGGCCTGAAGTCGACCGATAAAAACCGGTCAACAGCGCATTTGGCACACGAATTTCCATGGCACAAATAATTATCCTGATGTGCAAGCTTCAATTTAAAAAAAAATTGTCAAAATTTTTGATGATGTAGGCACAATAGTTACAAGCAACCCCTTTGCGCTCGGTCAACAGGGGTTCGGCACACATATATTTCCTAAGTGCCACCTGTCCCCTTCAATGTCATGTACTTATTTTTTTTTTCGTATTTTTCATTAATTAATTACACTAATTGGCACAGGATTTGCCCGGTTGACAAAAGTGTTCCATACTCGCCCGGATCCAAGCTATGCACTGATTATATCCGGTCTAGCAACGACGGCTCTCTTGATTGATCCTTTCGTCGAGATTAGGCGCCATCTTTTTATGTATCTGGGTCGCAGCTAGGTGCTTGCACTTTTGACTTGCTCGGAAGATAGGAACCGACTGATCGGGATAGGTTTGGTTGCATGTATTTATAAGGTCTGTGTGATGGTATTGTACGCGAGCCTGTGGAACAGACCACGCCCCCTCAGATTTCGGAACTTTTAGCTAGCGAGAAAATGTCGGACGGAGGTGTGAACGTAACCGGTCCTTTACGGTGTTTTTGTTGATGGATTAGGTTTTTGACGGTCGGATTGGGTTTTGTATAGGTTTATTTTTGTATGGTTATTAAGGATGGGAATTGGGATTTGAACACGTTAGGAAGGAAACGAACGGACACTGCGAGTCTAGACCTCGACTCCCAGCAATAGCTTGATAGCCGGGTTAGAATTTAATCTCTCAAGTTTTGCCATTAGGTTATCTATTTTCTTTTGTAAGATCCCATCAGGCAAACTTAGAAGGTTCAGGAGATTTGTGTTTTTAATTGACAAATCGGGCCGTTTCATGTGCGATGATGTATTGCCATCCTTTGGCTCCGCCATTCTGTTATTAGAGTCCGAGTTGGTCGTTCTCAAGGTCTCAGCGAAGCTTTGTTTTTGATTGTTTGTGTTTTTTATTATATTTGGATTTTTTGGGCTCGCCGGATGGTCACCGCCGCAATTGCAACACTCAGCCGGGGTTGCTCTGTTCTTTTGACATTCTGAATAGAAATGTTCGCCCTTGCACTTGTGGCAACGCGGCTTTGCGTTGCAATTACTCAGGACATGACCATATTCCTGGCAGCGATGACACTGCCCAATTTGCTTTCTGTTTTCAATAGTCTGAGTCCTTAAGCGCTCAACGCGGACCCTAATCTTTAAAATGTTGTCAATTTCAAACACACTCTCCTGCCTTTGGGAACGAGGAATCTGATGAGGTCTGTGGATCTTCGTCGGCCTGGGCTGGTTTTAAACCAGCTCAGTTCCTCCGGCTCAAATCCCTTCGCCCTCAACTCCTCCTCGACTTCTTCTAACTTGAAGTTTTGGTCAAGTCCTCTCAATATCACGTTCAGCTTCTTGTCCTCCTCAAGGAAGAAGGAATGGAATTCCATTCCCTCCCCCTTGAGAAGACCTGTTAATGCTCGGTGGTCATTTGGAGTTTTGGGGAAGAGTGCTAATGCCAATCTGTCTTTTTGCAGTTTTACAATGTTTTTTTTTCACAAAATAACTTGTATTTTGCGGCCCAGATTTGTGTGTCTCTTAACAGTACTTTTGGGACTTATTTATATTTGTGATGGGATCAGTGTCCCTTCCCCTTGCCCGCCAAGGAGAGGTTATTTAAGGGCATGTAGAGTGGATTTTTTTAACTTTGGAAAGGGATTTTCAGTGGAGTTTTTGGTAGGATCTGAAGCTGACGATGTTGAGGGGCCTGGCTCCCTGTTTGTGGCTATCTCAGGGTAAACCGGTTCCGAGGCCGGCTCGTCTCCGTCTTGTGAAGGCGGAGACAGGCCGCGTTTTCCCTGGTTCTTTTATTTTTGTGTTGTTCTTTTTGATTTTTATCACTAGCCAGACCCCCCTGATCTGTCAGTTTCTCTTTCAGTTTGGAGTTTTTGATGGTAAGGGTTTCGTTTTGGATCAGCACCTCCCCGAGTTTACCTTTCAGGTCCGAGATCTGCCCATTGAGAGATTGATTCTCTGAGATTAACTTATTAATCTTCTGTTCAAATAGTTGTATTCTCTCAATAATCTGAGAGTTTTTAAGCTTAATCTCATTCATCTCGTTAGCACTTCTCTCAATTTGCAAATCTCGTTCCCGAATTTTCTCCTCGAGTTTGCGTACTCTCTCCTCGCTTTGCCTATCTTCCGCACTCTGGGGTGGCGTTTTGCCAGCTCCCAGGTCGGGGTTTGGTGTGGTTTTGATTGTTTTGGAGGATAGTCTAGGATCACAAGATTTATATTGAGGTTTAAGGAACTTAGATGAGTCGTCCAAAGTCATACCCGTCTCTCTTTCTTGTCTACTTGCCATTCTCTTTCGGACTTCACTTTTGGTGGATCTATCCGTAGAGTATCCATCGGACATGTCCATTGTTTGCTTTTCTTCTTTTTTCCGGCGATGGTTGTGCCCCCCACTGACGATGGGGGGCGAGTCGACGTTTTTCTCCGCCGTTCTTGCTTTTGAGTCTTCTCTGGTTGTTGTGCGAATTGGGTGTTCCAGGCTGTGTATTTTAATGGATGAACTTTACTGACTGACGTGCACTTATGGCGACTGAGTGTCGAATGAATAATGAATAAAAAAACACTGAAAATGGAATGAATCCTGTTATTATTCATATCATAATTCCCGATGACGTAGCGTCGAGTGTCGCTGGCTCTCCTACTAATACCCTTCTGTTATTTTTAAGTATTCTAAACTGTGAATCAAGGGATTATGTTTAGTGTGTATGTGTTTATGTTTAAATTAAAACAACTACATCTCTGATAAAATATGAGTGTTCGGACACGTTTATAATTAATAGATGGTACTAGAAATATTACAGACTATCCTTTAAAGCTATAACACTAGTCAGATGCTAAATTCTGTACTCTACAAGGGGCTTATTAAATTAAATAAGTGGCCAGCGTAAATCAAGATCTGTAATAGTTTAAACCAGTTTAGAAGACTATTAAGAAAATTTATCAGTATGTGAATGTCTTATTCCATTTTTTACATTTTAACATTTTATTCTTAGTTTTAAATAATTTTAAATAGTTTTAATAAGCGGACGCAAAAATTGCGTTGATCTTTTTTAAATCTTTGGCTAGCTTTTCAGGATGCTGAAAAATGTGAGTGGTGAACTGCTAGAACGGACTGCACACTGTCATTTTTAGATGTAGCAAAATATGTTTTATAAACATTGCAGATCATGGAGCTTAAATATTATATTAGTGTGATAATGTTTTTCTAATCTATTTATTTAATCCATTTCTATCAAAATTCTATCTTAATGACTTGCAAAATTACCAGTAACAGTTCGATTAATCATTTCATTTAACTAAATAGATCATCATTATTGAAAATACAAAAACAAGCTAAAAATACCAGAATTTGAATGTAAAATTAAGTTCAAGGTTCATCAGGTTTATTAACTTATAAGAATAATTTTTGACATACCTCGGTGCACTTTTTAACTTTTGACATATCACTATTTAAAAGAGGACACAAACTAACACAAAATACTTAACTGACGAAATAAGTTTATTACAATGAACATACTAAATGGTTTTACTAATAACATACGGGTAAATAAGAAAAAAAGGTAGTTGCTTTGTAGTTGTTAACATTTCGTGGGCAGTTGTGGGTCAATTATTTTCTATTTGCAGTCAATTATTGTTTAATGCGTTGGTTGCGGAGTCCGTTGACGTTAATTTTATTACATGGTTGGCCTCTTTATGTCCCGGTATAAATCTTTATGAAGAAGTTTTTCTCTGGTTTAAAATTATCGAACTGAAACAATTTACCGGTGGTGTTAATGTCCTTAATAGTAACATATGGTAGGCAGATAACATATGGTAAATTTAGACGAGAAATTGTTCTATACAGGGTGTTCTATTTAACTATTGTTTTGTAGCTATTTATTCGAAATATAAAATTAAATGTGCAAATTTGTGATAATAGTTTAAAGAATTTTTATAATTTGGTTTTTTATAAAAATAATCAAAATAAAGCAGTTATAATCCTATTAACGCTTTTATTTGGCTTTAAACATATTACAGAGAATTTTTGCTAATAAAGAAGAAATGTATTAAAGGAAACCGATTAAAAATTGCCCTCGTAAACTAATGCCATAACGTCAACGAATAATGAACAACATAATGCTTTTTTGCAAACTTTCCGAAAGGGAGAGATCTGATAATGTCTCAAAATCTGCTTAATGGGATTACCAATAATAAGTACAAAGAGTAATAAGAATTGGTAGAAGCAATAAAAATGGGCACCGGTAATTTTTTGTGTGAAGATGAACAGCTCTAATGATGTGCTCCGTGTAATAAAATGTAAGAACAATCTTGATAAATTTTCTCAAATCTGCATAAGAACAGAGTTCACTGCTCAGCAAAGAACTGACTTAAATAACTCAAGAACATATTAAAAAAAGGTAATGTAAGAAGAAAAAGGATATACTGACTACGTAGGTGCGAGGAGTTCCAAAACATGAATTTTGCATTTTTTTTCCAGATTGTGAGAGGTTTGCGCACTAAGTTCCAGTACGTATTGTATAACTTTAAATACCAGATAATTGTTTTCAATAAAACTTCATTGACTGTTGATTACAGTGATAATTCTCTCTATTAATATAAATATAATATTTTGAGGAGGGATAGGTCAGTTGCAAACATTATATATTCCTGAGGTGGTGGCGTCCAAGTGGCGGTACACAAGAGCCTAAATAGCCAATTATTAAGGTCAAGTAAGGATATCAAATCCTTGTTTGTGTGCATATGATCTCGAAATAAGAAAGAAGAAAGAAAGAAAGAAAATGTGCTATATTACGTAAGAATAATCTTGTGTACAAGCATCCTACAAGCTAAAAAAACAAAACAAAAATACAATTTCAAAAATTGACAAAACAATGAACAAAATTAAACACAAGAAAACAAAACTTTTTGAACATACTCGAATTAAAGATAACTAAATAAAACAATCAATTACTAAATAAAGGTAAACTTGTTGACAAAACTAGAGAAGAAAAAAGGAAAAAAAAAACTTTCCAACATGTCCAAGGTTAAAACCTATCATTAAAAAAGTCATCCAAGTTATAATATGCCTTAGCCAATAAAAGCGACTTTAATTCTCTTTTAAATTTCTTAACATCCGATATATGTCTAACACATAGAGGAACATGATTGTAAATTTTTTTACTTATGTAAATTAATGAGTTTTTGGTAAGGGAAGACGTAGGAATAGGTAGGGGAACATCATTTACACGACGAGTCAAATGGCCAGTGTCAGAGTGTAGTTTGGGAATTTTGTGAATAAGAGCAGCTGTTTCTAAGATAAAGAGTGAAAAAGAGTTAGGATTTTTCCAGAAATGAAGAGGGGTTTGCAAGAATCTCTTAACTTAGTAGAACACAGGTATCTAACTGCTTTTTTTTGAATAACAAAGATAATGTTAAGTAGCCCTTATTGGTTAAACCCCAAAAAGGCAAGCCATACCGAATATGAGATTCAATAAGTGAAAAGTACACTGAACGTGTAACCACGCCTTCCAGCTCTTGTTTTGCCATTCTTACTGCAAAACATCCAGAAGATAATTTCCCAGCTAAATGTAAAATATGATCTTCAAACCGAAGGCGACCATCAATGGTAATTCCTAGCAACTTGCAGCACTCTTTATTCTGCAAGAAGGAATTTTCGTCAAACATCAGACCCTGAACATCGCACTTAAACCCTATAATAGACGTCTTTCTTACATTAAACACGAGCCTGTTGGAAGCACACCACCCTGATAAAATCTGAAGGTCTTCAAGGATACAAGTCTTAATATAATCAGAATTTTTATGGCTCCATAGTATGGTGGGATCATCAGCAAAGGGAACCACCTTGCCCTGCAGTTTCAATGAACTCAAGTGATCCACATACAGTAAAAATAACAGTGGTCCCAACACTGAACCCTGGGGAAAGCCGCATTTTAGGGATCTAGAAGCAGACAAACGCCCAGACACTGTAACCTTCTGAGTACGATTTGATAGATAGGACTCAAGCCATCGCAACGCTACGCCTCTAAAACCATATTTATAGCTTAGATAACAGTATTCCATGATACACACAGTCAAATGCTTTGGATAGATCACAAAACACTGCCGCCGATGACTCTCCAGAATTCAAGGACACATAGACGCTCTCCAAAAAGCTAAAAACAGCATCATGAGTCCCTTTACCAGCTTGAAATCCAAACTGATTTGCAGACAAAATGCCATTATGATGTAAAAAGGACAAAATTCTGCTTTTTGCAAGTTTTTCAACTATCTTAGAGAGGGTAGACAAAATAGAAATGGAACGGAACAAGGCTGATCCAAATCTCCACCCTTATGAAGAGGGATAATCACTGCCTCTTTTAAACATGAAGGAAAATTGCCATTATGTAAAGAATTGTTTATGGCAGAAACTAAAGCATTTAAGGCTGAATCAGGCAAAAAGAGTAACAACCTCGAAGATATCCCATCAGCTCCAGATGATTTATGGTTTTTTAGGCGTTTGATTTCATTTTTTACTTCGGTAAGTTCGACAGGATGAAAGAAAAATGAATGCTCAACCGACACTTGTTGAAGATAGTGTAAGGGATCAATGTTACTACGAATGCCCTTGAGCAAGATATTAGGTATATCACAATAATAGTCGTTTAAAATGTCAGGTCTTAACTCCGGTTCCGATACTTTTCTATGGCAATGTCTAAAATCATTAATAATCGACCAACACTCTCTTTGCCTATTTGATGACATATTTAAGCGATCCCTATAATAATTAGATTTTGCTGCTTTAATTGTCTTTCTGTACAGACTACGGTATTTCTGATGATATACAAGGATATTTTCATTTGTGGTATATTTGCTAAATTTAGTCAAAAAACGGAGGTTTTTAGCTGAAATTCTAAGGACTCTTGTAACCCATGGTTTCGTTTCTTAGTTTTAAGCCTCATTTTAGGAAAGCACTGATTGATCTTATCACACAGAACTTAAAAAAATAAAGTAAGTGGGTCAGAAGCCGTTTCAAGTGCATTCCAATTTACCGAAGCTGTAGCAGCAGAAAAAGCATTGAAATTTCTCCTGCTGAAAATTCTTTCCATATAATGAGATGAAGTATTATATGGCATTTTAGCAAGAATAGCTACATGGTCGGAAATACCAGATGGGAGTACTGTGCAGAAAACGTCATCAAAATTTGTACAGAAATAGTCAATTGTAGTTGCAGATAAAGAAGTTATTCGTGTGGGAGAAAGAACGTGCATTTTCAAGTCGTAAGAATTTAAAATACTTAAAAGAGAAGTACGTGGCAAGGTTTCATCAGTGTAGTTGATATTAAAGTCACCAGCCAATATAACCTTAGAGTGTAGGGACAACTGGGATAAAAGAGAATTAAGTTTATCCAGAAACATAGCAATATCTCCTGTAGGTGGCCTATAAATACAAAGAATATATAAATTAAAACGCTTACAAAAAGAAAGAGAGAATTCAAAAACATTCTCTAACAGAAGATTATCATACTTATCAATATTACAAAATATCGTTTCAATTGTTTGCCTAGCCAAGATCATGGTTCCTCTATGTATAGATTGTTGACGACAAAAATTTGATATAGGAACATAATCAGATATTAAAAAACATTCACTAGGCCTCAACCAGTGCTCAGTCAGAAGTACAATATCAGGAAAATTACATGTGTCCAGCAAAAGATGAAGTTCATCTATCTTGTTTCTTAGTGATTGTATATTAAGAATAAAGATACTTAAGTTTTTCGAAGAGCTAATTTCAATTTTACTAGTAGAATATGAACATGAATGAGATTCAACTTTCGTGGACATGTCTATAAAAAAGAAGAATTCAATTCACGATCAGTAACTAGTTCAGACTCATTAATTTAATGATTCAAAGACAATTTATTCGATGAAATATTAATTTTAAAATATTTGAAAATATGTGCATGTAATAATGATGCCAAGTCTGAACCAAAGTTACTGGCGTGATTAGACTCTAGAATCCCATACAGATTAATATTATTTGCATGAAAAGTATGATAAAGGGCCTTATTACTATTATAGATAACATTATGGTTTAAATAAGTGTAAGGGCTTGTCATCACTAAAGTGTTTGTATCAACATGATTTTAAATTAAATTTTTTAAAACATCAGATGAAGAACAAATTCCATTTAACATTACTATTAAAAAATCCTTAACTAAATTTGATGCTGTCCTAATCACCTCACTGCTTGAACTGCCCGGCTTCAGGAAACACTGGACCTTGTAGTAAGCTTCAAACTTTAAACGTAAATGTTTTAGGAACACTCTGCTACAATTTCCACCAACAAAGAGAAGCCGAGGTCGACTATCGTCAGGTGTATTTGGCCTAGTTGGTAGCTGTGTTGGAGAATTAATAACAACAGATTTGGATATCTGTAACTGTTCCTTCAATGCACAAATGTCGGAATAACAGGTATCTTTTTCAACCTCCAACACCTTTACGGAGTCTAACATCTTCTTATTTAAATTAGTTAAGTCGTTTACGTCTTTTTGTAGCAAGTTTATTTCAGTCTTATAGGTTGAAGACTCATTTTCTAATGTTTTTATCGTTACTATTAAATTTTTATTTAGGATATTTAGCTCGCTTATTTGTGAATTGAACTTAAGACTTGCCCTTTCGCTCACTTCCAGTAATGCCAACAATTCACCTTCTTTAATTTTTAAGTTTTCCAATTCAACTTTAAGCTCTTCATTCCGTTTATGCAGATTTTCCAGGGAAGAAAAGAATCATTGGTTCTGAATACTTTCCCCCCAAAATGTTCTCCTAATAAGTATATGATCTTCGGTGATGATTTAGAGAGACTGGCATAAGAGTAACCTAAATGTCAATTATTTATCATGGGTGATTTTAATCTTTCTCACAGTTAATAGACTGATAAATAATTTGGATCAGCTGCTACTGCCTCTAACTCAACAACACCAAATGAGGTGGAATTGCAATCTCTCTATATTGTTTCAAGTTTGTGCCCATTGCATAATCTATTTCAAGTCAACCACATATATAATGAACTGGCTCAATATTGGATTAAGTGTTTGCATCCTCTAATGATGTCACTGTTCAGGAAGTTAGCGACTCTTTGCTGGAACCCGATGATCATCACCCTCCATCATCATTGTATTTTTTTTTATAGATTGTGCCTCAACTGATAAATCTGTTCAGTTGTCAGGCAGTATTTATTATAGGGATTTTGAGTTCGCTAACTGAGAAGCAATTTTAAATTTCATATCCCAGTTTGATTGGGATAATAATAGATAAATCCTTGATGGATGTGTTAAATACAGGGTATCTCTAAAAGGTCTGTACAAAATCCAAGGACATATTGAGGTCAAAATAAGTCGATTTAAAGCAACTTACCTTAGTCCAAAGTTGCTTCGTTTATTAGTGTGTTAAATTTGAAAAATAATAATCGACTTTATTTATTTTTTTTCAGATTTTGCGACAAAACCACTTTAAAAATTGGTACCCAAGTTGGGTTTTTTTGATATGAGAAAGTTGAAAATGGGCATTTTTTTACTGTGGCCGATAGAGGGCACTCCATACTGCACTGTTTTTGCAAGTGACTAACTTTTTTGCAAGTGTGGTTTTTATTTTTTTTTGTAAAGGAAACAATTTCCCTAACGTTTTTGAGTAAAAAAGGTACTTTTGTTAGAACTCGCTAAAATTAACCGTTACTAAGATAATAATATTAATAATAATAATAATAAATATTTTTTATTTGCATAGAAGAAACAAAAAAAAAATACAAGTTTACAAAATCTAGCAATAAATTTACGCAAATAAAAGGCCTACAAATTCAGAATTCTGCCATGGCAGATTCTGGTCTTTAACATTGTGGCCCCACACTTCATTAAAAAAAAATGGTAATTTCAGTAACGCTTAACTAATAACTGATTAAATACAGCTTTTTCTTTAATCATATACCTAATAAACCTACATATAAGAGTTCTAAATTCTAAATTTGACAACAACAGATTAAATTTTTTGTTAAATAACAAAAAATAGAAAAATTATTGCAGACAATAAATAAATAAATAAAATGATCCCAATACCAAAAATTGTAATAAATTACTCAAGAAAACAACCATTCAAAAAGTTAAAAAAGAAGAACTTAAATTATATACCCTGCTGATTCATTAGATGTACAATCCTCCTATTACGAAAAGTATTACAAGAAATTGATAATTGGTCCGGATCCAAATTTAAAGAATTAATTTGATAAGCAAAATTGTAAGAAAATGATGGTTTAAAAAACTGTGTTTTATGTCTCGGAATGATAATAGTATTTCTTCTTAAATTTTAATGGTGTACATCATTTCTAAAAGTTATTTTTTGATAGAGATAGGGCGGACTACGATATATTAAAATTTTATGAAAAAATGTTAAAGAATGAGCAATTCTTCGATTATGCATATTAAGCCATCCAAGTTCGTGAAGTTTATGGGAAATGCGGTTTCTCCTGCGAATGCCAAATATTAGTCGAATGCAAGAGTTTTGGAGCTTTTGCAGTCTACCCCTATCCTCATAATCAAGACACCAGCCATACACTACATCACAGTAATTACATTGTGAAAGGACCAATGAATCACATAAAAGCTTCTTAATATCTTTACTTAAATAGTGTTTATGCAAATAAATTAATTTCAAAGCAAGATATGCTTTTTTAAGAATATTAGACACGTGATGTTTGAAACGAATATTATTATCTACTATAAGGCCCAAACTCTTACATTTGTCAACAACTGGAATTCTTTCGTCCCCCAATTTAATGTTTATACCATTTAAAATATTATTTACATTAGTTCGATTACCTATGAAT
Organism: Anthonomus grandis grandis; assembly: GCF_022605725.1. Classification (NCBI taxonomy): domain Eukaryota; kingdom Metazoa; phylum Arthropoda; class Insecta; order Coleoptera; family Curculionidae; genus Anthonomus; species Anthonomus grandis. Next base: position 21,418,437 of record NC_065558.1, read on the forward strand.
ATTATAGATGACTTTGAAGGATTTAATTTTAATAAATGCTTTAAAGAAACATCACAAATAGCTTGTAAATCCTGATTAATTTTAAACTCAGCCATTTTAAAATCTCCTGGTAAAAATGAATAATATAACTGCGTGTCATCTGCGTAAAAATGATGGGCACAACGCTTTAATTGAAGATAAAATCTAGACGTGTAAATGATAAAAAACAAGGGCCCTAAAATACTACCCTGAGGCACACCACTTTCAACTTCCAAAGGATCAGATATTTCGTTATCTATTTTAACACGTTGAATCGGATTATTTAAATAAGAGGCAATTAAATTAATAGCAGCATCAGAAAAACCAATATAATGAAACAAAGACTTTAATATTGAGTGGCTAACGAAATCAAAAGCTTTAGTATAATCCAACAACACCAGAGCAGAAATCTTACCATCATCCCTAGCCCGAATTACGTCATCAATAACGTCCGCCATAGCCGTACAACTATAATTTGTTCTAAATCCAGATTGCTTAGGTGGTAAAATATCATTATTATTAAGAAAACTACGAATTTGAGAGTCAAGAATGCATTCGAGAATTTTTGAAAACGTTAGTAAAATACTGATAGACCTAAATTGACTAAAATCTGTTGGATTATGCGCTTTCGGCAATGGCAACACAAAGGCTTCTTTCCAGCATTTGGGAAAGTAGTTTTTATTAATACACTCGTTAAAAATATGTAAAATAAAGGGTATAATAAAAGGACAGCATAGTTGAATTAACGTAATTGTAAGATTATCCACACCGAATGCTTTAGACTTAATACGTAATATAATTGCAGAAATAGTATTATAATCAGTGGGATGAAAAGAAAACTTATTTAAGGTTGGTAATGCATTCTGATCATAAAAATTAATTAACTCATCACAATTATCAATATTTGTCACTCTTGTACTATCTATAAAATATGAATTAAATTTGTTGGTATTTACAAAAGAGTTAGAAATGTGCTTCTGCTTTGATGGCAATATTTTTCTTAGTTCACGCCACTTGTCCTTGTATGTACAATTCTCAAATTTATCACTATAAAAAGCCCTTTTTTCCGCTCTAATCGCTGTTGTTGTATAGTTTCTAAGCTGTTTGTAATAATTATATTTAACTGGCAGTTTAGTTGTTTTAAAATCTTTTAATGCCTTGTTTCTTAATTTTTGCAATAGTTTAATATTATCTGTCAGCCACGGAGAATCTTTTTTTTTCGAACAACTATAGTTTTAATAGAAGCATGCTTGTCAAACAATTTGAGTAAGTTATTGTTTAAAAAATGTATCTTATCATCTATGGATTCGAATTCATATATTAAATAAAATGGAACAGCCTCCAAATCCTCTTGAAAGTTGTTTAGGTTTATATCTTTTAAGGATCTATAAGATACAATCTGCGGTTGTACAATAGACTCCGTGACATTAAATTCACAAAAAACACCAAAATAGTCAGAAAATGTAGAGCTTATTATGCCAGATTTCAAAATGCCAATATGATTTGTAAAAATAAGATCTATAATTGAACTAGTGTTGTTGGTCATACGAGTATGCTCGATTATAAGTTGCTTTAAATCGAAAGTTTCACACAAAGAAATAAGCTGAGTTGCATGACTGTAATTTAATTTAGATATATCAATGTTAAAATCAGCTATAATAGATTATTATATAATTAATATAATTATTATAGACACGTTATATTATTAAAATTTGAAAAAATGTCAATTAGTGTTTTCTCTAAAGTTAAAAAAAACTCTGAATATTTGAACTTGGAGGCCTATAGACTATGCCGAAAATGAATGGCTCCTTACTAATAAAAATTTTTACCCATAAACTTTCAAAAAAATCATGACTATCAGATAAAATAATTTCATATGATAAACCATTCCGGACATAGGCAACAATACCACTACCCCTAAGATTTTGACGATCATTTCTTATCAATTGATAATTACTGATCTGTATTGCACTACTATCAATATTAAGACTAAGCCAACTTTCGGTTACTGCAATTAGGCTAAAGTCCTTTTTACAATAATCATTCTTAAAATCCTCAAAATGAGCCAGCAGAGATCTACAGTTAATATGTGCTATTTTTAACGACATAAAATATTGCGACAGATATTTCACGTTTTAGTGTTTAATGACGCACCGGATTAAAAAAATATTTAAGTTATTAGCTTTAGTAATGAAATTCAGTCTTATTTCACTCTTAATTAGTATCTGTGCCTAAACCTTTAGATTTTGTATTGTGTGATATGAGTGAGACTAATTATTAATTTTATATTGGTGAATCATAATTTTTAGTGCTTTTTATTTTAGATATAGAAGGCCTAAATGATATTGAGGCGTTATCATGTAAAGTCGCTTTTGGTAAGAACTAATTGTTTTTCTATACATGAGAACTTTAACCAAGTACAATCACCTTTCTCCAATAAAATTTGTAAAGTAATACTTTGTAACAATTTGTAAGTAAAATTTATATTGTAACCTCACTTTACATAGATGAAGCTGCTGTTATTGTAGAAGCTCAAACAGGCCTCAGGAACGGGAAGAAACTTGGCAAAGATCCAAAAAATTAAAGCCATAAATCCTAAAAGAGACTTCTCTCTTGTGTGCTTGCTTGAATAATCCAATGTAGCTAAAGACAAAGCTTTGGGGGCAAGAATGGCATGCGTGGACAAAACTTCTCTGGTACTTGCTCTTCTATGCAGCACAACATCAAGGTATGTGATTAGCTGAATTCCAAATACGAGTTAAAGCAAAAAAAAAAGGCCTGAAAAGAGACTCCTCAGAAATAAACATACTTTTCACCATAAAACATATGCAAATTTTGTGAAATTAATTATACTAAATACACATAGTAATAAATAAATAGAAAATCTTGAGAATTATGTAAATTAGTCTTTTTCCAGACACTGACACAAAACTTAAACGTTAATTTTATTAAACTCCTAGAATGTTAAGATTTTTGCACCAGTGATTACCATAGTCGGGGAATTAGATGGGAAATAGTAGGTTATGATTGGCCAGAGCTTGACTTTTGACAACTATGAAATCAAAACATTACAAACAATATTTAAAAAAATAATTATTTTGATTTAAAATTAGGGATTCTCATTAATTGTTTATTAAAGTCAATGGGAAAAAATTCAAAAGAAAAGGTCAATAAGGAGAAGACAGAACTCCTGGCTCAACGACCTACGCCGATGGCTCAGTAAAACATCATCCGAAAGTTTCATAACAGCTGCTTCACGAGTAAATATTGCTTGGAAGATGGATCGCCAACCTTCGAAAGGAGGCGGCGCAATGAGAAGAAGAATGGCGAATAAAAAAAGAGTATAATTTTAAAATCCAAATAGAAAAAAAAATAGAAAACAGATAATAGAACATTTTCTGATCCAGAACCCTAAAGAAGATTAAATGAAGATAGTGGACGAAATTAGATCAAATAAAGAGAATGTGAAAATGTAAGAAAATGAAAACTAGAAAATTTGTTAATACCTCAAGATTAACCCAGAAATCGAAAATAAAGGGACGAGGTAGGAAGATTGATTACTCTTATTAGAAGGAGAAAGTAAAAAGTCAGAAAATCAAAATTTTGAAAACACAAAAAAAATATTTTAACTTTTTTTGAAAAACTTAGTAAAAAACACTAAATAAGGATCAAAACTCGCAACTTGTAGCATTAAAAGACGTAAAAGAAATTATTGATTTCATAGTGATCAATCAATGTTACCTATTTTAGAAATAATAATGACGCAAGAATCACGCAAGAAGTAAACTTACCGAGTTTCCAACAAAAATATTACAAGTTCACATATTCAGATGCAAAACATACCTAAATAACGAAATCTTGCAACCATGCCTTAAAAATGAGTCACCATAAAGAGAGAGACAATCTCACATAGTCATTCACTACTTAATTAAGAAAATTGTTAGAAAATCTCCAAGAAGGTTATGCGCTACCAAATTCCATATCTGAAAATCTGATCTAGATATAGCCGCCAATAATATTAAGATACAAAACATTTCTTATAACAAATGAAAATATAATATTAAAAAATACTTTTTAACTTTATAACCTTTCAATTATCTCCTCTTTGACGGGAAATAGCCTTTTTTCTATGTTGATACATGCTGATAGGCCTAAGAAACTAAATTTAATTATAGATTGTATTAAAGACACTGTTCACCTTTTTTCTACTAAACTCAAAGTATTATTAATTCGGTTTGCAGTGCTCATGATTTAGAGTCACACCTTTAGAATACACCATTCTTTTAAATAAAGTGTCTTTAATTTTATTTAGTTCTGATCTATAAAAACTATCTGATCTGATGTCTATCTAATTAGAACTTTATTCATCAAACGATTTCATCTAGTCTCTTTATCCGCAGTTTGTAGCATTCTTTTTTTTTTTTTTAATGGATTTTAGAATATAAAGGAATGACTTTCTCCTGTTCTTCAAAACTTGCATTAATCTAATTCTGTCGAACTAATCATATATTATTTGTTATATAAAGTAAATCAAATTTTTTTTTTCTCAGCAATAACAAAAGATATTCGGTTGGCCTATAATTTTTTGGTTAGAAGGCTTGGGAGTCCCAAAGGTTCCCTTTAAAGCTTTTTCATGTTAAGATTTTAACCTTAAGTTGAAATTTCTTTAAACAGATATTTCAATAAACTTTGTTCTCTTAAATGCTTTCATCTTAAATCTCGCCTTGTCTTAAATGCCTTCAAGGCGTGTTCTCTTCTTTTAATAAAAACGCTATACTACATCCCTCACAATATAATAAATCTTGTAATAGTTTGAGGATATGTTAACTTTTTAGTCAAATATTTTTTGATTCTCTGAGAGATTATTATTTGCATCCTAGCAAATTTGTAGGTATGCCTGACTTTCCATATGGCTACTATACGATGAAACGTTCACATGGTAGCCATATCTGGAGAAAAATGCGAGGCCTCCTACGGCCTAGCTTTTCTAGCATCTGCCCAAGTAGTCACATTATTTTTTTTTGTATTCAATAGGTGCTTTCCCCATCATTAGAGATATTCAATATGACTTCCAGTAATTTTAAGGAGTTGAAGTTAGGCCTAATATTATCTTTGTAAGCAATAGAGGCTGAATATTCACTGAAGTGCTAGTGATTTCATCTTTTAACGTCCTTGAAGAGAAAATGTAATATCCGATATCAGACCTGGCGAAAGACAATTGCCTGAAGTTTTTAGATGCTCCCTAAAAGCTGCTCTTACCCACTGACCAATCAGAACTAGAGTTTTAGAGATTTTGAATTCAGGCTAAGAGAGTTCGGAAAGGGAATAGTACATTTAATTTTACGTTATCAAAAGTCATTAATTTACTAGAACGGATGTAACATAACGCCAATTTCTGGTAGAGCTTCATTACAATAAAGCTTTATAAGCAGCAAGTTTGATTTTGTGATTTAGATTTATTTAAGTATGTAATTTTTACATTAAATGGGGTGATGATGATTAGATGAAGAAATTGGAAATTTTAAATTTTTTATGCAAGTGGAAAACGTATTTAATTTACACAAATTTGAATTTACATTTGAAAATGTTAGAAAACAATAATATGTAAAACTTATAACTTATCTAATTTAAAAACTTAATTTTGGGCAATACTGTATTTTCATAATTTATTGCCCAAAATTTAAAATGTAAAATTTTCATATGGCCCATAAAATGAACAAATGCATCTCATATTTAACTTTCGAACAGTAGGTAGTAGTAAATAACGCTAAAGCAAAAAATATTATTTTACTGCTTTAAAGCCAGATACAAAACGAATGATAAAAATTTAATATCCCAAGCCATATAAAGCAAGGAAAAAGGGTAAAAAAATACTCATAAAACCAAACCGGCGTACTTCCTATTTTAGGGTGATTTACCGGAATTCGTATGTAACACCCATTTTGTTACTTGTACTTAAAACTAATTAGGCGCTAGAACCATGAATCCGGAGTATTTAAAAACCATTTCCTGTTTAAGCTAGGAGGAAATACGACAACAAAAAATAAGATAAGGACATTTAACAAATATGTTGTAGCAGATGACTTGATGGGTATTTAATTTATGAAGGCTAGAAAAATATATGGTTAAAGGTAATAAAACGTTATATTCTGGGAGAATAAAATAAAAATTTGGGTCGATCGTTCTAAGTTTGTATTTTAAAAAAATTAATAATTATTTATTGGATTTAACCCATCAATTAATTTTATTTCATTTGAATTAATTTTAGTTTCATACAGACTTTTTGCTTTGATCAGTAGAGCAAATCACTTTACTCTATCAGAATATTACCTAATAAGTTTTATGTTAAATTATGATGCATTACAATTTTATAGAATAAAATTCTCATAAAATTGTTTACAGAATTAGTTCTATAGAACGTTGTAATAAAAAAAAAATATCAAAAGTAAGATAATGGCACAAGTTTATAGAAGGAGAGCTTCGAAAATGTTGAGGAACCTTTAGATATATCTTCCACTCCTCGGGAGATCTTTTCTCGCGCAATTTAATAATTGCGCATGGAAGACAACAAGAGAGCCTGTGTAACCCTTATTAATCAGTAAACATTAATCAATCTGACAGAATTTATCATTAAGTTCATGAAATATTTTAATTACTAATTTCAGAAGTCTTGTGTGTTAGTTATACTAAGCAGATTTGTTCTATATTATACAGCGTCGTTTCAAACTAATAAGACAGTCCTCCAGACATAAAAAATAGCAAAACGTGATTTTTTTAAAAATTAGGCACCTTATACAGAATGTTTAATAAACATGCGGAAAAAAATTAAGGGATTATTCTTTGGGCTATTCTAAGAATATTTTGTCCTTTTATGATTTTTGATAGGATACTTTGTTTCGAATATACGGGGCGAGAACGAATTTCAATCATTTAATTTTGATAAATTTTAAACTTATTAATATGGCCCAAATAAAGGTATAGCAAAACGTAAGTTATTAGGTTTTTGCCATCTATGTTAATAACTTTCTGATTCCAGTCTAATCGTTTATGCACTCTCTATGACTGTAACAAACAGTTTTGGTGACATTATGTCGCTTTGCCGAACATCACGTTTCATAGTTTTGGGGTTGATATTTTCATGTAGTTTTACCCTCAATATTGCATTTTTGTAGATATTGTGGATGTGATTGATTTTTCGGTCGATTCGAAATACTTGAAGTGCATTTCACAATGCATTTAGCTCTATTGTATCGCAGGCTTTGTGGATGCTTACGAAAATCATGACTAAAGCTATGTTATATTCAATTGGATTTTCTATAAGTGTTGGAGATAGTCATTAGTTTCAAATCTACGGCGAAAGCCTGCCTGTTCAACAAGTTGATATACATCTAATTTATTTTCCAATGGGGTGATTATAATTCGAGTAAACAGTTTGTAAAGGTGACTTAAGAAGCTTAGTGGTCGGTAGTTCTCTAGTTCTGCTGTATCTCCTTTTTTGTGAAGCAGGATTACAATGAAATTACGCCAATTTTTGGGGACTTTACTATTGAATAGACAGAGATTAAAAAGCTACTTTATTTTTATTGCATCTGTAACTATGTTGCTTCCCTTGGCGCTTTATTATTTTTTGTGTTTTATACATACATACTTATTTTCATTGATTTTTATATATGAATACTTATTTTCAAACTGCTAGTCTCATTACAATGATTATTTTCTACTTAAAAATCACAGAAAATTTAGGTAGCGGGATTAGGGACAACAAATCAAACCTCAAGTTTTTAATTATTGGCCGACGTTTCGACGATATATATTTTTCGTCTTTATCAAGGCTAATAAGAATTTAATTTTCTTTTTTAATTTAAAAAATTAAGTTTTAGTAAAATTTATGACTACCAGCCTCCATAACATATATACAGATAAAAACGATCAGAAACGTTAATAACATTAACGCAAAACAAGAAACATCAATAAAATTGTATGTACATAAGGCAATCTATGACCTTTTTTAAAATAGCTACTGTTTTAATTTTAACAGCTACTATTTATTGTTTTATATGTTTGTGGTTGAACAAACTTTTTTTAAATTTTTTGATTGACTGGAATAATTAATCTTAATCGTACAGATCTAAGGTACTGATTTTAGCAAAAGGAATTTTAAGACAAGTCTTTCAAGCATCAAAAAAATAACTCCTTTCCAAAAAACAGTTTATAATATGAGTTAAGTGAGGAGCAAGACATTGAGTGCATTGTTGGAGCATATTGGCTGAGATACAGTCACTTCCAAAGGCTTAAGATTTAAAGTCTAAAACTATTTTTGAAATTTCTGAGCAGCTATCTTAAGAACTATAAACTAATAAAAAACTAATTATTAATTATGTCAAGATTTTGAAGGTTCATAGATACGCTTCAGTAATCGATGAGGCTTATAAACCACTGAGGTAGTGAATGGAGTATGTGTTAAATAATGTAGAAATCTTGCTGGACAGAAACTCGATTTTTTCACCAACTATGTATATAGTAAATATTATCCCAATTAATTAACTTTCCTGTATCAGTAAGAAATCATCATGCAGAATAATAATTACTTTTTTTATATACTAAATAAGTAACACAAAATATATTGCTTAAATTAAGAATATACTTCTTATATTTATAGAAATTTGTTATTAATTTAGCACTGTCATTTAAGTCCAAGTTCATCAACATACAAGGTTATCCAAATTAAGTGTCCACCATTGGTAACTTTGTTATTAGTGAAAATACAAAGTTATTTAAATTAGCAAACTAACAGCATTTCTAACGCTGGTAAGTAATGGAAAGTAAATGAGAAGACAAAAAACAAATGGACAATCTTATTTTTCAGTTGTTCAGTAAAATATTTTTTTTGTTTAAGTGGAAACCCGTGTATATTATATTTTTTCATGGTAAAACATCAAATTTTAAACAAAAAAGTTTATAATGACTTTTCTCCTAGGTTACAAATTAATGAAGTTATCACACCCAAATGGAAACAATTAAATTGTATCGACAAACTTTATTTTTAACATCAACTTACAAAATAAAATAACAATTTTTTTTAAAGATGCTCGAAAACACCATCTTGCTTTTTAATACATTTTTGGTCACGTTTTTCAACTGCTTGAACTGTCTTAAGTATAGTCCTAATATCTATTTGGGTTATATTTTTCTTAACTATAGTCTTTAATGCATCGATATTATAAATTTCGTTCTTTAAGTAAGCCCACAAGAAGTAATCAAGTGGGGTTAGATCTGGCAAGCTACTGGATGGAACCATATGTTCCTATCCAATGATAATTAAAAGTAGTACTTAGAAAATTGCCCTCTCTGGGGGAACTGTCACCTTGTCGTCGGTGAGAGGGCTCAGTAACCTACAGCCAGGAAGCAATGCCGGCGGTAGCATAGCTACCGGTAGGGCCACCCATGCCGGTAAGGTCTCGAAGTGCTGAAGGTGAAGCTAAGAAAGTTCCCACGCAGCGTCTGATCCAGAGTGGACGACTGCAAACAGCGTCTGTTCTCCATGTCAGGAGCGGCTGATATTCAAATCTTCCAACCCGTTTAGCCAACGTGGAAGATTATGGCTAAAAACCCCCGTAAACCATGATGGATTTTAAAATAAACGAAATAGTACCCCAGGTGGGTAGATCATCGCATGACAAATCCCACACCAGTAACAAGGTCAGCCTCAAGGATTCTGGGGGAGGCAAAAATTCATCCCCTCCACTCTTAATACAGAACAAATTTAAACTTTACCTAGCCACCTATAATATTCGAACAATGAGATCAACCGAACATCAGGAAGAATTAGAGGTGGATAGAACTATCCCATATCAAATGGAACATCTTGGGCCTATGCGAAACCAGATTACCGGACGAAAAATGCATCACACTGAAATCAGGCCACCTTTTGTATCGAAACAACAGAGAGGAAAATACACACATTGGCGGAACAGCGATAATGATTCATAAGAGTATAAAGCGGCTAGTTACTAAGATGAAATCCATATCGAGTAGAGTCATTTGCATAGTATTGAAGATATCGAAAAGATATAGCGTCCAAATAATTCAAGTATATGCCCCTACAAGCTCTGCATCCAATGATGAGATAGAGAGATTCTACGATGACATTTCACAAGCGCTGACAATAGAAACAGCACACTACAAATACATTATTGGCGATTTCAATGCTAAACTAGGAGTACCAGCGGGAAACGGAAATCAATATGTGGGTAAATTTGGACTGGGTTGTATCAACGATCGAGGAGAAAGACTGATCAATTATCTCCAAAAAGAAAGTATGTACTGTATGAACTCCTTCTTCAAAAAATCAGAAAAGAGACGTTGGACATGGAGAAGCCCGAACTCAAATACGAAAAACGAGATCGACTACGTACTAACCAATAAAAAGCTTACTATAAAAGACGTTTCGGCCCTAAATCGCTTTGATACGGGTAGCGATCACAGGTTGGTAAGAGCTAAAATAGAAATAAACGTGAAGAGTGAACGAAATAAGCTAATCAAAATACAACCATTTCCCACATCAAAAACAATTTAGGAAAACCGCCAAAAATTCCAAGCTGAACTCAACAAGAAATTGTCTGATAAAGAAGCACTGAATAGCTTGAATATAAACGACCTAGAAAACAGAATAAGTACTGACATTAGAACGACAGCCAAAAAGACATGTGCCACTACCAAGAAAAATTATTCAAAAATAAAAAAGAAAGCTAGAGAACTCATGGCGAAGAAAAGAAACTTGGAGAAAGGGACTCATGAATACAACGAAATTAACAGATTGATAAAAAAGAAAACAAGGGAAGATTTAAGGCAATACAACACAGACATGATAACAACGACCATCGAAAACAACAAACACATGAAAGTACTTAAAACACGTAACAATGATGGACGCCTCCAAATACATCAACTAAGGGACGCAAACGGAAACATCAAAGAGGACAGTAAAGATTTAATGGATATCGTGGAAAATTTCTACAGCACACTGTACACAGGAGACAACCCAGAACAAGCAATCGGAGTTGATGAAACGATTCTCAATGTAGGCTCCGAAGATCTTCCTGACATCATCAGAGAAGAAGTAGAACTAGCAATGTCTCAAATGAAAAACGCTAAGGCACCAGGGGAAGATGGAATTACAGATGAAATGATAAAACTTGGGGGAAGAACTGTAGAAGCAATGACAATTCTTCTTCATAAATGTATGACAGGAGGCGATACCCCAAGCATGGCAAAAGGCCTAGGTGATTTTACAGTACAAAAAAGGAGATAGGTTGAGAATCGACAACTATCGACCTATTAGCTTACTCCCTCACCCGTACAAACTTCTGACAAAGATAGTAACAAATAGGCTTACAGCTAAACCAGATGCCTATATCAGCCTCCAGAAAAAGCTGGCTTCAGAAAAGGTCATAGCACAATAGAACACATACAATCCATTCGCACTATAATAGAAAAATGCAACGAGTACAATGAACCACTACACCTCGCATTTGTTGGCTATAACAAAGCTTTTGACTCCGTAGAGTTGTGGGCTATTTTTAAGGCCATGAATAATGCAAGAATCGACTCTCTATACAAGCAGCTTCTTAAACACATATACGAAAATGCGACAATCACCGTTAAAATCTCAAAAGAGATAGAAACAAACAAAATTCAAATAAAAAGAGGAGTAAGACAAGGGGACACCATCTCCCCAAAGCTGTTTACACTGGCACTGGAAGACGTTTTTAAAACTCTGGTCTGGAACGAGAGAGGCATCAATCAAGGCAAAATCGACGGCAAACATCTGAGCCATTTACGCTTTGCGGATCATATAGTACTCTTTAGCCAGAATATAATAGAATTACAGGAGATGTTGGCAAAACTTCAAAGAGTAGAAAAGAATAGGTTTAACCATGAATTGAAATAAAATAAAAGTCATGTCACCTGACAATATTCAAGTACATATAGAAGACCGAATTATTGACAATGTCGAAGAATATGTATATTTGGGACATTGCATCAAATTGGGCAAAGAAAATCAAACTGCCGAAATAAACAGACGTGTTCATTTGACATGAGCAGCCACGGGTAAACTATCACACGTCTTGAGAAATTAAACTATTCCAATTAATTTGAAAAGAAAGGTGTTCAATGCCTGCTTAATGCCCGTGATGACTTACGGAATGGAAACCATGACACTCACTGTTAAATCAGCTAACAAGCTTAGGACCACCCAAAGAGCCATAGAGCGGATGATGCTAGGAATAAGCCTAAGGGACCATATCACAAATGAGAGTATTAGACAAAGAACTAAAGTTGAAGACGTCATAACACGCATAGCCCACCTAAAATGAGGCTGGGTAGGACACGTCGCCCGACAGGATGACTTGAGATGGTCAAGACACATCGTTCAATGGAGACCACGCATACATAAACGCAGCGTTGGCAGACCACAGTTACGCTGGCTCGATGATGTCAAAAACAAAGTGGGCAACAGATGGCATCAACTGGCACAGAACAACGAAACATGGAAGAATATAGGAGAGACCTATGTCCAGGAGTGGACTGTGAAGGGTTGCTGAAAGAAGAATAAGAAGACTTAGAAAATTATAATAAAATATAATATACATAATTTTAAAAAATGTTATTATACTGAAAAACTAAAAAATACGATTTTCAATTGTTTTTTTTCTTTCAAATTTTTACCAGCGTTAAATATGCTACTAATTTGCTAATTTAAACAACTTTGTATTTTCACTAATAACAAAGCTACGAATGGTAGACATTAAATTTGGATACCCTTTAAAGAAAGGGTGGTTCAATAAGAACGCAAGATTTCAATTTCGCGCCATGATTGACAGTAATATCACATGATTATGACGTGACACACCGAAAGTTGACAGATAGGATTTAGTAAACATGGAGCTGAAACAACGAGACGCGCCGTACTATCCCAAAAATGTATCCCATTCATCTCTTTCACTTTATCACAACAATTTTCCTATCACATCCTTTTTTAGCATTACAGAATGTAAACAAAGATGGAGCCACAGTAACTAAATGAACGTTGCCAAATTATATACAATTTCAAATAAATCAATTACCATTAGTATTTCCTTTATTCGTCTTTCATACAGTTAATGAAGAAGAATAGTTAATGACTTCTCTGTCATTTTTTGATCTGACAATACCGTATCAATTGTCGCCATTGATGACAAAAGACAAACAAATAATTTTTCCTTTTGTTTTGTGATTTATAAATATGAAGATTATGTGGATTGAGTCGTTTGTGTAGTATTAAATTTTTAGACCTTACCGTTATAAGAGACTTTTGTTTGCAAATAGTCAAACATTTTGTGCTTAATAATAAACAATAAAAGGTAACCCAGTAACTCTGAAAATTAGTGGGAAAGTTGTATTTTAATGATGCTGTTTTTAGGCATTATCTTTGCAAATATCAATTAATTTATATTTATTTATAAAGTAATATAATTTGAGTATTTTCACAGCCAGATACTAAGATTATATCAAGCAACGGTTTTAATAATATAATGACTGAAAACAAGAATTAGTGTTAATATTTTAACCCTGTTCTTGATAATTTTCAGCTTATTCATGTTTTAATTTGCGTATAGAGTATCTATGTTTTTTGTAGCACGACTTTATAAATTAAATAGATTAACATTTAATAGGTTATAGAAAAACTGATTTTAAGACAAAAAGTCTATATAAATTTATACGTAACTTATAATTGATTAGTTCTTGGTATGACAATGATTTAAAATTTATTTAAAATGTTTTATCTTAAGGAATTATATAAAAAAATTGGCCCTATTAATTTCTTGAAAGTAATACATGATATTGAAACAAAGTTAAATGAAGAAAAGTTATAGTTTAAGTACTCAATCAAAAAAATAAAATAAAATAATCGTATACATAATGCAGTGATGTACCAGTTTTTTGCTAATATATTGCAACGCTTTATATATTGCCACGCCACTGGAATAAATATGGCAAATGTTTTTTTGATTAAAGTCTATATCATTAATATACAGTGCATCCCAAAAGTTATGTCTAAATTTATTTAAAATTCAGGGGTGTGTTGCAAGTTGCCCATTTTTGTACGTGAAGTTTATATATACAGGGTTGCTCAAAATAAATTAAGACCATCAACTTAATTTTTTCAAATAAAAGCACCTTTTTTTATTTCATTTTTGAATTTCGCGTGGAATTCTACGTATGTTTCATGCATCATGTCCTATACCTAAAGTCAACAGTTCGCTGCTTGTCCTACTCGAGATAGAAATGAACAACTTGACGTTTTGCTTTCTTTGAAAGAAAATCCATGCACTCCTCTGTCGCAGATTGGGGCAAATTTACACATGGCAAAATATATAGTTCACCGAATAGTTAAAAAGCACAAATATCACTCCTACAAAGTTATTCCTGTGCAAGAGTTATTTGATGACGATTTCGATAGGCGAAATGAGTTTTGTGAACGCTTGCAAAACATGTGCAATCTAAATAATAATTTAGTAACAAATATTATTTTTTCCGATGAAGCCACGTTCTGTTTGAATGGTAGTGTGAACAGACAAAATTGTCGATATTGGGCAACAGAAAATCCGCATTGGATGATGGAGGTAAACACCCAGTATCCTCAAAAACTAAATGTGTGGTGTGGAATAGTGCGCGGAAGAGTGATAGGTCCCTTTTTGTTTGAACAGACTTTAACGGAATAAGGGTATCTCGATTTTCTCTAATTTCAATTAGTTCCGGCATTACTTGCTCTATTGAACCCAGACTATCCTAACGAAGAACTAATTTTCCAGCAAGATGGTGCTCCTCCGCACTATGCTGCCACTGTGCGTACATTTTTGGATGAAACTTTTCCCAATCGGTAGATTGGAAGGAGAGGACCCATCGAATGGCCTGCTAGGTCGCCTGACCTAACACCAATGGACTTTTTTTTGTGGGGATACCTCAAGTCGAAGGTATTTGTTAATAGGCCAAATAATCTAGACGACTTGAAAGAGAAAATTCGCAGAGAAATGCGCGCCATAACTCCTGAAATAATTGAAAATGTGCAACAAGACATTGTTGATCGCCTTGGATATTGTCAAGCCGTGAATAGCAACCATTTTGAACATTTAACTTAATTCTTGTTCTTTTTTTATTTGTTACATGAATCGGACATGATGCATGAAACATATTTAGAATTCCAAGAGAAATTCAGAGATGAAATAAGAAAAGGTGCTTTCATTTGAAAAAATGAAGTTGATGGTCGTAATTTATTTTTGAGCAACCCTATATATACAAACTTCACGTACAAAAATGCGCAACTTTAAATAAAAATCGACGGGTCCGAGCGTTTTTTTTTCGAACACACCCCTGAATTTTAAATAAATTTAGACATAACTTTTCGGATGTACTGTATTATTATAAACAATTAGCCAAATGGCATAAAAATAAGAGAAGTAGTTTTCATATTATGATAAAAAAACTTTTTTTTTCTAAAAGTTTAACACTCTTAATTGCATTTAAAAATGGTTTGAACTTCATATGAACTTCTTGTCAGTTCAGTTCTTTAATAATGACAATAACCAGCTGATCCTATGGAGCTTTAAGATAAAATTCAAACGTCGCGGGCAGTTTCTGTCAAAATGCCTCTAGCGCCATCTGCGTTTACCTTTGATGTCGCTAAAGAGGGATAAATATATGGATAATAATTTACTGTTCACTTGCGCGTCTCGTTCTTTTTCTCTTCATGGAGCACTATAAGGTAAACAACGCGTCCTGATTGTCAAAAATGGTTATCAAAATGGAAAAGTTTAGTTGACACTATCTGTTGACGTCTAATGTTAGGTCGAAATAATGGTTCTATATGATCTTTTGTGAGAAGAATAATTAAAAAAAATGGAAAGTAATGGTTCGGTTTGTGATATAAAACGTACGATAGGAGCTCGCTGAGGTCGTTTAGAATAAAATATCATGGCTGTTTGAGAGAGGCAGAAAGGCGAGAGGGGTTAATTCGTCACCGGGCAGAAGAATGGCACACTTTAACAGGCATTCTTCAGAGAATTCTCACTAAAGATTTACAGCTGCATGCCTACAAAATCCCACTTACTCAACAACTTCTGTCAGCAGACCATGAACAGCGAAGGGACCAATTGGATCCTTGAGCAACCTGCTGATATTGCGAACAAAACAAAATATTTTTCAGTGATAAGGTCCATTTTCACCTCGATGGCTTCATTAATAGGCAAAGTTGTCGCATTTGGAGCTTATAAAATCCGCGAATGATTTATAAGAAAGCAATGCATCCACAATGTGTCCCTCTATGGTGCATAAAGGTTTGGAAGAATATATTGAACCGTTTTTTTATCGAAAACGAAAAAGAGAATAGTAAGAAAGAATGGCGAACGTTATCGTGGTATGATAACACAGTTTCTCATTTGAAAGCAATTGATCTTGACGACATGTGGTTAGAGTCTCATGTGGTTTCAGCAAGACGGTATCACATGTCATACCGCTCGTGAAACATTGACGATTTTGCACGAGTTTGCTCCTAGTCGTGTCATTTCCCGATCAGGTGATTCGGCTTCCAAGCTCTTGCGATTTGACGCTTTTAGCCTTCGGGCTTTCGGCTTAGCTAAAGTCACAGGTTTATACCAATAAGCCTACAACCATGGAAACATTGAAAGACGAAATTCGACGCCTTATCAATAAACTACCACCATATGTATACGATAACGTTATTGAAAATTTCATAAAAAAAGCGTTGCATTCCCCAACAAAGCCGTGACGGCCATTTATAAATTATTCTGTTTCATGGATAATTTCCAAATATATATTTTTTAAATTAATAAATATTTCAATACTTTGCTATAGGAAATCATATTTTAATGGACACTGAAATCTTGCGCTTTATTTAAAACACCATTCATATTAAGAGCGTTCATCACCCCCTAATTTCTATTACATGGATAACTCTTTTGCTTTAAAAGATATTTTAATGAGATCTTCACTAGTATTTTTTAAATATTTAGCAGAAGAAGCGAAGTTATTTGTTTATTTTTTTTTTTTAAATATTGATATTTTTCTTTTTAATAAAAAAAAAATATAAAAAAATAAATAAGTTCGCCTCTAGTAAATGCGTTTTTAAGAAATTAACCCTAATAACATTTTATGAAATTTTTAATAATAAACCTAGCAAACGTGTAATAGCAAAATATGGCAATTTTCATCAAATTTTAGAATATTTACTACGTCTCGGCATACTTGGCAGCATTGCTTTATGCTTTATCGATCCAAGATCTACTGGCGAGCGTCGTTCCCGTGTCACCCCAATGTTAAAAAATATTAATATATAGTAATGTAATAAATTATGTAGGTTGAATATTAACAAATACGAAAAGTTTGGACTACCTGATTTTAGTTATTTTTCGAACTTTTGCCCACAATCCTTTTTGGTTTGTGATGTAGCGTTGATGTGTTTATAAATTTGCCGTACGCTGCAATATTATTAATAATTGTTATTAGTAGGCAACTAATAACAATTAATAATATTAGGTACTTAGGTTAGATTAGTAGGATATTTAGTAAATTTTGTTTTTTTTTTGTTTGAATTTTTAAGTCTGTCTGCAAGCGACTGTCGCCGCGCCATCGCGTCGCCTCGGTGCCGCCTTACCCCATTGTTAAACAATAATGTTATATTATACACAGGTAGAATAATGAGAAAAACGAAAATTTTAGACTGGGTACCTGAATAACTGTAACTTTTTACGTACCCTAACACTTTTTAGTTTGTGATGTGCCGTTGCATGTATATGGAAGTCTGTCGTGTGCTATTTTTGTGAAAACTGTGAACTTTACTGTTATAGTGTTTTTGTTTTTATTGTGCAAGAGCAGTTATTTTTTGAAAAAATGGGAAAACGTAAAGACGGTAAATCCAAGGTTTACTATTCGCGCCGGAAATCAAGGAAACACAAAAAGAGTTATTATCTAACTAATACCAAAAAGTAAGTATGGATTTTAACAATTTTTTTTTTCATCAAGTAGATTTATTAAAAACAATTAGATAAACAGTAGATAAATATTTCCAAAAATTATTTTATTATTTTGTCTCATTGTAAACATAAAAATATAATGTATTAGCATCTTACTGGAAATAAGATTTTAAAAATAGGTTCTTTTCAAAGATAAAATCTTACTATTTTTAAAAATTATCAAATGTCTTAAAATCTGTACATACATTTAACATTTTTTTTAATTTAATTTTTTTTTGTATTATTGTATTAATCTCTATCCAAATCTATATTTTAGATTTGGCCATTGCAAAAACATACTAATTTTTTGTCATTTATTTTAGTACTTTCCGTACTTCTGCTACTGAAAGTATGCCAATTCATAACACATCTGAAGAGGAAATAGAAGTTGAAAGACAAAGGTTAGTGCTTTATAATTATCTATTATTTTATGCATCGTAACTGGAAAATTCAAACATAATATCTATTTTATTTTTTAACGTGTTTTTGGCGCTTTTTATTTCATACAGAGTGAGCCAAATGAAAAATGCATTTTTTGATAGCGTTTGAGGTTTAATAGTACGTCAACTAAAACTGATTTTAGTTGACGCTTTTAATTAATTTTATTAAGTTACCTATATTAAAAGTATTAATACATTAAATTCCTAAACCAACATATAATGCTATAAAATAATATAATGTATAAATTCAAATTTCATGCAATGCTTTTTTGAAGATAGTCGTAGGGTTTTACTAAAATATTATACGTAATGAAAA
The DNA here is from genome assembly GCF_022605725.1 of Anthonomus grandis grandis. Taxonomy (NCBI): domain Eukaryota; kingdom Metazoa; phylum Arthropoda; class Insecta; order Coleoptera; family Curculionidae; genus Anthonomus; species Anthonomus grandis. The sequence continues at coordinate 21,437,282 of NC_065558.1, forward strand.
AGCACTTATATATTTTTATAATAAGTTTTTCAAAACTTGATATGTTATTACTTATATTAGGTACATACTTAAACCAAAAACACAAAATACCGGATTTCGATAAATTGCTACCCAGCATATAAATAATATTCCCTAATGATTTCACTAAAATTTATGATTTTTTAATTTTTAGCAGGAATACTTCAGTATACAGATGATACTTCAAATTTCTTGGAATTTTATGTAAAATCTAAAAATCAAATAATATATAGGGTGTGTAATTTAAAATAAGAAAGTTGACATCTACTTCCGGTATAACCAGACGTGATATCGTAATGCGGTTTTCACCGGCTAGTAAGGCTTTGTTCCCTGCTTTAAATGACGTAAGAAAATATATATAGTTGTATTTGACTTTCTTTAAATAATCCATTAGAAAGGGTAAATCACAAGTAAACGCCCTCTAGCGTATTTTAGGGAAAGTAATTTGACAATTTTTTTTGGTAGAAAAAATAAAGCAACAAAGGACTTTTAAACAAAATTTGTTGAAAAAAAATCGGTTCAGTCAGTGCCGATTTTCAGCTGTTTTTATATTTCAAGATAAAAACTCCCCCCACCACTTTATTTGACATTTGACAGAAATTTTTGTAAAAACTTTTTTGTGAGAAAATTCTTCTAGAATAGTAATATAATATTTTGAGGTGTAGGTTGTTAGAGATTTTTTTGGCAAAAATGCAATTTTAAGATTCAAAGAAGCTGTAGCGCCCTCTAGCGGCCGACCAATGAACTTCAAAATAATTTCCGGCTTTTTTTTTGGGCCACTTTTATAACATTTTTTTTTCAAGGCAATACGATTATTAGGGCCTGAGATATAGCCGGTGAACATTCTTATTTGCCCACCCGGTACATAATATGTACCCAATTGGCCCATATTTCTTATTTTCTAATGATTTGTTTAAAAAGTGAATATGGAATGGTTTGTAACAAATTATTTTTAAAAAATTCGATGAAAAGCGTAATACCTAAACTCGTGATAAAAACTAAACTTTCATTTTGGCCATATTTTTTTTTATTATTTTTTAATTAGTTGAGTTTTTTAATTATTTATTTTTTATTAGTTTTCATATCAAAATATTACTTTTAGAACATCTCCTGATACCATAACTGACTACGTTATAGAAGGAAGGAGAATCGTAGATATTCAGAAGCTTTTTAAAGAAATCCAGAATTTATCCAGACACCCTCCATTTAATTGCACAATTGCAGATATGAACATTTTGACGGAAAATAGAAAAGGCTTAAAAAGTTCAATTTTACTAAAGTGCAAAATGTGCAATTTAGAAAAATACCTCAATCTGTTTACTCAAGATGAGTCTGAAACATCCATGGACATAAATGCCGCAGCAGCCTTAGCAACCATTTCAACGGGTATTGGATTTACTGCCGCGGAAGAATTTATGGCCATACTGGATGTCCCTTTTATGTCTCCAAATACATATCAACAGCACCATGAGTTTGTGGGAGAAAAGATAAGGGAAACGGCTTGGAAAGCAATGGAGGAAGCCGCACAAGAAGAGAGTTTATTGGCCAAAGAATTAGGAGAAGTAGACCAATATAATCGCCCCTGTATCACTGTTGTGGCTGATGGTGCTTGGAGCAAAAGGTCTTATAATGTTAATTATGATGCTGCTTCAGGAGTTGTAAGTTTACTATGATTTAGTTAAATACTTAATTTTGTTTGATTTTTTTTGTATTTTAGGCTTGTATAATTGGACAGAGGACCGGAAAACTTTTATTTCTTGGAATCCGAAATAAATACTGCAGCTTTTGTGCATACGCCAGTGCCAAAAACATGGAAGTCATTCCAGATCATACATGTTATAAGAACTGGTCAAATACATCCACAAGTATGGAATCCGACATAATTGTGGAAGGATTTCGAAAAAGTATTGACATGTATAATATTATTTATAAAAGACTTGTTGGGGATGGTGACAGTAGCGTCTATAAAAAACTGATCGAGGCTCGCCCATATGGAAGTTTACATGTGGAGAAAATTGAGTGCAGGAATCATTTATTAAGAAATTTTTGCTCCAAATTGCGTGAAATATCTAGTAAGTTTATTCATCATTAGCATTAATTTTTGAAAAAGCTATTAATTGTTCTTTATTTATTTTAGGTAAAAAAAGAAGCAACAGTACAAATAATCCGGTTTCACCATACCTGCGCAAACATATTTTGAACAATATACGAAGGATGAGAACTGCTGTTGCAATGGCTGTTACTCAAAGAAATAAAGAAGATAAAAGCTTTAGTATTAAAATAGAAAATCTTACTAAAGATTTAAAAAATATACCATCCCACGTATTTGGAGAGCATCTAAACTGTACAGCCATAGGATATTTTAGATGTGATAAAAAGTTTGGAGAAAAAAATTATATTGAAGAAATGAAGGCATGTGGGGTTTTGCAAGACATTGAAGTTTGTCTAAATAGACTCATATTGCATGCTTCCAGTTTGTTAAGAAATATGGACAATAATGTAGCTGAACATTATAACTCTGTGGTATGCAAGTTTATTGGCGGAAAGCGCATCAATTTTTCAAAAAGAGGGTCTTATCAAATACGGTGTGAAGCTGCAGCCCTATCTTATAATCTTGGAAGCGGAGAATACCACAGACAAATTTTTAAATCAATTGCTGAAAAAAGTCCTTCTGGTCATACAAAAAAATTTATTAATAGAGTTAAACAAAGACGTATTAATACTCTTAAAATAAGACCAAAAACCCTATTTAAAAAACGAAATAAATCAATTGCGCTTCCTGATAAAGATTATGGGGATCAGGAGGCAGATAATAGCATACAGCCAGACATGGAAGAAAATTTATTTGAAGAAAAAAAAAAGGAATTTTTAGAAGAACTCGAAAAAAATGAAAATGAGATTAAGGATTTAGAGATTAGTACCAGAGGACAAGGAGGAAATCCAAAGTGGTATCAAGAAAGGAGTTTAAGGCTTACAGCATCAAATTTTGGAAATATTTGCAAAATGCTAGAAAAAACAAATTGCAAAAATAAAGTAAAAGCAATTCTTTATTCCAAGTTTCGGGGCAATAAACACACTAAGTATGGCACCGAAAAAGAACCATTTGCTATTCAACAATTTGAGGAAACCTACAATTTAAAAGTTGAAATGTGTGGTCTTTTTATTGATTCCGAATGTTGTGCTTTGGCTGCTAGCCCTGATGGGCTAGTTGGCTCAAGAGGATTAGTAGAAGTAAAGTGCCCATCAACAGCTTCAGCAATCAGCCCTACAGAAGCTATCAATAAAAAAATAATCAAGTTTGCCACCCTTGATGAAAATGGACAGATGCATTTAAAACAGAACCATGATTATTTTTATCAAATCCAAGGCCAGCTTCATATCACAAAAAGAGATTTTTGTTATTTTATTTTATGGACACCTATGGGGATGCTGGTAGAACAGGTAAGCTTTTTGTTTTAAGTAGTAAGATATTTGGTATAACGAATTTATTATTTCAGATTTGGCGGCAGGACTCATTCTGGAATGACAAAATGATAGGAAAATTAAAAAGTTTCTATTACAATTGTTTATTACCGGAAATTATCGACCCGCGATATAGTAGAGGACTGGAAATAAGAAATCCATCGAGAAAATAACAACATTTTAATTTCAAAATAGGTATATTAATAGATTTTTGCAAATATAAAACTGTACTTTTTAAAATAAAATTTAAAATATAAGTATGTATATAATTGTTTTTTCAATAAGATTAGGGTAAAATGTATAACAGTTCAAAAAAAATGTTTAAAAAAAAACAATTATACATAGATTTTGTATAAAAAATGTATATTTTTTTAAAAATGCCTCTTAAAAACTCCCCCGTACATCATTAACAAAAAGTCTCGCAAAAAGTTTAATAATAATTGTAGCAAAAAAAAATTATATGAAATAGGATCGAGCACCCCATTTCAAAGAAAAATTTTGCCAATAATCGACAATCGTAATGTCTCATTATTCAAGTTTCATAATTCCCCGCGCCATGCTATGCCATCCTCACCAGATTTATATGACACGCGAGAACCTATCGGTTTGGTCGCCGCTTTGAAATGACCCCTTCCCTTCATCCTTCCGCTGAGTGTTGCCATATGTTGGGTGAGCCAAAAAATCGCCTATATTTTGAAATCCGAGTTGGTCACGTGCTGATGGATGCTCTTAAATGAAAATGGGAGGACTGTAATTCTTAAAAGCGCCTTCACTCTTTAAAAAAATACTTAGCCAGTGCATTTACTTTCCCATCAAATATGTCCATTGGGTAATTTTTTATTTGCAGCTTGTATAAAAAAATAAAGATGACATAAAACTACTTGATTGTTACCAATCTATTATAAAATATAATAGAATGAGTACGAGTTAGGCTAAACGGCGATTAGTTTTTTTTTCATTACATATTAAAATAGACCTACGCACTATAAAAGTGAAATAAAAATAAGAGTTATACAGACTTTAGACCTTCTCACGTAGCTAACATTATTATCACGGTCACTTAGGCATAACAATATAAACACACAAATTGTTCATTTCCTACGTGTGTATTTTTATCCTAACAAATCTGTTTTGGCCTCTCTAAACCTTTAATTTACAAATTTAAAATCGCCGCATGTGAGAATTATTCGTGTTAAAAATTGCAAAACTGAAAATTAGATAATTTATTTTTTTGTGCTGATTACAGCAGATTAGGGTTCAAGTAAAATAAATTATATTAGAAAAAAGTTATGCAAATTTAAATAGCGTGAACTCGACTTTGCATTAAAAATTAAGGAGAATTTAACACTTACCAAATCGTTTACTTTAGAAGTGGAGTCAGCAGTTGATGTGGATCCGTTATTTTCTTTATCATCTTTAATATTAAAGTCCTTAGTCTGCGTGTAAATTTGATAAAATAAATATAAAATTTATTATTTAAACAAAAAGTAATTCTCACCTCAGCTTCCATGCTTGCAGAACTAAATTCAGACATGAAAATTAAGAAAGATGCCTTTAATTTACTACATCAACAATTCCCTTTTTTTTTAAACTAATTGAAATATATTCATTATTTGACTTGTTAATTAGGTTAAGCGCTCATATAAGAGTAAGTAGTTTAAATTGGCAGATAATTAACATCCACTCGAATGGAAATTAAAGCAAACAAGAGAAAAGTGCTTGAAAAATATTAATACGTTTGTTTATGTTAGGCCATTGCGAGTGATCAATATGCTAAAGGCCTTGAAAAACGTCTAAGAAACGATCAACATAAACGTTAAAAACATATTGCAACTTAAAATTTAATATGGTTCCTTTTAAACTGCAGCTATTTTAGAGTAAAAAAACTCTTACAGGTTTTTAATGAGGTATGGAATATAACTTACTCATTAACCGTAACAAAAATATAAAATTACCCTTGAAAATCAATACTCTTTTCTCATTCTTGTTTAAAATAACAATGAAAAAACACAAAAGTGGAATGTTTTCTTAGAATTTAATGTGTTACTTACTAATAAAATATGGAAAAATCTTCTCAATGAAAGCACCAGCACAAACTCACCGGTGTACGATGGAAAACTAAGGGAAAAATCGCGTGGAATTCGCCCTTCACTTGTCCTCAAACAGATGGGGTGAACATTTCACAGGGCCGGAATGGGAACAAACAGAAGATATAAATTAAGAATATACGGTATTTGTTATGTCGTGTAAAACATTTATAAAATGAACGTTTTGTCTAGATATCTTATGAAAGTTTGTTATTTCTAAAATATTTTCCTAATATTATTTAATTTTTAAAGAAAAAAATTACTTTGTAATGGGGTACTTTTATAAGTACATATTTAGTATTGTTTAATCATTATTTTCCGAGAAATATAGTGTATGAAAGAAAAAGGAACACTTTTATAATTAGGAAAATCTTAGAATGTAAGAAAAGGTTGGATACATTTCTTTTAACTCTTAGATAAGACAAAATAAAAAACTACGAAAGTAGTAAGAGGGGCATCAGATATTAAGAATAAATGTTAATGGGCAGTATGCAATGAAATAAATGCTAATAGCAAAATTAATAACAATACACTTAACGAAAACCAACAAAAACTTGCTGATGATTTTAATAATCATTTGCTGTGTATTATACCGAATTTATTAAAAAGTCAGACTAGAGTACCCTTTCAATGTACCGGGTGGCCGATACACAACTAAGAATGGATGTCGGCAATATCTCAGGCCCTAATAGTCGTAGCGCCTTGAAAAAAAAATTGTAATAAAAGTGGCCAAAAAAAACGTATACCTCAAAATATTATATTAATATTCTAGGAAGATTTCCCCACAAAAAAGTTTTTACAAAAATTTCTGTCAGTTGTCAAATAAAGTGGTGGGGGGCGTTTTTAGCTTGAATAAAGAAAACAGCTGAAAATCAGCTATGACTGGACCGATTTTTTTTAAACATATTTTTTTTAAGTCTATTGTTGCCTTATTTTTTCAACCAAAAAAAATTTCAAATTACTTTTCCTAAAATCCGCTAGAGGGCGGATTGACTTGTGACTAACCCTTTCTGACGGATTATTTTAAAAAAAACCAAATGCAACTATATATATTTTTTACGTCATTAAAAGCGCGGAAGAAAACCAAAGAAACTGGTAAAAACGGCACTTCGATATCATTTCTTAAACAAAAGTTATAAAAAAAAAAGTGATCAAGTTTTTTGTTCCTTAACTTTTTATCTCTGTTTTTCGTATTGCTTTGTTTAACAATGCTTTACACAAACGAAGAGGCGTTTGACATAATAGGTACTTATTTTGAATGTATGAGAAATGCCACAGTTGCTGCAAGGGTGTATGCGCATCAGTATCCTGATAGACGCCATCCTACTGCAAAAGTTTTTCTTCAGATCATACATCGTTTGCGAACGACTGGAAACGTTCGGCTGCTCGTGTTTCGGAGACAACGCAGGGGACGCACCGAAGACAACATAATAAATGTTTTAGCCTACGTCGAGTTTAATCCTCACTTAAGTACTAGAACAATAGCGCACTACCTGGGAGTAAATCGAACTACTGTTCAGAATATTCTTAAGGAGTACAGGTAAGCGATTTTTTGGATATTAATCTTCACTATACGCGATGAGACTTTTCAGACGCGAATTTTCCTAAGGAGAGTTAATTTTTTGATGATGTAAAATTAATTAATTTTTACACGAAAAGCACCAGATTGGTCTATTCTGTTGAATCAGCAGTCATCATCTTGTTCCAGGTTTCATCCATATCATTTAGTCCTGCTTCAAGAATTAAGTGCACAAGATTTTGACCGAAGGCTAGACCATTGTCACTGGCTTTTGGGTATGATTGCAGAGGATCCTCAGGTGCTTTCAAATATATTGTGGACAGATGAGGCTACATTTCACAGCAATGGAGGCGTGAATCTCCACAATATTCATTACTGGTGACCAACGAATCCGCACTGGATGCGAGAAGTTCAGCATCAAGGCCGTTGGTCTTTAAATTGTTGGGCGGGAATATTAGGAGGTCGAATTGTCGGCCCATTTTTTTTAACAACGCACTAAATGGTGCAAATTATTTGCAGTTTTTAAGTGAGGAATTGCCAATTTTATTAGAGGATGTGCCACTTGAAATTCGCCAACGAATGATGTTCCAGCACGATGGCTGTCCAGCACATTTCGTCCGAAATGTTCGGGAGTTTTTAGATGCTACCTACCCTGGTAGATGGATAGAACGGGGCGGTACCTTTCCATGGCCGGCTAGATCACCAGACCTAACGTGCCTGGATTTTTATTCATGGGGTCGAGTTAAAGAAATTGTTATTACAACAAGACCTACGACGCGACAAAATATGATTGGCCGAATTAGGGATTGCATGCAGACTCTCTCATTTGCTGAGGTAGAGACTGCAGTTTTGTCTAGCGAACAAAAGATGTTTCAGTGCATAGAAAATGATGGAATGCATTTTGAACATTTGGGGAGGCACTAAATAAATTATGTGTATAACATATTATTTATTGTACCACCTAAGATTTCTTAAAATTGTATGTAGAATTTAAATATCAAATAACATATTATAGAGTGTTCTATTTAAAATAAGCAAGTTTTCATCTACATCCGGTATCATCAAAATTGTTACAAGTGTCAAATTATTTTATTGTTGTGGTATGGTGCCAAATTTTCAAAATTTTCCTATAGAACAAACTATAAACTGTATGCACAGTTTTCCCAAAATAGGCCAATTTGGTCAACTTTATTTAGTTAACACCGTGTATAAATAAACGTATAACGATCAATTCTATATCTTGGATTTTCGAAAACACTACTGAGTTTGTTGCTTTTTAAAAATACTTAGTTAATACCAGTTTATTCAGCTTGTCTAAGCAAATAGTAATTTATGGCCATTTTTATCACTTTTATTTTCGAATGGACACTATTTTGTTAATAAGTTTAGTTTAACAAGTGCCGTTTTCACCAGTTTCTTTGGTTTTCTTCCCCGCTGCGTTTGAGTTTCTTGAAATAATCCGTCAGAAAGGGTTAGTCACAAGTCAACGCCCTCTAGCGGTTTTTAGGAAAAGTAAGTTAAATTTTTTTTTGGTTGAAAAAATAGAGTAGCTTCTAGGTTAAAAAAAAAAGTATATCAGCGGTGATGATGAAATTCCTACCAAAATTGTAAAAATATTAAAACCCTTAAATTCGGAATTTCTCTAAATCAATTAGAACTTGTAAAAATTAAACCACTTTTTAAAGGAGGATACTAGAAATATGTTAATAAATATAGACTTTTATAAAAAATAAATAGATTTGTGATGCTGTAGCTTTTGTGTTTTTACCTTTTATAAAAGTGTATGACCAGCATCTTTGGGATAATGGATAAATTTTTCGAGTTAACCATAGACTTATAAGTTCGCTTTCCACCCTTTTCAAGATTTTGATCTCATAATCTGCTCAATACTAATTGATTTTTGCAATAAATGTCATTTAATGTCACCAATTTAAAATAGCTAACTAAAAGGCAAATAATAATAATAATAATAATAATAAATCATTTTATTGTTCCATAACATTTACGTAGTTTATAATATTTACATACATATAATGCTGGACCTAAAGGCTTTTTATTCAGCATCCCTCCCAAGGAATGGGTTGTTAAAGCCCATGCATTGCTATACACTTTTCATTAGCACTCAAATAACCTTCACAATAATTCCTCAATTTTTGCCAGTAACCCAATTATATATAAAGTAGGCAAAAGACCTACATTAAACCAAACTAACAATGTGGACGAATAATAATATTATTATCTACATCTACCCTAGATCTGCTAAACTCAATGATAAAAATCTAAATTTGCTAAAGGAGTTGCTGCCTGATTTTATTTTTTAAATACACAACAGAAAAATTAAATGTATTAATTTTGAATTTATTAAGGGTGGAGGCTAGATGAAAAAGATGTTATATGAAAATCCCCTTTTGAAAGACTCTTTATTGTGTCTTGGGATTGTAAAAATATGTTTTCTTCGTATATTAAGATTATGGATATCCGTACAAATCCGTAAATCAACAACAACTGCGATATTTAGTTTAGCTGAACTGTCTTGGATCAGCTGGAGATTAAAGATTAGCTCTGCGGATTTTTGTGGAATTAAGCAAAGCATATGCTTACGTAGATAGAAATTTACTAATGTAAAAACTAAATAAATATCGAGTTAGAGAGTTATGTTTGTTCTTATTTTTCTGGTAGACTTCAGAGGGTGGTAGTTCATAATCAAAAAAATTAAATACAATCTAAGATAAAGAAATATGAAATTAGCATAGTACGTGGAAGAATTTTGGGCTCATTATTGTCAAATTTGTGACCGTTCTACATAACATAGTAAGCCAAAATTCATTAATCGCAAATTATGTAATTGATACAAATCTTTTCTTGAGAGGCTCAAAACTTCAAGGTACAATTAAAAATAATAACTGGTTACTAATTTCTCCAAAATAATTTAATAATTAACGATAAAAAAACAAAAATATTTTTTTCTAGAACGAGATCGAAACATGTGAAATAATTGTTCTATATTTTACATAAAATTCCCAAATTTCTAGGCATCAAAATAGAAGAATTTTTATCAAGGAAAACTCATATAGATGATTTGTATACTAAAGCTAAGTTGATTAGTATATGGTATTAAGGTAGTAAGTACCTAGGTACATGAATTTGAGTACCTTAAAAATTCTTTACTTAGCAACTTTTACTTAGTTTTAAAATATGGTATAGTGTTGTTTGGTCCGAACAATAAATAAAATTAAATTTTTGGTTTAACGTTTTTGTTTAAGAATAGAGATATGTTTAAAACTGTTAATAGAGTAGGTAGTATTAAGTATAAATAAAAGAACGAGATTTATGTATTTTATCCTAGACATAGGTTAGCCGTTACAAAAAAAGTCCATATTGTGTTTGTATTAAGCTTTACAATAAGTTGCTAAATTCTATAAATCGAATAGAAAGTATATTTACATAAATGGAAAGACTACCATACAGTGTACAAAAATTTGTTAATAACATTTTTTGTTGAGTGCATTTTTGACGGTTTCGACATTTAATTTTGTATGTGAATTTTATTTGTAAATAGAGGCATTATTTAGTATTAAGTATTTAAAACATTAAATTAACAGGCTACCAACTACTAACGTACATCATAATTTCTTTAATAATCGTCTTTTCTAGTTTGAGAAATTCGTTTAAGAATTAATGTTAGTTAAAAAAATGCGCAAAAAACCTTTCGTAGTATTAAGAATGGTTGTTTCAATAAGAGCACAATATTTCAGTCTTCAATGAACATGAATTCTGTAGCAAAGTATTGAAATATTTATTAATTTAGAAAATATGCATTTGGGAATACAATTATATATGAAACAAAATATATTGTAAATGGCATTTACGGCTTTGCTGGCATTGACGCTTTGCTGAAATTGTCACTAACGTTATTGTATACAATAACCTCACAGCCACAAGTCTAAGGCATCTAATATCGTAAGAGCTTGGATGCCAATTCTAGTCACCAAATCCGGAAATGACATGGAGCAAACTCGTGCAATATTGTCAATATTTTACGGGTTATATTACATGTGGCACCGTCCTGCTTAAACCACATGTCGTCAAGATCAATTGCTTCCATATGAGGTACAAGAAACTATAATATAATAGCACGACAACGTTCGTCATTCATTGTTACTGCATTATCTTCTTTGTTTTCGAATAGAAACGGTCCAATTATACCTCCAGACCATAATGCACCCCATACAGTGACACGTTGTGGATACATTATCTTGTGATGAATCACTCGGTGAAAATGGTCCTGATCACTGAAAACCTTTGCTTACAAAATCAGCAGGTTACTACTTGAAGCCTTTGCTTGCAAAATCAGCAGGTTACTCAAGGATCCAATTGATGAATTCTCTTCGCTGTTTATGATCTGCCAGTAGAATTTGTTGAGTCAGTTGGATTTTGTCGATATGCAGCTCTAAATTTTTAGTTAAAATTTGCTGCAGAGTGCCTGTTAAAATGTCCAATTCTTATGCCCGAGGACGAATTGACGTCTCTGGCCTTTATGTGACATTCTCGGGAACTGCCATTTATTTGTCTTGAACCACCTCTCCGACCTCGTATCGTATGTTTTAGATCACTAACCTAACCAGAGCTTTCGAATCTTTTGATTATTTTTTTCACAATAGATGAATTAGGAACATTATTTGACCGAACATTGGACGCAGTTTACAAATAGTGGCAACTAAACTTTCACCATTTTAATAATAATTTTTGATAATTAGGACGCGTTGCTCTACCATGTAATGCTCCATAGTTAGTAAGTCCCATCTGTCACGTCATAATCATGTGACATCATAACTGTCAAATATGGCGCGCAATTCAAATCTTGCTTTCTTATTGAATCAGCCTTTATTTCAGCAATTTTTTTTTAGGACGAAATCAAAAATGACCTAATTTTGAATAGCACTGGAAACTGAGAATTTAAAACACCTCCAACAATAATTTTTAGATTTCTGTAAAGATACATTAACTCTATTGATTTTGGAATGAATTATTAAAAAAAAAAATTTTACAATTTCTTTTAACCCAGGTCATCTTTTGGTAAGTTTTGACATCTTACCAAAATTACTTAGAAAAGACTTACAAGATGACATCACGCTTTTTACTCTGATTTGAATTATTCTCTTACTAACCTAAATTTTATTATGATTTTTATTTGAGGTAATTAATTATTATTGATTGTCCGATTTTCTACTACTGTAATAAAAACTCTTTGTAATTAAAAATTATTTTTTACTTTTTAGTTCGATTAACAATAAAAGCGTGTTCTTTTACTTTTTTTAAACTATTATTTGTGTCTCAAAAAAATTTTAGTTAGCGCTCTTTTTTGTTGAAAACTGGTTGAAAGTTATACAGTGTATCCCAAAAATAAGATATGATGTTATCGAGAATTTTTTTAAAAAGCAACACTAATTTTTTATTGCGTATTTTTAAAGAGCGTTTTAAATTATACATAGCTGCAAAATTTCAAGTTTATGTGATTAAATATTTTCATGATAATTAATTTTTTTAATTTAATATGCATAGATTATAAAATCTGTTTTACGCAAAGTTTTTTAGCAAATGTTTAAAATATAGTCCATTTTCTATATAATATTGTCCTAAACGTACTTGAAAATCGTTTTGAACATCTTTAACGATTTATCTAGAAATTAATATAAAGTGTGTCCCAAAATTGAAATACATGTATATATCATAAAGTTATCAATGGTTTTTTTTAAATGGCTTTTATTGCTTACTTCTAAAGAGTATTGACTTATACAAAACTGCAAAATCTCAGGTTTTATATGACGATTTCCCAGATAATTTAAACACCTTGTTTTCAAGAAAAACAAAAAAAAATTTATAGTGTTTAAAATGTAGCCCACTTACAATTTAACAATACCCTAAACATACTTAAAATTTATTTTGAACGTCTTTTATAACTTCTGGAGAATTTAATCTTCACTTATGCCTTATTTTGGTTTTCAACTCCTTAATGTTTGCGAGTTTGGACACAAATTTTGGATTTTAAATATTTCTATAGAAACAAATATAACTCTTTTATAGTCGGGAGATCTTGGTCGCCATTCAAAAGGTCCTCTTCCAACTTCCTGAAAATATAGTATATAGATAATTTCAATAGGACGGGCAAAATGGAGAAGCGCACCATTTGTTGAAACCGGATGTTCCTATTTGGCATATCAGCTTCTATTTTATCAGGAAATAGAGCAGCTAGATTTGGAATTAGTTCTTCTTGTAAAAAGTGTAAATATCTCACTCCATTTAGATTTTCTTCAAAGGTAAAAATTGGGCCTTAAACTGGGCCTACAATTCCTGCTCAAACATTTACTTTCTCTGGGTGTTAAGTGTGGCCTTGCCTCATTTAACATGGATTTTCTTGTGCCTAATAACAGCAATTTTGTCGATTTACTTCTCTGTTCAGCATGAACGTTGATTTCCTAGAGAAGAGAATATTTTCTGTTTTAACATATTATTCTGCAGTAGTTCAATAAATTGTTTGCAAAATTGGATTCTTTAATCTGCATCACCTTCATTATGTTTCTAAAAAATTGTTAGTTTAAAGGGATGAAATTTTTGTGCCTTCAGAATCCGTACTACTGAAGATTGACTCACTTCCAATTTGCTGCCTACTTGTCTAGTGGAAATATTAGGATTTTCTTCAACGGATAATAACACATTAATTTTGTCATTTTCATTGAGCGCAGATTTGCGGGAAATAATTGTTCTTCTAACGTAGCCGTTTTCCCTAATTTTAAATTTTGCTTACAGTACCTTGCGATATCAGTTGTAAATCAGGATACATGTTTCTGAAAAAGTCCATAACCTCCTTTATCTCCATATTCAAACATTATTAAGATTTCAATATTGTGCTTTTCAGTTAAATAGGGCATTACGTTTAAATTTCGAAAAAGTACTTAAATCTGATTATTTGACTTATAATGATCAATTAAAAAGTAAAAGACTTTACACTTAAGACAAGTCTTTTAACCATGTTAAAATTTACTACGTTTACTGTTTGAACTAATATGGAATGCAACATTTTTTCCAAATTTATGAAAATCCTTACGAAAAAAAAAGTTTACCAAAGAGCAGTACCCTACAAATTCTACATAAATTTAGGATAATATTAAATAGTAAATGGACTACATTTTAAAATTTGTTAAAAAACACTTTTAAATAAAACACATTTTATTAATTTATATTAAATAAAAAAATATTTTAATTATCTGGTTAATCACATAAACTTCAATTTTTACAGCTATGTATAATTTGATATGCTTTTTAAAAAGACGCTATAAAAAATTAGGGTAGCTATTTAAAAAAATTGTCTAAAAAAACTGAATTTAATCCAAGATACTCACACTATATATACCCTGTTGCTATTGTTAACCTATGCTATTACCAGTTGCATAGAAATTTAGTTTAGTTAGTGTTATATTAACATACACATCGTTAGGGATTAATCAAATAACATGTTGTCGATTAATAACTTTGATACAAGGTACAAATATGGATATATTAATTTTTATTGCAATTTTATGCTTGCACTTTTTGACGTCACTAAAATCAATAGTTTTCAAATAAGTTGCATCTAAAGGTAATGCTAATTGCTAGTGTATTTTTTTAAATTCTTAAAACATATTTATTTTAAATATATAACATTCCTTAAAAATATATATTATATAAAATATATGCGGTATTTATAATTTAAAGGTCAAGCAAAGTTTTGTGCTTTTTTTAATGCTTTCTCTTCGTCACGATCTTATAATGAAGAAATTATGTCTAGCCTTGACAATTTTATTAGTTTTCTAGATATTTTATGATTTTATATATAGACGCTGAGGATCAAGAACATTACCTATCTTTAATATAACGTTTAATAATAAAAATTATTAAACGTTTCTGAATTCTTTTATACATCATGTATTTATTTGGATGTTTCTTATAAAATTTTTGTTTTATTCGTGAAGCAATAATGATCAATAAGTGTCATTAATTTATGATTATTATGTAACTTTAGAGAGTTGCAAAATTACATTTATTGTTTTTGGTTGATCTCTACGTTTTTTCATATTCTCTTTTTCACTTTAGCATAGTTTTTCTGATACTTGTAGAGCTGCTTTTACTCAAATTACGATAAATGTTTTATGTATTGCTTCACAAGTATATAAATATACCGAATTTGTGATATTTTCTTATATGTATTTTTTACATACATACAAGGTGTTACAGATTAAGATGCCGAACCTAAACTTAAAAAAAGTTATGTCCTAAACCCCTTAACTTTTAGGCTACAGGGTGTTAAAATCTTAAGAAAAAATCGTTTCTTTATCATAACTTTATTAATTTCCCAAATATATTTATGTAATTTGGCACACACCCTCTAAGCATGAACAGCATTTTTTTAATTTAAAAGATTTTTTTCAAATTTGACCGGTGGCGTCCGTACAGGAACGTAGACTAAATATTTTTGAAAAATATTATGTACACCACTGCTTTTCCATAAAATAAGAACTATTTTTATAATCCCTGTTCAATTTAGGGCAGATTTAATTTCTTGACTTTTTTCGCCCGACACGCGATTACCGCGAAAAAAAATAAAAACAATACGATTAATAAAAGTCTAATACGGCTTTAAAAATATGCTAACAATAAGAAATATAGGATTTTTAGGAAATATTAAAGATAGATATGGAAATGATACTTACCAGCATATGAAAACTTCAAAACAACTGGCGAATTTTAAAAACCACAAGTTGTTTATACTGCAATATGAGTAGCATAATATTGTAACTTATATTGCAGTATAAGTAGATCATTACATATAAGTAGATCAATAATATCTTTTCATAATTTATTTTTAACTGATAATCCATTTAAGGAGAAATTTGCTAATATATTTAGGCAATTTCAATTTTAAATTTTAAATGTAGAAATAAGTTTCATGCATTGGAAAGTTACCCAACTAGACCATAAATGATTGTAAGATTAGGGTGGCTAGTACATTACCAAAGAACATTTATGGCTCTTTTCGTGATTCACAGAAGAAAGCATTTAGCAAGATTTTTGAATCTGTGAAATTAAAACAAAAATCTAAATTAAATAGGCTTACATCACAACAAATTTGTCAACAAAATAATGATTTTAATTCTAAAACAAAATGGTTTAACAATCTTATCAATACCACTGTTCCCAGTAATGTACAACAATGGTTGTTGGCTCTCGGGGATAAGTTTAACCTTTCTTATAGAGGGAATAGACTTCTCATAGCTAATATTATTATAGATGCAGAATATGTTATAGATCCAGTGCAGAATGAGAATATTAAGATAGAGAAGCGCAATAAGTTGGGTAATACAATAACAAATTTCGCTAAATGTAATAAAAATTATGATTCTCAGAGATATTTAATTAAAGTTGGTAAAGTAACAATTTTTTGAAACAAAACCCCGGCATTTTAATTTTAAAAGCAGAGAAGGGCAATGTTACTGTGGCAATCGAAAGAAATGAATACCTCGAAAAAAGTAGCTCGCTTTTATCAGATCAGAATACCTACCCAAAACTAAATAAAAACCCTACACTATTCAGAATAAAATGAACAAAATCTTAGATAGACTTATTTTGTCATCATGTCTAAAAAAAGAAGAGGGAAAAAAACTTAAATGTAATAATAGTATTTTTCCAAAACTGTATTGTTATTCAAAAATTCACAAGAAGGATGTTTCATTGAGACATATAGTAAGCTTCATTGGTTTCCTAACTTATCACTTAACAAAGTTTTTGTCCAGTTTGATTGATGGTGCCTTTAAGAGAGATCATCAATATACGAAAAATTCCTTTAAAGTAGTCAGCTTATTGCAAGATTTCCAATTACCACCAAATTATGTCTTAGTATCATTGCATATTATTTCCTTCTTTACAAATATTCCAACCGACCTTGTCATTGCAATTTTCACGAGAAAGTACGACCTAATAAAATACCGGTGTAAGTTATCCTTGCAAGAGGTTCTAGACCTCTTAAATTTCATATTTCAAAAAAATTATTTCAATTTTAATGTACAGTTTTACCAACAAATTTTTGGATTAGGTATGGGTAATTGTTTATCATCTATTTGCTCCGACATCAGTATGAGTGAACTTAAAAAAAATATGCATTGATCAATTGCCTTTTAAATTACCATTTTTTCCAACGATACGTCGATGACATTACTAGCGTGCCTGCCAATCAAATTAGTCTTTTTTTTAAGACATTTAATAGTTTTCATTTAAAACTGCATTTTACGATCGAAATAGAGTCTAACAACTCAATCCCTTTCCTTGACATTTTATTTATTAAAATTAACCAAAATATAATAAAAACAGATTGGTACCAAAAACCAACATTCTCAGAAAGATTTTTAAACTATAACTCTAATCATTAATCATTCTTTTAAGCAAAAAATGAATATTACAAAAAATTTGAAGAGTAGGGCACTAAAACTATCTCATATCGACTATCACAGAAAAAATCTTCTTAAAACAAAAAACTTTCTTCTAAATAATGATTATCCACATAAATTAATTTGATGAAATATTATTTCAAACTAATCAAACAACTCAAAAACAGATCAAACCCGCTGAAAAAAAATCTTTAAAATACCCTATGTCGCGTCGTGAATCTTTCTGAGAAGATTGCAAGAGAACTTAATGACAATAATAGCAACATTGCTTTCAAGAATAAAAACACTATCAAACGGTTCTTTTTAAAATTGAAAACAAAAACACCAAAGGACTTTTTTTGAAAAAAGAGAATTATTATTTAGACAGCAAAATTATAAAAAGAGACTCTTAAGTGAAATATTTGAAATTTAAAAACACCCAAGAAGCATAAATAAAAACCAGGTTGTTGACAATCTAAGTAATGCTTATTTTAACCTAATTATAGCAACATACAAGTCTAATCTAAGATCAACTCGTACATATACACCTAAGATCTAACACTATGTGATTCCCCCTGTATATTTATCCAAAAAAGAAATATTTACAACAACAAACATAATCTATGTTTTGTGTTTTTATAAAGAATTTATAAATTGATAAAAAATTGTCCAAATTCATCTCCCAACATAGATAACATGACAGAGAAAAACAATAAAATTAAAAAACTGTAGAGCACGGAAGGTTCCGTAAATTTCTTATATTATTTATGATAATACAGTTATTATTATTGACGAGGACGATCTACAATATATGTAAGTGTATATACAAGTTTTCAGTTTGATAGAATTTTCCTAATATTATCTATTGTGACCTTTGGTTTTTTAAAATTTGGAAGGTTTAGAGATTGTATGGAGTATTAGTTTTTTTTGAATTTTGGTTAAGTTTTATAATAAACTTAACCTTTCAAAAATAATTAATTTTATTTAATGTGATTTTAATTCTATAAAATTGGTTCAAGGATGATTAACTTAATGATTTTATTTGCTTTTTATGTATCTTTTCGAGTACTGAGGATGATCTCATAGAGATCGAAATGTCGACAAAATATACAACTGATCGTCTGAAGTAGTTTTTTTTGGCCAACGAAATAAAAATTAAGCAAACTTATAAAATGAGATCACGATAAACAACTCATAAAAATAAAAACATTTTTATGCCAATTTATTAGTAAAAAAAAATCTGTATTTTTTATAAACATATGTAAAAATATAAACGTACGTATGTACATTATTTTACCACTACAGTATAATAACTCCAATTCTAGAAGTCTAGCGGTACTTTAATATTAAATAGTTTTAAAATATGTCGAACAGGGTCTCCCAAATTTGGTTCTAGGATGACGACTTAGCACACTCTGTAGTTCAAGTTAAGGAGTTTAGGACATAGCTTTAATTGAACGTTTCTTCTTAAAATCAGCTAAGGATTTACACCCTTGAGGATCAGCATTATATGCTGTAACATCCTGTATATATATTTATTCGAAATACGAAATATAAAAAAAAATATTTAAAAAGAAAATTTGTTACTTTTACTGAAAAATCTTGAAAGTGTGCAGTAACTTTTAATAACTTGAAAAATTTTGAGAAAACCTGTTAAATTTAGTATTTATCCACATCAGGTAACCTATAGTTGGTCTTTAATGGAAAACAATCCAATTATATTAGATTAAGTGATAGAGTAATTTAATACTATTTTATTTACAAGCATAAGTTGGCATACATTGGCATTTGCTCGTGTTCCTCAGCATTCTGAGCCCTCTCTTATATTCTATTTACTCTTGAAACATCTACAAATGTCTTTAATACTGTGATCACCATATGTATGCTGATAATACCCAATTAATTTACAGCTTCACTGTTCCTGGTACTGAGGAAGCAGCTTAAACTTAATCCAGCCAAATCCGTAGCAATTGTGTTTGCCATTCACCGAACGAATATAGTTAATGATCTATACTTAAAAATAGGAAATGAAAAGATTAAACAATTAAAGGTAGTGCAGAAAACTTGGGTCTAATTATAGATCATAAATTACGATTTAAAGAACACATCACTCCAAAACCTGCTTTATCCACACAGACATTATTTAAATCAAACAACAACAAAAAAACAATATGCGAATCCTTAGTCATATCTCACTTTAACTTTTGTGACTCAGTTTATGGCCCATGTCTGGATCATGAAACAAAACGTCGAATTCAAGTTGTTCAAAACTCCTGTCTAAGATTTATTTTTGGTATGCGAAGACGCACACAGCATTACTTATAAGCTTAAAGTAAAAAAATGTAAAATGGTTAGATATGGCAAGACGTAGAGAGCTACATTCAGTTTCTTTTTATTATAAAATTTTAAAAATCGCGTTTAATAAAATTAAACTAAGAACTTCAGCACATCATGTAAACCTAAGACAAACATGTCTTGTTGACATTCCAAGGCATAACATATATAATACATAAGACATACGCCTTTTTTTCTTTTGATTTCTCTTACTGTTCTCTCTCTCTTTCTCCCTCTTTATTTTGTAAATATATTCTTATATATATAATAATTTTAAAATAAAATAATAAATAAATAAACAGTTTACTTCGTGGCTTCAATAGCCCCTACGTAATTGTTAGGATGCTGAAAATTAGGCCATTTAATCCCGCACAATTATATTATTATTATTATTATTATTATTATTATTATTATTATTATTATTATTATCTGTTTTAGCTCGCTGATAGCGGTGTTGTCAATTTCATCGGCCTGAAGGCAAGATGAATTTTGCTATGGTAGATTTAGGAACTTTCGAACAATGTTGCATGTATGCAGTATAACAGATTTCTGTATAGTGACAATTGTCCAGGAGGAAAGACCCAATGCGATAAGGTTTTTGGACAGTGTTAAAGGGACAATTCCAATGGATGAAATAACTAAAGGGAGTATATTATATACATTATCTTGCCTCCATTGTTGTTCTATCTCGTGAGCTACATCTGCGTATTTAGCAAGTTTAATGTGTGTCGTTTCTAGGACATTATTGGTATTTGGCACTGCTATGTTAATAAGAAAGGTTTTCTTTTGAGCTTTGTTTATTAAGATTATATCTGGTCTGTTTGAAGTCAGCGTCCTATCGGTCAAAACAGTTCTGTCCCAGTAGAGGCGAAAGTCGTCATTTTCAAGTACAGTTTCTGGTTTGTACTGGTAATAGGGGCAAGTTTCGCCAATTAGATGATAAAGTTTTGCCAGTTCTTGATGAATAATTTTGGCCACACAGTTATGTCAGGTGCAGATATTCAGCAGCTGATAGAGATGTGCATCCTGATGTTATATGTTGAATTGTCTCCGGTACGCGCAGGCATTTTCTACATCGATCGTCGATTACTTTCTTATCTTTAGTAATGTACTTAAGGTAATTTCTTGTAGCAACCACTTGGTCTTGTATAGCCGTCATAAAGCCTTCAGTTTCAGGAAATAGATCTCCACGAGTCAACCAGTAGTTCGACGTTTCATAATCGACATGTTCGGCATTAAGTTCGTGAGGATGCTTTCCGTGTATTGCCTTTTGCTTCCATGTGTTAACTTTAATGGCTGTGTCTCCGTTATCCGCTAGCACCACTGCTCTATGAATAAAAGAGATTTCCCTCAGAGTGAGGAAGTATTTCTGAAGATCTGCTACTTGTTTTTTGAAGAGAAAAGAAATATCAGTTAGTCCTCTGCCACTCTTGGATTTGGGAAGAGTAAGTCTTTCGATGGCTGACTAAGGGTGGTGTGCTCGAAACATCGTGAGGGTTGTTCTGGTCTTCCTCTTAATCTCCTCTATATCAGTCTTTGTCCACCTCATTCATGACTCCAAAAGAATACGTTAAGACAGGGATAGCTTAGGTATTTACCGCTTTAATCATGTTCTTACCATTCAGTTTAGTTTTTAAAATTTTCTTAAGACGATTTATATATTCCTTTTGGAGGTTCTGCTTCATTTTCTTGTGCTCTGTATGGCTGACTGATGTACGTAATAGTTATTATTATTATTATTATTATTATTATTATTATTATTATTATTATTATTGTTATTATTATTATTATTATTATTATTATTATTATTATTATTATTATTATTATTATTATTATTATTATTATTATTATTATTATTATTATTATTGTTATTATTATTATTATTATTATTTGGGATCAACTTGTAGAAATATTGAAAAGTTCTATTTATCGCTAAAGACAAATCCTGAAAATCATTCAGGTACCTTTTATCATGTAAGTACTTTTAAAATTACCAACAAAATAGTATATAGAATAAGCCAAATTCTACACTAGTAAAGAGATTTGTTGCCTGAGCCGACAGGTATAATGTGTAGAATTTTAAATTCCACACATGTTATAGACTATACTTTTTGAAGAGCTATCTATTTAGTTTTTTTTTTTTTAAATTTATGTTTGTTTGAATATTTTAGCTTTTCGAATTTAGATGATACCATAATTTGTGTTTTAAAGCATGCTTTTTAGATGGCACAGGTATGTATGTATATACTTATTCCGAAACAAAGGCTTGAATACTGTCTCACACTGATTAAGGAATGAAACTAATCCTTTATTGAAATGTAAATATTTGGTACAATACTCTTACAGACAATTTATATCAGATATCTACCGAAATGGAATATTCTTACAAATGTGGGAGTCAATTAAGTCGACTATCTGAATAAATACATATATTAACGTACCCGCTATTACGAAATCATTCAGACCACATTTTTTACAATTGTGGTCTCGTATCTTGTTGGAAAATCTGTTCGCCTCAAATTATGAGCTGTTCGGAAATGATAAGGTTTGAATTTATTATAACGTAATAGCGTTTTTCCGATGTTTTCGCTATAAATTTGTTTCCTAATCAATTTCGTGTAATGTATGTAAATAATTTGTAATTTAGTATATATATTACAATATTCATTCAAGTTTTTATAATATAGAAATGCTGTGTAAGAACCTCAAAAATTTATTTTATTTTCACTCTCTTTAAATGTTCCATTCGCATTTCTCTTATATACTGAAAATCAGTTCTATAGCAAATTACTTTCCAAAGGAAAACAGGTTTCATCACTTAATCAAAATGGATTTATTAACTACTCGACACGTGTACTGCTAACGATGCTAAACGAGTTTTGAAATAAATGCCTGAATACGAATAAACAACACTTCTCTATATCCTAAAGGTAAAAAGATTTGAAATGTATTTTCTAGTAGTTACTAAAGTAGTGTCAAAAATTGATATTAATAAATCAATATAAATATATATTTTTATAACTATTAAAAGTGTATGTAAAATTTTTCATTTTATCAATTAACTCAACGTTCATGCATTTACTAAAGAATTTTTTAGATTATTATTTTTAAGACTGAGAAATCGAAAGAAAGAAAATGTGCTATATTACGTAAGACAAAATCTTGTTTACAAGTATTCTAAAAACAAAAAAAATTACAAATTCATTTAAATGTCACACAAAAGAACCAATACATATTTTTAAACTATACATATTCTAAAACACACTGCTGCGAAAAATAGTAGTAAGTTAGAGGATGTAAAGTAAACAATAACAGAACAAACAAAGGATATTACAAAATATTTAAAAATAAGAAACCGATGTTAGAGCACAGATCAAAAGGTAGGGTTAAAAAATTAATCAAGGCTGTAATATGCCTTGGGTAATAAAAGTTATTATAACTTGCTTTTGAAATATTTAATATATAATGTTTATCTAATACATAAAGGAACACGAATGTAAATTTTTTCACCAAGGTATATGAACGAGTTTCTGATAAGGGAGGTCATCTACCTGACGAGTTATATGACAAGTGTTAGAAGAAGGTCTAGGGCATTTATGAATGAGAGCAGCTGTTCCAAAAAGCTGCTCCAAAGTAAGAAAACAAAATAGAACTAGGATTTTTTTGAGACGTAAAGAACGGTTTACAAGAATCTCAGTCTCAATCTCTTAACCCAGCAGAACTTAGGTATCCAACTGCTTTTTTTTTAAATCACAATAATGAGGTTTAATAACCCCTTGTTGCTTAAATCCCAAAAAGACATGCCATAACGAAGATGAGACTCAAGAAGAGAAAAGTACAGTGAATGTGCAACCACTTACATATTTTGCCATTCTTACTGCAACACTTCCAGGAGATCATTTTGATGGGAAATTTAGGATATGATCTTGGAAATGAAGGCGACCATCAATAGTAAAATCAAGTAATTTTCAGTTTTCTTTCTTATATAAGGGAAACTCCTTACTAAATATCTTACTCTGGTCGCCACACTTAACGCTTTCAGGCACAAGATTTTTCTCCGTTTCTAGTCCCATGTTGCACAGATACTAAAAGTTCTGATTTTTTAAATTTTCACAATCATAATTGAACTAATTCATAAAAAAATAAAGATTCTTTTTTTTTTTTTTTAATGAAATGTCAGTTTGACAGATAATTGGTGGTACGAAATGTGTAAAATAAAAAAACGATTATTCTATAGAAAACCAGAAGTATTTTACTCATTGATAATCAAACTTAACAATATCTACTTTGTTTTGTTATATTCTTGAAAACAGTCTTTAGATTTGCCTAAGCATAACGGAACTTTACACACTATACAAGACCATTCAGTACGAACTTGGTGGATTCTGGTACTACATCGGGCACATTTTCGTCTTGTAGTCCTTACAGGCTGATGATCTGACGACGTAAAACGCACTTCGTCTGGTACTACTCTTTTTATTTTCTTGAAAGCTTCCGATTGCGTTTCATGATCTGCACTAATTTGGACGTATCGTTCTGCCAATAACCCATCAACAACTCTTCAACGAAAATATTTTAGGGGTAACCTTTTTAGACCTCTTAGTCGATAGAGAGTGAATGAATTGACGACGCAGCAATCAATGAAACGGAAAAAAAATCTCATTCACCATTTTTTACTTTTACGATCTAGCTCATAAGATGATTTCATTTGGTCGAAACGGTCCACAAAGTTCATGTTATTATTGTAGTTCATCAGTGCCATAGGACAAGGAACAGGGATTTTACTACCATCCTTTTGTTTTCGTTGCACAAAGCTTTTTACCGTTGGATCATGATAATTGGTCAAAATATGGACTGCTTTTTTATCTTTCCATTTAATGAAACTGATCCCATCAGAACTTATTGAATAATCATATTCACCTTGCTCCAAAGTTTATCTTCAGTCATTTTTGGAAGATGTTTTCTGTTCGACTGAACTGTACCACATGCATAAATGCCCCGTTCTTTGAGAATTTTTAATAAGATATACGAGTTGAAAAAGTTATCATAGAAAAGCAGGTGATTTTTTTATTGGAGATCCTCGGTAAGTCTAAGTATTACCTTTTCCCCTAACGAAGGTTCCACGTAGTCAACGGTTTTACCGGTATAAATATCAAAGTCATATAAATATGCATTTGAGTCAGCCAAAGTCCAAATTTTGTAGCCTCGTTTGATAGGCTTTTTCGGCACATATTGCTTCAACGTACTTCGCCCCTTAAATTTATTCATCGATTGCGATGTTTTTTGTACAATCATAATATTTTTTAAAATTCTCCTTAATTTTATCTATAAAGGGCCTAACTTTATACAGTTTATCGAATCCTGCATCCCCTTTTTTTGGCATTACGCTATTGTCATTGAGGTGAACGTGGCTAAGCAACCAACCGAATCTATTTACAGCCATAAACTGGGAAATGTAATTATCGTGCATGTCTTCGTCGACACTCCAATAGTTTCTATAAGTAGGTAGTGGTTTGATTCCCATGAGAATATTAAGACCAAGGAAAACCTTAATTTCTTTTGTATTTGTAGGATTATATTTTTTGTAATTTTTTTGAAATTCTTGTTCAGCTTAGAGGTTTGTTTGAAAAATAGTGTCTTCTATAAGCTCGTCACTTATAAACAGATTTAAAAAAAAAGTAAGGTGACAACAGGTAATCTTCCTTTAGTAGTAACTCAAGACATAAACCTTGATTCTCAGTCTCAGTAAACGGCTGAGCCGGGTTTATTAGATGTAAATTTTGAGTAGACTATAAAACTTTAGGTGGTTGATTATTTGATTTTTGTAAATACCTTGAAAGTCGGACGTCATCATCGCTGGAGTCATCATTACTACTGATCATAATATCATTAGGCTGTATTTCACAGAAATCATTTTCACTTGGAACTTTATCTATCATTTCTAATTCATCGTAGAACTCTTTTTCAGTCATATCGACCAATTTTAAGTCCATAGGATATTTACTGCTGCCAGCGAAAGCCATAGCCTGAAAAAAGAAAATACCCTTATTGCATAGTGGTACAAATTAGGGACTCATTAAAATTATTTTTTTTCAAACCATAATCCTTAATTTTTATTGCATTTATGTTTTTTACGTAAATATATACATCATAAAACGCAAATAAAATACAGAATAATCCAAAATGCTTACCTTATCAAAATAAAAACAACACTAAATATTTATAAACAAATACACGTGCTTCCTGCAACATCTAATGGGTTTGACCAGTCAAGACAGGAAATATTTATGCAGTATAGTAAAAATCCGCATCCATGTTCATTAAATATATGGTAGGGATATGTGGTACAGAATATATGTCGTTGTGCCGAACGGGAAAATGAATTTGAAAGGTGGTTTATTTTTTGTACCACTATGCATCTTTTAACTATTTATTTGTGGTACGATTTATGTACCACACTGCCGAAAAGAGTTAAGCGCTATAATACAGTCTTACATACATTAAACACAAGGCTGTTTGAAACACACCACATTGATAAAATCCTTAGAAACCTGAGCTCTAATGTAATCAGGATCTTTAAGACTCCATAATATGGTGGTATCATCAGCAAACTGAACCACTTCGCCTTGCAGTCTCAATGAGCCTAAATCATTTATATACAGCAAAAATAATAGTGGTTCTAACACTATACCTTGAGGTACTCCAGATTTAAGGATTTAATAGATAGGATTCCAGCCATTGCAATTCCATATTCCCCAAACCATATTTATTGAGCTTAGAGAATAGTATTCCAAGATATACATAATCAAATGCTTGAGATAGATCACAAAACACTGCCTTCGTCGACTCTCCAAAATTTAAGAACACAGACACTCTTCGAAAAGCTTAAAACGGAATCAAGAGTCCCTTTACCAGTTTTAACACGTTGACTGCCGGGCGTATATCAGAACTTGGGTCAGGTGCGGAGTGTTTTATTAATTTTGTTTTCTATTAAGTAAATTTTAGATCCAAATATAGTAGCAAAAGACACTTTTTTTTTGTATTTGACCTTGTTTAGAAGCATGTATAATATGTATACACGCGGCGCAGTATTATTTTTTATCAATCTGCGCCGTGTGTGTAAATACTATATACAACCGCTAAAATTTATACATATGCCTGTCCAGGTCAATATGTGTTGAATGATTTTTTGTAATTCATAAAGCCAAATTAAAGTAATAAAGGAGTTTTCCATCTTTTTATCAATTATGCCACTTTTTCCACAATGCTTTTAATTATTTGGTGTAAACTAATGGAAGTTTAGAAGTAATTTTTAGTTATTACCTTCAATTTTTTTTTTAATAAAACGTTTTTCAATTTTCTCTATGTTACATTTCCTAACCTAAAATGCGGTATTTTCTTACTAAAAAACAAAGAAAATCCTATCCAACTTAGACATGCATTATTGGACACTTTTTTGCACTACAATTTTTAAATCAGCTATATTTTCAAAAAATAGAAAAATATTTTTACGCCAATCACATTATATGTTAGTCCTACGCCGGACAAATAGAGAACCGATAAGAAATACACGTAATGTGTGCGTAAATCGTATACACGCGGCCTGCAGTCATCAATAGAACTATGTATATATTTTATACACATGGCGCCAGTGACACACACGCTGTGTATAATATATATACACATGGCAGTCAACGTGTTAAATCCAAATTAGTTTGCAGAAGAAATGCTATTATGTTGTAAAAAAGACAAATACCTGCTTTTTATATCGATTAAAGTTAAAATAGCAATTTGCCTTTATTCTTGCATATTTTTAAAAAAAAATGAATGTTTAAGGCGATCCTGTTTTGAAACTGCTGTTTTTTTGGTTAGAACAAAACTACTAATTGATTAAGCATTAACACTAATAGGTTGCTGCATGGAAATATTAACATGGATTTTAATGATAAACGTAGTTTAGTATATCTTAAACAACATTTTGTTGTAGCTAATCCTAATAAAAATGAACGACCTTTAGATTTGATTTCTTCTTTTTAATATTTTCAAGGCGACTATTCTTTATATAAATAAATCAAGCTTCCAATATTCACCAAGGCCTCACCTATTCTGGTTTCTTAACCTAGATATTCATATTATGGAAGGCCATATTAAAAAAGGATAAATAAAAATTACCTGTATTTATGACAATTGACGCAATTTTAAATTATTTTTTCAAAGTATTTCTTTTATTTTCCTATTGTTATGCAAAATTAGTTGACATATTTGAATAAAGAGAGAGATAGTTAGTTTAATACTCGAAGTATGTAAACAAAATTATGCATTCGGAACGTGTGATCAAAGCTTAACATTATTCAAGGATCACTAACGATTTATATTAGATGAGAATAAAAATTGGTTCGAAATTGAAATTGAAGAAGCAATGTTGTGTCTCTGTTTTATTATTTTTAGTTAATATTTTGGTATTATAAGGAAAAAATATAGTTTTAAATCCTAAAATCACCTTACAGCCTTCATTCATTATATTAATTTAAAAAAAAAGATAAAATATAAAGCAATTTGTCTTGTTTTTATAATCTCTGACGTTTAATAAGTAATTAATCTCAATTAAAAGATTTGTGGCTTCAAATGATATGATTTCAGTTTTGTTAAATAAACAAACAAAAACTAAAAATATAAATAAAATGGGCAATTTACACGTAGGAGAATGTAGAACATTATTAAAAAAATTAAAACAATTCACTATTAATCCTAATGGTCATAAACATTTCTGGGATAAAGATAAAATGAAAATCCTGCAGTCTCCCTCCACTTATTTATTAAACTTGATTCAGTGTCTTAAAATTCCCAACATGTTTCGGACACACTGGTGTCCATCATCAGGGGATAAAAAGTTTGGTATCAGTTATACACCTCAGGGGTTTTGTTTCCATGTCAAAAAACCCTCTATTTATGGTTAATGGTTCATTTATTTTATTATTTTATTTGTTTACATTCTGTTGTTGGCAAGGAGCGAATTTAATCTACGACTCAAATGCAACTACGATCTGAGTTGAACTCGACAATCTACGACTACAACGTAGACGTTTTATATTAATAAGTATTGTGTTTGTCAATTTTTTAATTTTTATAAAATGTCTCTGATTTTTATTTTATTTTTTTTTAAATCAAATAAAATTTATAATACTACTAAGCCAAAACTACATTTAAATTTTAAATATTTTAATCTTAACACGTTAACTGCCAGTCCCAATTAGAAAAAAAAAATTACCGGGTCCTACGGGCCACGTAACTTTTTTATTACAAAACAGTGTCTGTGTGCATCAAAACGAACGCATGTGTAAAAATGTATGTAATTTTTGCTTTTTTTAGTTTAAAAAAGCTGTGTCCAAATATGGTACACATGGCACTTGATTGTACAGATTTTATTTTTTGATGTCGTGTGCCATGTGTACCTTATCTGGACACGTACGTTGATTCGCCTGGAGAGATGGCAGCAGTTGTACGGTTTTCACTAGAAGCGCAAATACCACGTGCATTTTATGTTTGTTGCCTTCTTCAGTCATTCTTTCTATAAAAATCGGTGTAAAAACATATTGTTTTGTGGGCTATAATTTGGAGGAGCAATGGCGGCAAAGAAAAGAATTATTTCTGATACTGAGATGCAACAAGCAGTGGAGACTGCAGCAGAAGAAATAGAGATTTATAGAGACCTCGACATGAGTGACAAGTTCAAATATCTCAGATTCTGATTTGGATCCGACATATTTGGCCGGCGAGATATCTTCAAGCAGTTCTGAAGAAGACCGCCCTAAAAAGAAAAAGATGAAGTATGTATGTCAGTTAGGTACGTAGGAGGTTTGGCAATTCCATTTTTTATACATAGTTTATTTTCTAAAATGTTATTAGAAAAAAACAGTGTTGTAAAAAGTTTTAATATACTAACTCGCGTACGAAACTAAGTGTAGTGTAGTAATGATTATCTTCTTATACACTACCCTCCATTTTTTTAGATACTTTCGAGCCTTCAACATCTGCTCAGTTAGATATATACATAGATTCTTCAGGCAATGATGAAAGACCGGAGTGGAGACCAGCTTCAGGAAATTTTTCGACATTCACTCTACCAATGAATGTTAGAATTTCACTAGCCTTGCAGAGCCAAATGCGCGGTAAGGATGTACTTCATTTTTTTGAATTACTTGTATCCGACGATGTTATTAATAAGATCGTTGTCGAAACAAATAGATACGCGGAACAGCAAATTATTCTTGCCATAACGAATGAAAATATTGGCCAATATTCTCGCCTAAATGCATGGGTGAATACTAATTATAAGGAGATACGAACATTTATTGCTATTTTAATTTGGATGGGATTGGATAAAAAAACATCACTAAAAGATTATTGGCGCAAACATCCATTATATAAAAACGAAATATCAAAATATTTGCCGCGGAATAGATTTGAGCTGGTTTTACGTATGTTTCATTTGGCAAATAATGAAGATTGTCCTCCCAATGACCGGCTTCATAAAATTCAATGCCTTGTTGATATGCTGAATAAGAATGCTTCTTTCTGCATTATTCCAGAAGAGTCTCTTTGCATCGATGAAACCATGATACCTTTCCGAGGTAAGTTATCCTTTCAACAGTATATAAAAGGAAAACGGCATAAGTGCGGCATGCAACTTTAGTTTATAAAGTATGTCTAGATGGAGGATTTACTTACAGCCTGAAAGTATATTGTGGTAAAGAGAAAATAAATGGACAATCGGTTGCGGAATGTATTGTTATGCAAATGTTGCAACCATTGCTTGATAGTGGCCGGACCCTTTTTGCAGACAATTGGTACACCTCGATTCCTCTTGCGAAAAACTTGCAAAATAGATCAACTCATCTAGTTGAAACGATTCGTAAAAACAGAAGAAACCTACCAAAGTCTGTAGTTGATGCAAAATTAAAAAAAGGGGAAATTGTTGCAAAACAAAATAAAAATAAAGTTGTTGTTATGAAGTGGCATGACAAGAGGGACGTGCTCTTCTTATCCACAAAACATACAGATGAACTAAAGGAAGTACACCATAGAGAGGGTCCTAGGCTCAAACCTTCTGCAATAATCGACTATAGTTTTTTGGCCTTAAATCATTTGTTGATATGTCAGACCAAATGTCAGCTTATTCAAATTCTCTTAGAAAGTCAATTAAATGGTACAGAAAATTGGCCTTTGAATTTATCACAGGTACCTCAGTCGTAAATGCCTTAAATCTGTACAATAAAATTAACGAGAAAAAAATTTCAATAACGACTTTCAAAGAAAATCTTTCAAAAAAATCAACTTTTGGAAACGGCAGGACCGCCAATCCCAATGAATCTCTCAAAAGAGCACAAAGTTTCTGAAAAGACAGATAACGAGAAAAAGCTAAAAAGAGGCAGGTGCAGATATTGCTACGAAAAAAACTCACAAGAATCGGGGCGTAATTATGCTGAAAAAATACCAAAAGAGTTTCCTACGTATGTCTAGGTTGTGACGAAAATATTTTTATTTGTATGGACTGTTTTTTCCAAAAACATGTTTTTAAAAATATAAAATAATCTTTTCATTTTGAAGTATTTTGTTTTTAAAATTAGTGTGTTTATTTTATAGTTATAAATAACAATTTTAGATGTTAAATTACTGCCCATTGAAAAAATAAACGTATCATTTAAACACGTCAATATTTTGTGTCATATTATTTCGAAAAACAAAAATATTCCCGAGCCATTCTCAAACAAACTATTTCCTACGCCAGACCAATCCATACATACATTTCAATCAACGCTTAATGTGGCCGCCCCATGTACATGGCTTGGAAGGTAAGAAGTTCTGTGTCCACTGGTGGTACACATGGCAGTTAACGTGTTAATTATGAATATTCTGATATTTTTAAAGAAATCCAACTTAACAACAACAAAAAGAAAATAATAGCATATTTATAATTCCAGTAAAAAAAATCTAAATTTTAATCTTGAAGTTTTAATTTGTAGTCAGCCATTTATTAGTTTGTTAGGCAAAAATAAATATGATCAAATACAGAAATGTGTATAAATACTTTTATAACTTTTACATTTTAAATTCCTTAGTATATTTTAAAAACAGTTCGACATGTGATATCTAAAGTAGATTTTATTATTTCCTGTAGATTTCAAAACCTGTAACTACTTTTCGAATATTTTAGTATTTGACAGGATATTTGAAAAATCACATATCCCGGAATTTTTATTTCTATCCGCGAAATAAATTAATCCTTTACCGGCCCTGGTTCGGTAAAACCGTGTATAGCTAGCTTTGTTGCTCTGGTCGGGATAAGCGAGATGGCGATGTTTATAAGCTTTTAATCGGTAGATCGATTTCGGAGGCAAAACCCACACGGAGCCTCGGGATTGGTTCAAGTACGGGTGTGTCTCTGACGTATATAGCGTATACTGGTTATGTGTAAATGTAAGCAAATGTTGCGAAATATTGCCAAGCGATATTTGCTTTGTATGAAAATAGAACAAGTAAATATCATTAATTTAAACTTGACAATTTTTGGCAACCTCTAAATTTTTGTTCTTTAAGCCATGTTTAAGCAAGGATGGTTACATTTTCTAGGCAAATTCTCCTCAATATAAGAAAAAAAATGGTGTTTTTTTTTTCAAAAAGAGATAAATATTACATTCCATATGAATTTATCTTCTAGAACTAATTAAATAAAATAAAATTATATTATACATATGAAGTGCATTAAACTAAACTAATTATTTTTACTGATCAAAATATTGTAATATTAGTAGAGCGGATTTTACCATTAAGCCACGTGTCAATTTTAATTAAATTATTTTGGTTGTCAAATATTTTAATTCTTGATAGTAGATATTAAGTATTGGATCATTTAACTTCACTATTTCATTGGTTTATATTTCTTAGTGTAGGTGTTTGTTGACTGCAACTTAATTACTTTGTATTCTATTGCATTTATCGCAGTCTTATATTCCGTTGGTTTAGCAACAGTTTCTCCCGAGTCATTGTGAATGCGGCTTTATTTTGACAATAAATTAGAATAATTTTATTGTTTTTACAAATCGAGTTATTAGTAATAGGCAACATCGCCTTTGCTTGCTTTGTCGACTGATATATTTGAACTCATATTGGCTGCATAATTCAGATCTCGGGGATTCTCTTTAGCTCGTAACTTGCCTTATTGGAAAATAAGAAACATAATTTGTCAGGTGAGAGTTACGTTATTAGGTTATGCTGTTTAGTTGTTATTGTTTTACATTGTTCGTTTTCTGCTTAAAAACAGAATAACTGGTAAGTTTTATTGTTATTGTTATTGTTTCAAGTGTTAGGTACATTATGGGTGAAATGCGAAATCTGGAAACACTGCGTCTTAGCCGGATAATTCTAGTAAATATTGTCTTGGTTTGGGTTATGATGACATAAGAGTGGAATTGTCGTTTTTTTTTAAATATTATTTTTATTAGATTGTTAAAATTATTTAAGAAATACCGAATTAAGCAATTAAAATACTATAAAGATATTGCGTTTTATTCAAATAGGGCATTTTATCCGTAACATATATATTTAAATTTTTATTATTAAATAATTAAAAAATTATTTCTATGGTTACCAATCGATTTTTTTTTTAGAAATAGCCGAAAAACCTAAGGCAAAATATTTCCAACATTTTCGCGAGAAATGGTTAAGTATTCCTCAACTTCGAAATTGGTTAGTGCAGGTTGCAGGCCATCTAACCCGTGCAAGGTGCAAATATAAAGTCTGTACTAAATATAAGTCTAATTTTTCTGCAAAGCTATCCGATATAAAAAAACATTTGGCATCCCTTAAACATGTCAAGGCAGCTGAACCATTTGCACCGAGTAGATCTGGGGTCCAATCAAAAATAAATTTTGCCGGTATGAATAAGGATAACCCTTCAGCGACTGCAGAGGCAAAATTATCGTTATTTGTTTGTGTGCATTCGTCTATATTACCCATAGACCATCTTGACGAGTTATGTAAAAATACATTCCAGGATGTGTCCGCCAAAAATTTAAAAATACACAGAACAAAATGCAGCGGGATCATAAGAAATATATTTTACCCCCATTTTCAAAAAGATTTGTTAAAATCTGTAATTACTGGTTTTTGTATATATAGCTTGTTATTGGATGAATCCAATGACATAAGTGTTACAAAACTACAAGGAATGACAATCATTTATAATGATAATCAATTGGGTAAAAGAGTATCGACATTTTTAGCGCTTGTTGAGTTATAGCATTGTAATGCCGAAAGTATTGCAACCGCCGTTAAACAAACTTTAAAAACTTTTAACCTTTCTCTAAATAATCTTGTGGGAATTGGTACCGATAATGCCAGTGTTATGACAGGTATTAACAACAGTGTCTACACTCATTTAAAATCGGAAATTCCAAATTTACTTTTAATTAGATGTGTCTGCCATTCTCTACAATTAGCTGTATCTCACGGAGCTAAGGAAACATTCCCAAGAAATTTGGAATTTATGATTTCTGAAACGTACAATTGGTTTAGTAAGTCAGCAAATCGTCAAAATAATTACAAGCATCTTTTTAATGCAATAAATGATGGAGCAGATCCAAAAAAAATTGTACGTGCCTGCTTCACAAGATGGTTAAGTATTGAAGTTGCTGTAGACAGAATCTTAAATCAATATATTAAGTTAAAATGCCATTTTGAAATAACGCGTCTTTCTGAAAAATGCTATACCGCTGAGATTTTGTACTCAATGTTTAAAGACGTAACAAATTTGGCATATCTTTTATTTTTAAAACCTGTACTAAATGAAGTGCAAAAAGTTAATAAAATATTTGAGTCTAATAATGTAGATCCGAGTT
Organism: Anthonomus grandis grandis; assembly: GCF_022605725.1. Taxonomy (NCBI): domain Eukaryota; kingdom Metazoa; phylum Arthropoda; class Insecta; order Coleoptera; family Curculionidae; genus Anthonomus; species Anthonomus grandis. Next base: position 21,472,056 of record NC_065558.1, read on the forward strand.
TATTGTTACATGATTTAAATATGTTAATTAAGAGTATTGGAGATAAATTTGTTCCCAATTGGGAAACTCAAAATACAGACGGCGATAATATATTTGAAATTTTAATAAATCCCAAACCCTATTTGGATTACCAATTTGAGACAAAAATTTGCAAATTATTAAACCAACAAAAAGTTACGCCTGCAGAAGAAAAGGTGATAAGAGAGCGGTGCCGTAATTTTTTAGTAGAGTTATTTAAGCAACTTAAGAATCGTCTTCCTGAAAATGTTACACATTTGGAAAAAATGTCATTAACTTCTGTTCAGAACATTTTAAAGCAAAACAAAGAAATCGAGCCACTGATTTTATTATTAAAAAAATATGCAAATTGCTGATAATGAAATAGAAAAAATTATGTTGAAATATAACAATATAACTTTTATTAAATTGAAAAATATAACCCACACTATTTACTTTTGGACTGAGGTCGTAAAATATCGGGATGCAAGTGGGGAAAATCCCTTTATGGAACTTTCCAATTTTGCATTGGGAATTTTAATACTGCCATTTTCTAATGCAGATGTGGAAAGGATTTTTAGTTCCCTCAATATAGTGAAAAACAAATACCGAAATAAAATGAGTACCAATATGGTAAATGCAATACTTTTGGTAAGATATGGACTCAAAAGGTATAACAAATGTTTTAATGATTATGATGTGCCTCTTGATATTGTCAATCAAATAGGCACAAAAAAGTGCTATGATGACGACGATACCACAGACTTTAATATTTTGATTGAGTAATCTTTTTTAACATACCTTTATTTGTCATTTTTAAATCTTTAAATTTTTTTCTCTTCTTTTAGTTTTTAAAACAATTTAGAAATAACTTTTTTTTTATTATTTTTAACAATTCTATTTCTTGTTTTATGGAACTTCACAGAATAATGTAGTTTAATTTATTAAATTTTAGTTCCTATTTTTTGATTATTTTTGTTTTGTTTTGAATAATAAAAACTTTAATACATAAGCTTAAGGATCTTTATTTATTTCCCCCTAGAACAGTTTAAAAAAATAACAAACTTATAAATCAGTGTTAAGTTTTATGTTATTTTATTAAAAAAAAAAATACGCCATACCCTTGTTTACATCTTTACACCAATTTTTGTTTCAGAAACAAAATTAAAATAACTATGTAAATGTAGAGTTACAAACTTAGTAATTTAGCGGAAAAATATGCAATTTAGCGGTTTTTAAACATCAAACCAGCGGATTTCATTTTTCTATAGTTGGCAACACTGGGCTCACTTTTCTTCTGGTTGTCGGTGGTTGAGTGCCTCGACATTTTCGTAACCCGATTTTGGCGATTTTGGGGGCTCACGGCTCACCACATTTCCACAGGACTTTTATTTTATTGCTTCATGTGTATGTATCTTTATAACCTTGTGATGTCTATCTCGGGGGCACTATCTTGAAGTATGTGGAGTTTATTAAGGATTTAGGTGTGACGTTGGATTCCAGACTGCTCTTCGACGTTCATATAGAAAACATTGTTCAGAAAGCTCTAAAAAATCTAGGTTTTATATCTCGAATTACAAAGGCTTTTAGTAATCAATCATCTTAAATATTATTACATAATGCATTCGTTAAACCTACTATAGAATATGCGACAGTGGCTTGGAATCCGATGTATCACAATTATATTGACCAAAATGAAAGAGTTCAACGCAAGTTTGTAAATATAGTAAATCTTCGCTTTAATAGACAAAGACATGCATTTTTTTACTTACTATGATAACTTAAAATTTTATGGTATGAAGCCCTTAGAGAGTCGTAGAAACAATTTTGATTTAATATTGATTTATAAAATTATTAATAATTTAATAGACTGCTCTTTCTGTCTGGAAAATTTACATATCAACGTTAATCCTTATATTTTGCGTAATAGATCGACCTTTAGCATCTCAAGATATTCTTCAAACTATTTGTCTAACTCTTCATTGTTCAGATGCGCCCGTAGTTTTAATAATTTTCCAGAAACTAATTTGAATAATGATATACTTAAGCGATACTTAAAAAATTCTACCTAATTTCGCAAAGAACGATAAATATTGTCCTTTTTTCCCTATTGTCATTATTCATATGTATACATGCTTCTTTATTGTTTATAAGAGATACTATTAAATAAGTTAGTTAGGTTCATATTGCTTGGTGTATTTGTTAGGTTTGGTGAAAATGTAATGTTTGGCAAAGCGCCTACTTGTATTTAAATTTATAAGATACTTTGTGCTTTCCTGTTATTGGATTGCTTAGTCTATCTGTAGGAGAGCCTTGTACTTAAATAAATAAATAAATAAATAAATAAATAAATAAACCTTGCAGGATTCATTAGGCATCTATATCAGAGAAGGTGTCAAGAGTCCCTTAAGAAAGTTCTACTAAAGCCACTGCGGCCAAACACCGGTGCAGACTATTAGAGAAAAAAATCCTGTAACCAACACGGTTTTTCTACTTCTTTCCCTTCTTTTTCTTGCCAATGTTTTGTTTTCCTTCGTATTTTATCCAACGCCCAACCCAACCTCATCTACAAGCTCTACTAAGACCCTGCAGCTAACTGTGATAACAGCTGTAGTAACTAGTATTACTTTTTTTTTAAATAAATTTTAAAACTCTTTTTTATTATTATTAAATTGTGTTATTATTGGTAAGTGAGTTCTGGGACCATCCAGAAAACTCTGGCTCACTCCGCCTTGAGCCAGTGACGCTCTTTACCCACTCTATCCTCCTTTTGAGCTGGGGCATAAATTCGTTATCACTGGGGCAACTTACCTACCAACAAGCACCTGGTAACCTTTATTTTTTTTAAATATGTTAATTTTTTTTATTAATTACTTTTTTAAATAACGTGACAATTATCCCAGCGGAATTCTTCAGCGGATATATTCCTGTAACAAATTGTGTCTAAAATCTTACCTAATTAGTTTATGATAAAAGTTTAAGACTTATTTTTTTTCATTTACCTAACCTAAATATTGCCATGCAGTGCCTTAAATGTAAACTGGATGAAGCAAATTCAAAACTTCTTACTAACTCGAGCAGCTGTAAAAGCTATCAGCGTCCTCCGAAATTTATTTGTGAGGACTGCTACTGATAATGCCGTTATTTTTTACAATTTGCCTGAGCAAAATAAGGACTTGCATAGTGGAAATACTCTCTTAAACTCTCTTAATGTAAAAGTGAAAAACACAGTCCGAATGATTAGATTTTCCTAACAACAAAAATGGCTAGAGGTCTCTTAAAGTCATTTTTTAAAAACAAGAGGAAGCATAGCTTCTTATTCATTCCAGAATCAAAATAAATATAAAAATATTTATTTTAGTTCTGGAATGGAATAGTTAGAAATGTTCACATAAGGTTAGATCTAACCAAGATTCAAGCAGAAGCGGAGGCCACAGTAAAAGCTAATATTAGGAAAAATATTATCAAATTTTTATAATCAAAGGAAAGGGACTTACAGATTGGATATTTTCAATGACCTAAAATCATCCAAAAAATTAAGTAGGCCAAATTCCACTAAAAGCTTTTGGGTATATATTACCAAAAAACTCAAGGCTCAAGAACTAAGCTAGATGTATTATACTCATGATGCTACAAAATAACTCACCATCCTATCCATATGACATAATTGGATTTACAGAAACTTGGTTTCATAGCGGCATCACTGACTTTAATACCTACCGCCAGGACCGTTCAAGCAATACTAGTGTCTTCAAGAGGGGTGAAGGCGTCTTAATTGCCATACACAAATATATACCTAACAAACGTCTCAAAGTTCTTTATAATATTGAACACGTTTTTGTTTCAGTCGGATTTGTTATTTTTAATTTTATCATAGGAAATATATAATTGCCACTTAATTCGTCAGCACAATCTTACATTGCTTTTTCTAAAACATAAGACACACTTGCTCTTCAAATGCCGGATTCTACTCTACATATTATGGTCAACTTGCCTTGTGGTATATATGAAAAAACAAACCTTAGCTCCACAGAAACAATAAATGAAGCAGGACTTCAAGAAATGCACAGGTTATGTCAAATACCTATGGTAATTTCCATAACTAATTTCAACTTAACTTAAACCTAACCTCACACGAAAACCTTCTCGATCTGGTATCACAAGACCCCACAATAGACGCAAACAAGCAGACTTTTTTTTAGTTTTTTTAGTTGTTTACCCACCACTATGTTACCGCTATTAAGTGAAATGTTTATCTCATAGAGGGCGAAGAAGGTCTCGGTTTTAATGAATTCTACAGGGATATTAAATTTGCCAATTTTCACAAAATTGCATTGTTTATAAATCAGTTTAACTGGGATTTTTTACTTTTGAATAAGCCTCTTGAAACAATGCTAAATATTTTATGAAATTATCTTTATTGCAGCTGAGATATTTGTAACCCTAAAAAAATACTTGGCTAGAAAATCCCAGTATGGTTTTCAACCGAAGTTCAAAAAATCCTATTACTAAACAGACAAAAATGCACTAAAAATATAATTAGTTACCGACTATCGGGAGATTTCTAGGTTGAGACAACTACTTAAGGATCTGCACTTAGATATTTAGACAAGACAAGTTGTGCTGGTAAGGAGATTGCTAACATGTTTGCTGATAGGATTTCAGCGTTTTGATTTTTTTCTTGGGCGCAATTTTTTAGAAAAACTTCAGGGTCTGAATCACTAACTGATTCAGATGTGACCGCTAGAAAAAACATTACTACTCTTCTAGGTAAATGCTATCACACAAATTCGGAATGTAACATTGAAAACATTGCAAACGAATTTACATTATTTCGCCTTAATACACAAAGTATAAACAATAAAATATTAAAATTGGAAGTTTTCCTGTCTGAATTATCTCCAGATATTTTTGGCGTAACAGAGCACTGATTACGAAATGAAAACATTAAAAGTCTGAACGTAAAATAATTATTTGCTCCAAAATTATTCAGCTAAAGAGGTCAGCCTAGGGGGAGGGATAGCCATATTTACTAAAAAAAGTACATCAATTAGATGTATCACAATATTACAATCCCAACTATCTTGTGTGGAAAGAGACTGTGAGTTTTGCATTTCTGATCTATCACTACACTCTACAACAATAATATTGATGCATTTATGCTTAAATTAAATGAAATTTAAGATTCTGTTTATTCAACTAATAAGTTTTTAATTGTTTGTGGTGATTTTAATGTTAACTAGGCAGTGGTGAATGCTGTTTTTTCTCTATTGCAACTGTTTCATTCCTATGGTATGATGTAGCATGTAGAGATGACGAGAGTGACATCGACCTCTGCTAGTCGTGTTGACAATATTTTTTCAAATTTACACACTGAACATCTTTCATGTGTTATTCAAAAATCACATATATCTGATCACTTTGGACAGGAATTAAAAATCAAGATTTTGACAAATAGGCCGAAGCCAATTACTAGAAAACGTTTTTTCACAGACAAAACATTATAAATTTTATAGGACGTCTTAGCAATGAGTCTTGGGAGGACGTTTTTGCTGCAAATGGAGTAAATGATAAATACAACTGTTTTTAAAACATATTTTTTTATTGGTTTGATAAAAAATTTTAATTTCATACTTATGCTATTACTAGGCTTAAAAATGCAACAGAAAACTGAGTTAATGAGGATATAAAAGGTTACTGAAAATACATAAAAGATCTTTATGTCTGGTACAAGCAAACAAATTGTCCACAAATACATTCACAATACAACTACAAAGAAGAAAGAAAAGCATATAGAAAGTACCTAGTAAATTATCAAACGTCTGCAAATAAAATAAGATTGTAAATTAAAAACATAAACCAAATAGAATATCTTTAATAGAGTGTCCAATAAATTACAATCCCTAACTAATATAACAATTAAGTCTGATAGTACAACAATAAGTAACCCCTCCGAAATTGGACATATTTTTAGTCAACAATTTAATCTTTTGCCTACAAAAAACAGCCTAAACTCTACCCAAGCACAAACCAACTTTTCCACAATATTTTTAAATCCAACAGATCATCAGGAAACATTTCGACTCTTGATGACTCTGCCTAACAAATTGTCATGTGGTCTTAATGAGATTCCTATAAAGATACTTAAATATGTTGCTGGTTTTGTCTGTATACCATTAAATGAAATTTTCTCTACAGATGTATTCCCGAAAAAATAAACTTAAAAAACGGAAAATTATCCCAGTTTATAACAAGGGTGACCCCAATAATGCAGAAAACTATAGACCTGTATCTTTATTATCGACTTTTCTAAAATAGTTGAGAGGGCCTTATACAATATAATTTTCAATTTTTTAAATTTTATATCTTATTCAGCGAGTATAATATATTATGAGGTAGCAATTTATGGGGCAACAGACCATGTCATTGAACTTATAGACAACAACTATAAAGTTGCAGGTCTCTATTTTTATCTGTTGAAAGCATTTGATATGATAAATCATGGGCTGTTGCTAGATAGGCTCAGTTCGGTTGGTTTGAGAGATACCTGCCTATCCCTATTAGACAGTTACCTGAGAGAAAGAAAACAGGTGGTAAGGTATCACCAAGGAATGGGAAAACATATTTTTTCAGAATCAACAGCAGTGGAGCAGGGTGTCCCTCAGGGATCTATTTTGGGACCACTGCTATTTATTTTGTATGTGAACGGGCTCTCGGGGGAACATATCTGCCAGTATGCAGATGACACATCAGTTATACTGTCAAGTGGCTCCGTGGCTGATCTATCGGATGCTGGTTTAGGAATGCTAAATGAAATGGAGAATTGGTGCATGGGTAACTTGCTGAAACTTAATACAGATAAAACTGCAATCATACACTTTAATAAAGTCCAATCTAATGAATCCTTATATATCAAGTTAATAAAACAATTTCGATAGTGGAATCCTCGAAATTTCTTGGGATGCATGTTGATTCATTGCTAAATTGAAGTCAGTATTGCAAGACACTAATTTTCAGACTAAATAGTAACTGTGCTCTGGTCCGCAGACTTATATTCTTTAGACTTTTATTCACTAATACCATTAAATTGTACTATACAGGGTGTTTCCGAACTCTGAAATCAAACTTCTGGGGGTTGTTCAGTGCAACAGAAGAATCCATTTGAGTATAGGAACCCATGTCCGGAAATGCGTCACTACGCCACCACGGCCCTAAGACGCGTTAAGATTTATAAGAAACATTATTAACCTAAATAGGATCTGCTGCATTTATTTTTACCTTTTGTACATGATACCATAACAACAATTATTTGAAATCAACGCTTATGTCATCAATCAATGTCAATTCTCAATGTCATGTTTAAAAATTTTATAGCTTACAATTTTTAAAAATTGATTGCTAATGGAAAACTTTACCAATCAAGAATTGGCGAATATACATTTGGCATACGGAGCAACAAACTGCAATGCATGAGCAGCATCGCGGTTGTATCATGAACGTTATCCCGAATGACCGCATCCTGGAAACAAAAAGATTATTGCGGTTCATCGGCGGCTCGCTGAGACAGGCATGTTTAAGACCAAGATGCATGATACTGGTGTTGCTCGAACTGTAAGAACGGTCGAATTTGAAGAAGAGGTGCTTCAGCGAGTTGCCGATGAACCATCAAATAGTACACGTGACGTCGCTAAGAATATGAATACGAGTAACGCTTCCGTCTGGCGGGTACTACACGAGCAACAACTCCATCCTTACCACTTCCAGAAAGTTCAAGGTATGACTGCAGCCGATTATCATCCTAGAGTTCAATTTTGTCGATGGCTTCTGGATCACATCATTGCACAACCAAACTTTTTACGATATGTTTTGTGGACCGATGAAGCCTCGTTCACAAGAGACGGTATTTTTAATAGTAGGAATAGCCATGTTTGGGACGAAGAAAATTCTTATGCAATTTTTCCAAGAAAACATCAGAATCGTCTGTCAAAGTATGGGCAGGCATTGTTGATGATTATTTAATTGGGCCATACCTTCTAACCAGCAGGACCTATTTATCTGCGTTTCTTGGAGGAAGTTCTCCCAGAACTCCTGGAAAATGTTCCACTAAACGTTAGACAGCAAATGTGATTTCAGCGTGATGGAGCGCCGGCTCACTTTGCTGTACAAGTACGCGAGTATTTGGCTCAGCGGTTTAGGCACCGTTGAATTGCCAGAGGTGGAGCAGTTTCTTGGCCTCCTAGGTCACCCGATTTAACGTCGCTTGATTTTTTTTTATGGGGACATGTAAAGTCTTTAGTCTACGAAACTTCAGTAGAATGAGACCTAGACTTCATTGGACGAATAACAGCAGCATTTAAAATCATACAAAACGAGGATCAAATTTTTAGTGTAGTCCGCCGAAATAATGTGCCGCGTTTAAATCGTGTTGAGGTTGGAGGAAGACATTTTGTTGTGATAATATCATACACAAAATGTAAAAATAAATGCATCAAATCCTATTTAGGTAATTAATATTTTTTCTAAATTTGAACGCGTCTTAGGGCCGTAGTGGCGTAGTGACACATTTTCGGATATGAATTTCTATACACAAATGGATTCTACTGTTGCACTGAACAACCCCTAGAAGTTTGATCCCATAGTTCTGAAACACCCTATATGTCTTGTATTCAGTCAATATGAAATTATGGAATTTTATTTTGGGGGTCGTCTGTTGAGGCTATGGGTGTTTTTAGGGCACAAAAACGCATCATTAGATGTGTTTTTGATGTTTAGCAATAATTAGCTATAGGCCATATTTTAAAAAACTGGGGGTTTTAACTGCTACATCTTTGTATTTTTTGGCATTGGTTATGTTTCTTAAAAAGCAACCAATTCTTTTTTAGAGAAATGATCAACACTATTCAGAGGAAATGCCAATGATTACGAGGGGTCGTAGTGACTTGCGCATCAGTCAGCTTTTTTTGAAAGAGGGCCTTTAGGGCGTTACAGGCCTACCGCTCTTTGCCAGAGTGCATTAGAGAAATAAACAGTGTCAAAATGTTTAGGGAGGAAACAATGAAATTCCTTCAAAAAAAATATCTCTAAAGTTTCAATATGTGTTGGATACTAGTAAAATTAGTTGTATTTTTTCTTTTATTTCTATAGATAAATAAATCTTTTTTATTCACTATTAAGTGTCTGGTGTGTGAATACTAACTGTGTGTTTGTATTTTATCTTGTTTATGTTTTTAAATTGTATCACACACAGCACTACAATGGAGCACCATCTTGACGTTGCTTTCTCTCAAAGTCCAAGTCTCATAAATCAAGCGTCTATTAAAGGTTACGCGTTTCGCCGCATTAGGGCATCATCAGACCTAAATAAAATTATCAAAACTGTTATTTAGCATTCTGTTCCGTATCATTTAATTTTGATAATTTTATTTAGGTCTGATGATGCCCTAATGCGGCGAAACGCGTAACCTTCAATAGACGCTTGATTTATGAGACTTGAACTTTAAGTTTACTTTCTTCCTCCTTTGGTCAGAGATCATTTTGTTGGCAATAAAGGATATTATTATTATTATTAATATTAATATTATTATAAGCAAATAAAGCAGCATAATACTTTGTTTAATTTTCTCCATAACTTTTCATTAAATTTTCAAACAGTTAAATCAATTAGATCTGCAAAATATAAGGGTCTTGAGAATATTTTATGTGCTATATTAAATAATGAAAATTACATTTTGGATAAATATTTTTATTACGAAATTAACAATGTTGCCTCTTCAATACACCCTAAAATAAATAAATTGAATGTTAGTAAGAACGTAGTCCCCAATAGCTTCATCTACCTATGTATTTCTAAATTTACTAATTTCTATACGAATTCTCTTAATATTACCTGATTAGTGTGGTAAGAAGTTTTTCCACACTTAAAACACTAAAAATTTAGCAACGATCCACAATGGGGCAAGAAAAGCTTCTTGACCTATTCATTACTAATAATGCTAAACTCTTTCAGAAACTTTAGAAAAATAGATGTCATTGTTTTTAATGCTATTGTCTTAAAATTGTCATGACATTTGCATTAAAAAGGCTACAAATTCGAACTAGTTATACAGTAGTATTTATAACTGTAAATATTTCCATTAAAATTGTTTCAGCTTTGGGTTGGATTTTGCGTCAGTACAATAATATGTGTTTAACACCTAATTGTGTTGTTTGGGTGCCACTTTACTACTTTGGGTACAACTCTAAACTAAAATAAATTAGGTGTTCAAATTAAAAAATACTAGTACATATTCTAATGCTAAAAGTTAAGAAATCCATTTGAAAAAAAAATAAAACAAAATAAATCATTTTATATCAATTAATTTCTGTCACCTAAAAAAGAAAATAGGTTTAATTTTCCCGAGTAATCAATCATTAAGGCACCTCATTTAATCCATTCATATTATATACACAATAACAGATTTCTGATAAAAAAATCTACCATGTCACACCTCCTAATCTCGTGTGCCAAAAAATTGTTTTTTTAAATAGTCACGTGTTCCGACGAAATCAGTCAACGCTGGTTACAGTATAAGAGAAATTACGCAAATAGATACCGGCGCCAGTGTATACTTAGATTTGAAATACGTAGGCGGGCTAGACCTAGCGATATTATACCATGCGTTTGTTATTCGCGTAACGTATATATTCTAAATGCTAAAAATAACTTACAGAGGGGCTCTCTTCAGAGGTAATGACCTCCCTTGAATTTCCAGAGGGTACTCCCAGAAGCGGATCAGTTTCGTTTGTAATCTCCGTCATTATAGCACTACTCATTTTTATAGTTCAACAATCTCTGAATTTGCAATAAACCACTAACTTTCACTTTATGTGTGTACGGCGAGGAGACGATTTCACAGCCACAAACAAATTTATTGTATAGCAATTCAATAACATTTTTTACTGATAGTCCGACGAACTTTAAACAAAGTCGTGTTAATTTAAATGATAAAACAGGTTCTTTGTTAAATCTTTAATTCGGTTGATTCATATACATATAGGAAATGTATGTTTTATATAAAATTTTAATTCAGTACATGTTCGTACCACTGAAAATAAACTGTTTATTGGATTTTAAGCACAAATTTTATGACCATATTATCAATAGATTTAAAGACATAAATAAAGATATACAAATCCTTAAATGATAAATGATCTGTTGTTATGTGAATACAGAGACTGTTAAGAAATTAATATCATCTAAAATGTGAGGCATGAACATAATTTCGGTTTCAATAGCCACGTTTTCAATAATAATTCTTTTTTCTATCGAATCTCCAAAAGGGAAATTAATGTTGTAATAAAATCAGTAGACTTAAGCAACAACAGTAAGAGCTAAATAACAGTATAATTAATTTAAGATTTTCGACAATGATTTTAAGAACCAAGTTTAAATTATCTGATATATTTCTGTTAATATGAAAAGTTATTAATTTCAATGTGGTACGACTGTGTCTGGTTATAAAAGAGTCAAAATTTACTTAAAAATAAAAACCCAAAACTAAATTAATTTTTTTTAAGACCCTAGAACACACATTAAAAAAGTCTGTTTTGAACAACAACAAAAATGTATAATGAAGAGCAAGTTTTAATATAATAAGCATGTTATCGTTTGGCGGCCATGTAGAGAGAAAGCAAAAATTCGGGTCCAACTAGGTCCAACCAGGTCCAACTGCACCTTAGAACATTGAAAGGCCTTTCAATGTTCTAAGAACTGCACCAATTATAGCGCTAGAAACTCTATATTCTATTAACTGTTTATGTAAGCCGTAACTGGTTGTTCTGGCTCAACTTTTGATTTAGGTTTTTTTTTATGCTATTCTTGCTTTAAGAAGCCGAGGGTGTGGAAGGAAGGTTTTTTTTTGTTAGGGAAAGGTGGGGTGTGGGATGAGATTTTTTTTTGGAATTAAGATGTTACCTTACTTCAGCTTTGTGTCCCGTTGCCCTTCGTCTTGTTAGGAATCTTTTTATTTTTACATATTTTAGGTATTTTAATTTAGTGTTTAATTTAGAATGTTTTTTTTTTTTCGATACATTGTACAACTGTGTTTATTTCTAGATCTTTGTGTATGTCTATGTTCCTCCCGTATAATAATTTTGGTCTTATAACCTGTTGCTATATGAGTAGTTTCTTTTTTAATGAGAGTGCTCTTTTTCCCAATGTAGGGATATAGCGATGCTATAATCCCGTTACATTGTTTAACTTGTTGCCTGGCATGAAATGAGAAGTCATTTTTTTGTCGAAGTAAATACCTAGATATTTAACTTCTGATTTCCAGGGGATTATGTCGTTGTTAATGACTAAGTTTTGTAGATTTTGCAAATCTTTATTCCTTTTTTTGGTGACTATTATGGCCTCGATTTTTTCGCTGTTTATTTTTATTTTCCATTTTTGAGTCCATAATAGCAAGCATAGTTTTGACTTCGCGTAGATGCAGGTATCGTCTACGAAGAGCGCTAGTTTTGAGTAGTGTGCATTTTTGGGATATCTGCCTGATACACGTTGTATAGAACTGGGGAGAGAGGGGCTTCTTGGGGTACCCCTGCTCTTGAATTTTTATATTCTTGTGTTTCGTTATTAATTTTAACTGTGAATTACCTGTTTTTTAAGAAGCTTTGTATTATTTTGTGGATCAGGGGCCGTATTTTTAAAACCATTCGACTTTGATTCGCGTACGAAATTAGAGGATTTCACACTTCGTATGCGAACTTTTTCACATGCGGTGTCTCGAATAGGTATATACCATTCGAATTTCAAAGTTCGTGTGCGATTTTCAAGAGGCAAGATTAAACAATCTTGTGCAAAGAAACGTCGTCGATACACTGGAAGAGGCTGAAACTCTGGCAGATCGAAAGAATAGGATGTACTCTTCATTTCTTGACCCATTTAAAATATATCCAGATGCTCTATTTATAAATCATATAGATTAAGCAAGCCTATTACGATGGAATTGATGTACTCTTTATATGCTCCAGAGACTGTGTAATCTGTCCTCTACTTTTATCCACAAGGCTTGGGCAGTTTTAGCTGAAAAATCTTGGGTGAATTTGTGCGACCCTAATTCCGGCTGCTCTCCCTTAAATGAAATTAGTTCTTTCTTTTGCTCAATTGACACAAAACCGCAAAATTTTTATTTTTTGAATCCATCTTAAAAAAAAAGTCAATCCTAAAAACCCAAGAAGCGCCGTGAAAAAAACCTCAAAATTCCCTTATGTTTTTAAACTTAAATTTTAGGTTAGGTTAAAAAATCTTTATCGTCTTCATCCTGTTTGACATGGCCTTCAATAGGACTCGACTTCTGCTACGATGCCACTACATTTCATGTTCGTATGCGAATGAAATTTCGAATGCTGTTCAAAAATGCACTTTTTAATTCGTGTGCGAATTTTGCCGCTCAACTTTGTTCGTATTCGAAGATTCTCGCATGGTTTCGAAAATACGGTCCCAGACCGTCATGCCATAGTTCGAAAACTAATAGAAAACTTTTTCGATGTCTAGCATTAACATGGCGGTTGATTCTTTATTATTAAAAGCATCAATTAGCATTTATTGGATTATTATCAATTGATGTTCTGTCGAGAGACCTTTTCTCAATTGTTCGTCCGGTATGACCTCTTTTTAGTACTATTTTTTCGAATACTTTTCCTATTGTTGGGACTAATTAGTCTTCAGTTTTGTGCCCTCTGTAGATTTTTGCCCCTTTTTGGAATTAATACCACTGTTGCCTTTTTCCATGTATCTGGGAAGTAGCACAGGGATAGACAGCTATTATAAATTATTAATAGATCTAATGATATACTGTCCGGAATGATTTTTAGCTAGGTGCTTTTCTGTTTTTTTTTTGGTATTTAATTGTGTCTCTTATTTCATTAATTCTGATTTTTTCAAGGCTTGGGGTTGTGTTTAGCGGTGTGTTTTCAATTTGATTTAATGAGTTTCTTATTTCATTTATGTCATCCAGGAAATGATTTAGGTTGAATTGTTCCTCTAATGAGTTATTGAATATTTCTACTTTTTCTTTATCTGAATATACTAGAGTATTTTCATCCCTGTAGATAGGTGGGAATGCCGTTTTTGTTTTTCCTCTCAATACCTTTGAGACGTGCCAAAATTTCTTATTATTATCGTCTTCATCTTCGGTTGCGTGTAAGAAATGTTCCCCTTGTTCATTTCTGTATTCAAATATTTCATCTTGAATTCTTTTATTTAAATAGTTAGCTATAATTTTAATGCCCAGGTCTCTAATAATTCTACCTTGTTTTTTTTTATCTGTTTCTTTTTCTTATAAGATTTTTGATTCGCATTGGGAAGACTAAGTATTGGGATTTAGGAATAGGAATTTGTGTGGTGGATTAATTGAAGGCTTTTAGGATGTCGTTGGATATTTTTTCGACTGCTATTTCGATTGTTTATGTTTTTTGGGGTGGAGATTGGTAGAGTCTCAAGCAGATTTTCTTGGAACATGTCCCAGTTGGTCACTTTTTTAGTGCAGACTGTGGTTTCCGGAAATATGTCTGAGACTGTGATTAGGACAGGTGAGTGGTCGGAGCAACCAAGGGAATCTATGTTTTCGACTGCTATGTTATTGCTAAAATTTTTTGTAACAGCTATATCTAAGATGTCTGAGTTAGCATAGTGTAAATGAGTAGATTCTTCAGATGCTATTACCTCTATTGGCTGTTCTGTTGTGTATTTTTTATGAGTATTTCCTGCCCAATTATCTTTTTTACATCCCCAGGATCTGCTTTTTGCATTTCAGTCTCCTGCAGCAATGACTGGAATGTCGTATTGAAATATTTAGTCTATATGTTCTGATTTGAGAATTTGTTTTGGTGGTTTGTATATTAAGAGGATTATTATTTCTTTGCTGCTAGTTAAGACTTCTATAGCTGTGTTTTTTATTATTGGGTCGGTGTTAGGTGATTGAATGAGTTGGTCTAATTTTTTATGAATATTGCTATGTCTCCACCTATTCTATCTGGTCTATCTTGTCTATGAATTATGTAGTTTGTAATTTTGAAAGTTGTATGGGGTCTTAAAAAGGTCTCTTGGACTAGAGCAATGTCTATGTTTTGATCGTTGTTTGTCTATGTTAAACTCTGCAAACTCAATCTTCTTGGGATATACAGAATTTGCATTCCAAGAAATGATTTTTAGAGATTCCCCTGGATCTTTAGCCATTTAGCCAAGCAACAATTTAAGCGCTGGGTTATTATTTAACTTATCTGAGATTTTAGCAGCCAGAGCATCGAGTCTTTTGTCGATCTCGACAGCACTGCTGCTCCTAGTTGGTTTGCCTCGATTTTGGTCGCCCAGAATCGATACAATTTTTTTTGTGTTGATTGTTACTTTTGCTGAATTAAGAAATTTGGATTTTTTGGGCACTTGCTGAAACTTGCCAAATGGCTCCCTTCGCGATTGCAGGACACTGCCGGGAGAGTTCTGTCTTTTTGGCACTCCTTGTCCCAGTGGTCGCCATTGCATTTATGACATCTCGCCTTTTTCTCTAGGAAGTATGTATAATACTCGAGCTTCATTTGGGTTAATAATGGTGTTTATTTTCTATGGTCCTCTACACTTTTAGGGAAAAGCGCGAGCCCTAACCTATCTTTTTTTATTTCTTTTATATTCATTTTATTTTGCATGAGAGCGCAGGTTAAGAGGTTATTTTTAACGTTTGTAAGCGTTGGGAATTCGTAGTTGTTTTCTGCCTGGTTTATTATTTTTGTTATACTTTTAATTTCTTTTTTTAAAACAGAATTTTCATTGTTTATGTCGTTAATAACTTGTATTAATTCATCTAATTTAGTCATTAAATTGTTGATTGATGTTGTTTTTCATTTTTAGAGTTAAGTTCATTGAATTTGTTTTAGAGAATTGATAGTTTTTCTTTAAATGTAGTGTTTTCTTTTCCAAGATAACTTATTAAATTATTTTTTTCCATAGCTTCGGCTTTTAAGTAGCCGATGTCTGAGACTATACTTGGGTTACCGAACAGATGAAGTGGTCACGTGATCGTTCTGCGCCGGAGGTGTGGCCTAGAGCCTTGATGGGGTTCATGACTTGGGGTTTTATTTAATTTTATTAGTCGAGCGGCTTTAGATCGTTTTGGTTGAATTTTCTGCTATTTGAATATTTGAATCTTCGCAATATTAAAAAGTTGAGATTGTGTTTATTTTTTGTTAATTTGTTAATTTGTTTGTTAACAAATAATGGCTGACGCGCCACGTACACCCCCATTGTCACCCCCCAAGAAAAGAGTACGAAAGCATTTGACCATTGCTGAAAAGGAAGTGATTATGAACATATATAAAACATGTGATAACGAGCATCCAGCATACAAAAAAAAGCAAAAAGTCCAGTTTACAGCAGAAGCAGCAGGTAATAAAGATTTTTAATATAGAGTGTATCCCAGGATGAGCGAATTTATACGTGAAAATGACAAAAAATGCTGTAAATATAAAATTTAGCATATTATTTTTTTTTTTTAAATCAAGCTTGCCTTGATACGAACATTTTTTAAATTTTATAAGTAGGTAAAGTGGAGGGTAAAGTAGTAATTCTAGGCAAGATATAAAAAAAGTTTATAAGAAAAGGTTGTTTAGAATGCAAAATTATGCCCGAATACCGCATTTCATAACCATAGACCTACTTTAATTTTTACGTTTTGTGTACCAATGAATTTTTTTATTCATATTTAATTATTAGAGATTGAAATTTGTAAAAATCAAAGTAGGCCTATGGTTATGAAATTTGGTATTCGGGCATAATTTTGCATTATTTTCGGTAAACCCCAATATATTAACATAACTTTGCATAACAAAATACTTAAAAGGGATTATTATATCATTACCTGGCACAACCTCAAAATCGGTTTGGATCCGTTTTACAGGCGACCGTATTATATTTAAAAAAAAAGCTGCTTACAAAGAGTTATGTTTCTTATCGCGTGAAGCACGTTTTAAAAAACAGTTTTTATTTGACAATAAGTACAAGCAGCAAGTATGGTACAACGAAGATTAAGGCATAAGGCCGTTACATGATATTATATGAGGCCATTATTTGCAAAACTCGCTAATCGACATTTTTACCGAAAATTGTTTTTTGTGTCAGAAATGTTCATTTTTATAAGGCTAATAGTTTGGTCGAGTCAGTTCCGCGCTAAACAGGCTCTTTGATACCTAAATATCATATCAAAAAGGCTTGTAATTTGCAAAACTGGCTCTATGCTTCGCGAAATTAGTTGCAAAACTCGCTGAATGCGTTTGAACCAATAGCGCGCGTTAGAATATTCACGTGACTTTTTGCAGCTGTTTATGTGTTTTTACGTCTTATTTGCAGTCGCAGCGTGTGTCATATTAGTTGTTATCGTCCGTCTTATTTCAACGATTGTTGATATTGTTCAGTGTTCAATTATTATTTTAACGTCTTATTTGCTATGGAAATACTACATGCTAGTTCAAGTGTTTTACCTAGCCCTGCTGGGAAAGGACGTAAGAAAGAACGTCAGCCAGAAAACTATAAAAGAAATGTTGCCAAGCGTATGCGGTAGGTATATCATTTTTTAATGTGTCATAGAATCTTTTAATTAATCCCTGCTGTTCTATTCTAGACATTTACCACAGACTCTGGCAACGTATCCGACCTGCAAGCATGATGGTCGACCAGGACAACCTTATTATTGCACGACACTAACGATGGCGCAGGTCAAGGAGTGTCACGCGTACTTGTACGAATCTAAAGACAAGATAGAACAAGATAGGCGAATACTGGCTTGCTGCACGGGAAACAAACCCAAAAGAGGTAAAACAGACCACGCTCAGGTTTCTATACAATACAATATCCGTTTAAAGGATGGGCACTTGATAAGGGTATGCCGAAATGCCTTTTTGGAAATATCAAATTTTAGTAAAGATAGAATTCAAAGGGTAATGCGAAATTTTGTGCTTTTCGGGGCTCTTCCAAAGGAACGCAGAGGTGGCGATCGAGTAGGTGTAAAAAATATTGACAAGCAAAAAAGCATAAAGCAATTCATTGAATCAATTCAGTGTGTTGAATCGCACTATTGCCGAAGCAAGTCAAGTGTCCGGATGTATTTACCCTGTGACCTTTCTTTTAAAAAGCTCTACAATCAATATCTGGCAAAAACCCCGGAAGGTATGCATGTAAAAATAAGTTATTTCAGAAAATATGTAAATGCTAATTACAATATTGCATTTGGGACCCCACAGACTGACTGTTGTTCTTTCTGCCTGAGGACGAAAGAACAGATTAAATCAATGACATCCGCGAGTGGTAGGCATCAATTAATTGTGGAACATCGCATCCACGTATTGAAGGCAAAAACCTTTTTCAAATTACTTAAATACACTAAACCAACAACAGTTACCTTTTCTTTTGATTGTCAAAAGAATCTGGCCTTACCACGGTTGCCTGACCAATCTGCCTACTTTAGCCAGCAAATTAATTACCATAATTTCACAGTCGTATGTGGTAGCTCCCAGACTCAATTAAGAGTCACAAATGTCTTTTCATACTTATGGACCGAAATTCAATCTCCGAAACATTCTAATGCTATAACATCGGCTGTTCGAGATGTTTTGATTAACTTCAATTTTGAAAATTCCGTAACAAAAATAAATTTATTTGCCGACGGGTGTGGCGGCCAAAATAAAAATACTATAATGATGGCAATGCTGGCCCACTGGCTTCAAGAAGGGGCGCCAAAAAACATTAAATGTCTGGAACTGATTTTCCCGATGGTTGGACATTCCTTCATCCCTCCCGACAGGGTTTTTGGTTTGGTCGAAAAGGACATAAAGAAGACACCAGTAATTGTCGAACCTTGTCAATATGATGACATAATTAAAAAACATGCCACTGTTCGAAAGTTAGGGGTTGACTGGAGACTATTCGACTGGAGAGCAGAGACCAAAAGAGTAGTGAAGAATCCCTCATCGTGGCATTTTGCCTTCAATAAAGCAAAACGTTTCATTTTCATCAGGAATAATGGTACTGTTCTGGTGCAAGGCGAACCTAATTATCGCCCTAATATTGGGCAACCTAACGGTATTTGCAAAAAAAATTGCAAAGTTTCCTCGCTATCGCCTAAAGAGATACCATTAGGCAATCAATTGAAGGGTGACAAAAGTACAATTGACAAGTTGCTGGCTCAACATTACGGAAACGATTGGAGGAGTCTTCCACAATTAACTTTCTATAAAAGTCATCTCACAAAGCCTGCCGCTGCACGCGAAGAAGACGATAAGTTGGAGGGATGCCAAAATCAAACTGAGGATTTTCCTGTTTGAATAATTTATATTTTGATTTTGTTTTGACTGAATTTCCAACATTTATTTTTGTTAGAAAAAATATTTCTTTGTTTTTTATGCAGTTAAATAAACGCAATTAGGATTTGTTTATGCTTTCACCCTAGTTTTAATATTATTATCATGTTTGATTAATAAAGGGAAGAACTAGAAGATATATATTTTTTTAATTTTATTTGCAAAACTCTCTCTATGCACTTTATTTATTTATTTTTAGCAACATTTTTAGCGTTTTAGATTTCTAATTAGTGGTTTTGCTTTTCTGTACCTACGAAGCTACCAGTAAAAAAAAACAGCTAAATTATAATGCATTAGTAGTTCTGTGAGCATTTTTTTCATTTCCTGAACAATTTGCTTTAAAGCATAGGACGAGTTTTGCAAATAATGGCCTCATATAGACTTAAACTAGCAAATACAGTGAAATATAATACAAAGCAACGTTAACATAAAAGTAAGCAAATAAATATATAGAGTGGTCAATATTGTGGCCATAACTAAAGCAAAGCTGTACGGTAAAATAATTTAAAATAAGTAGGCATAATTATCCTCGTCTAAATCTGCCAAGGTTGCATCGATGGGCGGGCCTATATTTCGCGCACATCATTTACTCCATCTGTTCGGTAATCCGATTATAGCTCATTATTTCGGGCGTATATGGCGGTGGTTTTGCTATCTTTTAGTTTATGATCAAATAAGAGTTTTTGTTTTTTAATTCAGAGATTGAGTTCTGAAGTAAGGTAATATCCTGTGCGTTGGATAATTTAAGATTTCTTGGGGATTTGAGATAGAAGGTGTGTGTTATTTCACTCTCGGACATACCCTGATTTTTACTTCTTTTCTTTATTTCTCTTTTCTTTTTTCTTTCACTGTTTATTTTCTCACTAGCACTTATGTCCGTAGCACTATCGTCACTTGTTATTTGGTTGGACTTATTTATAACTGTGTAAGGTACGAAAACCGCCCCTGGTTCAGGGGGGTCCTCCATTTTTACTTGTTAATAATATTATGATAACTAGGGGTCCGTAGCCACTAATAATTTTTAGATTTGTTTTTTGCCGGTTTGGTTAGCTCGCGCTTTATGATGTTCTTTGCTCGCTGCTTAAACGCTACTCTAGAAACTCTGTTAAGCCTTCCACCATTGGACTTGGTGGTGCAATTAGAGTCAATGAGGCTGATGACATTGGTTTTGCAAAAATTTGGTCACAAGTCGTACAGGAGAGCCCTCTCCTTCTGATGAGCAAAGACTGTATGGACTGTACCTGAGACTGTTGATTACAAGGATTTTTTGACACATATCGCAGGCAGAGAGGAATGGCAGCACTCCAATGAGCCTATCAGCTGTAATTGTCAAGAATTTCTAAAGTTTTTAAAAGACACGATGATCGGCAAATTTTGCATTTCGGTGGTTTTATTAAAAGTATATTGGATAACGATGTCCCAAACGTTACTTGTTTAAATAATATCTTGGATACATTTCACTGGAGTCAAATTATTTCTGAGCCAACCAGAGTTTCGGCACCTAGTCTCTCACTAATTGCTTTAATTTATTGTATAATACCTCTAATATTATACAAGATGTTGGAGTACGAGATGTGGCTATTTCTAATCACTTCTTGGTTTACGTTAATCTAAATATGACTTATACTGAAACCGATAATATTCACTATTTTTTAGGTCTTTGGTTCGTATAAGGACTTCAGACTGATCTTGAGATGGCCCTTTGGGAATCAATTTATGCTATTGCCGATATAGATAAGAATGTATTTTTTTAACAGAAACTATTTTGAACATTTTGGGCATGCAAGCTCCGTCAAAGAAAAAAACAAATCAAAAAAAACATATGGATCACGGACAATATTCGGCTTATGAAAAACCTTCCAAATCCAAAAATCCAATTCACTGGAACTATTATAAGGATTTAAGAAAACTGCCATCAGGGCTGAAAAAAAGGCTTATTGAAATCAAAACTTACTAGCTTGTAAATAAATTTCCAACTAAGCGCCCGGTAATCAAACATTTAAAAGGCCTAACACCATTTCAAATTAAAGAAAATCAAGATTTCACAGTGAAAGACTCTTTATCTTTCATTAAAAAGTTTTTAACTTTTTAATGAAAGATTGTACGAGGACTTCCACAACGCGTACATAATATGTTACATGAACACATGCCCATGGAGAAGCTGTGTGCTAGGTGGAAGACGCGTTTGCTAAGGGTCGATCCAAAATATTTCCGGAAACCTGTTTTCATTGAATTTTCGCGTTGATTTATAACTGTCAATAAAACTCATAAAAGGAATAGTAAAAGCAATGGAAATTGAACCAGGTGAATCAACCTCAAAAAAATCAAAAACATTTTTATCAACAAATAATCTTATTGCGGTTGTGTTTTGGGAAAGTGAAACAAGAGAAATTTATTATTTTCATTTATTAACTGGGAAAGAAAAAGAGAATTTGAGTTCGAATTTTTTTACTTAATCATCATACTCGCCAGACTTAGCCCCCAGTAACTATTATCTATTTTCGTACCTTAAAAAAATGGCTTGAAGAGCAATGAGGCAATCATCAATGCTGTAGATGAATATTTTGAGGTACCTAACGAATTATAAAAATGGTATTACTGCATTAAAGTAAAAAAGAAATTATTAAGAAATTATCAAAGAAGTACAAGAAAAATCACAGATCTAACGCAACTATCTTAAATTCTTAACTAAATATAACTTTCTATTCTGGATTTTTGTGAACATAACCTCTCAAAATCTTTAATTGTTTTGTTTCCCTACAATTGGCACAACTGAAATTTGTCAGGGTGACCAACATCGAAAGAACACAATCACGGCCCTCTAGTAGTGGTCATTTACTTTTCATTGAATTGGCAGTCTAGGTATATTTCTTAAGTTCGTGGTTTTCACATCATCAGTACTTTCAAATTTTTTATTATTCTTTTCACAGTAAATGAATTAGGAGCGTTATTTCAACCGAATATTGGACGCACTTTACAAATAGTGGCATTTAAACTTTCACCATTTTGATAATAATTATGATATGATGATGATAACAAATTAATAATAATTTTGATAAATATTATGTTAAAAAATAAACTACAAATAAAGAAAAAACTATTTTTCTTTATCGGTCTAAAAACATATTACCCTACCCTTGTAAAGTGTCCAGAGCAGATGCTTACTTTTGACCATTGAGATGTTTCCAATACTATCAGTATGAAATAACCAGTAGATATTTCTTTACAAACCAGTAAGTTTAAAATCACTGCTTTGACATAAAAAAAATTTTATCGATTAATATGCTAAAGCTCACTTACCGAAGGCACCTCCCTTAACGGCCTAGTAGTCAAGTTCTCGCTACTATAAATCGGCACATCCAAATCACTAACGTTCGAAGATATGCTACCCTCCCTGCCACCTCTGGAAGGTACACTAAGGAGTCTCATGGCCTGTTGTTCAGCTACGGTTGGACTTTTAAGGTAATGACTCTCAGACACATAGCCGACTCCATCGTCGTCTTGGTCCATGTCAACAAAAGGTATCGACATTGCAAACCGGACTTTTTTTACCTCTTTGACTATACTGTCCGTGATTTCAGAAGTTGCTATTGGTTACGGGGTAGTGGAGTTTGTCCTGAAATGTAATAGGGCAAGTAATAAAAAATTAAACAGAAAATATATATTACATTAATAGGCATAGAAAGAAAATCAGGATTAGATTAAAAACATATATGTATTAGGTACTTAAATAGGCTGATTTAAATTAGAGCTCAAGGAAATTGCATCTGCTATCCATTATGCTATATTATCAGTATAACAGTTACTACCAAGTATTTACCAGATAGCAGTAGAGTCAAAATACTGACCCGTATTTATCCTCTCAAATCAGATCTTAATAGAGAGATAAGTAATATATAAGTAATAGACTGAAAAGGTATTTACAAATAAATCTCAAACATTTGGAGGTGTTGGATAAACAGAGTATTAGAGGAGTAGCTTTAGAAATAATAAAGTCATATTTATCACAGAGAAAATAAAGTGTATGCGAAGAGAAATATCAAAGGAGAAGTACCCCGGGGATCAACTATTGGCTGGTTGTTATTATGCATTCGTTACCTAGATGTTCCACCGCTGATATCAGTACTAGTAGTTAGTAGTTACGTTCATAACGCGCGGATCTATTTGGTACATGGATCAAATGATTATGACTATTTTTTAATTAGGAAAACCCCTGTTTACAAGGATTGATTTTGACGGTTAAATTAGTCCAGGATTATCTCTAGGATCAAAATGTCAGTTGAAGTGACTATAGAGGAAGAATTATAAGACATCTTTAAGTGTTATTATTGACAAACTTATCATTTTATCAATTAACTTTTGGTGTTAACTTTCTTATGTTTAAAACTATTCCTTATGCTGATGAAAACACTTGTTTGTGATGTTTAGTGAGCAAAATCTAGGTGTGCTTCTCAAAAAAGTACCTAAAATCATGGAAACTAACAAATCGAACAATTTGCTTTTATGATAATTAAGTAGAATTTGCGTCTCTTGGCGTGAGTCTTCTAGGGAAAGGCTTGACTAGAGTAGATGTTGATTTTTAAATACTGCACTTATTTAGGAAAAATAAATGGAAATTTAAACAAAGAAACAGCCCTCTTGTCTTGCTTGCATACGTGCAATTTCTATTAAAAATATAATATTTTAGGGAAACTCAACTTATGTACAAAGAATATTAGATAAAAGATATGGTTCACGTTATGTTTACTTAGAAAAAAATAAAAATTAAGTATAATTACCAAATAGCCGATTTTGTCAGAAGAAAAAATGATACAACTAAGGAATTTACTATTATTGCTCTTCTAATTATTAATCATGTGAATACAAAGGGATACCCTGACAAGCCAATAAATGCAGTAAAAAAAAGTCTATCCCTAATTACAAATACTCTGATATTTTTTGTTTAAAACAAAAATATAGGTAAATTTGATATTATTGTGAATATATAAAATAGATAAATTCTAAGTAAAAACGAGAATACAATATTAATTCATAAAACAAAAAAAAAAGTTAAAAACAAAAACAGGTGCAAAAACGAACCTTTTTGAAAACGTTTTGAAGATGCAGAACGAATGCGAATATTTACATGATGCCAGTACAAGCCTAGGAACAAAAGGTAGGATGAAATAAAGATTTTTGTAAAAATAATCTAATATACAATATTAACTATTTAAATCTAATGTAATTTTACTGAATTAAACTTTAATATCTGTAATAAAATGAGTAAATACTGTCCACGTGCTATGCAAAATCTATGAATATTTAGGAATTCAAGTGTTTGTAAAAAGTATTCGATGTTTCGATATTATCCAAGTATAAAAATAAATATTTTTTTATACTTGGATGACTGTCTGGAAGTCAAAAAAAATCTGAACTATTCTGAATAAACTGAAAAATGACTCTAACTGTCATATAAAAATTAATGAAAAATATTAAAGAAGAAATTGCTATAACTACAAAGAGTAAACTAAAACTAAAAAATATTACTCAAATTTGAAACACAAAAAAAAAACGATTGCTTGGACGAAGTAGAAATTTGGCTTTAAATAAGAGGCCAGTTAATAAATAGAAATATGAACTACCCAAAATCCAGGTTGTTGTTTGAGACCCACTCTACTAATCTATTTAAGATGTTTTGTAAAATAATTGACTTTGACAGATCTCCCAAAGTGATTTGTAAAATCATTAATGCCTAGTACAAACAAAATGAAGCTAAGGATCGCACCTTCGGGGACTCCTGTGTGTGTATCTCCTGTCTTGTGTATAGTAATTTGAGTATGTGTTTCCCAATCTTGTTTTTAAACTTCTTGTTCTTGTTTTTCATTTTGGATCTTGTTTTTGATCCCAATTTTGAACTTGAATATTATGTAGAAATACACTAACTGAAGCACTGAATATTAAGTAGAAATACACTAAGCTTGCTATTGTCCGATTTATCAGAGGGTGCTTGATCCTCTTTTCGCGTCACTTTATCTAAAAAATTTTATTTCTAAATAAGGAACCGCTAGAACAATAATTAGCATGACTTTCCCTAACTTTTTGAAGCCGTAAAAGTCCTTCAGATGAAAAAAAGGATCTAAAAGCAGAGAGATCTTCTTCAATTTCATCCGGGCCAATACCATAGACGTTGTGGAAGCGGTTATAAAGACGTCGCAGTGAATCCAAGTCAGTAGGTAGTCCCTCAGATGCCAGCATTAACATTTTAAACGAAGATTATCATAAAAGAAACAAATTTCATTGAATTCTTTCATAGTTTACCAACAAGGAATATTCTAATAAGATAATTTATAGTTTTTTTTAATTATAAATGTTATACGACTGCGCATGAATTTTTTTGTATATCTCTTTTGACCAATGAAGCTAATATTCATACACTATTTTCTTAAATAATCATATAATATTTTTCATTTTCTTATTATTGTTCATTATTATTATTTATAATTTTGCAATTGAAAAAATTTTTTTTTATTGTAAATAAGGAAGAACATTTTTTAATATTTTGAGTATGAAAAAACTTGATTTCATCTTACAAAGCAAAATGATCGTAATTGTACACGCTATAACTAGTGAACGGTTTATCAGCCAAGAAAATTTCTTAAATAAATTTTGTAGGTTTTTTTGAGACGAACAACTTTTTTATTGACAATGTTGCAATAAATACACTTTTTCTATCCCACAAAGCAAAAAAAACACTTTTTTGGGTACTCTGGCGCCATCTACTTTTTGTAATTTTCATCGCAGCAAGTAGACTCAATGAGAAGATTTGTAGAAAATGATGTCCCCGACATTTTTTGTTACAAATTTTTCCAAAAACTTACCATTCCCGAGATAAATGAAATCCAAAAAACTTTTGAGTTTTTTTCAAAAACCCGGTACGCGTCGAGGTCACAAATTTCAAGTTAAGCTTTTTGTATGCTCTTTTAACGATTTCCGCAAAAAAAAGTGTGTAAGTAATTATTCGTCACAAATTTGACAGATTTACTGTACTAATAACTATTCTCGAAACTTCTTTCACTAACGATGTTAGCATCTCTATCATCAGAGAAGATTAAAACTTAAACTTGCGTTAGCGAAAGATGCGTCGAGAATAAAATAAAGAGTTTTGGTTAGTGGTAAAACTGTTTTGTGATTTGAGTGCTACACCAAAGGTTCCAACCATCGTACAATTATTTTCCTAATTTAGTTAAGCGCGTTGTTAAAAAGATCAACAAAATAACCACCGGTATGAAGGTTGAATGTGGCGGGGCGGAATAGTCTGCCACCTAAGATGGCCGATTGATTCTGATTGTCTAATTTTTGACGTACATCAAAAATGACAATAGTGACGTTAATGACATTTTAACTGTCGCATTTGACGATTGCTTTTTAAATTCTCTTTGGGTGGGAAACAAGCCAAGCCTCATGGTTTTCTTCCATTTTAAAGCTTTTAAGTAATTTTATAGCTTTTTGTAATTTTTTTTGAGTCCTGGGTTAATAAATTATTTTACAAACGTGCCAACATCGATCATTGTGCAAATACATAGAGAAGGAGACAGGTAAATTTCAATTATGACATACCTAAGTGTTTTCTTATAATGTTTAGGTGCATCTTAAATGTATTATCATTATCCAGGGTATAATTATAGATTTAATCCTATGTTGGACATATCTATGTCACTGTTCTCAATTTAATTTTTTTCTTACATTTTAGTTTTAATTCTTGAACCTTCACTGGGATTTTACTCGGGTATTTCCTTTTCCTTGTCTTCATCTAGATTAAGATATTTATGCAAATATCCTTTATGCATTAGTTTGTATATTAAGAATGGACACAGAAATCATAGATTTTTTTAATTTTCATTGAATCCATCCCTACAAAAATCTTGTCTGTCATGTAAGTCCAACTAAAAATGTCACCAATTATCAAGTTTGCTCCAAACACTTTTCTGGTTCTGGGGTAGAAAGGATGTTCACATGGAGTAGAAACACAACACCTATTTGTTTAATTTAAAGAAAATTATGACACATCCAGATTGACATATCCTTCTCAAAAACTGATTTCCCTAATCGACTTAATCCCTCCTTAAGTTATACACATTTATTGATAGCCGTGGATATTTAGTCAATTTAGAGAAAAAGTTTTGGTTGGTTAATGAACATTTTTTTAAGGACTTTATATCCTCATTTAATACTCATGATACACAATCAGAATAATTTATTTTTTTAACTTTTTAGGTAATGATACTAACTTTTTAGTATGTAAAATCTAATTTTTTAAAATACCTAAGCTAAATTACCTGAGACATTTTGATATTAACCCCTAACCACTATTGACGGGGTCAAATTGACCCAGAGACGCCTTTAAACTAAAATTTCCCCCTCCAATTTTGTAACTTGGGGGCAAGGCTTCACGACTTTGTCTAGCGCGCTTGTTTACTAGGGATGTCCGAAAAACAAAATAAATCGATATTTTGAATCGATTCAAGATCGTGCATATCAAGATCGATCCAGAAATAAATCGGCAACAAAAGATCGTCCTCATTAAAAATCGATATTTGATTCTGATAATTGTTTTAAATAAAAAATTTTTTAAAATAAAAATACATGTATAATTATAAGTATATTAACCAAAACAAACAAAAAAAAAAGAAAATACAAAAAACATATAATATACATATAGTCATAACAAAAATAAACGTTATATTCCTAAAAATTATGATAATAATAGGTTATAGGATGAACACAGTAATAAAATATGCAAAAAAAATGACAAACAAAGTCAATCATTAATCTAATTTAGAGTCTTACCAGTAGGAACTATCTAAGGAATGAAGTAAGAGCAGTTGAGATAAATGTGTTCCACTTAACCTATTCCTAGTCTGAGTTAGAATATTTCCTGCTTGGAAAAAAACCCTTTCTGGTGGTACCGAAGACCCAACAATGGATATATCTTTTTTTCCAAGACTAACTAATTCACTCGAATTATGATTTAACCAAAAGCTAATTGGATTATTTTCCAATGGTATTGTTGGAAGGTTTAAATATGCTTTAAGTTCAATTGACATTTCATTTTGATTAGTTACTAAACAACTTTTTTCGGAAGTGACCAATTTTTTGTGATAAGACTATATACTATTAGAGTTTTCATTATTGGCAGGGACAGTAACCTGCTTTTGAGAATCCACCCCTTGTTGAGAGCTATTTTGGGTATTATATTTTAATAATTTATTTACTAAATTTATTGCTCTTGCACAACCATTTGGATTACCAAAGTGGATTTTCTTAAACCTTGGATCTAAAAGGGTGGATAGACTTAAAATGCTGTTTTCTTCAATAGCACCAAAACGTTTCGAAAGCTCTGCTAGCACAGTTTGTTTTAACTTTTCAGTCTCTGGAGTTAGGGGGTCTAAATTTAAAATATTATTTTTTTAACAGTTTACAATTAAGATAATTTTGCTGCATGTTAAATATTTTTCTCCGCTAATTTTTTTGGATACCTGTTCAATAGGCTTTAAAATAAAAAGAAGTTCTCTACATACTTGTATTTCTGCAGCTGAACATATAAATGGAGATTTTGGATTTTTTTTTTGAAGTTTTGTGCTGCTCTTAGTTGATCTGCAGTAGATACACTTTGTTTAAAATAAGTAACTATAGACTTTATTTTGTCAATAATTTGTTTTATAGCAGGATGTTCTGTAATTTTTGTTGCAACTAAATTTACTGTATGTGCAAAGCAGGGTAAGTGTTTATTTTTACCAAAAGTATCAGTAACATATTTGGTAATATTCGCCCCATTATCAGTGATAATAGCACTTACTTTTCACAAGTCAATTTTCCACTCTAGACAAACAGATTGCAAACATTCGCTTAAATATTGTGCAGTATGATTAGAACTAAGTTCTTTTACACCAATACCAATAGACTTACTATTTTCTTTATCTAAATAATGAACAGTGACTCCCAAGAAGCTAGTTGTTGACATAGTCTCGGTCCAAACATCGCATGTCATACATAGAAATTCCACATTTTTAGGTTCATTTTTAATGATATTGGACAAAACAGTATACTTGTCTTCAAGCAGATTTGCAATTTTGTGTCTCCCAGGCAAAAATTCCTCGCTTCCAATTCCTTTAAAATTGAAAGCGCCATAACATAGTAAGATAAAAACTAAATTATGCACGCTTAGTTGGAGCTTCCTTTATTTTTCCTATAACTGTATTTCTGTTATTTTTACTAATAAACTTGTAAGATAATTTAGGAATCGATCTTCGATTTTTTGGGGGAATAGATCGATCTTTGAATAAAATCGATTTGGATCGTACATCCCTATTGTTTACTTTTAGTAGCACATTAACTACGCAGGAATGCAACTTCGTTGTGGTCGAATTTACGAAAATGGGTCAAAG
This sequence comes from Anthonomus grandis grandis, assembly GCF_022605725.1. Lineage (NCBI taxonomy): Eukaryota > Metazoa > Arthropoda > Insecta > Coleoptera > Curculionidae > Anthonomus > Anthonomus grandis. Next base: position 21,501,860 of record NC_065558.1, read on the forward strand.
TGACCCAGCGGTAGTTGTTGCGTTATAAATATTTTCAATTTAGCACTTTATGAAATAATTATTTTTTAATTTTTGTAATCTAGTTATCCATAAAAATGGATTCCAAATTATACACGGATGCGGAGCTTTTAGACATTATAGAAAATGACGATTTTTGGCAGGACCTCGAAACCGTAGATGAAACTAATAAGTTCACGGATGATGAAAATGGCGCCAATGTGCCCTTGGAAATTGCGGAGGATGGAGATAAAAGCGATGATTCTGAAGAGGACTGCGAGCTATTTAGTGAACATGATTCTCTGAGTGAGGCTTCTGGGGTTTCTGGCAATGATGATTCTGAGGAAGATCAACCTCTAATTAATTTTACGTCTTGGGTTGGAAAGGATGGAACAAGATGGTCAAAAGGAGCAGCAACACGTGGAAGAGCAGCTCATAACGTTATTTAGACTAAACCAGGTTTGAAGGACTTTGCATTGTCCAATCCACCCAAGTCACCTGAGTCAGCATGGAACTTACTTATAAATGATAAGATCCTAAAGATAGTTTGTAAATTTACAAATATAAAAATTGGACTGTGTCAGGCCAAATATAAAAGTTTCAAAAGACGTAGGGCTGCCAGAAGAAAATTTCAGCCAACCTTTATTGCCAAAACAAGTGAAGATGAGCTAAAAGCATTTTTGGTTTGTTATATCTTCAAGGCTTATTCAAGTCTGGTCATGAGGATCTAAGGTCAATGTGGTGTACTGATGGAACAGGAAGAGACATTTTTAGAGCTACAATGAGCCTTGCAAGATTTTCTTTTTTGCTTTGTTGTTTACGCTTTGATGATTTACAAACCAGGAAGGAAAGGATCAAATTGGACAAACTGGCGCCGATTTCAGAAGTTTTTAATAACAAATGTATTGAAATTTATGATAACGCACGAGAGATGTATAACCCTGGTGATAATGTTACCCTAGATGAGATGTTGGTACCCTTTAGGGGCAGATGCGGATTCCGTATGTACATCCCTAGTAAACCAGCTAAGTATGGCTTGAAAGTACAAATTCTGGCGGATTCAAAGACCCACTATATGTTGAACGCCGAAGTATATACAGGTGCCCAAATTGGAGATCGGGCCCCTAAAGAAAAACGTTTTTCGAATCCTTTGGAGGTTGTGCTTCGTTTGACAAAGCGCATAATGGGTACCAACCGCAATGTAACCGCTGACCACTGGTACTCTTCAATTGAGATAGTAAATGAGCTGCTGAATAATTAGTTTAGTTATGTAACTCTAAAAAAAATAAACGTCAAATACCACCAGAATTTCAACACAGCCATAAGCGACAACCTAAAAGTTCACTGTTTGGTTTTTCTCCGGCGATTACCATGGTATCATTTGTTCCAACAACTAATAAAGCAGTTATATTAGTATCAAGTATGCACCACGATAATTAGATAAATGAAATTTTATTGAAACCAGATATAATCGAGTACTACAATGGGACTAAAGCAGGAGTTGATGCTCTTGACGAAAAATGCGCAAATTATTCTACTTCGCGCAGAACAAGACGTTGGCCAATGGCATTATTTCATACAATATTGAATATTGCTGGAATTAATAGTTATGTTTTATATAACTGGGCATCTAATGAAACAAAAATTACGCGCTATGATTTTCTTAAGCGGCTAGGGGTATCGTTATGCAAGCCGTTCATCATAAAAAGACTAGGAAATACAAAGGTACCTCGAAAGGTTCGAGAAATTGGCTCCAATATATTTCACACTGAGATTCCAGAACCTCCTGTGCCACTCACTGATAGAACAACGTCAAAGCGAAAAAGATGTGCCATATACCCATGGTCAAATGACCGAAAAACAAATACTGTTTGCAATAATTGTAAAAAGCCTATTTGTCAACAATGTGCAGAGTAAAAAATTGTCCTAACTGCACTAAGTAAGTTTTTTTTGTTAAAATGTTTTTGTTTTTATGTTAGAAAATACGTTGTAAGTTTCGTTACCTTTTTTTGAATAAATAATACAGTGGATTATACTGACCCATCAATAGTTGTTGCGATTTTTTTTTTTGGAATAGTTGTTAAGGGTTAAATGCTATGCTTTTTACAGTTCTATTTTATTTACTGACCCATAATTAAAATCATGTTATTTGTTTAAAGTAAAATTATAAACTAATATAAAATCCTTTAAAGTATTATTTAGAGCCTTAGTTGTAATCATAACTACTGTGGTAATCAATATTTACTAATAATATCTTTATTGTAATCATCCTAATGATCCAAAATACATGAAGATAGGATAAAATACTTATTAGGATATTTAATTTTAAACCAATTAGAATATAATATTGTATACACAATATACTGTCTTAATCTGTTTTCTTATGTTTCATGTTCCATACTTACTGGAGACAACCACACTGACTTGTGACATCTTTACCCGATTGTGACTAACCAAACATCAAAAGTCTTATTTAGTTTTTATTTGCTTATGCTAAAAAAAAAAACTTGCATATTAACTTATACATGTGTATTTGTGTTATATCTAGTCATTATTAATTAACTTATTTACAATGAGAAGCCAGATTTATTTCAAGAGAGGTTCAGTTTTTGTTGTTATAAGAGTTTATTTTTTGTTTTCCATAATATGTGGATATATATTATTATGTTACAATTGTATAGATGGTTAAAAATTATATATGTTTAATTTTTTATTTAGGTATGTTTGTTACATGTTTCTTATAATGTTTTATACACTTATGGAAACAAAAAAAGCAGGTAATTTTTTTTCAATCCAGAAATTGGGATTTTCAGTTAAAATTTGCTTTATACCTGCAACAATCCTATTTTTTACATAGAAGGTCTTATTAATACCATACTTACATATATTGTAATTATTTTTATGCATTTTAAAACCCTTTGTTAAATTTATTTTAATTCATCTTAAAATAAAATATTTAAAAGACAATTTAGTTTTGTTTTTTTTTTATTTAAAATTTGCTCACATACCCATTATGCTTATTTATAATTCTTGGTAAGTATCTATAGCTAAATATCTTAAATGTCCTAAATAAGCAATCTCTTGAGAACCAAATTTAAATTAAATAATATTTTAGTTGATGTGTTTATTCTTGATTAAAGTGATGAGGGATGATTGATTGATTAAAGTGATCAGATGTCAGATGCTTATTTTTTGCTCAACATTTAAAATTAACAATTTTAATTAAAGGTGGGTATTTCTAAGTTGATAAGCGTATTGTTAATTTTAAAATAAAATAAAATTCTATTTAAATATATCTCATCACTCGTCAGTTAACGCATCAAATTTTGTAATTCTGAAAATTACTTGAAATTTAAATATCGCGCGATAGATCAGGTCTAAATTTCCCGGCACACGCCACCCAAGATGGTTGCCCCCGTCTTTGTCGACAACGTCAATAAAGCTGTCAACAGAATTTCTGTCTGTTCATTAGGCAACACGCATTTCTCTATATTTGTGTTCTGTGAAAATAACCATGAGTCGCCTGCTACTAAGTAGCTAAGTAATTTAATTATCTCTTATAATAGAAAAAACGTGTAAATAAAGAAATATTTAAGAACATGAACAATAACACAAAATACGACCTTGATTTAACAAGAAAAAAATATGAAAGTCTGTTTTCGGTCTGGTATATCGTAGAAAGAAATTTTATTTGAAGTCTAGTCCGGTGCATTCGCCATTTACACACTTGCCTGAAAATGTCTGAATAAAAGTAAAATTTACTTTTGTAAAATGTATGTCTATACTTTTTCTTATATTTCTTCGGTTTAAAACATTTGTTAATTTTTTTCACTCTTTTCATGCTTTTCTTTTTCACTCTTTTCATTTCTTTATCTTTATGTAACTAAGTAATGAGCGACTTATTAGGCTTAAACTTATTGCTTCTCTAAAAAACTTTACAGATTAAGGAACATATACTTTTTCTAACTCCTTTTCCCACTATCCCTATTTATTTTCCTTATTTTTACCTATATTTTTTACCATTGTAAATTAAAAAAATAAATGTTTTCATGTGCGCATATTTCGTCAAACTTTTAGTATGATGTAATTGGGGTCTTGGAGTCCTGGCTACACGCCGATATCAATAAAGAAATCAAGTTAGATAACTATAACATTGGGCGTCAAGATCGTGGCAAAAAAATCCTTATTGGCAACTTATATCGACCACTCAAAGGCGATTTAAACTTATTTTACTCTCATTTAGATACCATTTTAGTCGATTTTTATATAGTATATGATTCTCTTTTCTTACTAGGCGACTTAAACATTAATGTTTTAGGTTTAAATAAAAGTTGTCCTTTATTAGAACTTCAGAGAGTCAGATTTTACCGACAAGAGTGTCAAATTTTACTATGTCTTTAATTACATAAATAAATAAATAATGTCTTTATTATACCAAAATGGACAAAGGCGAAGTCTAGCCTAGGGCTAATCAACTTAACCTCTAATTACATGAACAAAAATATATACCAAATTACATGAAGAGCAATTATAGAAAGATAATAGAAAACCCGTGAAATCCATGAAATCTATCTTGAGTTGGATAATAAGCATTGACATAAAACTAAAAAAGAAGAAAAACAATGTACACATTTTCTCTTTAAATTATAAGGAGATCATCTGTAACGTGAGAAAATGCGAGAAAGTTCATTATCCACCGAAACAGCATTAAAAAGAAAAGATCTGTGAAACAAGGCAGAATGAAAACGAGGAGCCGATAATTTCACACATTGTAAAATAACCATAAATCATTTGAAAGAAATAGCGTTAATTCTTGGACCCAACGAAATTTGATTTTTGAGCCAAGATGATGAGTCTCGCATCCCTATAAGTTTAATAGCAGCAAGTCAATCTCCTATTGTCATTTACGTCGAATACAAAGTCTCTTTGCCTGATCATGACTGGGTTATGGCCGATAAACAAACTAATCCCGTCTGTCTATGCAGGAATTGTTTTAAAACAAAATAAGAATGGAGATATCAGTACTGTAGGTTATTCATTGCCTACTTTTATAGCGATAAGATCGGGCAACCATTCTTCGTCGATTGCATATTCTCATGCACTGGATTTTGAAACCATCCTAACCTTGGAAGACTTTGATATTATAGCAAAATTCCAATATATTTATAATAACTGTTGACGGCGGCCCGGATGAAAATCCCCGCGATCAAAAAGTAATTTATTTATAAGCATTCATCATTTTTTGTCGTATAACCTTGACGCCATATTTATGGCCGCCAACGCTCCTGGAAGAAGCGCCTTCAACAGAGTCGAAAGAAGCACCTTTAAGCAACGAACTCGCTGGTTTAATCTTACCCCATGAATATTATGGAAATGATGTTGATTCAAATCGAAAACTATAGATTTAGAACTTGAAAAATAACTTTTGCCACTGTAGCTAAATACATCGAGCCGGAAAATTCTGAAATAGATCGAAGCAGCATTTTATCAAAAATTGAAGTTTGGATGTTGGAGCACGCAAGGACAAGCTAGTATTTTAAGTAGATTGTGAAATATAATAGTTCGCATTATTGTTTGAAACCACATAGCTCATTATCCAACATAACGCCGGAACGATTTCTCTCTCCACCTCTTGCACTGGAAAACTCTTCTAAGGCTAAATTCGCATCACTTTTTGTTAATAAAAATTTAAAATTGCAAAACATGTCTTCAGTTGATCTGCCAGATATTTTTCCATACGATTTTCTTTGTCCATCCGTATAAAGAGAAATCAACGACAAATCCTGCCAGATCAAATTGTGCACAAGAAGAATAAAAACGTTAAATTTTAGTAAAAAGATACTTAACCTGTCCGTATTGCAGCAAAAACAAAGAGAAATTATGGCTGTTTTGAAGAATGATCGAGTTGAGTGGTTAGATGAAGATTATCTGGACCTGACTGACATATTCGAGAGAGATCATTTCATTTCTTCGAGACAGATCACAAAAGATCAGTTTAGGTAACTCAGTATCAAATAACATTTCGATTAAATCTGGTGTACCTCAGGGTGCTATTTTATCCCCGCTCGTATTTATTATTTACACAATAGAGGTTATCGCTGCTCCTTTGTTTTGTAGTACACATGCCTATGCTGATGACACTCTACTTTTCTTTCAATCCTCAAGATACTCAGGAAACTGCCGGAAAAATAAACTCGGATCTTAATATAGTTAATCAATTAACTTACGAACATAATCTTAACTTAAATCCCAACAAGACAAATTTATTGTGTTTTGGTAGTAAAACCAAAAAAGACATGGTAAAAAAGTCGTTAAATCTACACATTGGCGCCACAAGTTTATCCTTTGTATCTCGTGCAAAAAATTTGGGCTTAATAGTGGATGAGGATTTAAGATTTCATGAACATGTACGGAAGACTATTAAAAAAGAATTTTATGTTCTTAAATTAATTTATAACAACCGACAACTGTTAAACTTTCCACTAAAAAAGATGCCGTGTGATAGCCTTGTTTTATCGCATTTTAATTATTGTGACTTTCTGTACGAGCCTTGTCTAACTGCGGAGGATAAATATAAAATTCCAAAAATACAAAATGCATGCTGTAGAGTTTTGTATGGAATACGTAAATGTAACCATGTCTCTCATTTAATCTCTGAATGCAAGTGGCTGAATATGGAAAACCGAAAAACAAGTTGATCTTATTGATATGCAGACCGACCCAGATGGAGACTACAAATTCATCTTGAACTAGCAAGACCATTTGACTAAGTTTTGTATTCTACGCTCAATGAAAAGTAAAACTGCTGTAGAAACTGCCAGAAACCTAATAGACATTTTTTGTTTATTTGCAGCTCCGTCAATACTTCATTCTGATAATGGCCGTGAATTTTCCAATCAGGTCATTAATAATTTAAAATGCCAGTGGCCACATTTGAAAATCGTTCATGGAAAAACGCGCCACTCACAGAGTCAAGGTTCTGTGGAACGGTGTAACAGAGATGTGCGAGATGCTCTTATATGTTGGATGACCGATGAAAATACAAAACACTGGGCCGATGGACTGTGTTTCGTCCAGTCAAAAAAAAAATAGAAGCGACCACAGTCAATTAAGCGATCTCCATACGAGGCTATGTTTGGTTGCGCTCAGAGAAATGGTTTAAAGGATACTGACTTGCGCCAAGATTTAGTTGCTTCTTTGGAAACTGAAGACGATCTCGAAAAACTGTTAAATGAAAGCAACGAACTTCAAAATACTATAGGATCTATAGATGAAACCGAAAAGGTTGAAGATGACGTATGGCAAATAGTAAAGTACAAGTTCTTATAGTCAACAAGGATAATATGGATGATACCGAAGTGCAACTTTCTATTATCGATTTAAAAAATATGGCGGATAGTGAAGTGCAGGATTTTATTCAAGATAGAGAAAAAGGAGAAGAAGAAATTTCTAAAGTTAATATAGCCATTAAAAACACGAGAAACGAAAATGAACTTTCATTATGTACTGTGTGTCAAAAGCCTAATACCATCGTGGAAAATTGCTCAAAGTGCAAAGGAAAAATTCATGCTGCCTGCAGCATTTTAAAAGTTAACAACGAATTGAAATCAGAGTTTCAATCTTTTCTTTGCCAACGTTCCTGCGATATAATTACGAATCGTGAAAACGCTAAAAGAGGTTTGGAAGTACAAGCCAATTTAATGCTCGCACATTCGAATAAAAAATTTAAACCAGCCTCAGCTGGCGACAATGTCCTTATACGCATACCAAACGTGGATCGTGGCAGATTAGCACCACGAAGTATAATGGCAGTTGTTCAATCAATTGATGATGGGTTTTACAAATTAGCAACAAAGTCTGAAATTTTACAAAAACATTGTTGAAGAAACAAGTTTCAGTTGGCTGATAATAATATTTTTATAGAGAACAACAATTTTGGCGACAAAGAAATATCACTTAGAACAGCATCATCCAATATATCAGGGTCTAAACAAGGATTTATTTCATGTTTGTGCATTAAAAAGTATATTAGCAGATCATGCTCTTGAAAAATTAAAAATGTCCTCTGTAATTCTAAATGTCATCATTTAAGCTCTTATTTAAATAAATAATATTTTTAAATTAACTGGATACTTACCAAAGAATAATTATTTATATGATTTTGTATTTGTTAGAATATTTTTAATTTAAATAAAATAAATTTAAATACCATTTCCAACTTTATAACTAATTTATTCCGATGCTGGCGCTAATTGAACAAAAAAAGCAGAATTAGAGCTGGTCATTTAGAAATATTCGAAACTAGTTCTGTGCATTTTAAATTGCGCAAAACTAGTTTTGTTTATTTTATAATGCTCAAAAGTCGTATAAAATATTTTTTTCGGGTTTGGGAAATATTTCTTGCTCAAAACTAGAATTGCGTATATTTTTTGGGCAATGCCCGAATTCGACTATTGACTGTTAGAATGTTTTCTCGAGCAAATAGAGGGCGGCAGGAATCCCGAGGTTTTGCCATGCAAATATACCTCAGAGCCCTCTTTTGCAATACAAAGAGCGACTGGATAAGATAATTGCTAGCATTTCCCCAAAAACATATACCGTAGCGAAGACGAGACTCGACAAGCGCAAAATATACAGTCCTACCCATCTCCGGACCAAGCTCTTCAGTTAACCCTATCGGCAAAGTAACCAGCTGATACTTGATCTTACATGATTAGTAAATTTAAGATTTTTATCACGAATTACACCAAGAAATCTGCTGCTAAAGTGTTCAGCAACTTGATTACCGCCAATGGAGACATCACCAAGCTTACCCCTAAACGTCAGGATTTTGGTCTTATTGAAGTTCAATGACAGATTATTTGAGTCAAACCAGTCCCGTATACTCTGGAGGTCCATTATCAGGGTTAGATGCAAGGACTCATTATTTAATCTATGCCAAAGAATTGTGGTGTCAAGGGCAAATAAGGTAATTCTTCCCTCAATGTCCAGATTTGTAAGATCATTGACATACAAAAGAAAAAGAATTGGACCCAGAACTGATGCCTATGGTACAGTGCTACTGTGGTACTCTCAGGTTATCTCGTGATTTTCTAAGATCTCAGAGCCCACAAAATCTCGCTGATGATGACTCTCCAGATAACAACGGAACCAAGAATATGCTACGCCTCAAACGCCTTTAAAAATTCACAAAAGACTGCCGCTATTTATTTGGACATGTAGATCATTCAAGAAATTGTAAACGGCATGATCCGTATGGCGGCCCTCTATAAATTATTAAATAAAAAATAATTATTTATTAATAAATAATAAATTATACGAAAACCATCAAAATGTATATGTGCTCAAATTTTTCTATTGTGGCGTTATATTAACCGTAAGGAGGGGAGAGGGAGTTGAAGCAGATGTGACAAAGGAGGAAAGGAAGGGTCAAAAAAGCTTGTAAATTGCGTTACGTAATTTATGGATTGCCTCTAAATATTGGGAAATTGTTCATTAAAATCTCCTGCATGTAACTGCTCTTTTTTGTTAATTTCGTTTTATTTCACGAATTTTAAGCGATCCAAATTCATGGCTCAAAACAAAATCAATATAGAGGATGTTGAGGCGTTTCACCTAGATTTTAAGTTTTTACGAATGCTGATAAAAAAGGTTTAATTAGACGAATGTTTTAAACAAAAATAATGGATAATGGGCAATATTATTAATTCAAAAACTATTAGAGATGGTTATATGACAATATTAGTAAAAAAAGATTCAGATTGCAATTACATATCTAAAAATCCTAACGTATACAAGATGATCCATTTGAAATATCAAACAACATGCTACTTTTTAGTATTAACGGCAACTCAGCATCGCTAAAAATATTTTAAATCGTTAAATAACTAGTAAATACCTACGTTGCCAAAAAAAAAAATCTAACGTCTCGTTTTCCACAAACGCCTAACCCTAGCATTAACCGTGATACTCCCAATATGCATTTTAAAATTATTTTTGTGCCTTGAACCCTCCAGGCATACTCGCCAAAAAAGACAAATAACAAATTGTCGAGTATCTGCATAAAAGATTGTATAGAGAATTGAAGATCCAGATAGACGCTCAAAAATCGCATCTAATCACATTCTAGAATCTATTTATCTATTTTTGGAAAAAAAACGAAATAACTGTGTTTTTCTATGGACTCTCGAGATGGGTCATCCGCATACTGACACACTACTCGGTACGCCATAGGAAATCCCATTAACGTAGTATAGAAGCAAAAACCTGAAAGGCTCCAAAATAAACCTTGTATTAGTATATGTTTTGTGTATGGGCTTTTCCACACACGGTATTCTGGGTTGTGATTTTTTTTCTTCAATAAAACACCAATTTTTCGGTAAATAAGTGTAATTAGAAGAATGAAATAAAGCACTGCACTAACCGTACAATTCTGTTATTGTTGTACAAAATATACAAATAAAAATTTTACAAAGTAAAATTCTGATTCTAACCGAATCTTGTGTTATATACTGTTTAATGACCTGTTGGCCTAAAGTTAAAAGTGTGAATGTATAAAAAAAAATGGATGGAGTGGAGAATGTGGCTGTGTAAAATGCTTACATAATGAAACGTTGTATTTTTGATTATAGGAGGATCTTTGTACTATTTGTCGGCTTTAGTAAGGAAATTGAATAAGCGGTTTTAAGAAATTAAAATCTAATAACTCTGTTTATAAAGCTAAGACTGTTTATAAAACTTAATATGCCGCCTGTAATAAAATATTAAATTTACATCATGCGGCTGGCGCGGCGACTAAATAAATTATAGTCTAAACAGTATATTACAACCATCTCTCACTAATATGTGATTTTAATAAAAATTAACGCTATGATTCAAAAAGGTTAAGGTATAACTCAAATTTTTAAAACTTAGTATGTATGTAATACAAATAAATTTGATATTGTATTACAATGGTTGCAATGCAATATTAAATTTAACTGAGTATGTTGGACTAAGAGAATTCAAGCAATTAAACATTTTGCAATAAATGTATAAGGGAAATATTTACCTTCACTTGACACTAAACCGTACCAAAACCAAACCGTAAAACAAACACCAACGGACAAGAACGAAAACACGTTATGCAATAAAAATCAAGGTCACACTAGTATTTAGAATACCTGTTGCGCCCTCAAAAATATATTGTCTAAAAAGTTCTCAAGCTTTAAGCAATAAATCTTTTTTTTCTTTCTAAATCACATCAATAGTCTCAGATCATATACTGTTCGTTAATTTATTTCACGACTGAGTGACCCCTCAAAGGCAAAATTTCGAAAGGCAGATCCATACGTGCGTCGCGACGTCCACGAGATATTATTTATTTTTAACCGCCGTTGGGTGACGTCACGGTGGACGCCTGTTATTAAGACGACCAGCTTTTTTTCGGCAGTATATTATAAACACTATTTATTCCAACGAAATGATCTAAATAGAAATCATTTCTTTAATGATTATGATATTTACAACATTAATAAATGTTCGAAAATTTTTATAAAATATTGATGGTACATAGTACTAGTTGCTTCTAAAAACATAATCAATATTATATTAATAAAACAATTCAAACAATTGGTATATAAATACGATTACGTAAAATAACTCTCGCTAATGAAACTCGTTGAATGAAAACATAGAAATGTTAACTTGGCAAAAGGGGCTAGATTTTTGAAATGGGTTAGTTGTAATTAATTGATTACTACTTTGTTCCATATACATTTTCACACTTTTAGTGAATATAAGTATAAATTATTAAAGGTAGTCCTATGGTTGGAGACTTTGGTGTGACACTCGAATTACAAAATAGTGTTACCACTAACTAAAACTCTTTTTTTATTTTCGACACGTGTTTTGCTAACGACGTTAGCATCTTCGGGAAAAGATTAAAACTAAACTAAAACTTACAAGTTACCTTATATACTAAAGATGTAACTAAAAGAGCTAAAAATTCAGTAAAGTATGATTGAACAGAGTTTAGACACTAACAAAAGTATAAGTTTGACTATAAGGAATTCGACCTTTTTCATTTTTGAATATTGCCTAATTTTCGGATACGTCTAATTTTTGATTATTATTATCTGGTTTAAATAATTTTAAGTTAATCTACAGAGTGGCCAGCATTTAAAACATGTTCAGCTGAACTTGACTTTTCAACTCTTCCATATTTCACATGAGCTATATGTTCTTTAAATTTGACATAAATTGATCGTCTTGTTTGTCCTATGTACTTCTTATCACAATCGTTTAATCTCATAGATTCCGGACTTTTCATTATGGTCTTCATTTTATCTTTTGGGATCCCTAAAACATTCTCAACTTGACTAAACTTTGGCAGACTATTCCTAGACCTAAGTCTTTCAAAACCCCATCAAAGTCTTTTGTCATATGCTATTACAATGATAGTTTGCTTATTTTTATCTTTTTGAAATGTGGTGCAGTTTTTACGATTAACTTTAAACTTAATTCTTTTAATCAGCTTATAAATAATCACATCGTCATAACCATTGACCCTAGCAATTGTTTTAATTGTTCCTTTTTCTTTACTAAATCAGACAAAATGAGATCAAACGATGTACCAAGAAATGCATGCTAGCCATTGTATGTTATATATGTTAAAAATAGAGGTTACACTAGTTATGCATCTAAAAATATTTGTTTCTTTCATATTATTATGAAAATGTAAATACGTTAATAATTCTCCTAGTTTTTGTACTTTTTTTATTAGTACTCTGTAGTTAAAGTTGATTCGTAGGGTTTCTTTAGCGTTCTACTTACGTTTGGTTTATTATTTTTATCTATAGTGTTTAGCTTTTAAGTAGTTCATTGTGTTCGAGAGCCCGATTTTGGCACTAATTTAGGTTATTTAGGTTATATTATTGTAAATCCCTGTAGTTCTAATTTTCTAGAATTTGTATACTTGCTTGCTTTGACTGTCAGTATTCTCCTAAAATTATTGGTCTCTTTCGGTAAAAACAATGAAGATAATTCTAAATATTTCAAAACTGTTCCATCGGGTTTTAAAAAGGACGTGCTTCGTGACAATTCATTCAGTTTTAATTGTTTAGTCAGTTTTTACCTTGGGAACAATTAAACGACAGTCAAGGCGAGTTAGGTTAGTGTTTTTGACAATAAAAGTGTGTTCCCGATTTTCGTTACAATTGGTGTCAGAAGTGGGATATTTGGAAGCTCATTTTAGTGGATGCCTTTAACAAGAAGTCAGGCCAAGATGGAGACCGAGAAATTGATGGAGCTGCTATTAAGAAAGTTTGACGAGCAAAAAGTAGAACAAGAAGAACGAGAGCGTAAACAGAGGAAAGAACAAGAAAAACAAGACCGCAAGCAAAAAGAACGAGACCGTAAACAAGAAGAACGAGACCGTAAACAGAAGGAAGAACAAGAAGAACGAGACCGCAAACAGAGGGAAGAACAAGAAGAGCGAGACAAGAAACAACAAAATTTACTAAAGACAATTAAACCTGACCTGAAGAAGGAATATGAAGACCTGATAAGGACCATGAAAGATGACCTAAAGAAAGAAAATGAAGTCCTAATTCGAACCATAAAAGATGACTTACTTAAATTAAAAGATAATCTTAAAAAGGAGCAGGAGGAACGAGACAGAAAACAAGAGGAACGGGTTTTACAACTTAAAGGAGATCTGGAGAAGAATCAGAAACAATCGATGACTAACTTTGAAGCAACGGTAGAAGAAGAATTGGGGCAAGTACAAAAAAAGATCCAAGAACTAGAGATAAAAGTAAAACGGACGCCTCTTCATCCCGATCCTGGAATGCAAACAATGATGAAAGTAAAACCACCAAAATTCGACGGCAAAGAAGCATGGAGTACCTATTTGAATCAATTTGAGGCCGCTGCTAGGGGAAATCGCTGGGATAACGAAGAAAAGACAATCAATCTTAAGCTAAGCCTTAGAGGAGAAGCTACAGAAATATTAGGAATGGTGCCATCTGAGGATCAGCTCAATTTCGACGTACTGGTGCGCACCTTAGAGATGAGATACGGTGAAGCCCATCTACAACAAGTGTACCAGGCTCAATTGAAATCTAGAAAACAACAACCCGAGGAAGGACTCCAACAGTTTGAGGCCGATGTTGCTCGATTAGTAAATCTGGCTTACTCTTCAGCCCCAACAGAGTTCCGAGAACAAATTTCTATAAATTGTTTTATTGACGGAGTTCGAGATCCAGATACTAACCACGCTCTAAAGATAAGTCAGAACTTCAGAAAGTGATCTCGAAGACCGCCTAAAGAAGATTGAAACATTATTAGCGAGGAAACCTAAAAGACCATTGCAATGCCGGAATTGCAATGAGGAGGGGAAGCTTAAACGTCAATGCCCCAAGCCTTTAAGAGATCCAAGGAACCACGAAAATTTCAACTAGTCAGCTTTATGGGGCGCAAGCTGGCTGGGTGCTACCAAGCATAAGACTAAACCAGCTACCACATCCTGGAGAGAGCTTGGTAGTCCCGGGAAAAATATGCCGCCGTGAATGTGAGATGGTAGTGGATACAGGATCAAGTCATACTATCGTGAAGCTGAACATCGTAGCACACTGTAGGCTTTCAGCACCACCCAATTTAATTCTGGAGTCTGCAAATGAGAAAAGGATCCCAATTGTTGGATTGCATAAAGCTACAGTCACCATTAGCTTAACAACATTCTAACAGCCAGTACTAGTGGCAGAAATCATGGATGATGTCATATTAGGATTAGATGTTTTGAATGATCAGCAGTTTAAAATGGATGTATATAACCGGATATTGGCGACGAGAAATGAAGAGATTTTTATGCACCACCTATATGAAGATCAAGTAAATACCAGAGTCGTTAAGTTATTCAAGGATATTACCATACCAGCAAATTCAGAGGTGGTGGTTAATGCTACAACTGGAGGAAAAGAGGGAGAAACTATATGGTCAAGAAATTTTTCCAGCCAAGACGTTATCTGCGCAGAGGTAATTTACTGTTTTGGTTCGAATGGTAAATTTAAAAGGATATGATCAACACCTGAAACAAGGAGAGAACATTGGCGTATGCTTCGAAGTAGTAGCAGTCATGAAAAATGCTGATAGAAGTCGTTATTCAAACAGACCTTTTCCTGTATGTTTACAAAACCTATTTGAAGAATCTTCTGCCAATTTAACCATGGACCAGTGTAGTAAATTGCGACGTCTTCTTGAAGAAAATCAAGATGTGTTTTACTTGCACAATAATGACCTGGGAAGAACTGATTTGGTGCAGCATCGAATTAACATTGGAGACAATGCTCCGATTATACAAGCACCTCAAATAATTCCGATAGCTAAAAAAGGAGAAGTTTCCTCAATGCTTCAAGAAATGAGGACACAAGGAGTGATAGAACCTTCTCAGAGTCCTTGGACATCTCCAGTTGTGCTAGTGAAGAGAAAGGATGGATCCACTAGATTTTGTGTAGACTATCGGCGACTGAATGACATTACCAAGAAAGACAGTCCCTACCAAGAATTGACGACATCCTGGATACGCTATCAGGTTCACAATGGTTCTCAACACTCGATCTAAAGAGTGGATACTGGCAGGTAAAGATGCACCCAGAAGATAAAGAAAAGACCGCATTCTCGACTGGAACAGGACTTTGGCAGTTTACAGTCATGCCCTTTGGACTCTGCAATGCTCCAGCTACCTTTGAGAGACTTACGGAAACAGTTTTACGTGGAATGACTTGGGAATCATGTTTAGTTTATCTGGATGACGTCATCATACTGGGAAAAACATTTGAAGATAATTTGAAGAATATTCAAAAGGTATTTGTTAAACTCCGAGAGGTCAACCTGAAGCTAAGTCCTAAAAAATGTTGCTTATTTCAAAAAGAAGTTCGATACCTTGACCATGTAATATCAGAAAAAGGTGTCAAGGCTGATCCAGATAAAGTAGAAGCAACCGAAAATTGGCCACGACCCACTGACAAACACTAGTTAAGAAGTTTTCTGGGCCTTTGTACCTATTACAGAAGATTTGTAAGAAATTTCGCTAATCTTGCAAAGCCTCTACATAAGCTCACGGAGGACAAAATGGTATTTAGTTGGTCAACAGACTGTGAAGAAGCATTTCAACGGTTAAAAAGAGTACTATGCACATCTCCAATTTTAACATATCCGATTCCTGGAGAAACTTTTATTTTGGATACCGATGCAAGTAATGTTGGAATTGGGGCCGTTCTATCACAAAAATATGAAGATGGCGAGCAAGTGATAGCTTATTTCAGTAAAACGTTATCAAAACCAGAAAGAAACTATTGTGTCACCAGACGAGAGCTATTGGCAGCAGTAAAAGCTATTGAACATTTCCATAAATATTTGTATGGTCAACGATTTATCCTTAGAACTGACCATGCTTTGTTGAAATGGCTGTTTCAGTTTAAAAAACCCGAAGGACAAATAGCAAGGTGGCTTTAACGATTACAAGAGTATGACTTTACAATAGAACATAGGAAAGGCGAATATCACCAAAATGCCGATGCTTTATCGAGAAGACCCTGTATTGAAACATATCAACATTGTTTTAAAAAGGAATCAAAACAGCATTCAGAGATATTTAGTTGTAATCGTATTGGCCTTCACAGTTCTAAAGAGTGGAATGTAGCTAGTTTAATTCAAGATCGGTGTGATGACCCAGTATTTGGTCTCATTTACGAACTAAAATCTCGAGAAATTTCAAAACCAGAATGGAAAGATATTTTTGACAAATCTCCATAACTCAAAGCTTATTGGTCTCAATGGAATTCATTGGTTATAAAAGACGTATTGTTAAAAAGAGTCTGGGAGAGCGTAGATGGAAAAGAAAAGACATATCTGACGTAAGTTCATTCATAAGTTCTTGAAGCTGTTCATGGCGGTGTCGGCGGAGGACATTTTGGAGTTAGTAAGACCTTGGCAAAAGTTAGAGAACGGTTTTACTGGCTGAACAGTCATCAAGATGTTGAACGCTGGTTCCAACAGTGTGAGCAGTGTTCGTCGAGCAGGAGCCCAAGAACCCGGACAAGAGGAAAGATGATGCAGTATCTTGTTGGTGCACCCTTTGAACGAATTGCTATAGACGTAGCAGGACCCTTTCCTACTAGTAGCTCCAGAAACCGATATGCTCTTGTTGCTATGGATTACTTTAGTAAGTGGCCCGAGGTTTATCCGATTCCAAACCAAGAAGCGACAGTAGCTGAAGTGCTGTTCCACAAGTGGATTTGTCGATTTGGTGTACCCAGAGAGATACATTCAGACCAAGGAAGGAACTTTGAGTCACAAATATTCCAACAAGTATGCCAGTTGCTAGTAATCAATAAGACCCGTACAACCCCACTACACCCTCAGTCTGATGGAATGGTTGAAAGATTTTACCGCACATTTAAAACCTATTTGAGGATGGTGGTAAACTTTAAGCAAACCGACTGGAATACCTGTATACAACCATTTCTATTGGCATATCAATCTTCTATCCACAAGTCAACTGGAAAAAGTCCAGCAAAAGTTGTCTACGGTGATGAACTTCGTTTACCTTTGGACATTATTACTGGAAGACCCAAAAGTCTGAAACCCTTGAGGAGTACGTCGACCATTTACAAGAGCGTTTACAAATTGTTCATAGGAAGGGATAAACTTCATCTAGAAAGTAACAGAATGAAATCACGTTATGACATAAAGGCAAATTCTACCGGTTTTAATCCTGGGGATAAAGTCTGGTTATACAATCCACGGAGGACGAAGGGCAAGTCACCAAAGCTCCAGAAGGGTTGGGAAGGTCCATTCAATGTGGTCACCAGAATCAACGACGTGGTGTACCGTATCCAGCGACATCCGACAACGAAGATGAAAATTGTAAACATCGTCCGGTTAGCGCCCTATCATGACTCAGGTGGTCCCATGTTTGATCGGGACGATCAAACTTGAGAGGAGAGCAGTATTATGAAAATGTAAATACGTTAATTATTCTCCTAGTTTTTGGACTAGTTTTATTAGTATTCTGTAGTTAAAGTTGATTCGTAGGGTTTCTTTAGGGTTCTACTTACGTTTGGCTTATTATTTTTATCGACAGTGTTTAGTTTTTAAGTAGTTCATCTTGTTCGAGAGCCCCATTTTGGCCCCAATTTAGGATATTTAGGTTATATTATTGTAAATCCCTGTGGTTCTAATTTTCTAGAATTTGTATACTTGCTTGCTTTGACTATCAGTATTCTCCTAAAATTATTGGTCGCTTTCGGCAAAAACAATGAAGATAATTCTAAATATTTCGAAACTGTTTTGGCGTCTACTTTGTGGTATTTACAATGACTTTCTTTTACCACACGTAAATATTGTGTTTTTTTATTACATTAATACCCAAAGAGGGTATCTTTGG
This sequence comes from Anthonomus grandis grandis, assembly GCF_022605725.1. Lineage (NCBI taxonomy): Eukaryota > Metazoa > Arthropoda > Insecta > Coleoptera > Curculionidae > Anthonomus > Anthonomus grandis. Next base: position 21,520,284 of record NC_065558.1, read on the forward strand.
GTATTAATGAAGGAAGCGGGAAGCATTCAGTAACCGATCACGTGGCTATAATAAGATATGCAATTGGTGGCGCTGGCGCTTACCGGCTTACCCCACCATTGCTACTGACCGACGACCGGCAACCCGGTTTGGTAATTGTTTGTATTTCCTTTTGTGTTCGGTGTCTGTTTTACATTTTAGGGATTGAACATGCTTACCATCTTAGCAAATGGCCAAATTGGATCAAAATAGGTAGATTATTTTATATCATAATGGTTTAAATATCGACAGGAATTATTTTTTTTAATAGCTATTTTACTTACTTCTGCCATGTGTTCATGGACGTGCGGTCATTTTGTGCAGTCTTCATAAGTTCTATTTGTTAAGGATCCTTTTCAGGTTTTGTTATTAGATTTGATTTAATTAGATTTTTGACAGTTTGGAATTTTACGTTAAGAAATAAAAGCATTAATTTTTATCAGTATGCCTTATTTATGTTACGTAAGATTTTTTATACAGGGTGTCCGCTAATTAATGGTACATGGAAAAACCACAGACTCCTGATGTAAAAATATTACGATTTAACTATATTTACCTATATCCAAAAGTTGATATTAACTGAGATACAGGGTGTTAAACTTAAAACTTTTTTTTTGTTTTTCCCCAATAACTTTAATAAAAGTTAACTTTTTTTCACAAAAATTTGTAGTTAGGGGTTTTTTAGGTCGAGAAATTCATTTTTTTAACAAATTGAGTGTACAATGTAGGGGGCGCTGTCTGCGACATCTTTTTCTCTTTCATAAGGTCATAGCTTTTTTGTGCTTAACTGTATTTAAGTTTTTATTGAAAATAATACTTTTTTCATATTTTTTACGTAAAAAAGGTATACTACTTTTGGGTCGCTCAGAGTCGCCGTTTTCGAGATATCTGCCTTCAAATTATTTAGTACAGCAGCTCAAGCAAGCAATAATGTCTTGTTACTCTTTACCAATCATTTTTTACATCATAAATAATGTTTTAGTATAAGTCATTGAGAATAATGCAGACAAAAATTGGATTATCATTTAATTAACTTTATTTAAAATAACTATGACACTAGAAAATCTATTGAAAGAAAATAACATTAACGAAAACAAACTTAACTATGCGACTGATTCACTTTGACTTCACAAAAATCCAGCGGGTTAAAATCGGGACTTCGCGCCGGCCATGGCCTCTGGCTCCCACGACCTATCCAGCAACTAGGAAAACGGTTGTTCAGGTACTCTTTGACAGCTCTAGAGAAGTGTCTTGCATGAAATACATATGTTGCCTTATGTCCAGCGGAATATCATCGAGAAAATCTGGTAAATGTGTGTCTAGGAGCTCAAGGTGTCAAAAAATTTCCCCGTTTAAATTGGGCGGTAGTTCGAAAGGGCCCAATAAATGATTATCGATTATACCACACCATACATTAATTTTGAATTCATGTTGGAAATGACGTTCGTGTACTGAATGTCGATTTTGTATTGCCCATGTGTGTTTATTTCTAAAATTGAAAATGCCTCTACGTGTAAACGTTGCTTCATCAGTAAATAGTATCTCATTCAGAAACATGGGGTCGGCATTTATTTGGGCACGGCAAAAACGGGCAAATTCTATCCTGGGCGCAAAATCATTTTCTAATATATTTTGCACAGGAGTGAAATGATACGGATAAAGACCCTCTTCGTGAAATATTTTACAAATGGATGACTTGCCTACTCCAGTTGCCGCAGCAGCATGTCTTGCACTTATTTCCGGATTTTCAGCCACGCGGACCAGAATTTCTTCTTCTTGTTCTGGAGTTATAACCTTCGGGCGCCCTGCGGAATTCCGTTTAGGACGAAATGTACCTGCTTCTCCTAATCGATCGTAAAGATTTTTGAAGATCTTGAAATCAGGTTGTCTTCGATTTGGATAGAGTTCTGAATATCGTCTATGAGTTTCGCGTCCATTAAAATTTGCCTGCGCATATACACACAACATATCCCTCATTTCGGCATTTGAAAAAAGATTGTGCCTCGGCATTGTTTCTCAACTTACGAAAAATTTAAAAATTAAACAAAACAGTAAACTGGATGCAAAATCACAGAAAACACTAATTAAATATTTTCTGACAACTTTATACTAATCAACAAACAATAACAACATGGCGGTTTCCTAACAACTGCGTCTCTAAAGTTCATTTGCTTTCTCATAGCTTACTTTAAAAAAGCGAATTATTTCCCGATTATATTAATTATTCAGCCGGGGTCGAGTGCATGGTGCACTAAATAATTTAAATACAAATATCTCCAAAACGGTAACTCTGAGCGACTTCAACTTAGTATACCTTTTTTACGTAAGAAATATGAAAAAAGTATTATTTTCAATAAAAACTTAAATACAGTTAAGCACAAAAAAGTTATGACCTTATGAAAGAGAAAAAGATGTCGCAGACAGCGCCCCCTACATTGTACACTCAATTTGTTAAAAAAATGAATTTCTCGACCTAAAAAACCCCTAACTACAAATTTTTGTGAAAAAAAGTTAACTTTTGTTAAAGTTATTGGGAAAAACAAAAAAAAAAGTTTTAAGTTTAACACCCTGTATCTCAGTTAATATCAACTTTTGGATATAGGTAAATATAGTTAAATCGTAATATTTTTACATCAGGAGTCTGTGGTTTTTCCATGTACCATTAATTAGCGGACACCCTGTATAAGTGTATGTAAAAAACTACAATATTTATAAAAACATGTGATATTTACTACTCAGGAGGAATGTCCGCCCGAAATACCTATATAAAGATTAAAGTTTGTCAGTATTTCGGTACCGCAGAACTCAAGAAAATTAACTGAAAATGTTTGTTTTATTTTGGTATACTTACAAATGAATAAATAAATATATATTTTGAATTTAAATAAGAATGTTTTTTTTATATTTAATAAGTCTTCAATGGTCATTTTAAATTACCTAAAATAATCTTTAAGCGTCGTCCTATATTAATAATTGACGTCTTCCAGGCGTCTTTTTCAGTTCCGTTTAAGACGTCTTTTAGCCTTTATTTAGTACGTCTCATCGACGTCATTTAGCCTTAATTTAGGATGTCTCAGCGAAGTTTCTTAAGACGTCATTTTGGATGTGACATTTGTACGTGACTTTAAGGTCGTACACGTCAAAATGATTCGTCATATAGACCAAAAAGTACAGAAAATTATGTCTTTTAGGCCCGGTTGCACAATGGGCGTTCAACAACAGTTCATAAAGATCTCCGGTTTAGCGGAATTAATCCGTTGTACAATGTTGGTTCAAACGATAACCTGCGGTTCATCTTGAACGTCCAATTTGGAGCGTTCAAAGGGAGTTGAAGCAAATTTTTGAGATTAAATTAATATTTAGTATATCATTTTGATATTTTTTATTTATGTAAATACAGCCACCTTTCAATAATTATTCTGTTTGGTAAGGTGCTAATTTATTAGTTACTAGGTACCCTAGATTTAGTTTCCAAACCATAAATATAAAAATGGATCCGATTTAAGAAGATATTACGGATGACGAAAATTTTCTGGAATTAGTAAATAAAATTGTACACCCTAGATCATCACAGGTGTACAGGGATAGACTGGATCATTTGAACATTTGGGATGATAAAGAATTTAAGGCTAGATTTAGGTTGGAAAAGCAAGCTGGAAGATTCATAGTAGATAGAATTTCTGAACAAATTTCATCGGTTACGGACAAGTATGATTTGTATTAGTTCAATTACACTATTTATAGACTTTAAAAATACTTTTAGATTTTAGACAGAATATCGTCAGCATTTTTGCTTTCAATCTGAATAGCAATTGATTCTAAAAATTTAACAATATTTAAGATTGAAAATGATTTAAAACAAGTTAAAAAAACCTGCAGTAGTATCAATGTCATATTTTGATGTTAATCCTGTAAGTTGGCCCCCTAATATTTCATGGATATCACTCTCGCTTGCAGTTATTGTTATAAATTTTTGCTTATTCCTTTTTTTATATTCTCATACTTATTTTTTAGAAATGTGACAGTTCTAAGGGGCTCTCCGAGAACACTGTTAAATTCCTGACAAATTTTCTCGAAGGCCTCTGCTTTAATTTCATTATTGCTGTGATCCGTTTTCTTACATTCTATGCTTTCAGTGTATTTCTTTACTAAATTAATCAGAAAATTTTCTTGCCCTAATTTTTCCATGTCAAATAAGCAGACCCAAACGGTTTGGCAAGAAGCAAGGCGGCACAAAACACTTTTAAACAACCAACACTTCGAAATTTACGGTATTTTTTGTGTTCAAAAAATACTTATAATCGGCAACAGAGAAAAAACAAAGTAAATAAATAAATAAAAAGTAAATTAATTTTAATGAATAGGTTAAGTTCTTCTTTTCTTTTTCTTCTTTTTTATGTGGCCATTGCAGACTTTAAATAGAACCTAGTTTAACTAAACTTGTACTGGAACAACACACGAACCTCTGAACTATGTTCAACGAAGAACTGCAGTTTAGTAGAACTTAACCACTACTTGTACAACTGGGCCTAAGACATCATTCTGCTACCTAGGAAGTTGTTCATAATACGAATTGTTGTATTGAACAATATTTTGTGACATGCAAAGTTTTGTTAATTTAATTATTTCTCGGATATTTTTGTAATCATTACTTTCTAAAAGTTTATTCAGATATTCCAATGTTTCTAGTATAGTAAGGCTTGTGACAAGATAGATTAATTTATTACCCGTCAAAAAAAATATTTAGGTTGAAATCATTTATACCGCATTCATATCCCAGCAGTTCATAGTGACCATATAAACATCAAATTATTTGTATACAATTGCTGTTAGAGTTACCTTAAGTCACTTTGACAAGTGAACAATATGGCAACCCCAGTGACGTAACGAATAAGTCCAGGGCTCGTATGCAAATTTTAAAAACGGAACCCTCTCTGTAACTTATAGTGGAACCTCAGCAAGCCCTTATTCTCTCAGTCTCTCAAAGATTCCGTTAAATACAATACATACACACATGCAACCCGAGGTAATAAAAGCGTGTTAAAAAGAGAAGTGGACGTAATACGGTAACCGATCAGCGGGCCTAAGATACAAACAAAAGAAAAGATTTTCAAGAAATTCGTGATCATATTAAGCAACACATCAAACAAAAGTTCTTCCATTAAAGAAAAAAGTCTTCAAAAGAGTTTTTAAACATTGATTTAAACATTCCTCAAATGTATCGAGCATACATGGAAAAAACTCCACATTTTGAAGTCACCTATAAATTTTATGTTGAAATTTTTTATTCTTTTTATTTTTTATTCGAGTTTCCTAATCTAGTTTCTGAAAGGCCCAAGACCTCGCTGTGGAACATGTGCCCTACATAATAATAAAATAAAGCATGTGGCTTAAATGATGAAGAAAACGATATGATTTAAACGAGCGCTGCAGTTACATCATCGGAAAGCTGAACGAGCAACACAATGTATGGCGGACTCGACAAAAAATTAACCAATGTGGTTTTAGTTGATTTAGAATAGGGTTTATTCATTCCCTCGTAAACTCATTCAGCAATGTTTTATAGCAGACTCTTGGTATAACTTGGGTGTCCATTTGTCTGATTTAAACTATACCTACATGTGCCTATGGAAAGTCGTAAACGGGTCGTGGTGGAAATGAAATTTCTTCTCGTCTTTTGAAAGTTTTGTTACAGATGGATTTTCCAAGAAAGAAAAATTTGATCATCTAAGGCGATAACTGCATTGTTCAAAATAAAAATAAAATAATGCTCTTGCTGTTAATATACTTGGTAGCTTCGGGAGTATATGAGTAAGTTGAACAAACATTTTTGGTTTCTTGGCATTGAAATCAAATTTCAAATTTATTCAACCCAATAAATCAAATAATCAAATAACTTTTAACAATTTAGGCTACTTAAATAAGTTATTGCACCTAGCTACAATCTGTATGTGTAAAAGTCAAACAAGGTTAAATTAGTTTCTTATGATACAATAGAGTGAAATCATCAATTTAGGCTACAAACTGCATATATTTACTAAAAATAAACAGATATGGCGTATTATGAGAAATTATTCAAAAGCCTAGAGACTGAGGATTACATTAGTTCAAGGTATATTTTATAGTTGCTGTAGATGAGAGGCTTACATTTTTTGGCAAATGCATCATATTTATTATATTATGTTGTATGCATGCATTATATTTGGTTACCATCCTTTCTATAAAAAGAAACAATCAAATTCTGCATGGATACTTACCTAGTTTGGTATGTATGATCAATTTTTGTTTGTAAGTCCTTGTCATTGAACAGAAAAAGACAAATGTTATAAAAGTATATCATACTAATATTAAGTATACAATCATCATACAGCTGTGCGATAGAAAATCGTTTTTCCTTCTGAAATATGACTTTTAAAATATAATTTTGTACTATATTCAGAGGTTTGAGCGAGTTTATGTACAGACCATCCCACACAATAACAGCATACCGTAAAATAGGCTCAACTAAAGCTTTATAGATGGATATAAGTAGTTTTTTATTCATAAAACCTGAAAACTAGCCCTCTCATTTAAACAACCAACTTATCAACATGATTAGTCCATTTCAAGTTTTTATCAAATATGACACCTAAGTATTTAATGTAGTTAACTTATTTATTATTTATTTATTATTTATTTTAAATCCTGTTCTTATCAGCTGTAAAAAGTTGAAATTAGGTCTGTTGACATCAGTAAGAGAAAATGCTATGTATTTCAATTTAACTGTATTAAGGGTTAATTTGTTAAGTTAATATTTCTACACAAAACTCACTGCCTTCATTTGTATATCCACATCAGAGCCAACAATGGCCTTAAGGACTTCGCTCAAATTGAGAAGCGAGATTTTTTATTAACAATAAAATCCCAAGATTTTAAAGACATTCAGAAGCTTGCTTGACAACGTGTTGAATGCGACAAAGTTAAACATATCCCAGGTTTTGTGGATTATGGTTATTAAAAAAAATCCGAATATGGTGACAACTAAGAAATCTTTTAAAGCAGTGGAAAAATGGACCGAGTGCTAAACAAGTGAAAAAGGATACAGGACATAGTAGCAGAACTACCTCTGCTTGAATGCAAAAATCGAATGTCGGCTGAGAAAATAAAAAATCTTGAGGATATGCTAGAGTTTATAGGTTATTAGGAAAATTTGATTAACAATGTCAAAGTGAAGATTAATTAACTTCAAGTAAGTTTATACGAAAGAGAAGTTTTTAAACCTATGGTACTTAGACGGTTTTTTAGTTTTATAAATTTAATATTTTTTTGTAAAAAATGTTTTGTCGATTTTCAATTTTTTTGAAATGTTGTGTATTTCAATTATTTATTACTGATATTATATATAATATTTTTCACCAAAATATACCGGTTTTTTTATTTATTGTAAATTAAAACCTTAATAACAAAACAATAACTTTTTCGCGCTTTTGAATTTCCACGCTTCAGTTCAGTAAAACAATGGCAACCTGTTAAGGCGTTTTGTGAAAAATCTCAAGATCCACAACGACTTGCTCCTAAAAAGTGTCGACATAAAAATATATACAGGGTGTTTCAGAACTATGGGATCAAACTTCTGGGGGTTGTTCAGTGCAACAGAAGAATCCATTTGAGTACCTAATGTCCTAAAGGAACCCATGTCCGGAAATGCGTCACTACGGCCCTAAGACGCGTTAAAATTTATAAAAAACATTAATTACCTAAATAGGATCTGCTGCATTTATTTTTACCTTTTGTACATGATACCATAACAACAATTGTTTAAAATCAACGCTTATCAATGTCAATTCTCAATGTCATGTTTAAAAATTTTATAGCTTACAATTTTTAAACATTTATTGCTAATGGAAAACTTTACTAATCAAGAATTGGCGGATATGCATTTGGCATACGGAGCAACAAACTGCAATGCACGAGAAGCATCGCGGTTGTATCATGAACGTTATCCCGAACGACAGCATCCTGGATACAAAAAGTTTATTGCGGTTCATCGGCGGCTCGCTGAAACAGGCATGTTTAAGACCAATATGCATGATACTGGTGTTGCTCGAACCGTACGAACGGTCGAATTTGAAGAAGAGGTGCTTCAGCGAGTTGCCGATGAACCATCAAATAGCACACATGACTAAGACACGTCGCTAAGAATATGAATACGAGTAACGCTTCTGTCTGGCGGGTACTACACGAGCAACAACTCCATCTTTACCACTTCCAGAAAGTTCAAGGTATGACTGCAGCCGATTATCATCCTAGAGTTCAATTTTGTCGATGGCTTCTGGATCACATCATTGCACAACCAAATTTTTTACATGTTTGTGGACCGATAAAGCCTCTTTCACAAGAAACGGTATTTTTAATAGTAGGAATAGCCATGTTTGGGACGAAGAAAATCCTTATACAATTTTTCCAACAAAACATCAGAATCGTTGGTCTGTCAACGTATTGGCAGGCATTGTTGATGATTATTTAATTGGGCCATACCTTCTACTGGAACGGTTAACAGGACCTATTTGTCTGCGTTTCTTGGAGGAAGTTCTCCCAAAACTCCTTGAAAATGTTCCACTAAACGTTAGACAGCAAATGTGGTTTCAGCATGATGGAGCGCGTTTTAGGGCCGTTTCCGAGCATTGGTTTCTATACTCAAATGGATTTGAGTATACTTGAGTACACGTCAGATTTGACAAAGCCTTATAACAAATTGTTTGCTGGTGGCTGGTGTCTGGTTTTACCTGAACCGAAAATTTGGTAATTTTGTAATTACATTTAATTGAATAATTCAAGATTCGCTTATTAAAATTTTTTGAAACTTTGCACAAAGGTTTACCAGATTGGTCTCTTTAAAAAGTTATCTTACATTTTTTCTGTAAAATGTACAGGGGAGCCAATAATTGACCCCTTTAAAATTTACATGGGTTTTCCTATGTTCCGCTCGGCGACGCACTACCTGGTATCGTTATTCTTTGATAAAAGATTAATGCGACGAACCAACGAGCCTGTTTTTGGATTTGAGGTTAGCTTAGACCATTGACAACATATCTGGTGAACAAATATCATAAGCGAATAAGGTAAGGCAGGTATATTTAAAATCAATATAGTCGAGTTCTTTAACTTTTTTGCTCAGTTTGGATCTGCCATTGTGCAAGATAATTGCCTTAGCTTTATTTTTTACAGATTCAGATCCGGAAGCAGAGTATGATCATATAAGTGAAAGGTCAGCCAATTCTGACTCCGATCAGAAAATCAATGATGCAAATTTATTGGGATCTGTTGTACCAAGCAGCTCGGGCTTCAGCAGAGAAAGTTAGTTTGTTGGTAGAGATGACTCTACAAAATGGCAGCAGAGGTACTGAAATTTAGCTGTAAAGGAAAGAGCAGAAAATATAATAACTCATCTAGCTGGAGTCAAGCGGCAATTTAGAAATATCAAAGAACCATTGGAATGTTGGCAACTTTTCTTCACTGATGTAATGTTTTTGGATATTGTACAATATACAAATAAAAAAAATACAAGCTCGAAATTACAACCGTCCAGACACACAGCATTTAACAAAGGATACAACATTGGATAACTATGGGCTACCGATGGCTTAGGAATGGATGTTTTTAGAACCACGATGGCTCAGGTTCAGCCTTCTTTTGCAGTGTCTACGCTTTGACAACAGCAAAACTTGAGATGAAAAGCGTCGTTTAGATAAACTTGCCCCGATAATAGGACATATTTGTTGAGAATTGTATAGCTGTGTACACTCCCAGTTATTACCTTACGATTGATGAAAAATTAGAATCATTTAAGCTTTGGATTCTCTGACCAGATCGCCCCGAAATATTTCGGTGAATATTCGTGTATAAAACGTTCCAGATTTCCGAACTCAGTCCGTTCAGAAGTTTCGTCTTTTCGTGGTTTTCCTGAAGCTAGCTTCAGAATTAATTCGTTGCGATATATTTCAGTCTTTTAAAATTTTACGTGTAGTACATGTACACACAAGGATATTTTATTGGTATGATTTTAGAAAAAGAACAGGATGATGATGTATCTTCGTTGTTAGCAGTAGACAATGAAAATAGAATAGTTTTAAAAATGTTCGAGAATGGGAGTAAAGAGGGAGCGTATAAATTGTTAGTGTTAAAGCATCTTTCGGATAACTACACAAAGTTTAAAGAATTTTTTTGTTTAACGCCGCAACTGTTTTAGACTGTACTACATCGTATAAAGGACGAAATTAGTACGCAACCTACAAATAAAAATCCGACTATTTACGCTTATTTCTCCAGCGGAAAAGTTATATCTCAGCATGTAGTGTGAACATGTCAAATTGAGGAAGATCCTGAAATAATATTTTTCTTATTTATTTATTTTTTATAAAAAGTTTTAAAAAATGATAAAAATATACCTTAATTATAAGACATGTATATTATTTTACGTATTATTGTGTATTATTCCATGGGTGAGCTTCTTTTAAGTGCTAAGTAGCTGTTTAATGTACAATCTGGTAGTATCTCCTGATCAGGAAGCTTGTAACTTTTTATTTTTTTTTGCATATAACGGAGAATTTTCTTTTACTTTTTGGATTAATATTCCATCCTCTAACGCAGAAAAGACTAATTTATGGTACTTTTTAAGCACATACATTTTTCTATTAATATATTAGTATTAAAAAGTAATTTTTTATAGAAATATTGTTGTATTAACACGCAGTCGTCTATACAATACAACAAACGAATCGGCGAACTGAGCCGCTTAGAATCGTTCAAATCAAAAACTGTTTGATTTCGACAAACTGCTGTCCGCACATCTCCGAAATTTCGTTCGGATCTTTTATAAAAACCACTACTATGTACTCCGCATATCCTGGGTTTCACCGCAACCGCTGACGAACTTTTCGTTCCATATTGCTGAAATATTTCTGACCGATCTGGTCAGAGAAACCAGGCCTTTAGGGGGCGTTGTAGTTTTCGTCAATTTAAATAAAATAAATAAATAAATAAGGTCTTTAATAAGTCAAACAAAGTTACAAAATTTTTTTTTTAACAAATAATAATATACAAAATAATGTAATTTAAATGGTACAGGAATGGCGAAGTCTAGCAAATAAATGCTATTCTACTTAACCATGTGCATGTACCTATGCTTACTAAAAGTAAGAGAAGAAAAAAAGAGAATCAATCCCTAAACTGTTAGCCATATTACAAAGAAAAACATAACAGAGCCATTCAATACACCACTTCCAGTATCAATGTGAGGGGAGACCCATATACAGTTCTGAACAATCTATGAAGCAGCAGCGAGAAGCGTCTTAAAGATACAAAAAAAAAAACAAAAATAAATCAGATCATAAATTCACTGGACGATTTTGTGTATCTAAAAGATAATTTTTTACTTTAAATTTAAATTTATTAAAATTGAAAAATCGAAATTCGTCAGGAAGTGAGTTAATCAAGCTAATTGCATTATAAGAAAAAGATCTAGTATAGAGAGCAGTTCGAAATTGTGGCATTGAAAACTTTAACTTATATCTTATATTGACAGAGTGAGCAGAACGTCTTGTTTTAAAAATGGTACGCAAGATATTAAAATTTCGATCTTGATTAGATAAAAGTTTATATGTAAAATTACTTAAGTGATGTTTCCAAATATTATCCATTCTTAACCATTTTAAATCGATTATTTTTTGAGAGATGTGATCGCGTTTTTTAAGATCAAAAATTAGACGAGCGCAAGCATTTTGCATTACTTGAAGCATATTTTTGTGAAGCGAGTCAAGGCATGGAAAATAGATAAAATCACAATAATTAAAATTTGAAAGAACAAGAGATTCGGTTAACATTTTTCTAAGTTTAAAATTTAAAAAGTGTCTATTTGTAAAAAGAATCTTTAGCCTCGAGAAAGCCTTACGTCTTAACATCTCCACATGAGAACTAAAACGTAATTGGGAATCAATAATAATACCAAGATTACGGGCTACCTCTACAAAGGGCAGTTTGTTGTTATTTACGCAAATATTCATATTTAATTTGACTATTTCTACCGCGTTCTTCTTACCAAAGACCATAAGGTTTGATTTTTTTGAATTTAAGTTAAGGTTATGTTCAAACGAGATCTTACTTAGCAATTCTAAGTCTTCATTTAAGTGAGCAGATGCAGCGTTAAGCTCATTGGGATGAAAAGAAATGTAAAGCTGCGTGTCATCAGCATAAGCCATTACATGACAGTTTTTTAAGGACAATAAAATATCAGCAGTGTAAATTATGAAAAGCAAGGGTCCCAAAATAGACCCTTGTGGAACACCAGATAAAATATCCAGCTTGCTAGAAGACTCATTACGGTACCGAACTTTTTGATATCTATTGGATAAATATGATTTTATCAAGAATACTGAGTCGGCAGAAAACCCAAAGTATTTTAGCTTAGATATTAAAAGTTTATGGTTAATTGTATCAAATGCTTTGGAATAATCAAGCAGGGCTAGCACTGTGACATTGCTGCGATCCGAATTTTCAAAAATGTCATTTGTTACTTTAGTAAGCGCTGTAGATGCACTTAATCCTGCCCTAAATCCACATTGATTATTTGGCAATAAATGTTTAGATAGGAAATAGTCATAAATTTGTTTATACATAATTTTTTCAAAAATTTTAGACGCTGTAGGTAAAATACTTATGATACGCAAATCGGAAAAATCATTAGGATTTGAAATTTTTGCTAGTGGGATTCCAATGGCACTTTTCCATGCAAGTGGAAAATAATTTTGCTCAAAACAACAATTGATTATATGAACCAGGAAAATATCAATGTACGGGCTACAATATTTAAGCATTCTAAGAGAAATATCGTCATCTTCCGAGCTATTCTTTTTTAAATTATGTAATATTTTATTAATTTAAATGAATATATATGAATGATATATTAATATTTTTTTAAATTATGTAATTATTTATTCCAAATAAGCTCGCTAAAAATTAAACTCCGTGTATCTCTAAATTTGCTTTCCAAAAAGATGTAACCCTTGTATCCTACTGTCCTAAAAAAGGAAACAATTTATTACACAACACCATTCTGATCAAATTGATGATTCCACAGGAGAAAAACGCAAACCAGAAATTGTAACCTTTTTATAATTCTACAAAAGTGGGAGTCGATGCAGTTGATGAACTCTCAAGTAACTATGTGTCACGTAATAGTCGCCGGTGACCACTAACAGTGTTTTTTCATTATTGAACACAGCTTTAGTCCTTTGTTGTCTTCAATTCCAATACTGAAAATCCAGTGAAACGTAAGGAATTCATAAAAAGATAAGAAAGATTTGCTTCTTCCATATCTAAAAAATCGACAGTTAGATCCGAGGCTTCCGGTATGTCTTAAAAGGAAATTTTCAAAAATCACAGGTGAAGTTCTACAGCCTTTGCATGAGGGACGGTAAAAATCCTGGAAAGAATTAAAAAAAAAGTGGAAGGTGCTTCATTTGTAATCAGAGTAAGGAACGTTAATCTTTTTATGTATGCGTTACTTGTAATAAATTTGTTTGCTTGGAGTATTCTGTCAATACATGCTATTCATTTTTCGCACAGAAGTCAGAGTAAAGTAGAAGCCAAAGATTTTTTTGAATTAAAAAGAGACCATTTTCAATTAATTAAAACTTATTTTCTATTTCGTTTAAAGCAGTATTAGACTTTTTGTATTTTTGCACAGAATAAAATATTTTTTGGACAGTTATATTATTTTTTAGCTCATACCCCACCGTACCGACGCCGGGTTAAACAAAGAAGATTTTTGTTATCCCCATTTCTTATTGAAAATAAGCTTTTACTAACCATTGGGCGGCCATTAACATTCCTTAACACAATAATTGTTAAAAAAATTCTCATACATTTAGTTTATTTATTATATCAAAATATTCAGATATTACACCTAAATAAATAGCAAATATGAATAAATCAAAAACATAAAGCAACAAACTTTAAAATAGAAAAATCGAAGCACTGTGTAATTATTAACTCTATAATATTAAACTTAAGCTGGAGAAACAAATGCAACTTAAAACTAACTTCAGAGACCCTTAGACATTTTGTACATCACAAAAACAAACAGAAAAATTATCATTGTTGCCGTTCACCGTTCACCCAATAGTTTCCTCCTTCCCACTGAATGTGATAGGATCAAACAAAAATACATTATTAATAGGAACCTCTTTTTGTGATACTCCTTTAATAACTTCCTGCGCAATCACACCTCCGACAATAGCGCAAACTGGCACAACCTCTCCAAAAACTATCTCAAAAAGCTCATCTTTAAGTTTAGAATGATCAACTTCATATAAGTCGAGCACCTCGGATTTGATCTCTTTCAGCAATTCAATATCCTTTTCCTTTTTTAGATATTCTGGATTGCGTCCCTGTCGATTTCTGAATTCCAGAAGAACTAAAAAATTAATGTGTTTTTTAGTTGATTCTAAAATACAATATGAAATGCACTTACTTAACATTAAATAGAAGTATTCGTTCCTCCTTTTGGTTTTTTTAATATGGTCAATACTTTGTTTGGTATTAGGCAAAATAATCACCCGTTTAAGTTCTGGATATATAATTTGACCTTTAGTTTTTACTATCTCTTTTTCACCTTTGATCATTGTTCCATCATGAGCCCGTTTTTGAGTAGGAAGTTTAATTTGGTCCCTAAAAAATATATGTTAAATCTGCCTTATAAATTAAATGACACAAACTCACTCATGATAGTCATGTTCATGAAAATCAGTCACTGAATATCCAAACGAGCCGAACACGTCCCCGAAAATGAGTTTGACGTTACTTGCCCTGCAGATCTTGTCAAGCTTCATTAGAAAATCGGTTTTAATACGGGTTGCTATAATGATGGTAAACCCTTCGAAAAATTTTGCATCTTTTTTAGTAGGATCTGATATATCGGCAGTAATTGTAACTAAGGGATTAAGCGCTTGAGCTTTTAAAAGAACTTCCTCTGCAATCTAAAAGATATTTTTTATGTTATATTTCAGATTTAATAATATGAATAATAATATTCCTTTATTTGCCATATTAGATAGCTAATTTAAAGAATGAAAGTGTGCTGTAATATATTTATACTTTGTCGTTAAAGCCTACTGGTAGAATCAACATATGGAAGATTTTTTAAGTGTAAAATTACAATCATTTAATTATTTATTTACTTAAAAAACAATCCAACAGTAAACAATTAGTAGGGCTCATACAACATTACATGAATCAATAAAGAATAAACTAATTTAATTAAATAACTAATTTAAAGTACTGTGACAGTATAATTATATAAGTTACAGACAAAGAAACGTTTTTGAAAGTGGTAGACAATGGTAATGTAGAAACAGGTAGTCGGACTGACATTGTCTTTGTTTTCGTACAACACGACGTAAGTATCTCCGACCGTTATCAAGTGTAAACTAAAGCAATTTCCTATTCTGCAGGCTTACATATGATTGATGGGATCAATAAGGCGTGAATACTGATGATGCGTGGAGGGTCTCTATATGTTGGGCACATCCACACTGCGTTGGCTGAAGACGCCTGGTTTTGCGTTATGTAGGCAGCTTCCAGAAATTTCCTTTTTCGCCAGTGTGATTCCTTCCTTAGGATTTTTGTTTCAAATCAGTGAATGTTATGGCCGTTTGTCCAAGCATGTTCAGCAATGCCTGATCTGGCTAGCCAACATATGAGTCCCCACACTCACAAGGGATCTGGTAGTTACAGTTTTTGGTTTCTGCTGTAGATTCTGGCTTTGTTTTGGAAACAGAACTTCCTATTGTATTGCCAGATCTAAAGGCGAGTTTTAGATTAAACTTCTTAGCAATTTGTCGGACTTCAGGGCTTCTTACACCACCTGAACAACATGGTGCCAAGTATCAAATTCACCATGGAGACGGAGAAAAATTCGACGCTGCCATTCTTAGATGTTCTTGTCAGGAATACAAATGGCATTATAAGAACGTCTGTGTATCGAAAACTCACACATTCTGGACAACACCTACACTTTGATTCCTATCACTCTGGTTCGACTAAAGTTGGAATCATCAGGTCTCTGTACAACCGAGCTGTAACGACGCAGACTTCAAGGCGGATGTAGCACTTATTAAAGATCTGCAGTAGAATATCCCAAAAATCTTTTCCAGAAAACTATCCAGAGGTCGATGGCGAAGGAAACCAGAACCAAGCAAGAGGATGAATCAACTGGGCTTCTCCCATTCCCATATATACAAGGTACATCCGAGAAAATCCGACGAATTGCTAAGAAGTTTAATCTAAAACCCGCCTTTAGATCTGGCAATACAATAAGAAATTCTGTTTCCAAAACAAAGCCAGAATCTACAGCAGACAACAAAAACTGCATCTACCAGATCGAGTGTGGCGACTCATATGTTTGCGAAACCAAAAGACCTTTGGCAGTTAGGAGCAAGGAACATCGCAAATGGACGACCACTGGAGAATCAAATGAAATCAAATCAAATAAGTCGGTCAAAATCGGGTAATAAGGCCTATATTCAAAAAAACCGCTTTAAATTACTCGCAAATCGATTTCGTTGGGTCCGCGTCTCCTATTGGTCCATTTACAAACGACATTCAAACGGACTACCCGCTTTCCTCGCTTTCGGGCGTCAGTAAGTTCCAACAACTTGTGTCGACGGGTCGCCGCGTGTGATATTATACAACGAACAAAAACGTAAATATTTTTAGTATTTATTTTATAATTGTATTTTTAATTTATAACTGCAGATATTTTGGTTAGACTTTATATTTTGTGATTTCAATAGTTTATTAGATTAAATTTAGCCGACATAATTTAAATAAATTTACATAATATTTCGTCATGGATGGGTAATAAGGCCTATAAAAATAAGCTATAGGCCTTATTACCCTCCATGTAGGCCTTATTATCCTCATGACAAATTAATGTTTTTATTAATATATTATTAAAGTTCTAAAATATTCTCGTTTTATTTTCAGTGATTTTTAACATCATGCCTCCTAAAAGGGCACCTTGGTGCGAGGAGGATTTGATATTAGCAGTTCGATCTGTTCAACGCGGTACTCTGAGTACATATGGGGCTGCAGCAAGGTTTAATATTCCCAGAAGAACCATTAGAAATCATGTTCAGAATGGAATCCTAATAAAAAGACTAGGTCGTAAATCTATTTTAAAAGAAGAACAAGAAGCTGATCTCGTTAAAAGAATAATAAGATTTAGCGAAATAGGTCTACCGGTGACTCCACGGATCCTTCGTCGATTGGTATTCATATTCTGCGAAGATAGTAAAATTGCTCATGAATTTAATACAACTTCAAAACTTGCTGGTAAAGACTGGCTAAAGGCTTTTATGAAGAGAAATCCTGTAATTTCTAAAAGAAAAGCACAGTTTATGAATCCAGCTAGGGCTCAAAAACTTAATAAATTTATAGTTGATGATAATTTTTCAAAAATAGGGAAAATGTATGATGATCTTGATATAATTAATCCTGAAAGACTTTATAATATGAATGAAAAAGGATGCCGCTTGACTATTCACCACCAGCCAACCGTTTTAGCTAAGAAAGGGGTAAAACGTGTTCACTTTCAATCATCAGAACATGCAGAGAGTGTGACAATTGCAGGATGTGTCAATGCCCTTGGAATACCAGTACCTCCTATGATTATTTTTAAAGGAAAGAGGCTAAAGCCGGAATTACATGATAATTTGCCACCAGGAACTCTAGTGGAAAAATCAAGTAAAGGCTACATGACTAACGAACTTTTTAAAGAATTCCTCAAGCACTTAGCCCGATACAAAAGTCTAGAAAGGTGCCTCTTAGTTTTTGATGGTGCAGCTTGTCATCTTGATTTGTCAATTGTTGATGTTGGAGACTCACTTGATGTAGATCTCTACTGTTTGCCATCGAATACAACACATGAGCTTCAACCCCTCCACAAATCTGTATATCGTTCATTTGAGCATCATTGGGATAATGAGGTATTATTATTTTTGGATCAGAATCCTGTCAACAAAAAGCTGACCAAATCACGTTTTAACATCATACTTTCAAATGTTTGTTCTAAATGCATGACACATAGTAACATTATAAACGGTTTTAAAGCTACTGGTCTGTTTCCATTAAATCCTGAGACAATTCCAGAAACAGCATTTGCTCCTTCAATTCTCTCAGACGTACCGGCACCGGATGATACCAACAAAGAAAATAGGCGTCCACCTGAATCTCCTCAACGTGGTCCGTCTGGAATGGCATCCAACAAGTCTGGCAAATTTTCCTATTCGAATGTTTACTCTTCTGACTCGGATTCGACTGATGACCATATCCCTCTTGCTGAATTAAAGAGACGAACAACAAAAATCACTTCTTTTAATGTGATTTTGCCCACACCAGTAACAACTAATGAAAAACCTAAAAAAAATCGAAAAAAAGCTCTAAACTACAAAGGAACTCCAGTCACTAGAGATCTTTTTACCGAGGAGAACAAAAGTCGTGCCAAATTGAATAAAGATATTGAAAGCTCCAGGGAAAGGTTAAGTACCGAATGGTATTGCCATGGATGTGAGGAAGACAGGCAGGGCCGATATGAGGCAGTGCAGCAAATGTCTTAAATGGTACCATGAGGAATGTGTTGGCTTAACAGTCAATGACATGGATGATTTTGAGTGTCCCGATGGCTGCTAAACTTCGCCCAATTAACGAGTTGTGCCATTTTTATGTATAGGCTTTATTAAACCTCCATCGGATAATAAGGCCGATTTGCGTTATTTTTCTTAATATTTATTTTTTGTTTTCTAGTTTTTTTACAGATTATTTTTTTAAGTTTGTTAAAATTAATATAACCTTATAAGCACTTTGGTGTATTAAACTAAATATTAACATTACAGTCTTTCACTTTATTCAGTTTTTTTCTTAGCTAGGCCTTATTCCCCTCAAGTACCTTATGCTTTATTGTCAAAAAATTTTGTAAACAAAGCTATACATAAAAAGGAAAACACACAAATATATAAATCAAAATACTAAAGTACTAAATAAATATATAAAAAACTGGGTACAAAAGACATAAGTGTACCTGGTCAAATTTCCTATACTAAATGTAAAAAGTAATAAAAACAGTCAAAAATATTAATACAATGTTTAAAAAGTCAGAAAAAAATGTATAGAAATTAAGCAGTACAAAATATTCCTATTCAACATCATAAAAAAATTATTTATAATAGTCAGGTTTATTTTCAGGTTTTTCAGGATACTTTTAAAATAATTTATATCGTTTTATTTGTAATAACAGGAATACACAGCTTCTTAAGTTTCTTAGCCCTTCCCCTTGTGACCACCTTTATTGACACATCAAACTATGATCTGCCAAGCAATGCAATTGGTTTTGCTAAAAGCAAATAAACTGTTATCTATGCACTAATCATATGTTTGCTCCAATGCTCATATTCAAGCAATCAGTAACAATCAATAAAAGGTTCAAAAAATAAAAAAACTTGCCATAAAAAAGGTAATGAAGATGCACCAATAAAAATACTATGTACCGATAAATTCAGTACCATTATTTTTTATTTAAAATTATTTTAAGAAAGTTAAAGCCATTTATCTCAATAACTTTGGAGTCTCGAAATTTCAGATTACTCTTTCTTATTTAACATGTTACTTAATATCACATATTCTTACTTTCTTGTAAAACAATACTTTGAGAATATGCGAGCAGTTAAATTAAATAGAAAGTTTAAATGATATTATCTCATATATGATTTTTTTTACATATTTCAATTCAAATTTCATGGTGATAAGGAAAACACCTAACAGGGATTATTGATTTTAAGAAATATTCAATTTAGAATAAATTAAATAATTAAAAATATGAAAAATGTCAGTTTATAATATTTTCAAACACAAAAAAAATTCTATTTTATTCTTCTATTTTTCACTTATAATGAGTTCGTGTATTCGAAATAAACTTTTTATTAATGAAGTTCTAATATTTTTTGGAAATGTAAATTGGGTGTTTTACAAAAAGCAATATGATTAAATAAAACAGACAATTTTAATTTTATAGTCACAACTGATCTAGATAGTCTCTTTTGAGGTATTATAGTCAATATCAGTCAAATCTTGAAAAAAAAAATGAAAACCGTTCTTGGGAATTTGTGTGATTATCAAATTGTACTGTGAAAAAAAGGTGTACATGGTTATGCAAAAAATTACACACTCATTAAGTAGCGCTTTTCACCATATATTGTGTATTCATGACAAAAATAAATTAAGAAAATTAAATTCAACAAAATGAATACTTCATTGTTTTGTCTTTTGACAAATTACAATGTCTTCTAAAATTAATATAAAGTTAAATATTAAACAAATCAAATCAATTAAAAAGGAATTAGAAAAAAATGTTAATACAATTTTGTTGATAATATTCCCCAATAAAGAAAATTGTTATTATCAAGAATTTGCTCCTGAGAATGTAATTTTTACATAATGAATTCTCTTCTTATGCAAAATAATATATCTGGTAAATAATTATTCTCAATAGTAATGCCAAGAAAATACATTACCTGGCTAAAATATGGTACAAATTTAAAAGAAAAATAGGAGTTCTTATAATTTTTCACATTTGTTACACTGAATGAAATATATGTAGGATGTCAAAAAGCAATTTTTTTGACAGGAAAGTTTTTTTAAGGCTTATGCATATTTTATTTAACATACATACCATTGAGAGTTTAATAAAAAATGTACTTTACATTAATTTAATAAAGAACCATATTAAACCAAGAAATGTATAATAACTTCTTGAAAATGCAATAATCTGTTTCAAAAACTTCTTAGACTAGTTTTTGAGTACAGTACCAATAACATTTTCCAAAAATTTTCTTTTTCAAAAATCATTTGCGTTCAAGTCTTCAATTTTTCCTTAAATTTTTTTATAAATGTGATGCCTAGGTCATGATTAAAAATATACAAAAGCACATCCACATTCCAGAAAATATAGTATATTGATAGTAGATACATATGTAGTAAGTAGTTTCCTCTCAGTGACTCTTTTAAAGAAATAAAGTTTTCTGTAAAACCTACTCCCAGATGCTTTCTTTTTAATACGAAAATGAGGAGCAAGAAACATTGGTGTAAAGGTATAGTGTAGCAACTTTCCTGAAAATTACACCTACAATTATGGGGAAACGCTTAAGAGGTGTGTAATTTTACTGGACATAATATTCCGGAATCTGACCAAGGAATCTTACAATAGCTCCCTTACAATAGCAGAAAATTCTATTATCAATGACAGTAAATATTTCTGGAAGTTTGTTAATTCTGTCTAATAATGGTAATACTAGTCTTCCAAGTAAAATGTTTCTTGGTGACTCTGCCCTTTCTATTGCTGAATTGTTTACTTCTTATCTGTTTACAACAGTAGTATGTTAAACGCTGCAGTGGGAACTGAAAATTTAATTTAGTGTCTGATGCATTAATTGGTTTTATCAAAAATCGCTCCTGTACTGTACACCTGGCTTGCCTAAATGAGTATTTGTGTCAGATTTGGATAATAGAGGTCAGGCTGATGTAATATACCTTGATTTCTGCAAAGCTTTTGACCAAATTGACCACTTTGTACTTCTTCATAAGCTAACATTTTTTGGTTTTTCTACGGATTTGGTTGCTTTAATAAAATCTTACGAGGTCGTAAACAGTTTGTTGAATACGAAGGCTTTAAGTCTCCTATATATGAAGTGTGCTCGGGAGTTCCGCAAGGATCTAATTTGGACCCGCTTCTCTTTTTATTATTTATAAACGATCTTGCCAAATTACTGTCTTGTCAGAGTTTACTGTTTGCGGATGATATAAAATTATTCACAAAAATAGATACTGAAGACGATTGCGAATTCCTTCAGGTAAATCTTAATAAAGAGTAGAGCATTGGTGCAATGTCAATAGACTATATTTAAATGTTAATAAATGCTCTATTCTCTCATTTTCTAGAAAACTGTTGCCAATCAATTTTGACTATAGAGCAAATAATGTTGTGTTAGCCAGAGTGGATGAGGCGATTGATCTGGGAATTACTTATGATGCGAAATTAAGTTTCGCCAAGCATGTAGCAAAAATAGTTTCTGACGCCAAATTGTTGGGTTTTATTTATTGAAACTGTCGGCACTTTGAAAATATTAATACTTTAAAACTACTTTTCTTCTCTTACATATGCTCAAAAATAGAATACGGATCTCTAATTTGGTACCCAATTTATAGCTGATAGATGATATTGAAAGCATTCAGCGCAAGTTTATGAAATATCTCTGATTTAGAGAGGAAGGTGTCTTTCCAGCCAGAGGTTTGGATAGTCAATTATACTTAAATACATTTAATATTATACCCTTATAATTTACATGAACGGTCCGATATTTTTGTTGGCAGTTTAAGGTCCATTATAGAAGGTATAAAGTAAATAGGTGATGCAGAGTCTTTCTACTATGTATATAGATAGTCTGTTTAAGTACATAGAATGTTAAGCATTTTGATTTTTCATTTTTATATACATATTTTGGTTTTTTTTTAAATTCTTTCCTGTAATTGGGTAACAAACCTGTTGGAAATAAATGCTTTTTTTTATTAATAAGCCCTCGTGATGTTGAATGCTCTCTTTCTAGACAACACATCCACAAAGGAGCTGGACTCGATCTTATACCCAATAGAATGCTAAAAGATTGTTGCCATTCACTCTATCTACCTCTTTATTATATTTTTAATCGATCTTTATTACTTGGCAAGTTTCCCAATAATTGGAAATTATCAAATGTTTGTCCAATCGTTAAATCTGGTAACAAGAATGACGTTTCAAATTATCGCCCCATCAGCATCTTATCATCTATTCCTAAGCTTTTCGAGCACTGAGTGAAAAATTTTTCATCTTAAGTTTCTCAAGAGATAATTGTTGATCAGCAGCATTGGCTTTATTAAGGGGAGTTTATTCAAAACAAATCTTTTTTTGTTTACCAACTATATTTTTAAATATTTTGGAAAAAGCTGTGAAACTCATGCCATTTATGCAGACTTCAGTAAGGCATTTGATAAGTCAATTATACTGGCTTGGTTCATAAACTTGCAAAACAAACTGGCATTTGTAGCTCTTTATTACAATGGATAAAATCATATTTATTCAATCGAGAGCAGCAAGTAAAATAGGAAGCTGCCTATCTTCACCATTTCAGGCGTTTTCTGGAGTTCCTTAAGGTTCCCATCTCGAACCCCTGCTTTTCAGTTTTTATAAACGATCTTGGATCTTTCTTGGAATCTCATTTCTTACTTTTTGCCGACGACCTAAAAGTCTACGGGCAAATCTCATCTCCAAATGATATTATTACTTTTTAAAATTATATAAACACAATATATTCCTGAAGCCAATAAAATGACATGCTGCCTAACATAAGTAAATATTGTTTTATGAGATGTAGTAGACAAAAAAATCTTCATGCCGTTGATTATTCCATTAACAATGTTGCATTCAAGAGTGTTGAATTGGCGAAGGATCTGGGTGTTTATCTAGATCCAAAGATTAGTTTTTCTTACCATTTTGACCTTATGATCTGAGGGGCATATAAATTCTTGAGCTTTGTGAGGAGACCATGCAAGGATTTTACAAATATTTTGGCACTGAAAACATTGTATCTATCTTTAGTTCAATCGAATTTTGAATTCGGAAGTATTATTTGGAATTGTTATTAAAATAACATATGTCGAATTGAAAACATCCAATCCAGATTTATAAAGTTTGTAAGATACAGACTCAAAGTCAAAAATATACTTTATTTGCTAAGTTTACAAACTTGTGCTAAAAAGCTTCCTAATCCAAGAATTTATAATACAAGTATTTATTTGGTTATACAGGATGCAGGACAAAAAAACAGAATACAGAATTGATTTTGATTGTACATAGAAGCATATTTTATACAATCAAAGAAAAAACCAAAAAAGAAGAAAAGAAAAGGTGAGAACCAACATAAAACAAGAATATTAAAAAAATAAAATAAATCTGATCAACAGATATATAATTAATTTTAAATATTAAAATGAGTCGTTAAAATACTCTTCAATGCTGTAGTAAGCTTTTGGTAAGAATAATTTCTTTAGTTTTCTCCTAAACTTTTTAAGGTCTGTAACAGTCCTAATCGAAAAGGGAACACGATTAAATATTTTACGACTAATAAATATAAGAGAGTTTCTGGTAAGTGAGGAGGTGGGGATTGGAAGAGATAAGTTGCCCACTTGACGAAGTATTATGACTGGTGCAGGATGGTGGACTTACGGACTTATGTATGAGTGTTGCAGTTTCCAATATAAAGAGTGAGAAAACTGTTAAAATTCTTTTTTTTTTTCAAGTACTTTATTGTCGAAAATTTGGTACATGTACACGAATTTTATTGACAAAGCTTCAGAAAATAAATACAATCAAATCAGACTTTACGAAACAAATATAAAAAAATTATACAACATATAAAATGCCTAAAAAAAAAAAAATGCAAGAGAAAAATGTCAGAAACAAAAACTTTATAAAACAAAATATATGCATGTAGACAAAGGTAGCAGAGATAAAGGGACACATAAAGGTATGTTCAAAATTAAAATTAACAGATTAAAAGCTTAGCATCTACTACACAACATCCACAGCCTTAAAAAAGTCTTCAATCGAATAAAAGGCTTTTAGAAGCAAATATGACTTCAGTTTACAACGAAACTGGCGCAAAGACTGAACACTTCTTAATTCCACGCTAATGTGAATATAAATCATTAAACCGCGATATATAAATGAATCTTTGATAGATGTAAAATGAGGAATAGGAAGGGGTATTAATCTGTCTGGTAGGATAACTGTGATGTCGGATTGAAAAATTGTTATTTTTGAAAATTAAACATGCAGTTTCCAAAATAAATAATGATAGTAGGGTCAAAATACGGCTCTCTTAGAAAAGATTACCACAATGCATTCTAGAATGGGCCTTAAATAAACTTCTGACAGTCCTCTTTTGCAGCACAAAAACAGACTGAAACAGATAATTTGAACATGCACCCCAAAATGGAAGAGCATACCTTAAATGCGACTCGAACAAAGCAAAGTACACATCACGAGCAACATCTCTCCCCAGTTCATGAACGGTTGCCCTAACAGAGAAGCAGCCAGAAGCAAGTTTTTTATTTAACTTTATTATATGGTCAGAAAACTTTAAATCTTTATCAATGACTAAACCAAGAAATGCAGAATTGTCTACCATGTCCAATGCGTTCTCACCAAAATCAAGACTCTCAGCTTGAAAATTGAAACCAATAATATGGGACTTTGACATATTTAAGCAAAGTTGATTGGAATCACACCATTGCTTTAATTTCAGGAGATCGGCTGCAACATCTCTGACAAGCTGCTTGGGATCTTTATTCGACCATAAAACCGGTGTGTCGTCAGCAAACAATGTAAAATGTCCACATATGCTAAGAGTAATAAGATCATTAATGTATACAAGAAATATAAGGGGACCAAGAACTGACCCCTGTGGAACACCACAATCCACAGAACACCGCCGCAGTCGCCTCTCTTCCATTAACACCCTGGAGAAGTTTGGACAAGAAATCAAACATAGCGTCAGAGGTGCTTTTCCCTGATAGAAAACCAAATTGTTCATCTCGAAGAACCCCTTCCCCCAGAAGAAACCCTAAAAGAGGATCCTTCATAAGTCTTTCAATTAACTTAGATAAAGTAGACAAAGTTGAAATCGGCCTATAGTTGGATGGACTAGAACGATCACCACCCTTATAAAGAGGCAAAATTTTTGCTAATTTTAGGCAAAGAGGAAATGTGCCCAACTGAAATGAAATATTAATAGCATCAGAAAGAGCCTGAATAGCACTCAAAGGAAGTTTTTCCAATAAATTCACTGAAATACCATCGTCACTAGATGCCCTTTTCTTTTTCATCGATCCTATAGTGCAAAAAATCTCCCTGGGAGTAGTGGGGCTGAGGTAAAATGAGTTTCCACTAGTGGTAGGTAAAAATTTGAGAGGGTCATAAGTGGAAGAGAGACCCTTTGTGAGGATATCAGCAACCGAACAAAAGTACTTATTCAATATGTCAGAATCAATCTGCACTTCTTGAGAGCCATTACTTCTGGACACAACCACATTAACAATTGACCACGCTTCGCGTTGCTCATTGGAGGAATATTTCAAACGTTTGGAATAATAGAGTCTTTTCGCCTCACACACAACTTTCCGGTAAACTTTTCAATATCTCGAGAATAGCGACAATACAAAATTATTTATCGGGTAGAACTTTTTTAAAATACCAAAAAATCTAAGATTACGACCGGAAATGCGAATACCAGGAGTTAACCATCTTTTCCGGTCCCTAAATCGATTTTTAATTTAATGGGTGAACGGGAAAGTATCTATCAACTAACTTTGAAAGAGATGCGTGAAATGAAGCAAGAGCATCCTGCTCACAAAATATTGAGTCCCAATTAAAAGACCGACATCCTGCATCAAAAGACCGGAAGTTCCTTGTGCTGTAAATTCTACCCAAACCTCTGGATTTGTATCTTTTTCTGAATGACACCTGAGCCAGGATGGCATTATGATCGGACAAAGCTGGATCAAATACATTACAAATTACATTCTCCTGTATATTGGAGGCAACATAGTCAATGGTTGTTGATGTGGTACCTGTTACACGCGTAGGGCTGTTAACATGCATAGAAATATTAAAAGAGGAAAGCAAATTAATTAAATCCAATGTAGCCCTATTCTCCCCATCTTCAAAATCTATATTAAGATCGCCAGCAAGAATTATAGTATTTTTAGGAGAAAATTTTAAAAGGAATTGTTCAAGCCTATCTAAAAAAGTACTTATACTACTATTTGGGGAACGATACATACACACAGTATAAGAATTGGCTTTACCAGAATAAACAATTGAGAATTCAAACTCCTTTTCGACACTAAGATCATCTAAATCGCCAAAACCAACAAAGCCGTCTCAAAAACATTGATGCACAAGAGCCACAGTGCCACCATATCCAAGGCCAGCCCTACAGAATTTGGAAGCTACAGAGTAGCCAGGAAGGAAAATTGGTTCCTCATTTCTCAAGCAGTGCTCAGTAAGTAAGACAATGTTTGAAAAATTTAAACTGTCTAAAAGTATATACAAATCATCAGATTTACCGCGCAGTGATTGAATATTCAAAAGCATAATAGAAATGCATGCGTCAAAGTTGCCTACCCTAAAAAAGAAGAATTAACCAAGGCATCAGCTGAAGTAGAGTCAAGAGTAAGAGGAGAACTATCAGAGTTAGAGCCACTGGAATGCTTATCAAAATTAACATTAGATAATGGAACGGGGGAGAGTACAAAATTTCTTTTTAACGCATAACTAACAGTAACAAACAAAACCAGACGAACACAAAGAGCACTCTTACTAATTCTAAATTTATTATTTTGAGAGTTATTGCTGAAAATTCTTACTGAAGCCCTTTGGGACTTAAGAAATCTCTTACAAATAGATACCACATGTAAATAATTAAACTTATTTGTATCATCGTAAGTTAAGCTTAAAGTTAAATTAGTGAATTTACCCAAAGAAAGTAAACCATAAAAGGAGTGACAGTCAAAATAAGTTGATCCTAAATCTAAGCAAACAATAATATTATCCGTACTAACATAGTCAGTGGTTAATTCAAATATACGGTTTGCCATCTGGGATAAAGTATAGTTGGAGTGAACTATACCGTGAATAGAATAGAGTCCAAAGAATGTGTCATCCCAGAGGCTACACCTCTTGCAGTCTGATCACCAAACACCAGGACCTGCTTTCTGCATACATTGACAGGATTACTTGTCACAAAAAACTCTTTAACATCAGGTACTGTTAAATTCTTGGTACTAGGATTGTCAAGTTCTGTAAGAAGTGTACAATGAGTGTCAGATTCGATATCCAAAGAATCCTGGATAACTTCCTCGCGTGAGTTAGAGGCTTTAAATACCTCCATGTCATTTTTGAGAGAAGCTATTTCACAAGAGTATGATTCAGCTACAAAAAGAGGTTCTCAGACCAACACCACACAGATACCTCAATGCTTTTTTCTGAAAATTTTTTTTTTTGTAAAAATTATGTTAAGGAAGTCCCTTGGAGCACAAACCCCAAAATGGCAACCCATAATGGATATGAGAGTCTAGTCGGATTATGAGAGTCAACCCAACCCAACTCATGCCTGGCAACCCTGACTGCAAAACAACCAGAAGAAAGTTTTGCAGCGAGGCCCAAAACATGGTTGTCAAACCTTAAGCAATGACGAGGCCGAGAAATCGACAATAATCCCTACCATGTAGTGGGCTCTGCTCATCAAACAAAAAACCCTCTACATTACACTTAAAGCCCAGAACAAAAGTCTTATCAACATTGAATACAAGCTGATTGCAGATGCACCACTCTTTAATTTTGTGAAGGTCCTCTACTATGAGAGATCTGACTACTTTTTGATCTTTGTTATGCCACAGTATTGTAGTATCATCGGCAAACTGAACCACTAGTCCATGCAGTGATAGAGAGCTTAAGTCATTAACGTATAATAAAAATAAAATAGGACCTAACACTGACCCTTGAGGTACACCACATTTAAGGTGTGCTATCCCTGACAAAAATCCAAATGCAACCACCCTCTGGGTGCGTCCAGATAGGTATGACTTCAACCACCCCAAAGTCACTCCCCTAAATCCATAAAAATCAAGCTTTGATAGCAGTATTCCATGATCCACACAATCGAAGGCCTTGGATAGATCACAGAACACCGCTGCTGCAGCCTCCTTGGAGTTCATAGATAGATACACACTCTCCAAGAATCTGAAAATGCTACTATTCAAATCTGGGGTAGTTTCTAACACAGAGCTAATTTTATAATGTGTGTTTGGCTCTCTTGTCAACCCATATCCCATTTTAATTCCCATTTGCAATTAGAGGTGAAAATACCTTCTGCATATTCCTTTTTGTCAAACATCATATCTGTTAAACAATCCAATAAATAGCATTTTTGCATTGTTAACAGGTATGCAGATAGTCTTGATTTCTTTGGCAGTAATTTAAAAAAAATTAAGAAAATGAACATGATTTTATCTTAGTTATTTCTAGATACTTAATAGTTGTATTATCTTAGAATATTTATATCATAGGCTATTGATAAAAATATACAGTAGTTCTAAACCTACTCCCAGATGCATTCCTTTTAGTATAAAAAAGAGGCACAAGAAACATTGGTGTAAATGTGTAGTGTAGCAACTTTCCTGAAAATCTCCTACAATTATGGGCAAAGGCTTTAGAGGTGTGTAATTTTACGAGATATAATATTCCAATGGCAAAGTAGTACATTATCAAATGGATTTTTTTCCAATTAAAAAACAAAATAAATTAATTTTGACATATATACAATTTTTCAATTCAGGAATTATAACCCCAACCTAGCTTTTTGAAGTCCCAAACAACTTTTCTGAAAACCACACATAAAATTATGGGAAAATAGAGTTTAGTTTAGTTCACAAGTGAGGAAACATTACTATATCTTTTTTGGATAATAAGTACATATTTTGCAGTAATATACATTTTTGAAAATTCTGATCTTTTATACTTATAGACCTATACACCTGTTACTATGTTTGCAGATGACACCACCATCATTTGGCATATAGAACACATTGACCAACTGAAAATATTTCTGGATGTTGACTTGCTTATGATTAGGGAATAGTGCAGTGCAAATCAACTTTGATTTAATAAGTTGAAGACAAATCTGTTAAGTTTCAAATGTTCAATGAATTCTGTCACTCTCAATGAGGGGCCTATTTTGACCGACAATTGATTGCAGACTCAAATTGCAAGAATACATAGGGGATAGGGTGTCATCTGGTTGCTATGCCCTGAATAATTTCTAAGACCTCAGATGTTTACATTGCAAAAAATGTTTATCATGCCCTTGTGGAGTCATATTTTCGCTATAGGATTTGTTTCTGGGGATCATGTGCCCACTATCTCTTCAATACAGTATTTGTTATGCAAAAAAGAGCAATTAGAGCCTCTGTGGAGTGAGGTGTCATGTATTTTGTCGGTAAAAGCACCAGCAAGAAATTGTAGGAGGCAGTTTGTTTGAAACTTATCTTACATACACCCTTTGGTTGCCCATTCCACATTCAGAGCAAGTGAGAAGTTGTTTATTTACATAGGTAAAAAAACTTTGAATCACCTTCCTCTTCATATAAGAAAACATAACTCTTATCTTAGAGTAAAAAAGCATTTAAAAAGATTGTTAGTTACTAAGACATACTCTACATTAGATGGTTTTTTAATGTATGTGCGATTTGAAAAAAAAATTATTGTAATTCTATTTGCTTTCTGATATCTATTAATCCTAACTTTTACTGATTTAATAAGGCATTGTCAACAACTCTGTTTGGGACAATAAGGCTACTTTTTGAATTTTGAATTGAATTTATAGTTGGGTTGTGATTGGTTAAGTTAAAAGTACACACATTTTAAGCCTTTCCTATAATTTCGGGTGTGATTAAATCTCAAAATATATTTTCATGTTTTTTGACAAAAAAAAAAAATCAGTAAAATTAAACAGATTTTAAGCCACTTCCCATCACTTTAGGTGTGACTTTCTGGAAAGTTGCTACACTAGACCTTTACCAAAACATCAACTTAATTATACAAATCTATGTTAAGTATATTATGTCAACAACAAAAAAATTCAAATGAATAGTAGTAGTTTTTTGTTAGTAGTAGTAATAGTAATGGTGGAAGGACAGTTTCTGGCAAGTAGGCCTAAAAGTGCCTTTCTGCCAACCCCTGTGTTTTTGTTAGAACTAATAACTGTTATTAAATAAAATTAGAAATTAATTAATGTGAAAAAAATTAATTAATTTGAGAATAATTAATAATTATTCTCATATAGTATTAATTAACTAACCTTTTTTCCAATACTATTTTTATTAATCAAAAAGTTTTTATTTTGTTCCTCTTCGGTAACTGTTCCATCATCAAGAATTACCAAAGAATTTATGCCTGACAAAAGGATGTTTTTGGCAATTTCTGATCCTACGCCTCTAACACCGATTAAAAGAACATTTGATGCCCTCAACCTAAAACCAGAAAATAGTTCTAAATGCCTTATGGGGTACCTTCCAGGTTCCTTTCATACCTTTCTTGAGATTCGATTCCCCACAGTCGGATTTGACGATCGTACAGTTCGGCCTCTACCGCGGAGAGCTTTTGTTCACTCATATTTAATTTGTAAACTTCCGTAGATATAAAATTCAATAACTTTTCTATCAAAACTTACAGAAAATCCGGTAAAAACAGTGAAGATTTTTTGATATTATGATGAAAAACATTGAGGTTAGAAACAATAAATAACGTTTAGCGGCGTCCTCTTACTGTCACACTTGTCAACTAACAAAAGATGCAGAGCTATTCCGACGTTGCCAAGTGTATAAAATTATTAATGATGTAACTAAAGCCCTGGTTTCCTCAAAAGAGGTACCGATAAGTTGCGGCCGCAATAATGCATTGAATGACGACAGATTGCGGTGGAAAAATCAGGGTTATTAATTGCGGCAAATAAATGTGTAAACTCAGAAAGCGTCGCCAGTACCGTTTTGCGTTAAAAACAATCGACATGGACGATCTCGATGGTGCTCTTTTGGTAGTGTTAAATGGAGAGGAATTAGATGAAGAGATACATTGAAGGAGTGAATCTGACCTTTTTAAGAAAAGAACTACAAAGGGTGCTTACAAAGTTTTGATTTGTCGCCATCTATATACTAACGAAAATAAGTTCAGGGAATATTTTCGTTTGACACCAGTCTTATTTGATTATGTCTTGGGATATATAAAAGATGATCTTTCTTCAAAAACAACAAACCGTGTTCAAAATCCATTGACTCCTGAGCAAAAATTATGCCTGCTTCTAAGGTATGTATTTTAATAATACTAACTACATCAAACACAAATACAGTAAAGTAAGGTAGCATGTATGTTTTGGTAAATACACATGTTTTGATAAATTTACAAATTTATAAAATACTCTTGGCTGGGCTCCGCCAATACTAAAGTAGCGGATGCTCCTATTGGTGTTACAGAATCATCGGAAACAAATGTACTGTATGATGTTGAGCTACCTGCTGATAATGGTCCACGCCCATAGTCAACACTTGGCAATGGTGATAGATGTTCTATCTCTGCATTTCCAACTAAATTTCCAATTTGCATTCGAAGCCTAGCCTGAACGATTTTTGGCAGCTTGCTAGTTATTTTTGCTATGGATGCAAAGAATAAATCATTTTCATCCTGCTTTTCCATTTTGTTTTGATCTTGCCTTTCAGCTATTTGTCTTAATATCTTCAAACGTTCATCAGCAGGTGTGTATATAGTTGAACATTTACGTTTAGTAACTTTTGGAGTTTTCTCAGTTTCAGCTCCATTTTCTGGAATATCTAAAATATTGCTACTAGTGTCGTCTACAGTAAGTAATTCAGACTGTTGTTGCTCTATGTTGTTGCTCTCTTTACTGCAATGAGCCGTGCTATTTTTTACACTCTCCTGAGATCCAGAATTTTCTATGTTGCTGAGAGTGCTGAAAATATAATAAAGTTTGTATTATCAGCAAAATAAGGTAACATAAATTTACCTTCTCTTGCCTGAAGAGATACTATCTAAAAATGACAGCTGCTCAGATCTTTTCTTTGCTGCTTCCCCAGACGAACCCGTGCTAGGTTTGCCTTCTCTTTATGTAATAATCTCTTACATATCCCCATCTCTTGCTGCAGTCATTATCTATAAATATAAAAATAAAAACAAAGAGGCAAGTGTTCTAAATTACTACATGTTATTTTTTTAGGTTTTTGGCTACAGGAGAATCATTTCGATCATTGGCGTTTTAGTTTAGAATATGCCATTCGTGGATTAGTGTAATAATAAGGCAGGTTGCTGAATCCATTGTTGCAAGAATGCTTACTTTGGTAATGCCACAACCAACAGAGGAAATGTTCAAAACCATCTCTACGAAATTCAGATCTCTTTGGGATTTTCCGAACTGTGTTGGAGCAATTGATGGTAAGCACATTCGGATAAAGGCTCCAAAAGATAGTGGATCCACTTTCTTCAACTACAAGGACTTTCATTCTGTAGTGATGTTGGCACTTGTAGATGCAGATAATAAATTTGTTGCAGTAGACATAGGATCGTACGGCAGAGAAGGAGATGCAGATAAAATGCAAACAAGGAATATAATTTATAATTTTTCTAATAAAATAAATTTCATTTTGGGCATATATTTAAAAAGTAGATTTGGAAAAAAATTCTGAAAAAAGAATTTAATATTCCACCGCCACAACCATTGCCTGGCATGAATATGCTGGTGCCCCATGTTATTCTCGGCGATGAGGCATTTGCTCTTTATGAGCATCTCATGAAACCATATCCACGAAATCAATCAGTATCTGATAAAACTAAAGCAATCTATAATTACCGACTTTCCCGAGCTCGCAGGACAACTGAAAATACCTTTGGCATTCTTTGTGCATTTTTTCGGATATTTTTTCAGCCAATTGCTACGCGTCCGGAAACCACGGATAAACTTATAATGTGTGCCTGTATTTTATATAATCTTCTGCGAGAAGCAAATATTTTTCCGACAGTGACTAATAGGACAGAGAAATACTCACTTCCTACAGAAAATTTACTTCCACTAATTCACAACAACGTACGCGGGGCAAATATACCAGTTCAAATTCGTGAGACATTTAAAACGTATTTTAATGGACCCGGTGCTGTAGCATGGCAGGAACATCATTACCGAGAAAACTAAATCAATCACAACAATGTAATATATTAAAAATATACATATATTTTTTATGGTAATGAGAAGTTGTATTATTGTATTACCCGTTATTTGTAGTATATGGGCTATTTCCGTCCATAAACTCTGTTTTAATTGGGTTTTTCTGTAATCTTTACATTGAACATTATATAAACATTCGTGATTTCTAACAAAATCTATCAATATTTCATCCTGCTCACTTGTCCATTCATGGTGTTTTATACCAGAACACATTACGATAAAAAAACACCATTATATAACGTTAACTTTGTAATATAAAACATAAATACCTATTTTATCAGTTTTATAATAAAAAAATAAACGAAATCACAACAAGTCACAACACATCAACACAGTAATAAATCGTCAACGAACTGTTTCTCGCCGCAATGGCTGCCGCATTCATTATGCCGGTACAGTCATATTGCGTTGCGGCGACCACCAACGCATCCTTAAAAACCATTGCTAATGATGTGCATAGTACAGTTTTCTATGACATCATTCAACGCATTATTGCGGCCGCAATTTCAGTGGCGGCTCGTGGGTCAATCTTCAGGGGGGTCATTTTGGTTTAAAAACTTAGTTTACTCTAGTAAAAAAAAAACAAATCAAACTATTGATTTTTTAAAGTATTTGAAAGATCTTTTAGCATTTATATTTTAGATAGAAAATACAGACTTAGATAAAACTCAATAATATTTATCGAGATATTTACCCTATTAAGAGGGTAAAAATAACTTTAAATGCTTTAATCGTTTTCCGAAAATTAACTTTGCCTTTTTATTAGAGTAAATATTTTAAATAAAAATATAGGAAAAAGGGTATAAACAGGTTATCGACTGATATAAAGGAATATTTATATGTGAGAAAACTCGATAATTAAATTAAAAATTATATTAATAATAAAACTGCGACGTTACGAACAACAAAAATACATGCTTTCCTAAAGAAAGGCAAATAGTGAGTCCCCTCTTACTCGGTTCAGTCCCAAAAAGTAAAAAAATATAAAAACACTAACGTAACCATAATTTAAATTCTAAAGAAAAATAACTCTTAGGTCACTAGTAATAAACTATAGCTATTAATTAATAAATAACTTATAATAAGTTATTGCCCCGCCGACATAAATTGTAAATTTATTAAAATGAAACTTATCTTAAATATTTTTATATTTTAAGTCAATTCTCCTATCCTTTAGTTCTGCAAAATAGTCTATGACCTTCTCATTGAAATTTGGAATGCTTTTGACAAGCGTTTTCTCGATGCTCAACATAGACAAGGCACTAAGTCTAGATTGTCCCATCGTATTACGCAGGAATGTTTTTACTCTTTTTAAAGTAGAAAAACATCTCTCACTTTCCACGGTTGTCATAGGGAGTGTGCACAAAATATTTAATAATTTCACTGCTTCAGAAAATGTTTCAGACAAATTCATGTTAATAAAAAGCTGAAGTATGGCTACTGCACCGGCACTATTGCGAAAATCCTCACGACAATATATGACTTCAAGTTCAGATTTTAGTTTGGAAATATTTACTGTGGGATAATGAGCCTTCACCATATTTAAAATATTTTGCGGAAAGTTGGTAGTGTATGCTTCAAATTTCTCTGTGTAGAATAACTGTGAAATCATGAGATGATCATTGAAACCAAACCTGTGATTTATTTCAGATATAGAAATATCACAAATTTCCAGTGCAGTTCGTCGCTTTGGATCCTCTGTAGCTGTAGTAGTTTTTCTTTTTTTTGCTGTTGATGTGCTTGGTTCTTCTGATTCCAATATAGTATTTCTAATTATTTGGATATTGTTGTTAAAAGACAGTATATAATTTTTGACAGATATGACATCAATATCTCGCATTTGCAATTGTTTAAACAATATATCAACATGGGGCATTATTTTATGGAAAAAATTTAACCAAAATAAAAAAAGCTCATCTTCCAAATGTCTTTTTAAACCAGTTGCTTGATTTATATTGTTACCATCTTGCTCCTCATCAATAATTTCCTCTAAGCAAGATTTCAAATCATCTTTATAAGTGTATACAATTTCAACACATTTTGTATTGAAAGCCCATCGAGTGGGTGCAGCTTTAGGTAGCCTTACTTTAACCACTCTATCCAGAACCATCGTCCGTTTTGGAGATCGGCCGAAAAAGGACGAAAATGCGTGTAAATTTGCAAAAAATATTTTTATCGGTTTATATTGACTCGCCGCTTTTTGCAGGATAAGATTAAGTTGATGGGCATAGCAGTGAATAAAGTGTGCATTTGGGTATATTTCTTTAATTTTTGTTTGTACTCCTCCCAGTTTACCGCTCATGACTGATGCACCATCGTAACTTTGGGCAATCAATTTT
The DNA here is from genome assembly GCF_022605725.1 of Anthonomus grandis grandis. Classification (NCBI taxonomy): domain Eukaryota; kingdom Metazoa; phylum Arthropoda; class Insecta; order Coleoptera; family Curculionidae; genus Anthonomus; species Anthonomus grandis. Next base: position 21,556,612 of record NC_065558.1, read on the forward strand.
TCAGGTGCTTCATTAATTTTTAATAATTGAAGTTCTTCCAATATTACATTAGTTAAATGTTGTGCTGTGGTACCTGGAGGGTTAACAAATTTCCAAAATCTTTCATGTACAATACCAGTTAATACATATCGCAATATGACAATCATCTGCGTTTTATTGGAGCTGTCTGTGGTCTCATCTACTTGAATTGCCACAAAATTTGTCTGGCCAATCTCCTTAATTATATGAGTATGTACAATGGCTAACATTTATTCTAAAATATCGTTATGAATTGTTTTTGATATTCCTTTAAATACTGTACTTTTTTCAATATGTTCTTTAAACATTAAATCCAGTTCAGAAACAAAATCGATAAGGCCCAGAAAAATTCCAGGATTATTGGAGCTGTTGCTTTCGTCATGACCGCGCAATGCAATTTCGAAAACTCCGCAAAATTTTACACAGTCGATTAGTTTGTTTAAGATATACCTATTTTTAGAAACCGATTCATAAAAGTCATGCACAGATTTACGATATACACTATTAAGTTGCTGTCTTATGTTAACACGTCCTAAACTTGCGTAACTCATTGATAAATTTATATGAGTAGTGGAAGAAGCATGCTTTGTAATTTTCACTTTTAAATGCTTAATGTCAGTTACTCCATTTTTCGCCCATACAGCGTCATTCGAAAACAATAAACACGGGTAGCAAAAAAATGCATTTCTCACACTGCAGCCACAAATCCAATCACACAAATTGTACATTGATTCTTTAAAATATCTTTGAATATCTTTACCCCTATCCTTTGTTGTTTGTTTTAAATTCATATTTGGTTTTGGTCGACCACTTTCCTTTTTCTCAAGGCGCCGTTCATAATTTAATGTTCCAGCAGATTTTAAGGCAATTATTTCGTCAACAACACTCACACTCATCTTGTTTTTTTTTCAATCAGAAAAAAAAATCCGATAATAGTTACAAAAATAAATTACGAAATGTAAACACGCGCCACGATATATGCAATACCGTCAAAGTGCGGGCGGCAAACAACTAACTAAAACAAAACATTTATCCAGTCGGGCCGTCGACTACATTAGAGATATAGGACTGAAAGGTGACTCTCACTCCCGCTCACGAAATGCGAATCTGCCCTCTTTGTTCTATTTTACATGCATTTCTCCATAAGCCATAAGAACTGTATAGGGACAATTTAAAATACGGCCCAGCCACGGGCTTGTGTGATGAGCGCGAGGCGCGACGTTGGTAATATATTTATTTGTTTTGCCAATGCAGACTGCTTAGAGAATTTTATAATTCACAGTGAAGTTTTAGATAAAAGATATTTTTAATAAAATTGGTATTTTTATGAGATTATTTTAGGGGGGTCATTGACCAATTGACCCTAAGAAGGAGCCGCCACTGCGCAATTTATCGGTACCGCTTTTGAGGAAACCAGGGCTTAAAGCCATATTTTAGCGAGTAAGCGCCTTAGGCTACGGTTACAGTCCAAGCGACTTTGCGCGAACTATCTTTCGGGCGTCTTCGTGCGATTTCGCGGGAACTATAAGTGGTTTCTATTTCATCTATTTTGGCGCGACTTAAAGCGAATTTATTTGGCTTGACGGTACTGTCGGGCATCGATGCGAATACGGTTACAGTAGGGTAAAAAACCAACATGAATACTGAGGAAGAGTTATATTTAAATGAAAGCCCGTTTTGGAAACAAGAGCCTACGTAACAACTTTTCAGATAGAGCGCACTGGTATTACCCCGTCGCCTTATCGCCCCGTGGCCCCGTCAAGCCATTGCTGAAATTGTATTACCTGTATAATAAATAAAACGTTTTTCAAGGCTGAAAGCTGAAATGGTTGTTTTGATTTAGATAGATTTACTCGTGACACGTTAATTGAGTTATTTTAGGTATATTAGTAATAAAACAGTTTTACTCATCTTTGGCCCGTATCTAAAATATATGTACATTTTGATTGTTTCAAATATTGCACTAACTTTTTGACTTTTGAACTACTTCTACTTAACCGATTGTAACAAAATTTTATACAAACATTGGGTTCTTGTCTTATGACAATACAATATTATTATATTCACCAACCTTATGGAATTAACCCGGCATCGGCAACCAGCAACCTCTAGGTAGGTACCTTAATAGAGGAAGGAGATAGCTTTATGATTTTAAATTAGAATAAGGACAAATTTAATAAAATACCTCCTTTTCATTCGGCCAGGTGAAATTGTGCAGTCATAGAAGTAATAAATTTTATTATAGTAATTAAATGCTAATTAAAAGACAAGCCAAAAACCAGAAAATAAAATATAATAATCTGCTTTTGGTATTGATATATTAAATATGTAGGTAGTATTTCTAAATAATTCTGTTACTTCCTGGGAAGATGCTTTACTATTCTCTATTTCAAAACATTCTAAAAAAGAAACAAAAAAATTATTATTTTAGAAATAATATAAAACAAGGCAGATATACCCTCAATGCTGTTAATGTTTTTTTCAGAAGTAGGCATTTGAATCTCTAGCTCCATACTAACATCATTATTCTCAGCAATTACCCAATTGGTTACCGCATGGTTGCTAATTATACAAGGTCTATCCAGTTTTACAAAGCCTGGCTTTAAGTTTATCGGTAATGAAGACTTGTTAGGTTCCAAATTTTCAATAATTGGGAATTGTATAGGTGACGTATGGTGTCGTACATTGCCTGAATTGCTATTTATCTCTTCGATATTATCTAATAATTAAAAAAAAATACAAGAACAGATTAGGTGTAGTAATATAATATAAAGTTAAAATTTTTACCCTAATTATTAAAATTTTCTTTATTGCTCAGTTGATTTGGTTTGGTGATATCCTCAGTGAAAGGTTCTATGTTACCATCATAGAAAACTCATTATCAGAATTAGGAAGATGATTTAACCAATTTGATATTATATAATTTGAAGTACTACTAGATTGGTCACTGGTATAATACACTTGGTTATTTTCACTTGTATTTAAAGCTAACTCTAGTATTAGTTTCGCCCTTTTATTGGCCATTATTAACTAATGTATTTACACAATTTTCTAAAAAGCACCTGTCGAGCGTGTTACGCGAGCAAGTTTAGTTATATTTTAAAACTGATTTTGAAGACAATATTGACCGGACAATTCTTAGTAAAACCGCGGGAAGCACAGCGTGCCTAATAAAAACGCGGCAACTACGTACAACGTCAGCACTTGCCGCCTAATTATTAAACATGTTGCAGAGACTGCGTTATCGTTAAGAAGCGTAGTAAATTTGGCAGATACGGCTAAACAATTTTAGTTATTAATTCAGATTTTATTTTAGATACGGCCTTATAACTTTGTAAGGAGATGAATTAAGTAACAAGAAAAATTTTGATACCAAAAACTCGATTTTCGAATTTTCTGTAGATACCGCCTTTTTATTGTGGACGGCAGACTAGTGAATTACATAAATAATATTTAATATTAGATGGTAAATAGTTTTTTAGACCATATAGTTTTTTTACGTGTATATATGCAATTTTAAGTTTATTTTTGATATGACTTTGTATATATTATATAAAAACAAAGTATTATATATCACTGTCAAAATACACGCCCAGATTTTTGACCTCATTGACTACTAGTAGCTAAATATATCGAATCTGTGCATGAAAATTGACCTTAAAACCACTTTTGCCACAACCCAATATTATTGTATAAGATTTGGAAGCATTTAATTTTAAGTTGTGATCCTGTGAAAAGTTATCAATAATTTCTAAATCCTGATTAAACTGAAATTGATCTATAGGAAGATTTTGGCGTTAACACGAAAGATGTAATTGGGAATCATCCGCATATTGCTGTAATGCTGAGTGTTTTACACAAGATATCATGTCAGCAACATATAAAGAAAAGAGCAATGGGCCCAAAATGGAACTTTGCTGGACATGGAACTTGCGGACAACTTTCCGTAGATACCGTAAAACGGGGCTACTTTGGCACACGGGGTAACTTTGGCCGAGCGTGCGCGCCTTTGTTTATTTTAGGCTTGTTTGTCTAGTTTTAATATTCAGTGTCCGAGAGTTGTTCAGACAGGTCGGTGTGTTCCGCGGCGCGAAATATGGTGTGAAATTATAGTAGGTTGCCTGGATCGAGGCCCTATAAAAACTACACGGAACAAAATTTAGCGAATGCATTGCAAGCTGTTAGGGAAGGGAGGATGTCACAAGTACGAGCTTCCAAAACATGGAAAATACTCAAAGGCACTCTTCAGAATAAGTTGTTTGTGAAACATGAGGGTCGTGTAGGTCACCCCACCATCCTTACCCAACAGGAGGAGAGGCTAATTTCAGAGACCATCAACCAGGTAGCAGATTGGGATTTTTCCGTTACTGTTAGTGACGCCAGAGAAATCGTGCAAAAATATGTTACAAAACAAGGCAGAAATATTCCTGGATGGCCCAACAATAGACCAGGACCCGACTTTATTGGAAAATTTATTACCAGAAATAATATTAGCATTCGATTTGTCGATTTGTAATGTAGCATTGATTCAGTTGGGCGCGCTGATATAATGTAGTTTTTCGATAACATCAAACCTGTTCTGGAGTCCATTTCTGCGAAACAAGTGTTTAACTATGATGAGACTAATTTCACAGACGATCTCGAGGCCAAAAAAGTTTTAGTTTGTAGGGGTACTAAAAGGGTTGAAAGGGTTTAAGAACATTCGCGTTCAGCAATAGGTGTAATGGTCTGCGGAAGCGCAAATGGAATCCTACTACCACCAATGGTAGTCTATAAAGCCAACAACATTTACGAAAATTGGACTGTTGGTGGCCCTCTAGGGGCAGTTTATGATAACAGCAGCAGTGGATGGTTCGATATGAATCTCTTTGAGGTATGGTTTTTTAAACTGTTGCTGCCCCAGGTCAAAGAAAATTGTAATGGTGAATCAGTTGTTATTTTAGGTGATAACCTAGCCTCACATTTTTCTCCAACCGTGGTAAAGGCTTCTAAAGAAAATAATATTTATATGGCTCCTTTACCCCCCCATTTCAACTCACTTTATGAAGCCTTTGGACGTGGCTTTCTTTGCTCCCATGAAAAAGAAATGGAGGGCTATTTTAGACGATTGGAGAAAGACCAGTCGCGTAAAAGGCACTCTGCCTAAAGAACACTTTTCGAATCTTCTGGATCGCTTGTGGAGATCTCTACAGGAAAGAGTAGAAGACAATTTAAAATCCGGATTTCGTGCCACCGGAATTTGTCCATATGATCCGGAGCAGCCTTTTGCCAAAAACTCCAATTGGTGCATCTACGAGTGATATTTTGAATGATAGTTTATTAGAGTTTCTTCAGGAGACACGTGGACAATCAAGCACTAACCCTAAATGAAAGCGGGGACGAAAAATTATTCTCGGCAAAGAAGTCGATTGTGAAGAAACTAAAGAGGAGCAAGACAAGGAAAAACTAATTGAAAATGAAAATAATGACAAAAAAAAGATTGCGGGAAAAGGGAAAGGCAAAGGAAAAGCAAAAATTTTTTAAAAATCGACATTAAAAGATGTCAATTTACCATCATCCTCAAGTACCCACAATGAAGACGAATGCGAAATTTGTGCTGCTTATTGGTCTGGTTATACTGGACCAGACTGGATTCTATGCAATGGTTGCTTTAAATGGATCTGTGGTATTTGTAACGAGGGACCCAAAGAAAAATATTATACCTGTGAGGCATGTGAAGATGATTAGTATTTATGTTATTTTGATTTAGTTCCTTTTTTTTACTGTGCCAAATATTAGAAAAACATTTTTTGTTAGTTTTTAAGTGTTTTGTTTATTTTGTTTAAGAATATCAATTAATATATAATTATAATAATTATAATAATTATAATATATAACAATAATTATAATAAGAATAGAAATATCATTAAAAATATTGAATGTTTTATTTAAAAACTTAAAAAAAAAAGCCTAATTTGGTGCCAAAGTAATCCTAGGATGGACCTACATTATATTTATTCACATTTCCGTTTGGGTGCCAATGTAACCTCAAACACGGAGCTACTTTGGCACCCATCTTTTTAATTTTTTTTTCGAGAACGGTTTATTGTAAAAGCCCTATTTTAAGGCAGGTTATAAGTATGACCCGTATTGTTACTCTTGATTTTTTTCAAGTTAATTCGATAATAAATGCAGCGCCTAGAATCAAAAATGCCTCAAAACCTGCACAAAGTAGCCCCGTTTTACGGTACAATGTGGTAACTTGATTTTTCAGTGCACAATTCCTTATTAAGAACTACGCTATAAGCTCTGCCAGCTAAATAAGACTTAAAATAATTTACTGAATCACCAGATCACCAGAAAATCCAAAATATTAAAGTTTTGCTAATAGCATTTCGTGACTTATAGTATCGAAGGCTCTACTAAAATCTAACAACCCAAGACATGTTAGTTCTTATTTTTTTTTGATTTCATTAAGAAGGTTAACCAAACTGGTAGAAGTACTAAAGTTCCTATATGCTCTATATGCCCAAATTTGTTGGTGAATAAATTTTTCCAAGATTTTGGATACTAACGGCAGTATACTTATAGGCCTGAGGTCTTTGAATTTCTTTGGATTACTGATCTTTGCTAAGGGTTTTATAATTGCCTTTTTCCAGATTATAGGATAAAAAGTTTGTAAAATGTTATTGTTCATAATATTAAGTAATGGTTTTAAACAAAAAGGCATACAGAGATGTAAATCTTTTAAAGAAAAAGCGTCTTCACCAATTGCATTAGAGTGAATGGTTTTTACAATTTTAAGTAAAGTTGACTGATCCATTAAAGTAAATTTTAATTCAGATTTGATCTTATCATGTTTATGTGATTTATAAAATTGTATTTTCTCACTAGATGTATTAGCTGTATTACTCAAATTATCCATAAAATAATCCACGGAGTAAATGGTTTATCGCGTATATTTCTAATTAAAAGAGGCGCATGCCTGTTTATTAAATACACTATATTTTTATTAAAAATTTCAATTTTCTTATCTATATAAGGTGTGTAATAAATTTGATTCCAATTTAATTGACTTGCATCCAAATGTAACTGATTTAAATCTATATTTTTGTAATTTCTATATTAAATTCGTTTAATCCTATTATTATTCATGGAAAAATCTAATACTGAAAATACCATATTATGGTCAGTTATAATTTCTGATATATTTATAGAGCCCGATTTTTTTTATTATGGAGGTTTGATTAGTTCTTATTAGATCAATAAGACTTAAAGTGTTTGTGGTAAAATGATGTCATGTAGACTCCGTAATAACTTGCTTTAAATTCAAAATATCATGTAACTGTTGGAGTTGTGTTCCTGTATTTTGCCTTAAAAAATCAATATTAAAACCTCCCACACATATTACCTGGTCATAGCAAGGAATAGTTTAACCAAATAATTGCTCCATCCAATCAATAAAATGATTAATATTAGAGGATGGTGGACGATAAATAGTGATAAACAAAATTGACAAATTCATTCGACGCAATTAATGTTAAAATCAATAGTTTCAAATTTTAATCTACTTTTTTAAATAGATTCCCACACTACCCCCTCTTCTAGCTCGATCTCGCCTGACAAACCTGTAACCTGGTATTCTAAAGGAATTATCGACATCATTTAATGTTAACCATGCTTCTGATAGCTCTTATCTTTTTCGTTGAAATAAATTTTGACGTTGAGTTATCAATGTGATGCTTTAACTTATTAACAAACTTTTCAAAAGCTTTATTTATGTTTTTCTCTTTATAAATTTGTTTCCAGTTTTCACTCTGTAATACATCACTTAATTTTTTGCAATTAATTCCTTTTATTTCTCTCATATCTGTGTGAAGGTTCGATTTAGGAATTATAAATAAGAATGCCAAATGCGCTTACACCATTGTATATTACTCTCTTCGATGAAATCTGGTATATTAGTAGTTATTTAAAAACAGTGTTCTACATAATTGTCGTGCATACGTGTGCAATAGTATTGCATAAATATTTAACAATAATAATAATTCATTGTATAACAAATTAATATACAGTATGATACTTGAAAATAAATAACATATATCACTATTATATTATTGTACCACATCTCCCCCTTTTGAAAGAATGAACTACATTTTTAATGAAATAAAAATGGAGTACTTTCGTACAAAAATAAATATTCATAAGGTATATGCGCTTTTTTACTACATTTTACACTTCTATTTTACAATAAAAATAAAATTATTAGAGGTTTAAGGAAAGTGTTAAGAAAAAGATAAGAGGAATAATAGAAAGAAAATAAATAATAAAGAAAGGATAGAAAAGAAAAGTATTATCGATCGAGTATAGATTTAAATATATATTTTTTTTATTTAAAAATGAAACCTAAAATGTTAACCCTGATTTTACTTAAACAAACTTATTACCTAAATAAACTTATTACTTAATTAAAGTACACATGTACTTAACTTGTTTAATTTAAATAATGTTACATAATTCTTAACTATTTCGAAGCCTAAACAATACGTGTTAAGTTATTAAATTATGAACCTCAATTTTTACGAAGCTTTGCATTGACTTATGAGTACATAATATGTATTATAAAATATTAGGTTACAAGGTTAGTAAATTAAAACTAGTACATGTTTTCTTTTCGGTACAACTGCTATAATTGACATAATTAATTGTTTTTCTTTTAATTTTTCTACGATAAACACTGAAAATGGCCTTTTCACTTTAATCACTTATAAAAATGCTGTAATCTATTTTTATGCACTTTCACTTTAGCGTCACTTTTACTATTCCTTAATATACAATTTACACCTTCTACCTCTTCTACTACGAAAGGGCCTTTATACCAAGGGTCAAATTTCGTTCTATTTTCATTATTTAAAAGTACTGAGTCACCGGGTTTTAAATATATTTCTTTAGACTGTTTATCGTATTTTAATTTTCGCTGAACTTTTGCTTTTTGAATAAAATCATTGGCTCGTCTATTTGCAATTTGTAAGCCTATCAAAGTCTATCAAAGTACCATTTAAAATATTAGAAAAATTAACCTTACGTGCAAAAACTAATTCAAATGGCGTATATTCGTGATATACACTGGGAGTTGTGTTATAACAAAAGCTGAAATAGTTTGTCCATTCATCCCAATCGTCTTGCATTTCGTTTATGTACATTCTAAGAAACTCATTTAAGACTCTATGATTTCTTTCGCAACCACCTATAGTTTGACTATGGTAGGCTGTCGAAATAGAATGTTTAATTTTTAGAAGTTCAGAAAGTGATGTAAGTACTTCGTTTTTATACTCAGTGCCCATATCGGTTCTGATTTCCTGCATTGGGCCATAATTAAGAATAAATTAATTAAACATTGCCCTAGCTATAGTTTTAGCTTCTTTATTCGGAATAGGGATAATTTTGACAAATTTAGTTAACTCGCACTGGATTGTTATTGCATAAATATTGTTGTTAGGAGTTTTTCTGAATGGTCCAATCGTGTCGATACATGTGATGTCAAATGCTTTTTGTGGTGTAGGTGTTATTACCATTGCTCTGAATGAGTTATTTTTCTCTTATTAATTTGACACTTTTGACATTTTTTAACGTATTTGTTGACATCGCGGGACATTCCTTTCCATCGGTAATTTGCTCTTAGCTTCTTAAGCAATTTTTTCTGTCCACAGTGACCTCCGGTAAGTGGATTATCATGATATTCCTGTACTAACGCTAACTTGTCATCATTATTTTTAATAATTTTGGGCTCTTCATACAGAAAAATAGTAAGATTTTTTAATTTACTTAAAGCAATATTTTTTAATTCGTTTATTGTGCACAATTTAAATATTTCATCTGTTATTTTTAGCTTTAGTTCCTTAATGTTGCAATCAGCAGCCATTTTTTCCAGCTTAGACAAAACTGTTCCTAAGAATGTTTTGTCATTACTAATTAACATTTTATCCTCGATCATAAAATCTTTATTCTTACCCATAATTATCCATAGATATTTATGCTGAATTTTAAATTTTACATAAGCTAATTTTAAAACATTACTATTTTCTAAAGTCTCTAGGACTTTTGGTTTAACCGTAAACGGCATGCTAGCACTCTTGCTATTATCTTCTGTTAAGGTAGTATCCTTTTTTGCCATTGCCCGTGTTACTGCAAATACGTTGACTGTTTTGTTATTTATCGCCAAATCGCTTAGTTCGCTAATACAAATTCTCGATAATGCATCTGCTCCTACATTGTCCTTTCCTTTAATATATTTAATTTCAAAATTATATTCTTCTAAATCTAATCGCATCCTGGTAAGTTTTGAAGATGGGTCTTTCATAGAAAAGAGATACACTAAAGGCTTATGGTCAGATTTTACCAAAAATTTATTTCCGTACAAATATGGCCTAAAATACTGAATCGCCCAGTGGATGGCTACTAATTCTTGTTCTATAGTCGCTTTATTAGATTCTCCTTTAGTGAATGATTTTGAAGCGTAAGCTATTGGCAATTTTCGCCCATTAAAGTTTTGTGATAATATAGCGCCACAAGCATTTTTTGATGCGTCTGTTGTTAAAATAAATTGATTATTAATCATCAATTATTGTAAAATTTCGGGTTGCAACAACGAATTTTTAAGATAAATAAAAGCTTGTTTACATTTTTCACTCCATTCAAATTGCGTATTTTTTCTTGTTAACATATTAAGAGGTTTTGCAATTTCTGCAAAGTTTCGAATAAACCTGCGATAATAATTACAAAATGCTATAAAGCGTTTTACTTCATCAGCATTTCTAGGCTCTGGGTATTTATTAATAATGTCGTATTTTGACTCGTCAGGCAAAATTCCATTACTAGTAATCCTGTGACCTAGGTAAGTAACTTCTTGCGAAAAAAAATTGCATTTTTCGGGATTTAATTTTAAATTGTATTTTCTGCACGTTTCAAATACACTACGCAAAATTTGTAAATGATGATTTTTTGAACAACCAATTACAATTACGTCATCCATGTACAAGAAAGCCTTTTCAGGTGTTATTCCAGCAAATGCTATATTCATCATCCTCTGGAAACTGTTTGGGCTTATTCTGAGGCCAAATGGTAACCTTGTAAATCTGTAGCTACCTGTACTTGTACTAAAAGTTGTGAAATCTCTAGATTCTTCTGCAAGTGGTATTTGATGAAAGCCCGCCTTTAAATCTAGGGTTGAAAACCATTTAGCACGGCCTAGTTGGTCTAAAATATCGTCAATTCGAGGCGATGGAAATTTATCAGGGATAATTTTCTTATTTGCCTCTCTAAAATCCACTACTAGTCGCCATTTTTTATCATGACCCTTAGATTTCTTAGGTACCAAAAGGATTGGACTATTGTAAACAGCATTAGATTCCTCTATTATGTTTTCCTCTAACATTTTACTTACCTGTGCATTTATTTCTTTAGATTGGGAAAGCGGTGTTTGATAATTTTTTATATAGAAAGGTTGCTCATCAGCTAATTTATTTTTTTGTTTATAAAAATTGTTTATTGTTAATTTATCACATTTTAACCCAAATATATCAGCAAATTCCATGCATAATTCGGTGGTTTCCTTTTTCGCGCATTCCGGGATGTTTTTATTTAATTCCTTTAATAGTTGATCTTTTCGGTTATTTTGATTACAATGCAATTGATAACACGAAAAGTTTTTTAGGGGTTCGGTTACAATTTTAGGATTATTTATGGTTATGGTTTCGCATGTTGTATTTAGAATTTTAATTATTGGAATTGACCTAGAAATTATGGTTGATGCTATGAAAACGCCTGCGGATATTTCGTTATTTAATACAACCGAATCTTCTTGACTTAAATTTTTGTAATCATGTAATACAAGTTGCACAAAGGTATTATAGTATTTAAGTAAATTATCCCTAACTTCTTTATTAATTTCCTCTAATTTAGGTATTTTTTTTTAAGACTCTTTTTGATTCGTTAGTAATTAATATTTTTAAATTTGATAACTTGGTATAAAGTTCTTCCCAACTTGATGACATAAAAATAACTAAATTTAGCCTAAATTACGGTAAAAAAAAATCTAACATAATAGTAGTACATGAAAAATGTAAACATAAATCCAACATAAAAATTATTATTCAGCTATATATATGTAATATGTAACTTTATAATATATTATTTAATATATTATAATATTATAACTTTCGATTACTTTATGAACTAATAAAAAAAATAGTTTTACCCCCAAAAATATTTTAAAACTGCTAAATAGCCAAAAAAATCTTATTCTAAATATACACAAATAAATAAAATTACATACCAACTATAATATAACATTTGTGTGGTCCATGTCCTGGGACGGATGCAAAATCTCCTTCTTCCATCTTCCAATAAACAGGTGGCGTTTAATCGCTCGTCCTTAATGTCACTGCTTTCAGGTTTTAGTAAAATGTTTTTCTACACCAACACATTGTTTCTTCTTTCACTAACACGGACTCACAAACACAAACCACTATGTAATAGTCTTACTTAGACATCACCAACTGGAGCTTTCAGCATAAGACTTCTTGACAAGTCTCTTTTCATGTTTCTGCGGTAAGCCTTCCTAATTTTTAGTAACACCAAGGTTACAACAGCCACAGTGATTATATACAGCAGAATACGGATATCCATAGGGACATTTATAGCTTGTTCTTCCACTATAAAATTGGAGTTTACAACACCTGTGTCCGTAACTTCAGCATGCTTGGTGTTAGTAGTACCCATATTGACTCACACTGTATGTTACTGTACATTAGCACACTTTACAGCAACTAGCTCCCATACTTTTACTACTCTTACTGAAAAATGCACTAAAAAATGGTGTTTGGCACTGGCAGGGTCGCCATGTGAAGGTTCGATTTAGGAATTATAAATAAGAATGCCAAATGCGCTTACACCATTGTATATTACTCTCTTCGATGAAATCTGGTATATTAGTAGTTATTTAAAAACAGTGTTCTACATAATTGTCGTGCATACGTGTGCAATAGTATTGCATAAATATTTAACAATAATAATAATTCATTGTATAACAAATTAATATACAGTATGATACTTGAAAATAAATAACATATATCACTATTATATTATTGTACCACATCTGTCCGAAGCGATATTATCGCTTAAAATTGGCACACATGCTATTAATGAAAGGAAACTGGTGAGTGATATTTATATTATACAGAAGTTATTTAATATCTTCCACGTCGTTGTCCCTTGGATCTTTAAAAAAATATAATCAATGCAACGGCAGGAGTTGTGTAGTACACGGGCGTGATTATTAATTTATTAGTGCTATAAATGTATTCTTTAAGGGCGTCGGCCCTTACGCATTGCTTCTTTGCTGAACGATATAAGAAAAAACGAACTTTGTAAATCATTTAACAGGAATCAGCCCACTGTATGGCGTCGACGTCCCAGATCCAGATCCAGACGTTCGACCTGAAATGACCCCGAAGCTGCGTGTCGCCCCCTAACGGTCGCAGATCCAGTCATGTGCATGCTGTATTCGACAGCCCTTTGGTCGGTCCCGTTAAGTAAACAAAGCAATCGCAGGGTCGTGTCATTTTTTAAAATAATGTCGACGCGGTTTTGCTAGCGAAGGAATGGCGGCCGGTGCGGGAAGAGGTGCCATCATCAAAAACTTAAGGATCGGCGTGTCTCCAACCCCTGCCGAAGGGGAATCGTCGGACAGCGATGGGGAAACGGAACCGGCCAAATCGTTTCACAGAAGATGGTCCACGAATCGCGATATCAATAATTCGGTACGTTTTCTTGTTTCTCATCCAATCCAAACTACCCTTTTTAATATGATTCCGTTTGATTTTGCTCTCTGGAAATCCATCAGTCCGATATGGATGAACCTGATAATTGCCGCATGCAGAGTGTGCAATCGATTTTTTTCCGTTGTACAGTTAGTGCACCTGTTGTTATACTGTATTTATATATCCTGATTATTGTTGATTTTGGACTTTTTCATGCTTTGTGGATATGTGACGAGCTTTTTAAAGCATGTAATTGTAAGCTTTTGATTTGATATTTGTATAAGAACTTTTGAATTTCGCTGGCTGTGAAATATATATACTTTTTATTTTGTATGTTTTATTTTATTACCTTAATAGTAGAGTCGATTAATACTTTTATATTTTTTAATATGTGTTACACTTTAAGCTACTTTGTTATGAAAAAAAAATTCCCAATTTAATATTTGAATTATTCAATATTACACGAGTATATGGACTTAGGTAGATTTAGAAGGGTCTCTGATAGTTTAACTTTCCCAAACTTTTCAAAGTTTGTTTAATGTATTCTTTATCAGGAATCAAGTTGTAAAAAAAGAAATAAAAACAAATATAGCAAATGTGCTCAAGATTTTTTTATAATTTAAAACTTCTCCGATTCAAAGTGTTTCTAATAAAGCTCAAAAAGTTCAGTGAAATATCCTAGGATAAAGAGAACACTTCGTAACTTTTTTGTTTTTCAAGCAGAAGAAATTAAATTAAGTAATGCTATTTTGTTGAATGTTTTGTCACTATTTCAATAAATTTTTCATTATATTTAATTCAATCTATGTCCAATAATTCATAAATAATATAATTTACCTGAGGTTTATTCTTTTTATATACCCAGAAGCTGAAGTTTTATGTATCGATCTGTGAGCTCGTTCTTTCTTTTCAGTATCCTACCTAACTTTATTTTTATTTGTTTGCAAAATGGCAGGGTTCGTCGGAACTTAGGAGTAGGAATAAAACACTATTAGTTTAGTGCGACGTTTCGTCGGTTTAGTTCCAGCTTCCTCAGGTACTGAAATAAAGACATGGATTTACATAACAAAATAGGGAGAAGTCCCTTTCCTTAAAATAGGCAAGAATTACAGCCTTTAAAAAAAAAAATAAATACAAAAAAGACAACGCAGTTAAAAGAATTAGAAACTTAATAATAAAAATATAGTTCATAAACAAAAAAAACTATTAGCTAGTTCATTTCATTAGTTCCTTTTTTATTAGATAATAAGAATTAAAAGAAAAAAAATAAGGTACCGGGGGGTAATAAGGCCTGCAAGTGCATATAATGAGGCCCATATATTTAAATGAACAAAAAACAAGTCAAACGATTAAACAACACTAAAAAAAATAATAAGAAAATATTAAAATAATGATATCCAAACATAAATATCCAAAATATCCTTTTGGGCCTTAATATCTGCATTGACATATAATAACATTAGAATGAGAAATAAAAAAAATAACAGTTTAAAAAAATACTGAGAGAATAAAAAATAAATGTTACACACTAAAAAACAGTATTAAAGATAGGTAAAATATAGTATTAAGTATAAATCTAATACTTATAAAGCATAAAGCATACAGCCTGGACACAAAAAATTTTGAGCATCCTCCTCAGTCAAACCAACACAATCCTCATGGATCCAAAAACTACAAGAAGCACATCGTCTCATATCTGCTACATAGTCTTCGTAGCAAATCACACAGTGCCATTCCTCGTTATGTTCTGATGCAATGGAAGACACAGATTCAGATGGCGATTTAGCGGTATTTGGTTAGGCTGGAACGGGATCAAGTTGAGTCAAGTGAGTTGATCCTTTAAAAATACGGATCGCTTGACTTCAACTGCTTTGTAATTTATAGCTTTACGTCTTGTATCAGAGTTTAATAAAAAATTAGTCGGATTAATTTTTTACGCAAGTCACTTAAAGGTAGGTAGTCATCTGAGTCATATTTCGAATCATCGGCGGTGGCCGTCCTCTCCTGCTACGGTCTCTCAGTTACAAGACTTGGGGCAAATGCTTCAATGGGAAGAATATTTTTATCATAAGGGCATATCCCCGTACCTCGAAAGCCGATTATAATATTTCCAATGGACATTTCTTTCTGCCATGTAGGTGTAAAAACTTCAGAAAATCTTTCCCTGTTTAAATCACGTGTAGGATGTTTATCCCAGTACTTTAATAATTCATCGTCCTGTAATGTCGGGATCAATTATAACACATGAGAGCCCTTTTTAAATATCTTTATTCAAAAGACTACTTATGACTGTCTACCCACTTTACATCACTTACACTTATTGTTTTATATAATTGCTTACGTTTCTAAACGATGTATTGGAATTCGGGTATCAAAATAATAAAACCTACTTACTAACTAGGTTACCTTACTTAATCAGGTTAGTATAACAATTCGTACAAGGATAAGGTATGATATTTAAATTGTTATGAAATGAACTTATAAACTTACTTCTACACCTCCCTTTCGCAGAAAAATGGCCTTCACTATGGCCACTTGTGAAGGTCATTTTTTCCAATTATTACCAATAATAAAATTGCTAAATTGCTATTTTAACATACAAGTATTTAATAACAATTATTTCACACCCATTTTATATAAAAAAATAAATTTACGGCGCCTATTATCAAATATTAAAAAAATAAAATGTGTTTATTTCATAATTACACAACCTAAGCAAAACGGACCTATTTATTTTTATGAAAATTACTATTTAACTATTATTTACATACCTTTTTACTGTATTTTTGTGTACCGTGATATGTTTACCTTTACTGTTTTTTATTGTGCAATTAGCATTTTCAATGCCAACCACCTCAAAAGGACCTTCATACCAGGAGTCGAATTTTGTGCGATTTTCGTTTGTTGTCAGAACTAGATCACCTGGTTTTAGGTCGATTTCGGTTGTTTTAGCATCATAACGTTTTTTACGATCTATTTTAGCTTTTAAAAAAAATATTTCTTGCTTTGGTCTGTGCTAGTTGCAATCGATATCGAACCTCTTGATTGTATGCCCCTATATTGTAAATAGGATCAACATGCGTGTCAGCGAAATTTTCCAAGCTACTTGGTTTAGCAAAGACAAGTTCGTACGGAGTATAATTGTGATACGTGCTTGGGGTAGTGTTGTAGCAAAATGTATTAAATCGAGTCCAGGGGTTCCAGTCTGTCTGTATGCATGCGTATGTACTCGTTAAGAACCCTATGATTTCGTTCACAGCCCCCTATAGTCTGGCTACGATACGCAGTAGATACTTTATGTTCGACTCCAAGTAACCTCGCTATTTTGTCAAAAATTTGATTTTTATACTCTAATCCCATATCGGTTCGGACTTCTTTTGGGGGACCGTAAATAAGAATAAAATGTTCGACAATGGCTTTCGCGACGGTTGCCGCCTCTTTATTTGGTATCGGTATGATTGTAACGTACTTAGTCAGCTCACACTGTATGGTTACCGCATTTGAGTTGCCTATATCGGTTTTTTGAAAAGGACCTATTGTATCTATACATACTATATCAAACGCATTTTGGGGAGTTTGGGTGACGACTAGGGGTTCTAAATGGTTAACCTTTCCTTTGTTAACTTGACATTTGTGACACGTTTTAATAAAATTGGCTACATCACGCGACATACTCTTCCATTGATAGGTGGTTTTTTTTTTAAATAAATTTTTTGGCCACAATGACCTCCTAATAATGGGTCCCTATGAAATTTTTCGAATTAACTTTAATTTTTCTTTCCTATTGGTTATAGTCTTAGCCGGTTTAAATAATGAAATAAATACGTTTTTCAAATGATTTTGTCCTAAATATTTAAATTCGTTAATGGTGCACCTTTTAAATATTTCATCACCTAGGCTTAACTTTGCATTTTTATTTTTATTATCACTAGCCATTAAATTTAGCTGAGACATCACTTGCTCCAAAGCAATGGTGCCATTAGTGATTTTAAGGCCTTTTTCATAAATAATTTTATTTTTATGCCTAACTGTTATCCTGAGATCAGAAGGCTTAATATAGAATTTTAAACTTGGAGTTTTAGTGTTTCCGAGTTGTCTAAAGCGTCATAAATTTTTGGTTGAACAATATTGGGTTTTTCTTTTGGTACTGGTATAGCTGGACATTTTTGTATTGATTTTGATTTAGAACGAGTGGTAATAAAAATATCGTGTGTGTTATATGACATTTCTTTTAAAGTTTCTATGCTGATTCGCGATAAAGCGTCAGCTGTAACATTATCTTTACCTTTTATGTATTGTATTTCAAAATCATATTCTTGTAAGTCAAGACGCATTCTGGTCAGTTTCGACGATGGATCTTTCATCGAAAATAGGAAAGCAAGTGGTCTATGATCAGTTTTAACTAAGAATTTTTGACCGTAAAGATAACATCGAAAGAATTTTATTGCCCAATGAACCGCTGTTAGTTCTTTAAGAATAATTGGTTTATGTGACTCACCTTTTGTAAAAGTACGCGACGCATATGCAACTGGTAAATCCTGCCCGTCAATATTCTGAGAAAGTACCGCGCCACACGCTTTGTTAGAAGCATCGATGGTAGCGATAAATTTTTTAGAAAAATCTAGGTATTGCAGAATTTGTGGGCTAATTAATGCGTTTTTGAGGCTCATAAACGCTTTTTGGCATTCAGATGACGAAACTAACATTTTTCCTAGCGAGCTTATTTATTGGTTGTGCGATCGCTGCAAAATTTGGAATAAACCTACGGTAATAATTACAAAATGCTACAAATCGTTTAGTCTCGTCCGCAGTTCTTAGCGTCGGATATTTATTAATAACATCGTATTTAGCGTCATCTGGCAAATGCCCTGATCAGTTATTTTATGACCTAGATATGTGACCTCTTTTTTAAAAAATTGACATTTTTCCGGATTTAATTTAAGATTGAATTTTCTAAAAGTTTCAAATACACTTTTTAAGTTACTTAAATGATGTTTTTCTGAGCAACCAATTACTATTAGATCATCAATATACAAAAAGGCTTTTTCTGGCGTTACGCCCGCGAAAGCATTAGACATCATTCTTTGAAAACTATTTGGACTTACTGATAATCCAAATGGCAATCTGGTAAATCTATAGGATCCAGAATCTACACTAAAAGAGGTTACATCACGTGATTCTTCGTCTAAAGGAATTTGGTGAAATCCTGAGATTAAATCAATAACTGAAAACCACTTAGCTCTTCCTAACTGATCCAGAATATCATCAATTCTTGGAAGAGGAAATTTATCCGCAACTAATTTATGTTTATTTAACGATCTAAAATCAATACAGAGTCTCCACGATTTTTGTCCCTGTACCGCCTTTTTGGGTACTAATAAAACTAGGCTATTATATTCGGAGATTGAAGGTTCAATTATATCATTTTCCAACATTTTTTCCACTTGACGATTTATTTCGTCTTTTGGTAATTTGGGGATTCGATAATTTTTAATGTAAACCGGTTTATTATCTAAGAGTTTAAGCTTTTGCTTATAAAAATTATTTGTTGGTATTTTATCTGTTTTTAATGCAAATATGTCGCAAAATTGTAAACAAAGCTCGAGCACCTCACTTTTTACATATTCTGGCACGTTTAGATTTAATTGTTTTAACAAATTTTTCAGGCTATGCGATAAACACTAAATTCATCAAGATCAGTGGTTTCGAGTTTAAGGTTAATAATGGTAACCATCTCGTTTGTTGTGTTAATTATTTTAACTGTTGGATTATCCTTAGAAACTATTGACCTGGCTACAAAGACTCCTTTTCTTATTTCTTTATTTATTACTAGCGCATCTTGTGAAAGAGATTTTAAACTGTTTACTAGCCGAAACACTTCACATATGGGGGTATAACTATAGCTTCTTTGTAAGGGTTATTATTATAAATAGTATTTATTTTTTCGCGACCTAACGTTAGTGTCATAGTTCAATTTGAATAATCTAAAAGGCATCCGTATTTAGAAATAAAATCTCTGCCTAAAATACCGTCAGAAGGAATAGGAAAATCATGATCAACGATGTGAAATGTATGACTTAAATTATGATTGTTAATGTAAAGATGGGTTTCAGTGGTATCTAAGGTATGCTGAGTACCTTCGGTGACCCCCTTAATTTTACAACGATTGGAGGTAGTAACTATTTGATCTGGATGTATTTTTGAACGTTTAATTATTGAAATATCAGCTCCAGTATCTAATAAAAGTGTGATATTTAAGTTAGTCATTGCACAAGATACAACTATAAAATTTGAAAAAGATAAATCCAACGTATAAATTAAATGTCCCCCAACCGGTCCTGTTGAGAGACCGGTTGCGAGTTTCCCGACTCGTATTCCGCGTCATATTGTCTTACTTACGCGATAATCACTAGAGTAGTGACCTCGTTGGGATCCCCTGTAATTGCTACGCCCATAATATTGACCTCGGCGCGCTTATTGTTATAATAATTGCTAATAGTGTTATTATTATTATTATTGTTTGGATGTTGATTACCGCTGTTTCTATTAAAATTGTGTAAAATACGCTTTAAAATGTGATTTATTACCTGTCATAGTTGCTCTTAGCCAATGAGTCTCTACAATGCAAATTCACTCAACAGTCATCATTCTCATATTGTTAGACATAAACTCGAACATCACATAAAAATAATAAAATAACAATATTTACTGTTCTGTCAACTTTTGGCAATAATAAAATATACTCACCGGTGAACTTCCGTTCCCTTGCATCATCTCAGTCAACATCAATTTACACAATGTCACATTTCAATATATACATATGTCAAACATGTTATCTTCCTTTATTTGACGACTAGCTAGTGTCACCTAAAATAGTAAGGGCTTCCCCAGACGCTCCACTGCCGCTAAACAGTAAGCATCTCAACGAATTAGACAAAGGATATATTTCTACTATATCCTTCTGTTTATTCGTGTCAATCGAGCCCCAGGTAAGGCCCCCAGTCTTACCAGACAGCACTCGAGGAATTGCGCATTCGTTCCTAATTGAACAGAGGCTTTCACACCTACTTGTGCGGGCATCTTCAAGATGCGCAAACAGATCTGTACAAACTTCTCATAATGGCCACATATCTACTCAAGATCAACTATTTCTCACATATTCACCACTATTAAATTTAGCAGCCTGGTTTAACCAGTAAACACAACTCTTTTTCCAACACACCAACTTACACACATTTCTCTCAAACGTTGCTTTCTGACTGACTCGCCAATTAATATTTTTGGGTGTCCCCTTAACTCAATGAATATTAGAGATCTTTAGCAATATACGTTATTTTAAATATATCAAGTTATTAATTGATTATGGAATTAATTAAATTGAGATAGAATTATTATAGATCATTAAAAGAGTTTTGTTGTAAATGAGAATACATATATTAAAATATAAAATAAAAAAAGATATAATATAATAAAATGATAAAAATAAAATATGTTTTACAATTGTTAGGTCTACCCCGATTATTGGGTCTACTAATATGTCTGTTTAAATTGTTGTTGTTGCCCCTGTAAGTACCTCTAAAAGGAAAAATATTTGTATTTACAGAATTACTGGGGTTTATATTGACAAATTTGTTAACAGATGCCTGCACAGTACCAAATGACCCGGCCTCCATGACTATACGAGCCCTCTCAGTGTTGGCATTTTGACTCAATGATTTTACTACTATCTCGGTCGTATAGAGATTGGCAATGTCTGTTGGTACGCCTTCGTCAATATAAGCCCTTTTTAGCTTCTCTGCTAAATTTGTAATTTCTGACGAGTATGTAATCGAGTCTTTATTGTTTTGCTTAAGATTTTGAAGTTTAGCAGTTAAAACACTAGAATTATCTCCTTTTATACAATTTTTTAAACAAGTAATTATATCGTCAATCGTATTTTCATTTGTAATTAAATCCCTAGCTTTACCTGATAAACGAGTTTTAATGAATGATATTGCATTATTTACATGACCTTCTGAATTATTTTTTAGTATTTCGAGAGCATCTATAAAAGATCTTAATTTTTCTGGGGAACCGTCAAAGTCTTGAGGCACAATTTTACTAGCAAAATTAAAGAATTCTACCGCTGTCGGTGGCATTTTGTGTGTTTGCTGTATTATCTAACTTAAATTCGATTATATCTTCGATTTTGGTAATTGGGTCAACGTCTTCGTCTAATACTAATGGGTCAATCTGTTCCGTATATGATGTAGGAACCTTAAAATTAACATCGATTATGAGAAATGCTCTGACAACTTCCTATCCCTAATATGAAAAAAAATTTGACGGCTTATAGTTTTTTGCGTCTCGTCGAGACTATTCCAGTATTTTTTTGTATAGTTGTAAATTCATTAAAAAGTTGAACTAAATTATCGCGAATTTCATTTCGCACATCTTGGCTCTTGGGTACTTGGTCCTTAATTACACGTTTAGCTTGATTAACGATATCTTGTTTTATTTTGTTTAACTTTATATGAATTTGACTCCAAGAGGTTGGCATTAAAACTGTTCAAGGAAAAAAAAATATATATAACTAATAGTCCTAAAGTACCCAACATTTATAATGCATTTTACATAATGCCACTAAATCCTAAACTTACCCTACCTATATTTTGCAGTACCGCTTAAAATTCATATTAATTTTATTTAATTTACTGTCAGGCTATATACATATTAAGTTTATTACATATGCAAAAAAACAAAAAAAAATTATCAAACACCTAATGCAACACAGTTAACGAGTTTTATTTACCTTGATTTCTGTCTTAGAACTTGCTAGTGACACTTGAACTTTTACAGTAATTAACAGGAACACTTAGCACATAAACACTCTGACACTAAACAGCTCCAATATTGCTGACAGAAACAACATGATTTCTTTGCCACTTCTTTTTTAGGTTTTTCTTATGTAACTGGAAACCTTTAAGCAGGAACAACAGTAACAAAACTACCACTATAATGTACAACAACACCTTTACGTCTTTGGAGACATGGACTTCTTTTTGTTGTACTATGAAGTTGGAGGTGACAACTCCGTTTTCAGCTACTCTTGGAGACTTTGAATTTTGAGTTCCCATTTTGAGTTCTACTTCACTTTTTTTTACTAACTTAGCACACCACTAGCACACTTTAGCACTCTGCTAACAATATACACATATATGAATGTGCTACCAGTGGCAGGGTCGCCATGTAATGTCGGGATCAATTATAACACATGAGAGCCCTTTTTAAATATCTTTATTCAAAAGACTACTTATGACCCACTTTACATCACTTACACTTATTGTTTTATATAATTGCTTACGTTTCTAAACGATGTATTGGAATTCGGGTATCAAAATAATAAAACCTACTTACTAACTAGGTTACCTTGCTTAATCAGGTTAGTATAACAATTAAAACAGTACAAGGATAAGTTATGATACTTTAATTGTTATGAAATGAACTTATAAACTTACTTCTACAGTCCCAATAAGCTTCAAATGCTCGAAATATAGCTTTGTCCATCGGCTGAAGCTCATAGGTGGTGTTACTCGGCAGACAATATAAGTGAATGACATTTGACCTCATCAAAAATTAAAATTACTGGCGCAGGCGACATGTATTCAATAAAATGGTCTAGCCACTTATCAAACGTTTCTATCGTCATGCTCCCTTTAGGAGTCATCATAACTTTTGAGCCAGCCGGTAAGCCATCTGAGTAGGTTGGCTTCATTCCCTTGCCCTTAAAAATAATGATAGGCGGTATGGCATGCCCGAGAGCATTAGCGCAAGCGACAATAGTTGCGTTTTCGCCGTGTTCGTGAGAAATGAAATGCACTCGTTTTGCTCCTTTGGCTGTTAGAACGTTTTGTTGGTGGTGAAGAGTCAAGCAACAACCCTTTTTAACTGAGTGCACTCCAACAAATCTCCTAGTTTTTTAAAATGATTTTCTACGATAAAACGATTTAATTTTTGGGCTCTTGCTGGATTCATGAATTGAGATCGACGTTTTGATATTCTCGGATGATTTTTTAGAAAAGTCCTTATCCACTCCCTACTAGCGAGACGTTTTTCCTGATTGAAGCAATGCTTAATTTTTTTTTGCTAAACATACCTAAACACAGACCTTCTTAATGCTTTTGGTGTAAGCGGAAAACCTTTATCGGCTAGCCGAATTATTTTATTTTCAAGATCAGTCTTTGTTTTTCTACCTAGTTTTCTCTTCACGCTTTGTGATTAAATGTGGTTCCTAAGTGTTCTTCTTAGTATTCCGCATTTTTGTTCTATTTAATGCCTCTCTTATCATCTCTTCATCCCAATTTGCCCTTATCCCTCTGCCTTTTTTACCCATCTTCTGTAAAAGAATAAATAAATCTAATGAATACGTGTATTCATGGCGGCCGAAAATAAAGCCCAAGCCTTTTTTCAATGCTTTGCAGAAATTAAGGCCCGGGCCTTATAACCTGTAGCACAATGAAACGCTGCATAAAATGAAATTATCAGATACATATACATTATCATGCATATACAGGGTGTCCCAAAAGTGATGGATCAAACTCAAACAGAGGATAGAGGGAGTCATGTTCAATCAAAATCACCCCCTATGTTGTTATGCAATTGTGAATAGTTTAAAAGTTATAGCCATTTTTATGTATTTTTTAAATTCAAGCACACTGTCAAATAAAAGCTTATAAAAATATTATACAGTGGATTAAACAATGCGTTTTTTTTTTGTTTGTTTTTACCTAGAAGTGATGTACCTTTCTAATAAAAATATTTTTTTAAATATTACTTTTCGAAACAGCTAAAAAAAAATTCTTTTTGGACTTTTTACAACTTTAAAAATAAGTACCCTTAACTTTGATGCCATTTTCATCTTAAAAATGTAAGACATAAAAGTGACCCTGTAGCTTAAAAACTTTTACGTTTCATACTGATTCCAGCAAGGCATGACTTAAATACATTATTTCTTATTGGCTAATTAAATTTTGAGTTTTTCAAAAAAGAGGCAAAAAAGAATTTTATGGCTAAATCAATATTTACCAATTTTTTAAAATAAATAATTGTGTTTTGTTGGGTTGGTGGATTGCAATAAGGTACAAAAAACATTAGAAAATGGTTTATTGTTTTACATGATAGTTTTGCTATCATTTACAATAAGTGTTCAAAATGTCTGCCGCGAAATCTAATGCATAACCTACATCGGCGTATAAAATTTCTCTTAATCATTCTGAATGAACGTTCATTTTGGGTAATTAATCTAGTTGCTGTAATTATTTGGTGGCGTAGCTCTTCCTCATTATGATTTTCCCTAGCGTATACCAACTCCTTAAAGTACCCCCATAGAAAAAAATCAATGGGATTGAGGTCGGGGGAGCGCGGTGGCCAACGAATTGTACCTCCCCGTCCAATCCAACGACCAAGGTAGGCCTCGTTTAAAAACTGTCTCACCTGAAGACTGTAATGGGCGGGCGCTCCATCGTGCTGCAGCCACATTGATTGACGAATATTTAATGGAATATCCTGAAGTAAAACAGGTATGTTTTCTTTCAAAAATCTGCTATAGATTTCACCATTTAATCTGGCTGGTAGTTCAAACGGCCCAATTAATGAACCATTAAGAATGCCATACCACATGTTCACATTAAATTGATGTTAAAAGCGGTCATTTCTATCAATTCTGGGGTTAAAATATGCCCAGTGGTGTAAATTGTGAATATTAAATATTCCCGCCCTCTGAAAACTAGATTCGTCTGACCATAAAATTTTGTTAAAAAATTGTGGATCCTGCCTATTACGATGAAGCATTTCTCTACAAAATTCCACCCTCTTGTCATAATCACCCGGTAATAGATCTTGAACCCGTTGTACATGATAGGTATGCAACTGGTTTCTTCGTAGAATGCGGTGTACTGTTGTTCTTGGAATACCAGACCGTCTTGATATGCGGCGAACACTAGTTGAAGGTTCCTCTAATGCCATTTCAATGATGTCATCTTCTGCCTCAGCATTTTCATCAGGTCTTCCTATTCTGCGAGGATTTCCAGGAATCTGCCCCTCCACGTATGCGTTATGCACTCGTTAAAACACCCTGTAGTCAGGATATCGTTCACGATCAGGAAATCGTTCACGATATTCCCTTTCAGCTGCTCGAGCGTTTCCATTACAAAATCCATAAACATAATGCATTTCTGCATACTCACGGACGGTATAAGGCATTATGTGTTCGCAGTACTGGAACACTACCTATTTTAAATTATTTTTAAATTTTGTTTACGACAAAAAACACGACAAATCAACATTCTTTAAAATAACCGCAGATAAATTGGTCAGTATTAGAAGTCGACATACTTATGTATTTTTAAACATTTTTGAGACACTTTACTATCTTAATTTTATTATTTTTTCGTAAAATAATAAAGCAAAATATTGATTGAGCCATGGAATATTTTTTTTGCTTATTTCTTAAAAAAATAAAAATTTAATTAGACAATAAGAATTTTTAATAATCTATTCAAGTTGTACTTTGCTGGAATCAGTATAATTTAAAGAAGTTTTTAAGGTTCAGGGTCACTCGCATGTCTTATATTTTCTTCGCAAAAGAATGGCATCAAAGTTAAGTAAATTTTAAAATAATTTATTAAGTTTTAAAGTTGTAAAAAGTCCAAAAAAATTGTTTTTCTAGTGCTCTTAAAAAGTAATGTTTAAGAAACATATTTTTGTTGGAGAGGCACATCATTTCTAGGTACAATAAAAAAAACAGAATGGTTAATCAACTGTATAATTTTTTTAAAAGCTTTTATTTGACAAAGGTATTGAAAAATACACATATATGGCTATAACTTTTAACCTATTCACAATTGTATAACAACATAGGGGGTGATTTTGATTGTAAATGACTCCCTCTATCTCCTGTTTGAGTTTGATCCATCATTTTTGGGACACCCTGTATAATGAAAAATCTACGTATTATTAAAACAATTTAATTTGCTAACTTACCGGTCGAAATTCTTATAAAATATAACACAGCGAAACGTGACACCATAGAACAAGCCAGGAGGCTCATAACCATAGAACAGAATTACATTTCCGGCCACAGTAATACCAAATATTATTAATAGATGGCGATATAAATATTTTAGGCGCTTTCCATCGGGCAAACCAGCGTTGGACCTTAATATCTGGTGGGCCTTATTACCCCCGGTTACCTTAGTTAAAAAAACAAACTAATTAATTACCTAAACAATCAGTGGTAATCCAAAAACACGTAAAAGAACGAAAAGACACATGCGATGCATTACTGATTTTCTTACTTGAATAACATTTACTTCACACAGACACTGATAAATAAGTTAAAATAATTTAACAAAACACAAGGCACTTTTGCTTGGTGTTAATCGCAAAATGATAAAAGAGAATACCTATATCTAGGCGATGGTCATAGCTATGCGGTAGTCAAAAAAAAATAACATAAAACAAAAATAAATAAATAAGGCAAAAAACGTAAAAAAAACACGGATTCCGTAGGGCTATAAAGCAATTTAACTTTTCGTCAAATTTAATTACTAGTTTTATTATTTAAGAGTTATTAATCAATTATGATTAAAAAATAAATAAGTACAATGTATAATAATTATATTAAAATACCTTGCATAAGGCTTAGTTATTTAAATGAATTATATTTATTTAAAAGGTTGCTGTACATATGAGAGACACTATCCTTACATAAACAGATGTGAATCATTTCGCTAATAATTCTTTTAGTGTTGTTAGCTTTCCGATCCAAAATTTTATTAAAATTGAAAAAATTAATAAAATTTTTTTTATATTAAAAAAACCTAATTTAAACAACGTCTCGGTAGTAAATTCTACTACCATCAACATAACGGGCGTTCAATTAATATTATTCCTCGACTTTATCTCAGCACATAGTAATGGTAAATACTTGAAAAAAATATTCATTTTAAAACATTTCAAACAAAAACAAAAAAACAAAACAAAAAAAACATTTCATAATTATCTATCTTCAAAAAATTTTTGTACAGTGAGTACTATGCAACTGAATGCCTTTTATCATTCTTTTCCTAAAAAAATTAAGCTAAAAGGAGGAAGCATAAAAAGTTAGATGCGAGTACAAGCGATTTTTTAATGGTACGATAGCTCAAAAAAAAACAAATTGCCTAATTCAAGGCGATGTGGTTACATTACTTGCAATTAAGTCTGATCTTATCATACGATGTCGTGCGAGTGTTTGAGAGGAATAAACTTGTTTGTTTTTGAGTGCGACTTTGTGCAATTTTATAAATATTTTCTAGTGAAAAATTTCTTTCAAAACTTAAATTAATAATTTAAAAAGGACTTAAAAAATGCATGTGTACAAGCTAGAAAACAATTGTTGAATCAAAAAATGCAAAGATTGCTACAACAGAATAATAGTAAAAAAGCCTGGGATGATGTAGCTAAAGAAATGTAAGATATATGTAAGTAAATATTCTACTGTGGTGCAATGTGGTGCAATATGAAAAATGCTTACCTTTAAATTATTTATTTCTTGTGGCTCATTGATGACTGTTTTCGTTTTTAGATTTAACTAGATACATTCGAGCTTATGAGAAAAAGCCTGTTCGGTCTCCTCAAGGGTTTTAATAGTAAGCTTCAACTCTTTTAAGTCATTTTGTACTAAATCTTTAATGTTGTGCGTGGTATCACCTTCCTCACAAACTCGTCTCTCTTCAGAATTCTTTATAGCACCATATGACACATTACCACACTTGGCTGTTATGAGATTACTAAAAACTAAATTTTGCTTCAAATAATAATCCCCGTTGTAATTTTTCTTTTCCACTGACTGATTCTCCGTAACTTTATGACACATTTTGAAGTTTTTGTCATAACATAGGCCAGATGCGTGATTTAGACCGTTGGATAAACCATTTAATGTCACTGGTGCAATTTAATTTTTATTTGTATGACTAGCTTCATTCTTAGAATAAGAATCGCTCTTAATGCCTTCGCAAGATTTACAAGTGCTCGCAAGACATTTGGACATCTTAGTTCGCAAGATGTCCAAATATCTTTGGAGTTTCATAGGATGTGAGCATTATGTAATTTGTAGATTGGCTAACCTCTTTTGTTTGGGCAGTTGCTCTGATTTTACTCCATCCTCTATCTATGTCAGAAGTTCCTTGATTTTCTTGGATTTATTTTTTTAGATTGTAGGCTATCGCTTACCCTTGGAAAGTGATTTTGTTCGTTCCTAGGTATTTTTTCCTAGGAACTAGGAAGGAACTTTCCTAGGAGTCCAACATGATTTGAGAAAGATGATCTTCGGAATTTCTTTCAGAATTTATTGCCTCCTCTATTTCTTGAGCTTGTTTTTTAAATTTATCTCTTAAACACGCAAGATATTCTTGAATGACCAGCAGAGACTTTGTCGAATCATGATTATTCGTCTCCTTTTTTTTATATCTTCTTATGCTTCTTTTTAAGAGAGTCAAAATATTTTCTTATACTTTCTGAAGTTTCTTTTGGATCATGAGTTAGACTTGCACCAGTTCCCTCTGTAATAACCTCTTTGTATGTTTCAGGATCGGGATAAAAATACTCTTTTGGAATTTTTGCTATTTTACTCTCTATTGATTGGGGGTGGCCGATGAGACTGATCACAAGTAAAATCGAGGTAATTTGACCCTAAATAGTCATGACCCCAAATCATAGGCGGTTCACGCTTGAAGTCTTCATTTTCATTATCTTGATCGATAGAGTCACTAATAATTTTCATGATATTGCTAGCTTCATCTTCCTCAAGGCCAAATGACGACTTTTCTGTCTTAATGCTCTCTACTGAAGGCTCCTCTAAAGTATATGTGATATTATTTTTAATGTCAGGGTGCACCATATCTATGGTACGAAATTTAGCAGAAGATAAGAATATTCTAAAATCCTCAGTTTTTTCATAAAAGTCCCTAAGATTTGATATATTCATATCTATGTTGAATCGACAAAGCTTGGTTTATATATCTAAAAGGCTCATTAGGCGATTTCTAGAGCTTTTTGTCGCCGTCTCTACCGAATCAGCTGCTTTTATATAATTATGTTTAAATTTTCTGCTAAAATAGAAATATCCGGCCCCAAACCATCTTTAGTATAGATTAATTTAATATTATTTGAAGTCAATGTGTCTAATATATCTGTCCAACAAGCCGAATAATATTTCAGTGATTCTGATTCATCACATTTCTCTTCTATTTGCTTATATACTCTATTAACAAAAGTGTCCTGAAATTGCTCCATTAAATTCTGATAATCATATAAATATATGATTTCTTTATATGGCCACACTAAGTAAATTATTGGACCCTTGTGATAATGCAAGTTGGAGTTCTTAGTAAGTTCACTTAGAATTGAATGAAATAGTTCCGAAGCGGGTGATATAGTTGCAACCACCAGAATTCCTAAAAGGCTTAGGTCTTGAATAAAAGCTTTCCATACTGTCACTAACTGTTCTGTTTGATTTTTCTTTACATCTATTTGGACAACTCCAAGTGGGTTGAATTGGTCTGTTTGGATAAGTTTCATACACAATATAATGAGGTGAGTAGGACTTCCTGGCTCATCAATTGGATGGTCAGGGGTGAGCTCCTTTATTGAATATTCTAAAACTGACATGAACACATTGTAGTTTGGTGGGGACATTTTTAACAGGCTGGCAGGCAAGGCTTCAAAAGTTTCTAGAGGAATAATCACAGGTTTTCTTGAAGTCTTTTCTCATATTATTGACTCTCCTCCAGTTTTTTTTAATCAGCTTCATAATGTGTATTTAAAAAAAATAAATACCTATTTAACCTAATTATACCTACTATTATACCTAAGTATTTCATTTGTATACAATAATGCATAATTTTAACATGATGCCATAATGTACATAATTATAAAAAACTTCATTATAATATGGTAGGTAATAATTTTTATTAAAAAGGAACTGAACCGAAATGACTGTTAAAATAATTTTTAAACGTATCTCGGATAGCATATGTAGCTGCTGTTGAACGATTATTTCTTCGTTTGATTCCAGCATTTCGCTTTTGTGAAGCGAAATAGCAATAAATAATTGTCATTTACTGCTAATTTAGAATTCATTTTAAAATTATTTTCGATACATTTCTCCTTATCAATATTAATATTATGAAGAAGACATGCATATTTAACAATTAGTTCTACTTTATCTGGGTCACATTCTATTTTTTTTGAGGATCCTCCATTTAGAGCACAGTATGCCAAACGCGCATTCAACAATCCTTCTTGCCCGAGATAATCGATACTTCGATTCCTTACTAATCAGAAAGATTTCGACCAGAGGTCTCAAGGTCTCATCAAATAGATTTTCAGTGGATACACTTCATCCCTCCATAGTACATATGGAACAATAATAGTTTTATTTGAAATAGGCAGTTCCTCTGGCATCGAAAATGTTTTATTTTCTAATCGTTCTTTTAAACTGCTAGCAGCAAAAATTCCACCATCGCTTTGTTTTCCATATGACCCAATATCAATATACAAACATCTACATTACGCATTAGCAACTGCTTAGGAGTAGAACAATAAAAAAATAATGCTTATAATTCCAATACACGGAACCAGAATTTGGTGGATAACGGAGCTTTATATGTTATAAGGCTTCTTAAAAAAATCTTTACCCACTTTTTCATGCATAACGGTTGTCGGAAATGGCATATGTTGTGCATTAAATTCCTCCCATATTGCTTGGCACACTTCATAAACAATGTTTCTTATACAAAAAACTATTCAGTGTGAGTTCATCCCCACTCCAGGCCAAACAGACATCATCCACATACCGTCTGTAAAAAACAATGTCTTTGGCAAAGGTAGTGCACATTATCTTAATCTCCAGTTTATGCATAAAAATCTCAATCAAAAACGGGGACAGACAAGAGCCCATCGCCAACCCATTGGTCTGGTTGAAGAAACAATCATTAAATTTAAAAAAATTTTGGTCGAGAACAATCGATAATAAAGAGATTAGGTTGTCTATAATTAGTTTAGGAAGAGAGGTTTTATTTAGCAAATTCAAGACAAGATCAACGCAATCCTTGGGAGGTATACTTGGAAAGAGGTTTTTAACATCTAAAAATAATTTTTTATATCAATTTTTCAGATATTGGTGTATTCTTAAGGGTGTCAGCAATCTATAGAATTTTTAGTGGAGTAAATGTTATTAAGTGCTGTAATATCTCTTAAGACTTTATTAATCCACGAGGATAGTAAATAACAAGGTGAATCTAAAAAACAAACTACAGGACGAATGGGATAGCCAGTCTTATGGACCTTGGGTAAACCGTAAAGTAAAGGTGTTTTCGGGTTCATGGGGTATAACTTATACTTATTAGCGTGGAAGAAGTCGAAAGTCAGTGCGGTGTTATCTAAAGTATTTTTGAGTTTATTAAAAAATAAGTATGTTGGGTCTCTAGGAATAGGAACAAACTCATTTGAATTCAAAAAATGCAGAACTTTTTCGATATAATGACATCATTTCATGAGTACCAAGCAATTCCCTTTATCTGCCTTCGCGACAGTCAAGTCGTAAACTCTGAATGTTTTTTATTGTGAAATGTGATATTCCGAATGAAAAAGCAAGAGATCTGAATGACATCCTTGTTGATGAAAACCTAAAACAAAGCTTTTGTAGTAATAACAATAGTCAATAGTCATGATTATATAATTAGGCTACTTTTATATTTCTAAAAGTTATTAGTTTTCCTCATTAATGAATAATATTGTTCCTAGTAATATTTTTTATAGGTAGTGCAGTAAAAGGCAAATGGAGAAATTCGCGCGATACTTTACGCAGAAAATTAAGTCACCAAGTTTTCGATCTGGAGCAGCTGAAGACAGTCCAAAAGTAAATGGGCCTATTTTGAATTGATGCTATTTAGAACATATACTTTTACAGCAAGGCTAACAATAATTTCATCAAATGCAGAAGAAAATGGCAAAGGAAATTACGACAAAAACAGCGAGAGCAATTAAGAATCTGTCGATTGAGATCAATCTGATAAAGGTGAACTGATAGATAAAAGTGCAACACCACAGAAGGATGTTTTTTGATTTCCTGCTACTGAGGAAGTAATAACAGGGCATCAAAATTATTTACAAAGAAAAAGAAAGGGTTGTGAGAACGTATATGAGCAGTTTAGTGACATTTGATACTGAAAAAAAATTAGAAACCTACAGTGCGAAAACTAACTTTGCTAATGATAGTGATTATCATTTTCTGATGAGTTTATTGCTGCTTCTAAATGCACTTCCAATTGTGAGAAATATGCAAATGAGACTTATTACAACAACTTTTTCTAACTGATCATTATCAGAATACACCCCAGACCCCGAATACACCTCAGGGCAGAATGTACCCCAGTATAGTATAGTGGTTGACTATGCACAACAGAAGGATTTTTCACGCATCTTCAACGTTTTTTAAAATAATTAATTTAAGATCTCCACCTTACTTATTACATTATAATATAATGAAATTTCGCACAAATGTTCACAATATTAATAGCCGGTATAAAGGAAGGCTGACACCTCCGCTTCACTCAACCGAAACTTATAAAAGATTATTTTCTTATCAAATTTCAAAAATTATAAATAGCTGCTAAACTAATACCGAAAACATTTTTAGCTTATATTCTTTAAAAAAATACATTTCTAAGAAATTACTACAGGAACAATAAAGCATAATTTAGTGGTTGTTTCGTTTATTTTCACTTTCTTTTCTCTATTCCGATGATGATAACAAAAACAATTAATGCAATAGACTATGTATTATGATATACATACATATAACAGACTGTATCTTTTGCTTTGTGATGTGTTTTGTTTGTGGGGTTGAATTTGTTCTTTTTCCTTGTGTAGGCGTATATGCTGTCAAATATTCTCTTTTTTTATTGCTGGTTGATGTACTCTTTATAATTTATAGCGTTTATATTATTCCTATTTTGAAACTTAGTATAGTATAGATAATTAGGTTAGATGGAAGAACAGGCATTTAGATATCTGAATCTTTGTACGCTGAATCTCGCCTTTAAACTATTAACTTTGTAATGTATTGTTTTTTCCTAAATAAAAAGACCTTTATTATTATTATTATACCATTATTATACCATACCAGGTTGTGGTGTGGTACAACCTTCTCTATCGTATTCTTTGTCATCAACCGAACATGTTTACATTGAATATGATCCACCAAGCTTTTTCATTTAACCAAGGAGATAAAAATGCAGCAAGATTTTTCCATACTTTTAAATAAGTGTTATAACTATTATTTAAAAGCATGCTTTATTTTAATAAATAAATAATATTTACTTATCTTGCTTGTATAAATGAAAAAGCACAGTTTATGACAGATAAAATATTAGCGTTATTTAATTGCCACGCACCTATTTAAAAGGTACGTGTGACAAAACCAAAGGCACCATGGTTTATGGATGTATTAAAAATTATGAAAAGGGAGCGAAATAAAACATTATCTAAATATAAGCGAACAAAAAAACTGGAGGATTGGCAAGCTTATAAAGAAATCAGGAAAAGAGAAAAAGGCCTATTTACAATTTGTAGCGCGAAATAATAGTAGTAAAGATACATGGAAAGCTCTAGATGATCTTAATATTTATGGGAAACAAAAACACAATATAACAATACCAAATCATTTAAGGAATCTCGAAGATATATGTAAACAATTTTCTTATAGAATCAGTTGATGCTTTAGCGATAGATATCACTGACGTTTGTATAAATAAATATAAACAGATACATCCAACAAGCAGTTTTCAGTTTACACCGTGTTTAGAAATTGATGTATTAAATGCAATTTTTACTATTAAATCAAATGGCTGTGGGTCGGATAGTATAACGATCGAAATGATTAAACTTTGCTGCCCGGTTATAGTCCCTTTTCTTACACATCTTTTTAATGAATGCCTGCTGTGTGGCCAATTCCCTGATCTGTGGAAATCATCTGTGATTCTTCCTTTGCCCAAAAATAATAACGTTTTCTGACTTACGACCTATAAGTTTGTTATGTGTGTGCTCTAAGATCCTGGAAAAACTAATTTACGCCCAAGTGACTACTTATTTAAAGCACTACTCTCTCCTTAGCCCTAATCAATCAGGCTTTCGTAAAGGCTATAGTACAACATCTATTTTATTGCGCGTCCTAGACGACATATATGAAGCAGCTGATAAGGGTAATACTACAGCACTGGTTCTGCTTGATTACAGCAAGGCTTTTGACACGATAGATCACAAGCTTTTGTGCGCTAAGTTGAGTTCTTTGGGATTTTCTCTTTCATCCATTCGTTTTTTTGAGAGCTACCTATTAGGTAGAACTCAGTCAGTACGTTTTCAGGATGGGAAATCATCTTTGAGGCCTTTAACTAAATGCGTGCCACAGGGATCGATTTTGGGACCCTTGCTGTTTGTTATTTATATGCGTGATGTGGATTCTATTGTCAATAATTGTATAATTCAACGATACGCGGATGACACCCAAATATATACCAGTTTTTCTAAAGCAAATGCGGACGAAGCTGTTCTTCGATTGAATGAGTGTTTAGAGTCAATAGCTGAATATTCTAAAAATATTGGGTAGCGACTGAATCCGTCGAAGTCAGTCGTAATATACATTGGTTCTGATCATGAGTGGGCAACGAATAATTTGGCTATTCATGTATCCCAAACTCCAATCCCGATCGTGAGAGAATGTAAGAATCTCGGCATCATAATTGATTTTAGTTACGATTTCGCAGCCAATTGGCAAGGGTCCTTTAAAGGTCGTATATATCATTGCGGAATCTGTACAAAAGTAAAGATATACTCGAACTGCCGCGCCGTTGAGAAAGGTTTTATGCGAAACATTGGTTCTCTCTCATACTGCTTATTGTGATTTTGTGTATGGTCCAGCCCTAGATGTAACATCAAAAAAAACATTACAACGCTTGCAGAATTCTTGTATACGTTTTATTTATAATTTAAGGGCCCGTGATCACGTCAGATACAAGTTACCTGCACTGAAGTGGTTAAATATGCAGGATCGAGAGACGGTACACTTAGCATGCTTTCTTCATAGAATCATCTCTAGTGGAGCGCCTGAGTATCTTAGAGATCGTTTAACTTTTAGATTCTCCACTCATGATCGTATCACACGTCAAAATACCCTTTTAAATATACCAAAGCATCGCACAGCTATGTTTCGACGTAGCTTTTCGTTTCTTGCTTCAAAATTATATAACAATTTGTTGCATAATAAACTTCAAAATTGTAGTTTGTCAAGTTTTAAGAAAAACGTAAAAGGGTTTATGCTGAGTAAATATAGTTCTATACCAGGGTTGTGAACTTTTAAATATATTTGGAAATTTAATTTTATAAATTTCTCATTATCATAATTATTGTAACTAATTAGGACTGTTTATACCATGTAATTTATAATATTATGTATTGCTGATTTCTGTATGCTCGGTTAAGCAAACAGCTTTGGCTGCCCTTCGCCGAGTTTAATAAAAAGTCGTTTATTATTATTATTATTATTATTATTATTATTATCTTACTAGGATTACAGTTCATTTCCTTTTGGGTCCATACATTTTCCATAAAGAATGTACTCAAAAGTTGTAGATGTCATTTGGAAATACTTATAGAACTTTTGTGGTTGTTCCTTTAGCTCAGGGCTTCTTAAAGTTTTGTCATTCACGACCCCATTTATGATTGCGAGTTTCATGACGACCCCATATAAATATAAAAGAAAAATAAATTAATATTTTTTGATGATTTATTTATTAGGTAACAATATACATATGTATACATATGAAAATATATAGTTTTAGAATTCGTTTTGAAAATTACA
The DNA here is from genome assembly GCF_022605725.1 of Anthonomus grandis grandis. Lineage (NCBI taxonomy): Eukaryota > Metazoa > Arthropoda > Insecta > Coleoptera > Curculionidae > Anthonomus > Anthonomus grandis. The sequence goes on from NC_065558.1 coordinate 21,593,368, forward strand.
AAAATTATAAAACTGTATTTATTATAGTTTCAATAATAAGAGGGGATTCTGACCGTCTTAATTCGCTCAAATATATTCAAGTAGTTGCGTGGTAAGTATTAATCTTCTTCGTGGAATGTTGGAAACTGCTGGACGTAAGACTTCTTTAACATTTTTTAGCGCTGAACGATATTGGGATTTAATATGTGTTAAAGCTGAGAAAGTAACTTCACATAAATATGTGGTGTTAAATGGCAGAAGTACATTTAACGCCATATCAGCGATTGTGGGAAATTCAGTTCTTGTTCCGATTCAGGCTTTTTTTTAAATTGTAGTTTTAAGTTTAAATCACTCGAAAGCTCATCAAATTCCTCTTTAGCTTTAAGTGGCAGGTAATTCGTCTCACTTAAGCCAATCCAAAACGGCTTTTGAATCCAAACTATTTTTTAGAAATTAATACTTAATATAAAATATGTACGGAACTGTATTTCTAGCGCTTTTAAGTGATCTACAATAATTTTTGCAATAAAATTTTTACAATTAGTTTTCTCGATTATAAAATTGTCGAAACTGGAAAACATTTCGAACGAATTTTTTTCGACCTTACTTTTCCAAATGTTGATCTTTTTATTAAAACCTTCAATTTATTCATTTGAAGTAAACATATCGCAATTTTTTCCTTGAACAGACAAGTTGAGATTGTTTAACTTCGTAAACATATCTGACAAATAACATAGCTTGGATAGCCATAAGTCATTTTGAAAAAAAGCAGCAAGTTCACATTTTCATTCGGTTAACAATATTTCGATCTCGTCCTTTAATAACAATAATCTTCTTAAACTTTGACCTCTTAACAACCATCTTACTTCTGTATGTAATAACAAAGTTGTGTAGTTGGAATCCGTATCCTTACAGAGATTTGAAAATATGCGGCTGTTAAGGGCATCTTAAAAAAAATTATGATCTTTACAGCATCCTGAAGTACATCGTTCAGTTCTGGTGCTAATTTTTTTGCTGCAAGAGCCTCTCGGTGAATAAGGCAGTGAGTAAAAGTTATATGATCATAATGAGCAGCTTGAAAAAATGAAAAACCCGCTTTTAAAAATTCGTTAACTTTACAATATATGTCTTTTCCTGTAATATGTTTCCTTGTATGTTTCCCCGACGAGTTTCCAGATAAATGGATAGGGCGAAGGGGGCCTATAGAATGGCCTGCTAGATCTCCTGATATAACGCCGTTAGACTATTTTCTATGGGGTCATTTGAAATCTATTGTGTTTACTCCCCAACCTGAAAGTTTCGATGAACTTCGTCAACGCATCATCGACAGCTGCCATGATATCCCACAACATGTTTTTGAAAATGTCCGTCAGGAATTTGAACATCGCCTATATCATTGTTTGGCCAAAAACGGGCAATATTTTGAACACTTATTGAAATAAAAACTGATATTTTCATGTTTTTGTTTTCTATCTGAACAAATTAAGATAAACAAAGATTTTTCTAATTTTCTCGAAAACGAATCATCCGATTTAAATCAAACGTCAAAATAAAAGACTTCGAAAAACCTTTTAAACAAGCTATTACTCGATACCCCTTGCCATTTAAAATTTTTAAGGGGATGACCCTGGGGGGCAGAGGGTGAGAGGGGGTGAAGTAATTTTAGGTTAGAAAGTTGTCACCCTTGACAAACCTTTTGACGTATTTTGGCGTTTTTTTTTTTTTTAAACACTGGTTTTCGATAAATCCGTGGTGGGAAGTTTTCAAATGAACACCCTGTATATCAAGAGTCAATAACGATACAGGATGGTGTAGACATATTATATTTTATAATTATTTTTATTTATGTTAGTGTGAGTCAGTGTGTAGTTTTTGTCTTTAGATAGGTCTGATGATGCCCTAGTACGGCGAAACGCGTAACCTTTTAATAGACGCTTGATTTGTGAGATTTTGACTTTGAGTTTACTTTCTCCGCTTTTGGTCATGTATGATACCGACAAATGCACTAACAATGTATAGCCACAGTATAATAATAGCGATCATCGATCGTTTACTGCTATCGATGGAGATAGCTCAAAACCTTCAACAAATGCGCGTGTCGAGACGCTGCAAGTCCACTGTATTCCGCCAACTCTAGTGATGTTATAAAATCGTGTAAATCCAAAAACACGTCAAGTATGTTTATCAGTGGGACAATTTTTGACATAAAAACCATTTCAAAAAACTCAACCCCCTAAGCGGGAGTGACATCCCCTAATTTTTTTTAAACGGGACGGGGGTCAAGTGATATTTGCTTAAAAAGGCCTTGCGATTGCCTATACAACGCTGCTTAGTTTTAAAAAAAACTCGTTCAAGAAATATGGGCTCTTGAAAGTTGAACAATAATGTGTGACGATATTATTAAAATTTATTGAGAGAGTGAGACTGAACCCAGAGTGAACATAGAACACATCTTTAAGGCGAAACACTAATTTAATCATTTTAAGTAAACAAACGATAAGAATGCGAGAAACAATTTTTTTTTGCCTTTTAAATGAACTTGTCCTTTTAGCGGCAAATTCTTTCTTTCACATTTAGTGAATAAAAATATCCAGTTTCCTTCTTCCCCTTTAAATTAGGTCAAGTAGTTTTGCTAAATACCTGTTTTGTGGTTAAAGTGTTTAAAAACTGTTAAACCTTTAAATTTATCATCATTGTGTTTCATACACGTTAATGTATTTAGTGCATTACACTATAAGATATATACAATATACGTGTAGGACCAGTACGTCGTATGCTATATAGTGGCATTTATGTGATATCGGGGTCATTTCATCAAATATTTGAGGTGTAGTAATCGAAATTAAAAACTAAATATGTAAATCCCGTGTCAATTTTTTTCATGCATAAATTTTCTCTTTTTTATAAACAGAATAGTATATGATAAACGTAAATTCTACAGTTTAATAAATATACATTAACCATATACGGTTGATAAATATACCAGAACCAAAAATTTACTAAAGTCTTTAAATAAACATATATTTAATGATAATTATAGCTTAGGTGGTGTCAAGATTTTTTTAAATCTTTGGATCGGTATATTAAAATAATTTAGTAACAGATATCTAAAGAATAACCTGATATAAAAAAGTATGCAGATCGTGTTATCGTAAACTACCTATTACCCAAAATAATGGCAACACCGTTTGGTTGCGGCTTGCAGGCGGCGGAATTTTTCGTTTTTATTTTTTGAACCGGGAGTCAGCAGACCTCACTTTGCTGTGTTACTGCACGTTGCATTAATAATTTTTGAGCGTTATTTTCGTGTTTTTTTCACTATGGCTGTTTAAACCCCTTCCGAAAGAGTTCAACTAATTAAATGGTTTTATGGAGGCAATTCGGCAGTACAATGTAGAGATTTAATTTCAGTGACATTTGAGAATAGACCGATTCCTTGTGCAAAAACGGTTTTAAATGTGGTTACAAATTTTGAGACATCTTTTTGTCTTCAAGATTGTAAAAAATACCACACAAAACGTCAAGAACCACCTGTTGAAGTGGTCCAGGATATAGAACGGCGGGAAAAAATGGTTTGCAGTACCCTAGAACTTGATTCGACATGGTTCACTAGAAGTATTGGAGAGGAACTGGGAATGCAATAAAACTGTTGCTCGTATCTGGAAAAAATATGGGTACAAATGTTTTAAGTATTCAAAAACCATGATGGAAAACGCAAATGAAAACGAATATTTTTTAAAAAATATTTAGTTTTCTGATGAATCTTCTTTTCCATTACATGGCAAACACAATCCTTCCATTGTTCGTTATTGGTCTCAGGAAAACGAGCACAGAAGTTTTCAGTTTCGTACCCAGTATACTTGAACTACAGAAATTGAATGTTTGGCAGGTATTTTGGGCGATAATGTTATAGGGCCATTTATTATTGATGGCACTTTAAACGCCCAAAAGTACCTTGAGTTGCTGCAAAACTAAGTTCTTCCCGCCATTCAAATCCTACCTGATGTAGACCTGGGATCGGTTTATTTTCAGCAAGATGGCTGTCCTGCTCATAACGCGGCTAGGGTAAAAGAATTTTTAACAAATACTTTTCCAAACCGCCTTATTAGTGGGACTGGCGATATTAAATGGCCTCCTAGATCTCCAGATTTGTCTCCAAATGACTTTTATCTGTGGGGTTACCTTAAGCAGACCATTTACAAGCATGAATTTAGTACGCCAACAAATTTAGAGGAGTTGCGAAATAAAATTGTCGAAGGTGCCAATTCCATTTTACCTGAAACTCTTTTGGCGGTGCGAAATAGCTTTTACGATTGGTTAAGTTTTTGTTTAACGAAAGAAGGCGGTTTATTTGAACTTTTTATTTAAAAAATGATATGTTGTTAAGTTTGTTTATTAGAGTTTTATTTCTGATTTTTTATTATGTTTTTGTCAGGGTTGATATTTTATTTTTTATTAGAATAACGCTTTAATTTTCATTATGCAAAACACAGCATATTAAACATTTTATGATTACAATTCTATGCGGGTTTTACATATTGTCATGTCTGTAAAACCCGCATTAGAATAAATATTTAAAAAATGCCTGGATTTTCGCGTAATATTTTGGGACATTTTGTCGCCAAACGACATAGCTCCCACGAAAGTCAGATGTTTACTAATCTCGTACGGCATCCTCGGGCCAGCCGGGGCGGTGCTCTGTCGCAGGCACTCGTACAGGCGCGACGTTGCAAAATTTCGCCTCTATGCGATTTCCTATAAGTAACGAATGAAAACACGATCTGTATGTACAACCATCTGAAAAATTACATAAAAAAATTTTAGCTGAAACTTGTAACAAACATGTAAATTGATCCAATCACCCGGTATAATTTAAGTGACTCTTTTATTGTTTATCCTAGACAAATTTTTTTAAAAACAAGAATAAAGAATTCATTCATATATTTGTTTGTCGCTTTTGTCGCGATAAAGCGAGAAGCGGTGTACTGTGCTCGTACCCTTACTTTACTACGTGCATATTGGTAGAAAAATTTAATACATGTATGTTCTATGGTCAGCACTCTTATAGTATTAGTATAATGTTATAAAATTCCTTAATCTTTCTCATTATTCTCATCAGGAAAAATGTATGTTAATTATATATGACTTTTGAGTTAAATTAGCGAATTAATTATAACTGAAAATTTCAAGCTAAATTGGAAATTAAACTGAATATTCAAATAAACTATTTATATAATTCTTAATTTAGTAAAACTTCCAACGCAAATTGTAAACAGGGCAAAAAACAAACTTCTTGAAAATGTAAAGTTCGAATTTTCCAGATATAGACATGACAGGTCTTAAAGTTTATTAAGTGTCATGTAATTTATCTTCTTGGCAAGGTGTATTTCTCTGTTTACATTACCTGGAGAATTATATACCGACAATTTTAATTTAACAGACACTTTAACGCCCTTATTGACCTAGCCGGACTAAATGCGTAATATTTAATATTCTATTCAGACCGGTTATTAATAGCCTCAAAAGGCGTTTCCGAAGAAGTTCCTAAATTTAAAAAAAAATTGAAAAAGTAAGCCGATTTGTCGTCGATAATATTTTTTCCAAGATAAATTATCGATAAATTCGATAATTTCTTTAAAAACATCAATGCAAAACTCGATAAGCATAAAAATGAAAAAAAAAAATTGTGGATAGCGTTAGCTTACTGTTACTCATATTCTCTCTCTCTTTTTCGTGTCCCCTAAGTTCCTTCAGGAAGAATTCCCTCAGAAAGACGGTTATGGTCTAAGCTGATATGTTCTTAATATAACTGCTTGTGCATACATATATATATATATACATATTCGCGAAAGTCAAGAGATGGCACTAGAGCTGACGGAATGCGATTTGTTTTCCTTTAGTCGGTTTTAGTGACAGTTCGTACGATAAAAATATTCTTATCGTTTATTTAATTATTTTGTTGATATTTTAAATGAACAAATGCATCAAAGATCTTATTTTTGAAATTCGGCAATAAAAAAATTGATTTTTGAAAAGAAATTATCAAAAAAAAATTATATCATTTGACATCGAACACATGCAATACTGTGACAATTGATAGTGCACTGAAAAGGCCGGTCCATTTTCGATAAAAGAGTGACTGTTACTTCGATAAATATTAAAGCCACTGAAAAAATTTATGGTTTTTTACTGAGGCAAGTAATTGAGTAACAAATAGTTGCCTTAATAAGCAAGAATATTCGTACCATAGCGAGAGTAGTCCTACCATATTTTAAATATATACTGTTAATAGGGGTTTCGTGTATTTTTTGTTGTTTTGTTTCTACGACCGATAACCACGTATCAGAATAAATCTCTTTGCGCCTTTAGTTTAAGGATGCACAAAATCAAGAAAATATCGATACTGGTATCAACTGATACAATAAAAAATAAAAATGAAATCAAAAGTAAAGGATCTGAATATCGATCTATTGCAAATCATATGAGATAAATTTTGGTACTGAAGAATACATACAGTATTCCAATCACTTTATTATATTGGCTACATGAACAAAATACAGTTCTGAGTTCTTAATAAATGTTATGAATAGTAAGGTACTTGAGGGGAATAAGGCCTAGCTAAGAAAAAAAATTAATAAAGTGAAAGATTGTAATGTTAATATTTAGTTTAATACACCAAAGTGCTCATAAGGTTATATTAATTTTAACCAACTTAAAAAAATAATCTCTAAAAAAACTAGAAAACAAAAAATAAATATTAAGAAAAATAACGCAAGTCGGCCTTATTATTCGATGGAGGTTTAATAAAGCCTCTACATAAAAATGGCACAACTCGTTAATTGGGCGAAGTTTAGCAGCCATCGGGACACTCAAAATCATCCATGTCATTGACTGTTAAGCCAACACATTCCTCATGGTACCATTTAAGACATTTGCTGCACTGCCTCATATCGGCCTGCCCGTCTTCCTCACATCGATGGCAATACCATTCGGTACTTAACTTTTCCCTGGAGCTTTCAATATCTTTATTCAATTTGGTACGACTTTTGTTCTTCTCGGTAAAAAGATCTCTAATGACTGGAGTTCCTTTGTAGTTTAGAGCTTTTTTTCGATTTTTTTTTAGGTTTTTCATTAGTTTTTACTGGTGTGGGCAAAAGCTCATTAAAAGAAGTGATTTTTGTTGTTCGTCTCTTTAATTCAGCAAGAGGGATATGGTCATCAGTCGAATCCGAGTCAAAAGAGTAAACAATGGAATAGGAAAATTTGCCATACTTGGATGCCATTCCAGACGGACCAGGTTGAGGAGATTCAGGTGGACGCCTATTTTCTTTGTTGGTATCATCCGGTGCCAGTACGTCTGAAAGAATTGAATGAGCAAATGCTGTTTCTGGAATTGCCTCGGGATTTAATGGAAACAGTAGCCTTAAAACCATTTATAATGTTACTATGTGTCATGCATTTAGACCAAACATTTGAAAGTATGATGTTAAAACGTGATTTGGTCAGCTTTTTGTTAGGATTCTGATCCAAGAATAATAATACCTCATTATCCCAATGATGCTCAAATGAACGATATATAGATTTGTCGAGGGGTTGAAGCTCATGTGAATCGGTTATTTGAGAATCCCCGTAAGTCCAAAAAATACAATTTTGGTAAAACTGGATATAACGTCCTACAAGAAGTTACATTAAATTTAAAGTTGTTTCAATACTAATTGAATGAATAATTTAGTGTTAAAAATTAAAGACAACATAATAGCACACCAAAAAAAATATTTTTTAGCTCAAAAAAAATTTTGAAATTTGGAAACATACGGGGTTTCTCAAATGAATGCTAATTTTCAGAGTATTAAGGTTAAGGTAAATTAGTATAATAAATACAGCCTAAAAAATTTCATGATTAAATCATGTATTTATGACTACGTAATCTACAGAGTATCCCACCGTGTCAATTCCCCATAAAAGTTTTGTATTTCTTCGTCTTGAGGTATGTACTGCAACAAGCTCATTCAGTCACGTCATTCAGTTTGGTCACATTGATAGGAACAAGGCCATTTTAAAGTGTCTCTTGGGGAAACTAATCCTCGTTGATGCCAATAATTTCAATAAAAATGAATGAGATTTCAATCCATCAATGAAATCTCGAGCTACAACGACTCCGTCTTCACAATATTCAAATTAATTGAATTTAGAGATAGTGAACGATTGCTTTAGTTCTTTGGGTAATTTTCTTTGATATGACTCATTAGAGAGCACATTCTTCTTAAAGAACTTTGGCCACCATTTTTGGAAAGTTAAGACCTCATGAGTTTGTAAATGTTTAACAGTGAATTTGCCACGAATTGAACAGGAATTTGCAATTAATGACATATTCCTTCATTGTGTAGATTCGATTAGTTCGTCTAATTTTCCGTTTAACGACACTAAAGTCTCTGTCACATGGCAAGAAAGAGTGACCTCTGACAGGAAAATATTGAAAAAATCGTTGAAACCTACCAGTTGATTGCAAAGCCATCATCAGTCGAACAACAGCGTGGTTTTTATTCTGGCCCCAGGCTCCGTCTGAGAATACATACAATTCTTTAACAGATGGGTTAATTTATGTATTAATATAATCCAGCAACATGAAACATACTTCATCGGGTCCTTTTTTTACCTCTCCTTCATGATAGATGTAAAATCTAGAAGTATCATTGCGCAACTTATGAATATTAAAAACATCTACTGTTAGCTGTCGTAAATAAAATGATTCCTGTACTAGAATTACAGGAAGTTGCAAGTTTTGCATAAAGTCCATGCAAATACCCAGAACAGTTTGATCTTCTGAACATTTTTTCTGAATCTCTGAAATTTTGGAATAAAATTTTTTTGCACGGCGATTATGCACCATCTTTTCAGCAATTGCTACCCGTTTAGCATTTTCGTTTAAGGTAGGACTCTTAATTTTAACTGACAGCTCCTCGCAAGTACAGCATGTGTCGACTTGCGGTTGTGGAAACTGTAAATCAAAATTTTCATTGAATATTTTCTTATAAAATTTGTACTTGACCCTATTTTTTAAATCTGGGTACTTTTCTATAAAAAGATTCAACATAATTTTAACATTTAAACGAGGGTTAAGGTAAAGCACTTCACGGGTGGTATAATGCGCAATTTTTGTAGGAAATGAGGAAATATGTTCGTTGATTTTTTGCACAATTTCTCCAGGCATTACATTTCCGGAAGTGTTTTTACCTCTCTTATCTTTGGGAGCACTGCCAGCAGCCGAAAGTTTACATATTCTTTGAATTCTATCAACGGTAACACCATAAGCACTAAGAAATGCTTTTTTACAAACATTGATTCTAGTCTTTCCGGGAACATTTACTAAATACCTAAAAAAATGTTTTGTCGGATTACCTTTTAGTATTATCTCATAAATTAGGTACTTAAATGATGAATTTCTCTGAGGTGCTTCTACATTTCTTTTGCCACGTCGTCTTTTTATATCAAAGATATCTATGTTGTTTTGCAGTAAAATATCTTGATCGTCCTTATTTTGCAATGAAATTATTCCATTGTACACGATTTCAGCATCTTGCATTGTAAGCAAGTTCGGTATACATTTTGTTTTGCAGCTATAACAAAAACATTATTGCTGTAGAACATAAAACAAAAAAAAACATATTTATACATATTTGCACGGATATAAATGGGGAGTCGGTTGAACAACATGGCCCCTATAGTTTGTACATTCCTCATTTTTCACTCTCGATTTCTTTATTTTTTCACACTGGTACTCTACTTGTTTCACACCCTTCCTTCTTTTTTTCGGATTCGTTGCAACACTTTCGTCGATCATATCACTAGACATTTTATTTAGTACATTTTTTAAAAGGTAAAGTGATTATAATACTATTATAATACTGACCACTGCTTGATGTTTTCGATAGAAGCAACTGCGTAGGAGGGGATATCGCGCGCGCATTCATTTGAGAAACACCATAACTCCTGCACTTAAGGGGTTTCTCAAATGCATAGCAGAAGTCCATATTTATTTGGAACGTTAGTTATATGGAAACAAGCGGAGTTTCTCTGTGAATCGATGCGTCTAGACCCTCAAGTTATAATAATGCTAAAATGTCATTTTCGCCAAAATATGGACTTATGGGATTTCTCAAATGACCGATTAATGTGTTGTATTCGATGGCAAACAGTAGAGATCTATATCAAGTGAGTCTCCAACATCAACTATTGACAAGTCAAGATGACAAGCTGCACCATCAAAAACTAAGAGGCACCTTCCTGGACTTTTGTATCGGGCTAAGTGCTTGAGGAATTCTTTAAAAAGTTCGTTAGTCATGTAGTCTTTACTTGATTTTTCAACTAGAGTTCCTGGTGGCAAATTATCATGTAATAATTCTGGCTTTAGCCTCTTTCCTTTCAAAATAATCATAGGAGGTATTGGTATTCCAAGGCCATCCTGCAATTGTCACACTCTCTGCATGTTCTGACTATTGAAAGTGAACACGTTTTACCCCTTTCTTAGCTAAAACGGTTGGCTGGTGGCGAATAGTCAAGCGGCATTCTTTTTCATCCATATTATAAAGTCTTTCAGAGTGATTAATTATATCAAGATCATCATACATTTTCCCTATTTTTGAAAAATGATCATCAACTATAAATTTATTAAGTTTTTGAGCCCTAGCTGGATTCATAAACTCTGCTTTTCTTTTAGAAATTACAGGATTTCTCTTCATAAAAGCCTTTAGCCAGTCTTTACCAGCAAGTTTTGAAGTTGTATTAAATTGATGAGCAATTTTATTATCTTCACAGAATCTGAATACCAATCGAGGAAGGATCCGTGGAGTCATAGGTAGACCTATTTTACTAAATCTTATTATTCTTTTAACGAGATCAGCTTCTTGTTCTTCTTTTAAAATAGATTTACGACCTAGTCTTTTTATTAGGATTCCATTCTGAACATGATTTCTAATGGTTTTTCTGGGAATATTAAACTTTGCCGCAGCCCCATATGTACTCAGAGTACATATGGGGCTCTGAGAACTGCTGATATTAAATCCTCCTCGCACCAAGGTGCCCTTTCAGGAGGCATGATGTTAAAAATCACTGAAAATAAAACGAGAATAGTTTAGAAGTTTAATAATATGTTAATAAAAACATTAATTTGTCATGCGGATAATAAGGCCTACATGGAGGGTAATAAGGCCTATAGCTAGCTTATTTTTATAGGCCTTATTACCCATCCATGACGAAATATTATGTAAATTTATTTAAATTATGTTGGCTAAATTTAATCTAATAAACTATTGAAATCACAAAATATAAAGTCTAACCAAAATATCTGCAGTTATAAATTAAAAATACAATTATAAATACTAAAAATACTTACGTTTTTATTCATTGTATCCTTATAATATCACACGCGGCGACCCGTCGACACAAGTTGTTGGAACTTACTGACGTCCGAAAGCGAGGAACGCGGATAGTCCGTTCGAATGTTGTTTGTAAATGGACCAATAGGAGACGCGGACCCAACGCAATCGATTTGCGATTAATTTAAAGCGCTTTTTTTGAATATAGGCCTTATTACCCGACAGGCCTTATTACCTGCAGGTACCTTAGTAAGAACAAGTAATAAATTTTTAATAAAAAATAACTGTATGCTAAAATCTTGGAACAACAACATTTATAAAAACTACGTTATTCAATAATTTTTATAGCTTCCAAAATTTTATTTCTATGCTATATGAAAATAATAACTTTGACAGTTTTTTTCCCTTCAAATGATTTCTTGCTTGTGTCCACGTCTGTCTGGCTTGAGAAAGCAGTCTTTTAGATAGCACAGACGTCGCCGCAATTGATAAATATTTTCGCGCTATTTTTAATAAAATTTAAAATGTCCCAGACAATTCCCATGTCATCAGCAGGTTTTGATTAAATTGAGAAATTGGACTCTTAGACCATGCATAACTTCTATATCAGTGGGATTGTTTTTCTCTGTTATGAGCGTTTAATGTTCACTCCAAAGGTCGGAATCTTAATTATGTATTATCAATTAACAATTATATTAGACATACCTTTGTAAGTTTTGACGCGTTGTATTTTTTAGACTATTAGTTTATCTAAATTTATTTATTATTTACTTTCACATTTGAATCCTTTACAGCGCTACTACTATTATGTCAATATCCAAACTCTCATCCTAACCCGTACTACTGACCCAGTTTTGCGTCTGTTCCAATTGATGAAAATCGATACAAAGGTTCGAGGTCATTTCAAGTTTTAGCGCTGTGATATACTTGATCACAGCGCTAAAACCTTTTGACCTTTTTCGGGTGTTTTCTCCAAATGGCTCAATTTTGGGGCTCTTTTTAATTTGATTGTCTTAAAGAAGTATCATCAACATTTATTAAAATCGCTGATTGCGTGATTATTTCTTAAAATATTTTAAATGCAGTTATAAAAAAGTAAAGTTTGATTATCACATGTCACGTGTTCTCGAAACATTCTTTTGTGCAAAATTCTTATGGTTGAGGTAAGTCTTCTTTTTATCTATTTTCGTTTATAACCTTTTTTATACCCCTATAATACCTGTGATTATAAGAAGGCTTTTGTCCTTCCATGTTTTTTTTTCTGTTTATGCAAAAAATTTGAGAGTGGAATATTGACCTAACCTAAACCGATTTTTCCTCAACTTTAACTTTTCCTACTCGCTGGATTACGTGTTGACTGGATATTGTCCTGGATCACTAATCGCCGACAGCTATACCCTGGTTTAACTCATGTACCTGACTAAAACTCAGCTATGCCTTTCGAAGTGATCACATGGTAGTCACCTAGTTTTAGTCGGAGGATTTTTAAGGCTAGTTATCATTTTCCTATAATATTATTATTCTGTTTAAAATCAGTATTAACCCATTATTTATTTAAAACTTTTCTGCTGATTTATACATTTAAGAAGTTTGAACATGAAGTTTAACACGTTCATGGACATTTTTGATTCTGGGTGGTTGCCGCAGGGACACTTATTTATTTTTTAGTTTTCTGCGAGAATATTGAATTTTAAGTTATAGGGCTAATATATTGGAATAATTTTGAAATGAAAACACATATTTTTATCAAAATTTTTAATGACGGTTATAACCGTATACGAAAATAGAACAAAAACATAAAATATTCTTACATAGTAAATATAAAAAAAAAATAATGATACCTAAATAACAACGAAAAAAAAATATAAAAAATGAAGTATTATTATGATAGCTTTCAAAGCACGTGGGACATAGAGCTGGTTTGTCAGTACATCCCTTACACCTGACAGAAGTTTCTTTTCGAATATTATTTTTCGAACATAGTCTACAACGTAGAAAATAGGTTTTTCTTTTAAATTCTTCAGGTACAGGGATTTTTTCGGGAAAATGTTGAAACATTTGTTGATTATTTAATTGTTGTGATGGAGCAGGTTCAGCAGTTTGAGCTCCACCAGTCGTTGGCCTTCCAACTCTAATAGTTTTAACACTTTTAACTACATCAGAACCAGTATCAACGCCTGCAGGAAGTTGAACTAGAGTAAGTATTATATTATCCCGAAAAGTTAATAAAGTTGCCTTAGGATGCATTTTTTTATACATGAAATAGGAATTTCAAACACACAGATCCAACAAATGGAATATAACTTTCATGTACCATCGCACAGTCTTACGAGGTGAAGAATAATAGTGCACCATTTGATCACAACGGTCTATACCTGACATGTTGGCATTGTAATCGGCAATAGCTTTTGGTTTTACTTTTAATTGGCCGAATTTATTAGGAACCTCTGCTAGCTCAGGATTGTTGGCAGTCGATATAAATAGCACCTCCCTCTCATCCTTCCATTTTGAGACATACAGCTCTCCAGATCTTCTCCATATATGATCTCCCTTTTTAAGTTTACAATCAACGACTTCTTTAGGATTGCCTTTCCTTGTTTTGCGAAGGGTTTCAGTGGTATGCGTCTGATGACGTAATAACTCTTGGGATAGCTCTACAGAATTATAATAATTATCCATGTAAACATGATGTCCAAGATTTAAGTAAGGTTTCATTAATCTTTTAACAAGAAGGTGCGTTTTTCCTCCAATTTCATCAAAGTCAGATTTGCCCTGATAAATCTCTAGATTTAATACGTAACCGTCGGAAGTCGTAAGTTCAAAAAATTTTATTCCATAGTTTCTTGTTCGGAATGTATTGTCGAAAACTTAACCGGCCTTAAATATTAAGAGTGACTCATCTAAAGAAAGTTTTTCATAAGGTCTGTAGGATTTCTGGAAATTTTTTACTACCAAATCAACCATACCAGAAACTTTTTGCAACTTTTTTTTTTCTAAATTCTTATCTGTATTTGGTCTTTCATAGCAACTAATACATCGTAGTAACTGCTCAAAGCGACGGTCAGACATACAATATGGAAATATTGGATGGTAGTGTAAACATATATAACTGAATAAATGTCTTACACTTGATTCCTTTACTTGTACCTGAAGTTAACATATTCCTAAAAACTTGCTAATTTCCGCCTTATCAGTTTCCCGAAATTTAAGCATACGCCTATTGCTAAGTGAAGGTTTATTAGATTTGCACAGCTTACTTCCATAAATGTTGGTAGACGTTACTAACATATCAAAAATTTCATTAGAAAAAATATCTTTGAAAATATCAAAAGGGGATGAATTTTCATTTACGATAACTGGGCCTGAGTTAACATCTTCATACCACATACCTGTTGAATCAGCATCGTCTTCGCATTCTTCGACATTAAAATTTTCTTCAGCCTCAACTCCTCTCACTTCGTTTTCACTATCACTATCCTTTTCAGAACTTGGCATGTAGTTAGGGTCATTACTGAACTCCCCATCCTCCCGAAACTCCTCCGGTTCCGAATTTGACTCTTCAAATCTCGTAATTGCATGTTTCCGTTTTCATCATTACTTTCTTCGGAGATCTCGTCATAAAACCTTTCCAGATACTCCTGTTCTTTTTCCCAAGACATGAACTAAAATTTATAACTCACTTAACCCATAATTAGCCTATCTTAAATAAGACAATCAAAAAATAATTAATAATACTCACCAAATATTTTTTTTAACACCAACACACAAATAATTAATTATGGAGATGCTTGCACAACGACAGTTTTTTGACGACTAACAGAAATCAAATGCAATTTTGGACGGTCATGACCGTCACTACCATACAGGAACCGACGCGCAAAAAATTATACACGTGTTTAAATATACGCCTTCTATGGGATGTTTTTAATGTTTTGGCGGTATGTGATAGGACACTTTCTCTGAGGACCCATAATACCACATGCACACTGTGACGGGTTAGGCCGTAATTTACTTATTAACAAGAATATGCATGACTGTTATAACCGTCATGTCCAAAACAAGGGCCAATAATATGACGGCTATAGCCGCATTGGCCACGAACGTGTTAAGTATTATATATAAAATATTATGGATTTTTTATATAATGGATTATGGATTATATATAAAAAATCCATAAATTTTATATATAATACTTCTTAATATTTAATGTGAAACAATTATTCTGATTATTTATTATTCAATATTTTGACATTACCTTTCGCCTTGTATATATATAGTTTACATTAAAAACAGTATATATTTAATTTTTGGCCAAAGACAATCAATATTATGCGGTATAAAACAAAATAAAAAGGGTTTCAAAGCATTTTTAATTTGGTTCTCATTTCGGAATCAGAAGAGTTATTTCATATGTTTTGTGTACATATTTGATTGGGAATTTTTTTAAATAAACTTGATTGAAACTTGATACAAAAAGTTGTCTATTCAAAACACCTTTTCAGTATTTAAGAACATTTAAAGAGTGGGTTAATGTTTCTCAATTCAAGTGGCTCCAAACAATTAAAAGGTATTGTAATTTAAATTGAGTGGCGCATACAACAGCGGCAACATATTTTTGGTTTATGGCAATGTGGTAGGTATTTATCAACCTACGACCAAAAGCCTACCAATATAGAGCTGCCATCTGCTGTGTAGCAATATTTATATGATCCAGCAAGATGAATAGCGCTAATATGGATATGATCTCAATACCAAAACGTCTTCAAAGCCATTCAATTTCTGTTTGCAAGTCTCTTTTTAGCTGCTTCGATATTTCAAGGCCTTCTGAAAAAATCTCACTAATTTTGCTATCTACCCAATGTACCGCTGGCATAACTTTACTATTAGTTATATAGCGACTTCCACGTCATCGTTCACCCAGTTAACACCTGGTTGTTCTTTGTTCTTTCCTATACTTCGGATTCGTTCCCTATTTCACCCTTTGTCATTGGTAGCTGAACCTATTTACGCCGATAGACAGGCCGGATGATGCCGGATGAATCGTGCAAGAAGCGTTAACGTGCATTTAAGAATTAAATTTTGTAAAACTAATAACCATAAAGGGGTCTAACGTTCTTGGGCAGCCGTCACACAGACTCGACTCAATTGTAATTGAGGAAGAAGAAGAAGTTACATAGCTTTGGCAAGAATTGTAGAAGGACAGAAGGATGTAGACAGGCCAAAGAAATAATACCAGACCATGACGTCTCTAAAGCAAGCCAACTGCTAACAAAAACTTGACAAAGTATCAAAGACTTGGTGGGAATCCTGACTGGGCACAAGAGTCTAAACAGGCATCTACACCTTCTTGGTATAAGAGAAAGCTCAATCTGTCCGAATTGCGGTACAGGGAAGGAAGCTTCATACTACATACTAGGTATCCGTGATAGGTGGAGTCGCCTGAGAAGAAAAATTTTCGGAGCAACGACACTCCAACGGGAAGATCTTAAAGATCTGGACTGGGACAACGTGTAAGCCTTTATTAAAAGGACGGGGCCGACTCAGTGAAGACCGCGCATTGGGAGTGAAGGCGTAGGGGTGGCTGATTCTGGGGTTGGCGAAAAGGGACTGTTCAGGCCTACTTGCCGAGCTCTAGCTCTCCCACCCTTACTACTACTACTACAACTACATAGCTTTGGCTACATTATTTCCGAGTTGCTGCTTCTAGAAGACGCAAGAGTTGTTTAATTTATTCAACGACATTATTATTTGGTTAATGATGGCCCTTAGTTACAAAAACGCTTACTGACTTCGCTGACACGGTACTGACTTCTGGATTAGCTTGGTTTCAGAAGATGTTCTTTTTCGAAGCTTTTCACTAGCTACTACACTAGCTTTTAGCCATGTGACAATCGAAGTTTGAAACGGTACTCATGGATTTTTCTGCTATTAAATTTAGCAAGTAGGCAAAAGAAGGAAGGCTACATTTTTTTGCAAATACTTATTTAACAGCTTTTAATATATTGGCCCCACTATCGGTTACTACTGCTGTGATATTTTACTTGTTGATATTATAAATTTTGCAAGTTCTGGTCAGTCCGTTTGCCAGATACTGACCAGTATGCCTGTCGTAAAGATCTATTTATTACACCCAGAGTTCACGAAAATAGTTCAGTTTCCGATTCGGGACAAAAATGGACGGCAAAACCTAAAAAACTACTTTTTTGCTTCGTGTCGGTCCTAATGTTAATTATTAAAGTGATATTTCTTGTTTGTCCTAATTTGTCACAACTATTTTTAAATTTAAAATCTTATTTAACGTTTAAAAAACGAGTAAAAGTGGTTCTGCTAGGAGTTCTGTATTGGGGGAAAGCAAGCTTCATTAAATAACGAAAAACCTCTTTTTCAACGATAGAAAAAGTTTGCGCATCCTTACATATGATAAACAAAATTCTTTCTTTTACGTGGCGGTTTTAATCGCTCCCTTCTAAAAATTACGTTACATATTGAAAGGTTTCTTTGGATTTTTTTTGGTTCCTGGAAGTACACTCAAAAGATGAACCTGATAAAGTGTGGACCTGCTACATTTTTGTTAATTTCGGTTCTAAGTTGTTTCCATTCCCTTTCAGACAGAAGAACTTTTTCGTAATACATACGCTGTATACGCAACAATAAATTACTAGTATTTCCAGATATTTTTATTTTTTTCAAGCAATATCGACAGGCAGTTGTATTGTCCATATTCTTTGAGAGATGGTGCCAAACACTAATTTTATATTAAAAGAATGTAGTTTATAAATGTATTGAGAAAACAACACAAGTCAACGTGGTACCAAATATATACCTTCACCTTTAGTTGGAAATTTGTTCCCGCAATATACAAAAAAAAAATTAATTTGGAACCCATGCGAAATATTCAGACCTACCTTTATATTATATACTCCAAAACAGGAAACCCACAAGTGCAAAACACACAATATTGAAAGAAATAGCAATTATTTGCTGTGGATTGTATTAAACTAATGAAATTGGTAAATCCCCAACTCATGCTAATAAACTATCAATAACAATCAATAAATCGCCACTTCAGCTTTCCTAGATTCAAGTAAAGCTTTGGCAGTACCTTTGTTGCATTTCAGTCTTTATCGTAGGATACTTGCATAGTATAATCGCATAGTTTAATATCAAAATTTAAGTGCTCTTTTAAGAGTTGCAGATCTGTTACAAATTATCTTAATAGACTTGCATCTGTGTTTCAACCGTAATTTTTCTCATTATGGTTAGAAAACTCTTAAAGTCATTACGAGTCAGTCATTATAGTTACTTCTGTACTGAACTGCCCAACTTCGGAATCTAATAGCCCAGAACCAGCTATCAAATACTATAGTGAATTTGTCAAGTCCAAAAAGTTGGTTTCACATTTTGCATTAAGGGTCACATTAAAATCATTACTTAACTTTCAAAATAGAAATTCAGGAATATTCAAGTCATTGTAATATTTTTTATTATCACACTAGTTACTCTATCAACTAAATAGTTCTACTTAAAATTCCATTTTAGTCCAAAACTTGACAGCTTTTTTAAGCAAAACGTATTATAAATTAGAGCATTAGAGAGAGTGAAAAATATAAATCGTGCTCATACAATGTATTTACAAAATGCATTTAGTCATCACACGCCTAAATCAACCTAGTAATTAAGATAAAGCTAAAATAATAAAAAAAGTAGTCCATCCAAATTTAGTAAATAACTCTTGATCCAAATGAATTTTCTTATACACAAAATAATACAAAAATTAAATTTCTCTTCTTACTTTGTCTATACGCGTCAAAAATAAACAGATATGCCTTCCATTTCCTAAATTATTTTTCATACATGTCACATCTATCATTGTTTTACAGAATAAGGCTCCATTATTAGAGCAAACAGGTGTACATTCTCTTCAATTTAATTAAATCGATAAAGCTATGGAAAACGTATGCAGTAAGTAATTTATATTCAACTTGTGGCTTTAAACAAACGCTAGGGAATAAATAGCAAGAGCCTCGATTCTTGCACGCATGTGACTTGAGAGTTACGACGTTGATTGAAAATAGGAAAATATATGGGTTAAATTCTGACCGTAGAAATTGCGATGGAAACAAGACGTACTGCTTAAAATGGTAAAAAATGATTTTAGCCAGCCTTTAACTAATTTTTAAACATCTTATCAAAGAGCTTTGTTTTAAAATGTATGGCTCATATGAACTAACCTATGAAATTCGATCTAAGTTATATGAGCCGCCTCATCTGAAGAGTTCACAGCATAAGAAGACAGGGTAGTAGTGCTTCTGCGAACTACCTGGACCCACAATTTTAAAGAAAAGAAGAAAAAACCTCCGGTGACAGCAGTAACCAATCATCCAGTCTATGTACCTACACTATCGGACAAAAGTAGAGCAACACTTAAATATTTGCAAATGCCGATTTTAAAATTATAAATGCATGATAATGTATACAAATCCACTAAGTTTTAAAACTACAAAGTAGGCTATGATTATCAATGTCAACAAAAATGTTCGCAATCAAAACAAATGATTTTATTTTGACGTTTAAGTTTAAATGTTTCATAGTAACGCATCAAAAGTAAAGCAACATTCAAATAATTTGTTCAAAAGAAGGGTTTTAGGAAAAGTAAAGGGATAAAATAATTGTGTAAGGTGATTTTTATGTTTTTTTGAACATTTCTGTGTAAGATTAATCATGCCGAGAGGAATTCCAATTTCAAAAGACTTAAAGCAAAGAGTTGTGAATGGATTCATGGAAGGTAACAAACAAGCCGATATTTCAAGACAGTTTGAGTTACCCCGGTACACTGTGTCCAAAATAATATCATCGTATAATGAGAGGGGACATTTAGAAAAGTTGCTAAAATCGGTAAGGCCAAGGAAAACATCAGTAATGACTGACAGACGCATCAAAATGATTTCCCAAAATGATCCTTGGAAGTCCGCACCTTGAATTATTGCAGAAATTCCAGAAATTATGATTGGTATACGAACAGTACAAAGAAGGTTAGTAGACGCAAAGTTATTTAGTAGACGTCCAGCTAAAAAGTCGTTAGTTTCAATAAGAAATAGAGCAGCAAGGTTGGCATTTGCACGCCGGCATTTAAACTGGACCGTCAATGACTGGAAAAAAGTTCTATTCAGTGATGAAACGCGCTACAAAATATTCAATTCTGATGGAATGAGGCGTGTGAGGTGACCAATCAATACAAGGTTTATTCCTAAATACGTAACACCTACAATTAAGCATGGTAAAGGTAGTGTATTTTTATGGGGTTGTTTTTCATGGAATGGGGTGGGCCTTATGCACTTTATTAATGATACGATGGACCGATTTGTTTATAGGGATATTATGCAGAATGTTATGCTTCCTTATGCAGAATAGGAAATTTCATTGCGTTTTATTTTTCAACAGGACAATGATCCAAAACATTCTTCACAAGTTGTTCAACAGTGGTTTCGGGAAAATAATGTTGTGTTTTACAGTGGCCAGCACAATCCCCAGATCTTAACCCCATTGAGAATCTCTGGGAAGAAGTAGAACATCGTATTCGTACCCAAATGTTTCCAAATAAACAATCCTTAATAAATAAAATTAGTGAAGTTTGGACAAGTCTTTCCGAAAATGTCATTCAGAAGTTGATTGCTTCAATGCCGCGCCGTTGTCAGCAAGTAATTAATAATAATGGATATTCTATCAATTACTTATGTATTACTTTCAATTGTTTTTGTTGTTAACACATTGCGTGCCATGTCACTCACATATGGAAGACAGTGATGTTTCAGATCAGGCCGTGTCTCCCTCATATGTGTGACGCTAAATGTATTTTAAACGGCGTTTTCAAACCGTGGCCCCCTAGGAAACATTATGGTATACTTGGTTTAAGGTAGCTTTATATAAGTAATATATAATTATGTTTTTAAATAAAGGGCACTTTAAATGTTAATAAACTCCATTTATTCCTAAAATAACTTTATAAACACTTTAAAGAAATGGATATCAAAACGCAACGACAACACCTGTTCTATTAAAAAAAAAAGTAATGAAAAACTATTCTAAAGAGACATAAAAAATATTTTTAGTTATGTTTATAATTAAAACAGTCTAAACATAACTGGGGTGATCCTGGACATATGGCACAGTAGGTATATACTCCTTTGGCCTTCTTTTTTGCCTCCTGCCTTCCGGCCTCTTTGCATAGTTTAGCATAACACAAGCTACATTTTCTTCTTATTTTTTTCCATTTGCATCAGTTCTTTTCTGTAGCTGATGACTTTCACTAAATGATTTTTGTTTTTTAGACGTTCCTTTATCTGGTCCTTCAATATTGATTAGACCGGCGACCAGAAGCTCTCGGAATTTTCTTATACCTATCGTACTTTTTGCTACATGTTTATATACCACCCAAGCATTTACCACGGAAATACCCAGCAATAACTCTAGTCCTAACTTTCTGTACCACCTAATTCCTTTGCGAAGAGTACAAACGTAGGATGCCATTTGGTCAGATAAATCTATGCCACCTTTTCCTTTATTATATGCCATCACTTCTATAGGTTTTTCAGTAGCTGCTCGTGATTTCTTTTTCCTTTTGCGACTTTGAGTAATGGGTACTTCAATTGCGGTGGTATCTTTGCTAGTGGAAGGTTCATGCTTTCTTTTTTTGCCGGCAATTGTTGATGAATGCACAACTAATTGATGGGGTGTGTCAGAAGCAGGATCGGTATCATAGCCCGTAGCAGTATCAGTAGGTACTAAAAATGTGTTGTCGTCTTGGCTGGTTGATGGTTCGTTTGGGTCCATGTGGATCTTTTGTTTGGATTTTTTCTTTCGATTTACGGGTACCATTATTGGTGCATGTTTTGTGCTTAGCAATCTCACATCGCGCGTATCTTTCCATAGCAAGACAACAATACCATCTGGATCTTCAAGTGATTTAACCTCGCCCCTTTTTAGATTGGCTTTGGCAACTTCTTTGGGTATATCTTTTTCGGTTTTTCTAAAAGTGCCAACAACATGGGTTTTTTCATATAATAAGGTCTTCGCCAAAGTCAATCAAATCAAATCAAAAATGGTTTATTTGTCAAAATGTACAGTTTTATAGGTCAATAAAAATTACAAAGAAAAAAAAATTACATTGACAAATAGGACTATTCTCTCGATTATAAAACCGTTTTCCCTTGATAGCACAAGCAAAGAAGGGATGAAAAAGCCCTTTACAATTTACAGAAACAATTTTACAAAAATAAAAATACCGTTTTTATATAGGAATGCAAAGTAAGATATAGAATTAATTAACCTAAGATTTTAAGACAGGCAGCGGCAGTGCGACAACGGACGAGCGCAAGGAGAGAGGACAGACGAGGCGAAAAAAGACCCCAAAAAATAACCCCAAGATGCGTGCATCGGCCTAGACTATTAAAAAATATACGTATGTATGGTGCGGAAAAAGAAAGAATAAAACTAAAAACGGGATTTTAAAATATAATCTCCGAACATTCCACTGAAAATTAGCATATTATATACACATGTATATCTTCTGTTACATGTTACTATTTCTTGTATTATGTTATTATACGCATTATCACATTTTATATATCACCCTACTTGAATTAATTGCCAATTATTTGTTCCATAAGTAGTTTAGATTTTATTTGACCAGAGAAAGCTCCCAAGGGCATTTGCTTTATGTCATTGTTTAAGCCATTCCACATTTGAACAGCTACATACTTAAAAGAACGTTGAAATGCTGCGCTTCTATGCAATGGTACGATAAAAACGTTATTTCGTGTAACATGCGCATGTTCGAATTCTTGAAACTGACTTCTTAAATTAAATGGTTGATTATTATTTACTATGCGATATACAAAATTATACATATGTAGCTTTCTTCTATTGTTCATATTTAATATTTTATTATTATTGAGATAAGGCGATATATGGTTTCTGTAGGGGATACTATAAGAGAATCTCATACAGGAATTTGGACTTTTTGTATAATTTTTTTATTTTGTGAAGATAAAGAATTTCCATAGACTACGTCTTCATAATCAAACAATGACAAAATAAGACTATCGCACAATAAGTACTTTTGTTTTGCCGATAAATTTCGCTTAAACTTAAAAAGTTTTTTTAAACGTAAATAAGCAGTTTTCGTTTTATTTTTTATGTGTAATTCAAAAGAAAGAAAGCTGTCAAATATAACGCCTAAATTTTTTGCCTCGGAAACAACAGGAATTGAAGTATTATCAATAGATATAGGATTTAAGGATAAGTTGTGTTCGAGCCTTTGCCTTATATTAAAGTTGGAGCACATAATAAGAATTTTAGATTTTGTGGCATTAAGCTTAAGATTATGATTTTCTGCGTATTTATGTAGACTAATTAAATCACTATTAAAATTTTGATAGAATAGATTTGTATTATTAAGGTGAATTGGAATATAAACTTGGGAATCATCGGCATATTGTTGCAAAGTGGCGTGTTTTATTACTTTGTACATATCAGCCACGTAAATAGAGAAAAGTAACGGCGATACTATAGAGCCTTGAGGTACTCCCTGGTTAAAAGGTGTAAATTCTGAGTAATGCTTTTCAGACTGACGAACCACCATAACACAACTGTATCTATTACGCAAATAATCCTTGAAAAAATTTACACCGCTCTCTGAAATACCAATATATTTTAATTTTGCCAATAACATATCATGGTTAATCGTGTCAAAAGCCCTACTAAAGTCCAATAAGGCCATACATGTTGGCTGACCATTCTCCTCATTTACCCTAATATCATTTAAAATACCCACCAAACTTGTAGACGTGCTAAAGTTTTTTCTGAAACCGGATTGACAATCGGGGATAATTTTATGTTTATCAACAAAATTTGAAATTTGATTAAAAATATGTTTTTCCAGAATTTTAGATGATGCTGGTAGAATACTAATTGGTCTGAGATCTTTATGCTCTTTTGGATTTGAATTTTTTGGAATCGGTTTAATAATTGCCCTTTTCTACACATTTGGAGACTTTTGTTGAAGAATACATTCGTTAATAATATGCAATAAAGGACTTAAGCAAAAAGGCAAACACAATTTTATATCTTTTATAGAAATACCATCGATACCCGTTGCATTTGATTTAATAGTCGAGATTATTTTAATCATATTGTCTTGGTCCAAAAGCTGGAAATTAAGTTTTATATTATTTATGGTATTATTTTGATAAAATTCAATACATTCTTTACTTGTAGTATCAGGTAGGGTAGAAACAGTATTAAAAAAATTGCCAATATCTGTTGGATTTAATATGTTAGTAGGTAGCTCGTTTTGATATCTTTTGCCTTTAGTTAAGAATAGTTTATCTGCTATTCTCCAAAATTCTTGTCCTTTTTTGTTTGATAATTGATTAAAAAATGTTATTTTTTCTCGTATTATAGCATGTTTTGTGTAGTTTCTTAGCTGTTTATAATATTCAAAATGAGGCTGAGATTTACTTTTCAGATATTTTTTATGAGCACGATCACGTAATTTGATAAGAGTTTTTATATTTTCGGTTATCCATGGACAGTATATTTTCTCTTTAATAATTTTATTTTTAGTCGGAGCATGTGTATTTAAAAGCTGTAAAATATGTTCATTAAAAAACTGCACTTTGTCATTAATATCTATAAGGCGGTACATCTGATCCCAATTTATAAGCAAACCATCGTTTATAAAATTTTCCATATTTATGTTGTTATAAACTCTGAAAGTCATGGATTTTTTTTTAACCTTTATGTTATCATATTGAAATATTGAATAAATCAGATTATGATCCGTGATTGTTTCTGCTATGGCAAGCGACTCTGAGTTCACCAGTGTTCATGTTAATTCTTGTTGGTTCTGTAATACGCTGTGAAACATTGAAATATTCTAAAATAAATTTTAATCTATTTGAATATGTATTTTGTTTTAAAAAATCAATATTGAAGTCGCCTGTTATAATTACGTAATAGAAACTTAAAGTTAACCTAAAAAGATCCTCCAAGTTATCTAAAAAAGCTGGTATGCTATTGGCAGGTGCACGATATATCGTAATAAGGGCGAAAGATCGTTTTTTAATTGAGAATGATATGCCCAATACTTCCAAATTATTAAAAGCCAAATTTAAGTTGTTAAATGTTACAGAATTTTTTATATATAGTGCAATTCCTCCACCACGGCCCTCTCTGTCTTGTCTTATTACCTTATATCCTGGCAAATTGAAACATTGGGTTTCACAGTTTTTATCTAGCCAGGTTTCGGTAAGGGCAAAAAAATCAAAAGGATACTGTGACATATACCAAGAAAATTCGTCAAATCCTGTATTCATTGACCTGATATTTAAGTGACCCACCGATAGGTTTCCCATAAAATTACCTACCAAATCCTGCATGATATTTTGATTATCCGATACACGCACACTACTGAGATCATTAGCCATAATCTATACAATTAATTTTAGTTTTAGCCCCCCGTACCCCTCCCCAAGCTCCCCCGACCACAACTGCAGCACCAATCCTGCCATAACCAATTAATATAAAACCCTGCATCTTCAAAACAATAACACAGCAAAGCACCGGTACGCATATATACAACTACTCCAGATATATAAATTCATACCCCTTGAAATTGCAATACCTTTTAAGAACAGTTTAAAAGAAAGAAAATTATCCTAGTAAACCAACCCAAATATTAAAAACGAAATTATAACAACACCAAACAACCCCACAGAATATTTTAAATATGTATTTAACATATTGAAAAACAGCAGAAAAAATCTAACTTTTCCTACCCTTACCTAATCCTAATTACAAAAATTATGTTCTTGTTTATTCATTCATTTCTTTTTTTCTTCAGAAATATAGTGTGCAAATGACAATAAAAGAAAACATATCAAAAAGTACTTACAATTCGGTGTTAAACACAATCGCTTTATTCACTATTTTTTAATCCGGATAATTCTATTTCGTTGCTAATTCTGTGCACAGAACCACCACACTTCACATATATGTTCCCATTAAGGGTCCATACATTTGTTTTCC
Source organism: Anthonomus grandis grandis (assembly GCF_022605725.1). Taxonomy (NCBI): domain Eukaryota; kingdom Metazoa; phylum Arthropoda; class Insecta; order Coleoptera; family Curculionidae; genus Anthonomus; species Anthonomus grandis. The sequence goes on from NC_065558.1 coordinate 21,619,809, forward strand.
CGAATTGATTTACTGCATTATTTAACAAGGCTAAACGGAGCCTTGTAAGGTCTTCCTTAATTTGGATACCACTTTTATGTAAATATTTACGCGATTTGAAAATGGACACACGCGCAGCGTCATTTGTGAACTGAACTAAGATCGCCGGTGGTCTATCGTTAAGGTTTTTAGATGATACGCGATAGCATTTTTTGATGTCGGAATTCTGAATATTACATTTTAATTTTTTAGTAAAGAGGTCTTGAACTGTAGCACGTACATCTTCGCTTTCTTGAGCCTTAACACCAAAAATACGTATGTTGAGACTGCGCAGAGACTGTTCTTGGAAATCCATGTTGTCTTTTACTTGTTGATATTCCCCTTCTAGATTTTTAAGTTTTGCTTCAAGGGATGTTATTCTGTCATTCTGCTCCTTAAATCTTTTTTCGAATTTGTTCTCAACGATCCTAGCCACCTTGTCAGCTATCTCTTGGAGAAATTTGTCATTGAAGGTGGCCATAATCGTCGATTTAATCTCCCGAAGATCGGCCGATGACAGACCCATATTTGTAGTTTTGACAAGCTTAAATTCAGCACCAAACTAGCAACTTTTACTGAAAACTTCACAACCACTGGATAAAGTAAACCTTAAAGTTTACTTTGCGATGCAGAGGAATAATTTTAAAAACTTGGGGACAATATATTTTAGAATTATTTGAGGAGCGGTCCTGAACGCAACCGATTAACTATACAGCGCTATCTGTATAACTGTATAACAAAGTATAACTTGTATAAAAGTTGTCGATGTATAATGTCCATCCTTGATGAAGGAGATCTTTAGCCAACATAAGACATACATTCTGTGCTAATCCTGTTTCTCGAACACCAGATGCTGACTTTCCTGAATACATTTTTAGAGACCAGGTAAATCCATCTGTAGAACACAACTTGAAGAGTTTTATGCCATAACGATGTGCCTTGTTAGGTATGTACTGCCTAAAAATTAAACGGCCTCTCCACGGAACAAGAGTTTCATCGACCACTATATCTTCCCCCGGACAATACAGTTCTTGATATTTTTTTTGCATAATATCGACTAATGCCTGAATATTACCAAGACGATCTCCTACAACAATTTCTTTATTATCTTTGAAATGCAACATGGATAGCAGAAGTTGATATCTATTTCGTGACAATACTGAAGATGCAATTTCATTTTTATATATCCCCTTTTTTGCCCAGTAATCTTGTAAACTGCTAATTCTAACAAGACCCACCAATAAAGTTAGGCCAGAAATTTTTTGATCTCTTCTTCGTCTGTATCTGTCCATTTATTTATATGGGAGTATTTTGTCTTTTTCTTTGTCGCAATACATTGCTCTGCAAATTTATTGGTCTCTTTAACTATCAAATTCAAAACATCATGGTCTATAATGTGTAAATATACGTCCAGGGGACTGACATCTCTGTAAATTCAAAATTCTTAGATCTTCCTTCATATGCTGTCCATATAACGTCACTTGGTCTTTGGTTGGTTTCTTCTCCTTCCAAAAATTCCCCTTCCTCTTCTTCTCGGACTAAATTGTCAACAAGTAGGCCAACGTCCTCTCTATCTGCAGAATCTTCTTCATCAGATGATGATCCAGCATCTGGATCGCAGTCAATCCAAGAAGGATCCTCAAGTGAATCATCTGAATCTTTACAGAACGATTCGCTATCATTCGAATTTCCCAAATAATGTCGAAGTTGTTCTTCAAAGAGGATCCAAATCCAGGATTTGAATCCAACTTGACAAAAAATAGAAAAACAAGGTTCTTGGGAATTTCTTTTTTCTTCTGGTTTGGGTTGGGTTGAGCAGGTTTGGTGCATTGAAATCTGAAACAAAAAAAAAACAAAATAAAGAATATCTCCTCTAAGTGGGAGACGTGGCCCCGTATGTAAAAGTTACACTAAATTTTTGTAGAGGGCCACGTCTTCCATATATGGGTGACAATCAAAAATTCCTTTCTATGAGAAAAAAATGAAAAAACATCAAAAAACTATTAATTACCAATGTTTTATTTAATAAAATAATGGACATTTATCCAAATAAAATATTGGCCCTTTGGTGAACAATACGAAATTTACCATGGCACGCAATGTGTATGTGTTAAATATTTTTTGTTGAACTAAAGTAAAATAAAATACTGTTAAATAAAATTTGTTGCTCGACTTTTGTCGCCCCCATTCTTACCAATTTTTATAATCATTTATATTTACCGTTCTTAAAATGATTAAAAGTACACCAAAATGTACTGAAATATTACTTTCAGTGTAAGGATAGTGTGACATTAAGCTTAGCGAAAAATCACAACCCAATAGTTTTTTTATTTAAACATGAATAAAATTGAACTTTGTTGCTCTACTTTTGTCCGATAGTGTATATAGGCAACCGCATGAATATGTTAAAATAGTCTATTATTTAATAAGTTTTGAAAAAGGCTGTTTGCACATGGGTGTGATGAGCCATAAGCGAGTGCCATAAGTCACACCAGTGTGCAAAGAGCCGATTTCAAACGTGTTGCACACTATACTTTTTCTACGACGGCATATCACAAAATAATTTTAAAAAATTTAAATTTCAAACATTATTATTTATTGTTATATATATATTATTTATATAATAAGAGGTAAAGAAGTTTTCTATTTTCTACATTTTTGAAACAACAATAAAATTAAATTTAAAATTGAAGTATTATAATTAATGGTAATATTTATTATTGGAACAGTTTTTAAAATTATAGGAGTATCCCTTTTATTTTCATAATTTTCTGTATTATTTAAAGAATATTCGGACGAATATGATTGGGTTGCTGGGATTTTTGAGGAAATGCTGGGCGACGATGGATCCACAGACCCCATTTTTTTATTGAATATCTGCATTTTTTTTCAATGGACTCGTCATCATATCCTTTGGCACCGGTACTGGAATGCCAACCCTCATGGGGCTTAAAAATTAGGAAGTTATCCCCTGTATTGACTAATATTGTAGCTAATGATCGCCGTAAGTAGTGCCCAGAGTATTGTACTGGATTCAGAAGATTCAGTAATTGGGCGACTTTTCTTGACCTATTTTTTATTTTGTTGATACCAAAAACCTGTTTTATGCATTTGCCAATGCGATAATAAAGAAAAAAACTTTTTTCTGTTATATTTTGGGGATGAAGACTAAAATATTTCTTGCAAATTGATGGTATAGAATCTGGGTAAGAACTTTTGTTTTTGTGTATTTGATTTTCACCAGTATTGCTAAAGTAAAGTCTTTGATATCCTAGGTGTAAATCTGCAGAGCTCGTCCCGCCTACAAGCTCATGTTATTTATCCGCGATCTTTTCATCTATTTTGGAACATAATTTTCTGATTTTCTCTTTAGGAAAGTAACCGATTTCATATAATTATCCAAGTCGACGTTGTGTGTTACCTTTAGTCTTTGGATCAGAGAGTGTACGACCATCAACCCGTGTTTTCAAAACTTATTACACAATATGCTATTATAAAGCAAAAATTTGGATGCATTGAAAGGTGATCTCTTAAGACGAGGCGTCTCATATACAGGAGTCACGAAAATTTAAGAGCGTATTCCTTGGGTCAAAATATTGAAAAAACTTTCTATAAACCTAGGTCCGAAAATACTTCCCTGTGGAGATACAGGGCGTTTTCTAAATAATTCGAAAGTAAACAAGAATAACTATGTGTAAGTCAGGTAAAAGGAGGGTTTCTAAGGTGCTAAATTTAAATTTTTTGATAGTTTTAATGTCACTAATAGAGGACGCCAAGTATTACATTTTGAATTTTTAAATACAATAATGAAAACAACCAATTTATTTATTTAATTAATTCTTATAAAATCAAAAATTTTTAGAAAAAGGTAAAGTGATTAATATGACATAAAACAAACTAGAAGTAGAATTTATATACGTTGTTGAAAGTGTTGCCCTTCAACTTCAATGCAAGCACCTACCCTACGAATCATTGATTGCCGCACTCGTTCAAAAATGCCTACTGTGTTTCAAATTATTGCGCAACGTGCCACTATTTTATTTCTAAACTTTTCAATATTTTCAAATGGCGTAGTATAAACTAATTATTTTAGGTAACCCCAGAGGAAAAAGTCTAATGAGTTAAATGGTAAGATCGCAGAGGCCACGGTTGTGGACCCCTGCGGTCTATCCAGTGATTAGGATATTCTCTATTTATTAAATATTCTCGAGCAATTAAGCTAAATTGTGCTAGAGTACCATCGTGCATAAAATACATTTGATATCTTAGGTCAAGGGAGACTTCTTCTTATAATGCAGGCAGTTTCTCTTCGAAAAAAATTTCGTTAATCGTTCTGATGACAAAAATGCCAAAATTCCCACCCATACATTCCCAACCGAACATTGTTGCTGGTGCCGAAATTCAATAATTCCATGTGGATTTTCGTATGCCCATATGAGATTATTATGAAAAATCATAATTGCATTTTTTAAGAAATTTGCTTCATCTGTGAATAGTATTCTTACCACGAACTGAGGATTTTCTCCTATTTTTTGTTGAATCCACCGACAAAATCCGAGTCTTTGAGAAAAACCATCTGTTAAAAGTGCTTGCACTCGCTGTAAATGGTATGAATATAAGAGTTCCTTCTTCACTATTCTAGACTATCGATTGACAAATATTCAGTGTTGTAACAATCTTTCTTGTACTCGTTGTAAGGACCTCCTCAATTTGGTTTAACATTGGGAGCTGCCATTTTCACCGAGTTGCTGATGAAGCCATAAACGTTTGGCTATGTGGAATAGCACGATTCGGGAATCTTTCTTGTTTCTTCATACATACGCCTTGCTTCGTAGGCATTACCGTTCGTAATACCATACACAAAATGCATATCACACATTTCTCTGTCACTGTGATTCATTTGAAATGAAAAATTTAAAAACTGTCAAGTATAGAAAATCCAAAAATCTCATCCATTATTCTCTAAGAGACCAACATACAAAATTGATGAAAAAGAAAGAAAAACACAAAGTCACGGTATCACAACATGTAATTAAACGGGCTACACGTGTTTTTCGCTCTAGTTAGAGCATCATCAGGCCTTTAGAAGCCATCCATACACTTCACAGTACATAAATAAACCTGAGTACATAAATAAGTACAGTACATAAATAAGGCCTGATGATGCTCTAACTAGAGCGAAACACGTGTAGCCCGTTTAATTACATGTTGTGAGACCGTGACTTTGTGTTTTTCTTTGTTTTTCGTCAATTTTTTAAGTATAGAAAAGTCACTGTGAATTTCAATACAGGTATGGGTCATCTATTAGCAAACTAATATTTATTTACTGGAAACGATTACAAAAATACAACAATGTCAACAACAAAAACGTGAAGGAAGTGTGTATTTAAATTTTGACCATCAATCAAATTTTTTTCTAGCATTCTTTGTGATGTACGAATGATGCATATATACGTTATTCTTTGACAACAAAAAATTAAATGAAAGTTTCCATATTTTTTTGAAGTTTACTTTTCATTTTCATTATTTTCGGCATTTTATCAGCATTTTTGAACATAAGTTTATAAAAAGTTTTTTTATTGTTTTACCCAAGAAATACGCCCTTTTGTGCAATATTAATGACTCATCCTCTATAGTTGGCCAGATATAATTAACTTTGAACACTGTCCAAACTCCTGCTTTTTACCTGTCATAACTATGTCGCCATCTGCTACTTGTTTATTAGGTTCTTTGGCAGGTTTAAGCAGGTTCCTTCACAGGTAACCAAAATAAATTATATGTGATGTCGACTATAATTTGGGCCGAACTTCACAGGTGAGTTCGCAAACGAATACGAAGCGAAAAATATACTTTATGGATCAAAATCCATAAATTATATTTTAACGTCTATAGTATAAAAACCGAACACTAATGAGTACTAAATTGGAGTATTTTACAGACCTCTTAAGGGTAGCGTGTTATCTGCATTAAATGTCTTAGAAGCCACCTTTAGCAATGTTGTTCCATGTTGTGATGCAGTTATTGCCTTAGGAGATTTAAATCTATTCGTTAGTTCTAATATAACTCGGCATTTTGACAGCCTGTTGGAAAGTTTCGAATTCAGACAAATTGTCGTTAGCCCAACTCGTTATGAGCGTCAATCAGCATCTTTGATTGATGTGATATTACTGTCGGGAGATAAACTGTTAAAAGATAATGTTGAGCATTTAAATCTTCATGGAACCACGGAGCATCAATTAGTTTATTGCAGTTTATGCGTTAATATTTCAAAAATTGAACCTAAATTTATTCGATATAGAGATTTTAAGCATTTTGATGCCTATAACTTTCACCGTGATTTATTAAATACTAACTGGGCAGCCATTTTGAATTTTGCGGGTGTTGATGAAAAAGTTAAGCTATTAACATCTAATATCTTAGCGCTTTTTGATACACACGCTCCACTTCGGAGAGCTTGTGTCATTAAACGCAAGGCTGAAAAAAGAACGTAACAGATTTTTTTCTAAATATAAACGCACAAAGAATATAAGCGATTGGGAGGATTACAAAAGAATGCAAAATATTTTTACCCAGGCTATTCGTAACGAAAAGAAGGCTTATTTGGAATTTGTGTCACGTTCGCAAAATCAAAAAGTTATTTGGAAAACACTAGATGAAATGAATGTTTATAATAAGAAAAAAGATAATCATTTGGGTCTACCATTGCAATTTAAGGATGCAGAACAAATTAATAAATATTTTATCGACAGTGTTCGTCAGGTTGCTCCGCCGATTAATGGCAGTACTTTGATGTATCACAAAAACAAACAAAAAATTGATAACTTATGTGAGCTAAGGCAGGTTACTGGTGACGAAATTGGGATTGTTATTCATAATATAAACTCCAATGCATCTATGCTGATAGAATTTCGCTAGAAATGATTAAGCTGTGTGAATCAGCCATAACTCCGTACTTGGTACATATATTTAATACTTGTATTTTAAGCTTAGAATTTCCTTCAAATTGGAAAAAAGCAATTGTTAAACCTCTGGCCAAGGTCACACAGCCTGATACGTTTTCTGATTTACCCATCAGCCTGCTATCTACAATGGGCAAAATTTTAGAAAAGTTGATATATCAGCAAGTGGTTGTGGCGTTAACTTTACAGTGTTACTATTTTGCCAAAAGTTTGCAGACGGTAGCTTAGAATTATTGGAGGCTTGGGATTGTTCGAAGGTTCACTTATGACTGGCTATTAAAGAATCTAAACTTGATTATAACTATTAAATAAGAGGGCGCCACTTAGTTTTTTTTTTAAATGAAAGAAAACTAAGAAAAAGACTTGGTATATATGTTTCAATTAACAATTAAATGACCCTGGATAAAGTAGATTTAAAGAGGCAAAAAAAAATATCTTAACAATACAACCAAATTATATTTACATCAAAGATATGTATACACCTCATGTTCTAATCTGTTAAATGTTAATAATTTATTATGAATTAAAATATGAATAATGTTAATATGATTAAAATAAATTTGACAAAAGTAACATTTAAATTTTGTAATATTTCTCCAAGAAATGAACGGCTAGCCTTCAAAATCGAGGCTGTGAATGTATGCTATTTGTAACTCAGCTATCCGGACTGGGAATCGCTAATACTAGCTCTAACTCTGGCTCCAGCTCCACCGTCTTCAGCAATTTCCCGGGGAAAACAAAAGCCTGTAGCCATCAACAATTGAAGAAGAATAAAGAGGAAAACGGAAAAGTAAAACGCTAAAACAACGGTTGCCATTGTATTCACTGTCGATAAAAATGAATGGCGTTCAAAATGTGACACACTCACCTTGCTAAGTTTCATTCTCTATCCATCAAAATCTTAGGCATCCTGCACCAGAATTATGAATCAAACGATTCTCTAAAGGAACAAGATAAAGGACTATAAATTACAAACCATATTGGCCACTTTCTACTTCACAAACTTCGGAAATAAAAAACTGGCCTTTTACGTGCGCTTCTACTTGCAACACGGGAACAAGTCGTCGAAAAATGAATGCAGAATGCAGTACCGACTAAATCAGTAACGACCCCTCCTCTCGCCTGAGTTGTCAATATCAGCCAATCAGAGAAAACAGAGAAAACATTAATTAAGACCAATCAGAAAAGTGCCGGACCGTCAACAGAAAGCATGGATAATTAAACCAGGAGAGTGATGCGTTACAGTAGTAATGTATCACTGACAGTGTGAATTTAAAGAAATATGAATAAAAGAAGTTGACTGAAATTATTAATGTAATTATACATTAATAATTTCACATTAATAATTTACATTAATAATTATATGGACGGTACATGGTTGCGTTCTTGAACGAGCATAGTCTCATTCCAATTCATCAGTCTGGCTTTCGAAAGTCCCATAGCACAACTACACCATTGATTAAAGTGCTGGATAAAATTGTAGGTGCATCAAATATTGGTAAACATGGCTTTGGTTCTCTTGGATTACAGCAAGGCATTTGACACTATTGATCATCGAATGTTATATGCAAAATTGTTTTATTTGTGTTCAGATGTCACTGTGCTGTTTTTTAGGAGCTACTTTAGCAATCGGTTTTAAGCTGTTGAAATTGATAACAACATATTCAATTTTTATGCTAATGACACTCAATTGTATACCAGTTTTGACAAAAAAAACTACCTGCATTTATAGAAAAACTTAATAACGATTTAAGTTTCATATATTCTTACTCAGCTAACAATGGACTAAAATTAAATCCTAGTCAATCGGCAATTATGTTTTTTGGGCCTAACAAGAACTGGGTTAAGGATAATGTTATAATAACTTTAAATAATATAACATTGCCAAGTGTAGATAAATACAAAAATTTAGGTATTATTGTTGATGATAGCCTAAAGTTTGACAATCAAGTTATGAAGATGGTCCAAAAATCTTTCTGTGCATTGAACAATTTGGACAAGAGTAGGGAAATTAATAACCGAAACCTGAAAATAAAGCACAGAAACGCTTGTTTTATCACACAGTTTATTGGCCTTTTCTTAATAGAAATTCAAAATACCGGCTTCAAAAAATACAAAATGCTTGTGTACGGTTTATTTTTGGTGTGAGTGTAAGAGAACACTCACGAGAAAATATTGGGAACTTGGTTGGTTGAAAATATGCGATCGTCAGAGGTTTCACCTGAGTTGCCTAGCAAAACGGTTACTTGATAGTTCCTATCCAGGCTACCTATTTGATAAGCTTAATAAAAGAAATACTCTTGATAACAGAGACACGCGCTTTAATGATTTATGTGATGTTCCAAGGCATAGAACAGAACTTTTTCAACATTCATTTTCCTATTTGTTACCTAAGTTAGTCGACACTGGTATTTTTCGCAAACTGCCTACCAAACATTTAAGAAAAAATATAAGCAACATTTACTTAGCCAAGTTTAAATTGTTAGTTGGTAGAATTATTATTACTATTATTATTATTAAATTAAGAGAACTTTTCCAAAGTACTAAACCTGTTAGTAATAACCATCATATTATCATATCATCATATTAATAGCAATTAAGGTATCTTCCTGATTCTAAAAAGTAGACCTTAACGTCTATCTTATACTATTAAATTTTTTAAGTTTATTGCTTTCGAGAATATATTATAATATATCAATAATAAAATGAACTAAAAAAACTGAAGGCATTGCTTTCAGGTAAGCATCCTATTATTTGGAGAACCTCTGTGAGGCAATTGTATATAGATATAATAAAACAAATTCCCTATAAATTGTAATACATATACTTCACAATATAATATGAATAGTTTTCTTTACAGACAGTTCGGTTTTATAAAAATAAAAATACTCTCGATAAAAAACTTCTAGACTCGGTTCGAAATTCAATAGAGTTTTCTTTCAATTTATGTATAATTTAGAGCCGGTGGTCTATTGCTATCGCCGATTTAGCAATTATTTATTCTGGTCTAGCATCGGTGACTCTTGCCAGTTTAATGACGTCTGCTTTCCGTGGCTTATAGGCGCCTAACTCTTCATTAATGGTCGCATCAGGAAGCTTCGAAGTTGTAATGGCTCATGGAGAAATGATATGGAATGGACGGTTATGTTTATAGGATAGATGGTATGCTGGTATCGTATCGGCCTGTTACTTTTGAGACGTGATGAAAACGGACCGACGGAGAAAAGAATGTAATTACTTTTTCTGTTTACAATATTTTAAATCAAAATTAGAAGAGAAATGAAATTAATGAAGATCAAATAAAAGAAAAATATGAAAAAAAACAGAGAAATAAAAAACCATAAAGAGTATTGAACTTACATTGAAAATAAAAGGTTCATTTTGAGGGCTTGTTTTCTCACCACTTTAAGGGCAAATCACGGATTTCTGGTACCCTGATCGGTTCTTTAAATTTGGTGTGTTTGCTAATAATATTCCCGTCAGAATTTCGATGTAAAACTCCTCGATGGTTTTGAATTTGCAATTCGTACGGATGTCTATATTCTGCATATAAAGTGGTGAACTATGAGTAGTGTGTGTAATCGGCCTGACAGGTTTTTAAAGTGGTTTTTGATACTTTTATTAGTATATTATATTATTGCTTGAAATGCTTGAAACATTTTCATTATTTTGTCTGATTGAGACTAATCATTTTAGGAAAACACTGATAGTAGTATATAAAATCTGAGAAATTCAAACTATCAGGATTTTCAATAAAATAATCTAAATTAGATCGCCTCAAATAAGATGAATTTTTGAGGATTTTGAAGAGCCCTAGGTCATGGTCTTTGTTCTTCGGGCTTATTTTGTTTATCTATTTTGCTTATTTACGTATCTAGTTTCTACTAGGTCCTATAGGCGAGACTATAAAACCAAATGTAAGTAGAAAACCTAACCAATCAACGTAAGTTTTTAGTTTTGGAGATTTGTTAGAAATATCTTTCTTTTCTGGTTTCGAGATTATTTGAGACTTGAGTTTATAAATAAGGCTAAACGTCATTACACTAAACCTGAATTATACGAGCTGGGTCCCACTTACTCTTCAAAAATAGTAATGCCAATACGAGACAAGAAAATATCTCATATTGTTGTTTTAATATCCCTTTAAGAAAATGTTTCAATATAAGGTCTTTCGAATAAAGCATAGGAATTTGGACAGTATTCGCCTTTTCTATGTTTTATTGTAACTATTTTTATTTATTATAACTATTGTAGCCACTCTGCAATTTATCCTTTAGGATTTTTAAACTGAAATAGTTACTTTAAAGAAGGTCGGTTTTAAGAACGAATCGTTGACTATACCAATATTGGTGGAAGTGTTCAACAGTTTTTTTTGCTACCACTATCTATCGTCTGGTCAGATATACTTTTTTTCTACTTTTGCTAGCGTTTTTCTTAAATAACAACATTTTAGAAAAATGTCCACTCTATTTTCCAACATTGTTGGCATCTGTATTTAAAATAAATCAAATACCATTTTGTCTTCTGTGAGCTTATGTAGAGGTTTTTCAAGGTTATCGAAATTTCTAAGAAAGAGAAAGTCTAATACTTCTAGAAAGCTTCCAAACTAGTGCTTTTCATTGGATGGTGGCCAATTTTCGATAAATTTTACTTTATCTAAATCAGTTTTGACACCTTTTTCTAATATTACATCGCCGATGTATCAAACTTCTTTTTGAAAGAAACAACATTTTTTTAGATTTAGTTTGAGGTTTGAGGAGCTTAACTAATACCTGTTAAACGTTTTTTAAAAGCTCTTCAAATATTTTTTTTAATACAATAATGTCATCTAAATAAACTAAGCATGTATCCCGAATCATTCCGATCCAGTTTCCATCAGCCCTTTAAAGGTGGCTGGATCATTACAGAATTTAAAGGGCATGGCTGTAAGTTACCAAAGTCCTATTGTAGCCGAGAATGCAGTCTTTTTTAACATTTTTAATGCATTTTTATCTGCCAGTAACCAGATCCAACATTGAAAACCATTGTATACCGCATAGCTTGTCCAGGGACAATAGTTGGTAAAGGATAGCTGTGTTTCTTTGTAACAAAAACAAAGTTATCTTAGTTTTATTCGGTCGATAATCCACGCAACATCTAGTAATTCCGTTAATTTTTTTATTATGCTAATATAACTGGAGATGTTTATATCATTCTTTGTCTCCTCATGGGCATTGAGGAAACTTAGCATTATCTCCAGTGTTCATTTGATGGTAGATCAAATAATACATCCTAGGTCATTATAGTGCAAGGAAAACGCACCTTAATTTTCGTTAATAAGACCTCGCAACTTAAAAACTCTAAATGGTTAAATTGGCACAATTTTTTTTTTAACTTTTGTGAACATAAGGTCTGCTTGAATGACAAATTCCATCAGTTATTCATATTCTCTCTTTGTTTCAGGTGATCATCATATTTTTTTAAAATTATCATTCGAACCAAAACACTAGATTTCGTCTCGGTGACTAACGTCTATGTTAAAAGAATTTCTTGACCATATACAGGGTACGGCAGTCAAACCTGCAATTTTCAAATAACCGCGTGAGCCAAAAAAGTGAGTGGGGCGAGTTGTCAACATTACCGTTGTGTTCCCCTGTTAAAAGCGTTTCAGTTGCCATGGAACAGTGGTCTAAGCAAAAACGCTCCTTTGCTGCAAAGGCATTTTATCAAAGCCGTAGTTATACAGCCGCTTCCGTATTTATTTCCAAATTAATCGTAACCGGCCCGTGCCTTCTGTTAACTCAATAAAGTTATGGGTAAAAAACTTTGAAAACATCGGTGAAACGAGAAAAAGAAGAGGTGGCAGTACGAGATCAGTGAGAACTCCTGTGAATATTGAACGTGCAAGAATCGCTATGACAAGAAGTCCTCAAATATCAGCACGTAAACACTGTACTGGGCTTAGAATTTCAGAGAGGAGTCTTCGAAGGATCTTAAAGTTAGATTTACACTATAACCCCTACAAAATTCAAGTGATTCAGGCTCTAAATGAAAACGATTTCGCACTTCGACGGCACTTTTGTGAAACGCTTTTAGAAATGTTGGAAGAAAACGACGAACTTCACACGTTGCTCTAAATGAGCGACGCGCTGCATTTCCATCTCTCCAGATTCGTTAACAAGCAAAATTTTAGATATTGGAGAGATGAAAACCCTTAAGAAATCCATCAAAAGCCTTTCCATTCAGCCAAGGTAACAGTTTGGCGTGCAATGTCCTCAACAGGAATCATAGGCCCATTCTTTTTTGAAAATGAAAGGGGATAAGCTATTACCGTGAATGCGAAGCGCTACTCGGAAATGTTACGAACATTCCTTATTCCTCATCTTCGCGAACATGGACTGAATGATGAAACGTTATTTCAACAAGATGGAGCCACAAGCCACGCGGGCCATGTGAGCATGAATCTCCTTAACGAAGTTTTCCCAAATCGAGTAATATCCCGGAACGGATTCATTTCTTGGCCCCCCCGTTCACCTGACCTTACTACTTGTGTTTTTTTCTTGTAGGGCTAACTAAAAAGTAAAGTTTTCGAAGAATCCCGGATCCGTACTCTTGAAGAACTGAAGGCGAGAATCCGTCAGGAAATCGAAAGAATCCCTCAGCAGATGCTCCGTGATGTTATGAACAATTTTAGAGATCGCCTTCAACAATGCATCAGTCGATGAAAGACATCTTAGTAATATTATTTTTAAATAATTAATGTTTCTTAAATACTTTTTAAGGTAAATTAACATGGTATCAATAAAATTTTTAAAAAGCAACCGTGTTTTCCACACAATTATTTCAAAAATGCTGGTTTGACTGCCACACCCTTTATATTGAAAAGGTACAACGCATGTTTGTAAATATACTAAATTTCCACTTAACACATAGACATTTTTTTAACTACTGTGATAACTTGAAGTTTTATGGTCTTAAGTCCTTAGAGAGTCGTCGAAACAATTCGAATTTAGTTTTAATTTATAAGATCATTAACAATCTAATAAACTCCTCCTACTGTCTGGAAAATTTAAATATTACCGTTAATCCTTATATTTTGCCTAATAAATAAACCTTTAGCATCTCGAGGTATTCTTCAAACTATACAAAGTTTTAATAATTTTGAACAAACTAATTTCAATGATGACATTTTTTTTACCAGTCTGGTGTCATTTAAGGGATTCTATTTAATTTTGCTAAGAAACGTATTATATTGTCCTTCTTATGTTTTTTTAAATAACTAAGTTAGTTTGGTTTATTTCTTGGTATATTTGTTAAGTTTAGTGAAAGTGTAACATTTTGCAAAGCGCTTTCTTGTATTTTTAAATTATTAAGATATTTTATGCTTTCCTGTTATTGGATTGCTTATTCTATCATCCATAATTTTTGCTACAAGTACTGACTGCTAGAATGTTGTCAAGCCAATGGTGACTTTATCTTCAGGAACGCACTCTTTTTATTGTCTCTTAACATTGCGACAGTAAACACGCGTTTACTGTCTATGTTTAATTATTTCCAAAATCAACAACAAAACTGACTAAAATTGTATAAAGCTTCATCTCTTTTAAAAACCTATAGAATAATTTATAAATGGTTTTAGCTAATGGGGACCCATAATCTTAGGAGAACATTGATAGTCAAAGCAAGCAAATATAAAAAAAATTAAAAAAAAACAGGAATTATAATAAAATAATTTAAATAACTTGAATGGAACCCTCAAACAAGATGAATTTCTAAACACTAGACACTATAGGTGATACTACTAAACTAAATGTAAGTAGAACCCGAAATAAACATAATTAATCGATCTTAACTGTAAAATAATAGCAAATTATAACAGTAAATAATAACAGTACATACTATGAGAATAATTACCGTCCTTAATTTCATAACAATATAATATTTTTATTTATTATATTTATTCAATAAGTATGCTTTAAATAATAATACTCTCTCTCTCTCGGATACTCTCTCTCGGATATATTACATATAAGCTTTTACAAAGTATGTGTAATAAAATCCAATAATTATAATCTATCTCAGTACATTTTAAGGTGCACCTAGGTAACCAAATACCTGTATGTGCAAAAAATCAAAAACAATTTTATAAAAATAAATATTTAAACAAAATATGTCCCATCCACTAACTATTGCAAAGTTTCCATTTAACACCCAATAAATAATTAAACATTAGAAAACAAAAATCTTTCACGATCACGTATGAATACCTAAAGCTATGAAATATGAAAATTAATTAACAGTAAGTAGTTTTTTAAATACATGTAAATGATCATAAATGTAATCCCCAGATATTTTACAAAATTTTTTGACAACTTTTGTATGTCTAATATATGGTGGTAATAAGTTGTACAGTTTAGGTGCGTGGTAAAAAATTGATTTTAATTTCATAGTAGTGGCAACAGTTGGAATTGATAAGTGTCTATTTACATTTAATCTAGTCTGATACTGATGATTAACAAAGTTCTTAAATTTATTCGACTTGTGAATATATATACAGAGCGACCAACAGTATAATGTGCGTACATCAAAAATATTTTTGGAATAAAGTAATGCAGTAGAAAATCTTTTGTTTTTTTTGAAAATAACTTTTAAAATGTAGTTTTGGGTAACATTTAAAGAAGTCAATGTGTTTTGGTATATCCCACCCCAAAGAATTAGACCATACCTTAGTAGTGATTCCACAATTGCTTTATAAATCGAAATCAAAAGTTGTTTATTTAATATTTCCCTGAGCACATAAAACTTGTATATTAGTTTTCGAATATTTTTTGATAGTCTAAGGATGTGGTGGTCCCACTTTAAGTGTTTGTCAATATAGATTCCAAGATATTTTGTAGAGTGAACTTCATGAAGTTTATCCATAAGACTATCTATGTAAATACTATTAAATGATGGACGGTTTGCAGCTGTGAGGGAAAATGCTATATAAATAGTTTTAGTGATATTTAATGATAATTTAAATGAGTCTAGCCAGTGTTTTATTTTCTTTATACCGTTTATAGCATGTTCTTTCACCAAATCCCATGTTTCCCCATAGAAAGTTACTGCTGTGTCGTCAGCATAAGAGATAGTACTACCGTTTTGTATTGACATATTGGTTAAGGAATTTACATATGCTACAAATAAAATTGGACCCAGAACAGTCCCCTGAGGGATGCCCATTTTAATTTGAAGGGGTTCACTTATAGTATTTTCAACTTTGACGGATTGCTCTCGATCCATCAAATAATCAGCAAAAACGTCTAACACGGTTCCCCTTATCCCATAGGATTCTAGGACTTGGAGCAATTTGTTATGAGGGACCGTGTCAAATGCCTTGGCTAGGTCTAGGAAGACCGTAAGACACTTTCTGCCACCATCCAAATGGTCTGTTATTTGCTCACAAAGCACACAAACTGCATCGGTTGTGCTGAGGCCACTCTGAAAACCAAATTGGTTCTTAGAAATTATATTGTTTTGATTAAAAAATTCCACCAGGCGGTCCTTAAGGCATTTCTCAAAGACTTTAGAAAAAATGTTCATTATACTTATGGGTCTATAATTATTTATATTTGATTTATCACCTGCCTTGTGAATAGGTTTTACTATGGCTTGTTTAATTTTTTTTGGGACCTTTGCAGTTTGAAAAATTAAATTTATAATGCGTGCGAGAGGGGAAGAAATATAGATATGAATATGTTTTATAATATCGGTTGTAATACCATCAATTCCGGGTGCAGAGGAATTTTTTAAAGAAGCAATTTGTTTGATAATTTCATTCTTATTAGTAGGTCTTAGAAACATTGAAGCCTGTGTGGATGGTTTTATTTGCAGGGAATCTGGAGGTTTTTTAATTTTATTATACATATTGTAACCGACACCAACAAAATATTTGTTGCAAAAATTTGCCATATCCAACTTATTATTAAAACTAGAATTATTGTTAGTTACGTTAAACTTAAAATCTTGGTTACTGTTTGAATCTGTTATTTCATTTATTATCTTATATATTTTTTTTAGGTCAGTACCACTAGACTCGATTTTGGCTTTGTAATAATCCTGTTTACATTTCTTGATTAACGTGCACAAGGTATTACGGTAACTATTAAAGGCAGTTTTGTTTTCTAAATTGGTATGAATTAGTAGTGTTTTTTTCATTTTGTCCCTCTTTTTGATACTATTAATTATACCAATTGTGATCCATGGTTTTATTTTTTTATACTTATTTTGATATAATTTTTGGGTTTTTGAATGATTTAATGCTTGTGTAATAGTCTGTATAAAATTTCCAATGCTAGTTCTGGATCATCATTGTTAAAAATGCTTTCAAAATTTTGATTATGTATAAAATTTGTTAATATGGTATAATTTATTCTAACTGTATAAGAATTTACCTCCTCCTTGTTTTTTTGCAACCCAACTGTATCAGTAATATGCAACATGGTAGGAAAATTGTCAGTTATGGCAGATTGAATGACAAAGGAAGAACAATTAATCTTAGAACCATTTTTTCTTCTCAAGAATATATGATCCAGACAACTAGATGAGTCAGTTGTAATTCTAGTGGCTGAGTTTATGGTAGAAATAAAACCGAAGTGGTTCAGAATAGCCTGGTATGTAATAATTTCATTATTGTTTTCATCAAGAAGGTTCAAATTTATATCCCCTAACATAATGTCAATCTGACTGGTAAATGAATCTGTAAAGAAAGTTTCGAGATCCGAAAGAAAATTAGGTGTATTAGTAGAAGGTAGTCTGTATATACAAGAGAGTCTTATTGAGTAATTGTTTACTTTAAATTTGATACTGGTTAATGTTACTTTTGATAGGGCAAGCTCAATATGTGTTACATCGTGTACTAGATTGGACCTAACATAAACAACTGTGCCATCATTTTGATTAAAACTTGCATTATTATAGTACATACAAAACCCATCCAAGCAAAACCCATTAGCATTCTCTATATGCCAACATTCTGTAAGCACAATAATATCACAAAAGTTAAGCCTATAGCTTTCAAGAAAACTAACTAACTGATCAAAATTTTTTTTTAAGCTACGAATATTAAGATGTAATACATTTATAATCTTCACAATCACAATTTAAAATATCACAATTTAAAATAGTTTCCTCCCTAATGTTATTACCTAAATTGTCCAGGTTCTGTAGAAGTTCAATCTCTTCTCGTGTGTCAGCCATTGATAGATCCATAATCGATTTTAGCTCTCAAAACAGATAATAAATATTGATAGGAAGGACAGTCCAAATCATTAGCTTTATGGTCAGTCTTATAATTTAGTTTGTGTCTATTGTTGGTGTTGATACAGTTTTTACATTGCTTGTGCGCAGCATTATTGCAGTCTCGAGAGCTATGAGAACCAGAACATGATTCACAAACTGGTTGGTTCGGGCAATTGTCACCTCTATGGAAATGTTCTTGACAGTTAAAACAGCGTGTAACAGAAATATCTTCGAATATAGCATATCTCTCCCAGCCTATAAAAACCTTCCCAACAGCCATAAACCTATGAAATAGGAAAGGAGAACATTCTGCAAAAACAGTGTAACGGTCCTTTACTTTCTTCAAAAATGTTATATTGAGCTCATCATTTGGGTCAATAAATTTGTTTTGTTCCCTTATACACCCTTCCAAGTCCTCCTTGGCAATTTTACCATCATAGCCTGGTATTTTTATTCTGGGTTTTCTTAATTTTGGTATATCAATGTCATATCCGGCAAGTTTCTTATCAACTTCCTTCTTCAGAGCATCCAGATCTTGTTTATTTTGACACTTGACAATTAAGTGACCACTTGAGGTAGTACGGGTACCCCGAATAGCAATTTTTAGGTTGGATGGATTTATATTTTGCTTTAAATCAGCCTCCATTTTTTCAATACTCTGGTTGTGTTTGGGTTTAATTATCAAGCTCGGCAAATTATGGTTAGTATGTTTACTTTGTACCTGCTTCACTGGATTTGACAAGGCATTACTGTATGTTATAGTTAAAGAATTTGATGATTTCTGGGTATTTTCTAAGTCTTCAATTTTTCTTTTTAGTAAGGCAATTATCTCATCTTTGGTGGAAATGATAGTGGTCTTATCCTCAATGGTATTTTGTAAAAGACGACATGTCTCTAGAGAGATGCATTTCTTACAATGAAAAATCATAACTCGAGCACTAAGTTGTAAGACTTTAACTTCAGAAGCCGTTAATCCTGCACAGGCCTTGCACACTCCCTTCCGACATCCATCACATTTAAAAACATTATTTTTGTCCTTGCAGACATCACATTCCATGATGAAGCCAGATTACTATTACAAAAGCAACAGGCCAGCTGGCAACACTGCACAAGTAATCACGTTATTTTGACAATGTTTACATTTGTTTTGTGCGTAAAAAAAGGCAATCATAGCACTTGTCCTTGTTTGTTATGCACTACTAAAACACCAGAGACATGTAGACACTAATATTATAAATTAATTTTAAGTTAAACTTTCAAAATTCAAACAACAACAGTAGAACAATGCAATAGCTGCGCGCAACGTTGCCGCCTCCGAAGCGCAGTCGTACAATAACATTTATTATTTTAATAACACGTTCAGAAACTGAAAATATAATTTCAAACGTGATGGCCCTCAAAAGTATAAGCAAAAAATTCGCCTAATATCGAAGTTTTAAAACATTCGACGTAGCACCAATAAATCGGTTATTCTGTTACGAAGAATATTTTTTAAGACATTGTAACGTAAATATGGGCTGAACTTTTCAAAGCCTGCCCGAAGAACTGAGCATTAGAAAGGAGTGGCCTTTCTACACTTTCTTATCAAGATAAGCCATAAAAAACAAAACCAGTTTTATGATGACCGCATGATTCTGATCTGTCATGTGTATATGAGGAGTATAGAAACAAAATATCATGTCTCAATGCGGCTTTTGGAAGGAATCGGCATCCAACTAATAAATAAAGTGCCTACTGTCTCAAGATTATGCTAGTATAATTTAGGAGTCTATAAATTAAAACCTTCCCTTGGAAATAAGTGAGAACTCTAGGAAGGAAACAGACCATCGACAAAAATATGTCTTCGGTAAAGGATTATATTATCCACTTACTTGATTTTAAGCTTAAGACAGTTTTTAGAGAAACAGAATTAAAGCAAGCTTCTGTTCAATCGAGCTATAAGGTTCATCATCCGATCTGCCAACTAAACTTGTAAATTTTGGTGTGACTTCTTAGACTTTTGAAGACCTATCTTAAAGAAAACTCAATTTGTAGTAATTAATGGCATAAGATCTAAAGATGCGGATGTTACATCAGGAGTCCCTCAAGGCTCATACCTGGGTTCCCTTACTCTTTAATATTTTTTAATGACGTGAGTGTGACCAGTTCTTTTCATATACTAAGCATACCTTTCATGCAGATGATTTCAAAGTATATTCAACTATTTGTAACAATTCGAATCTTATCAAGTTGCAAAGTGACTTAAATAAATTTTCTGAATATTGCAGCAAAAATATACTCTTTATTAACCTAGATAAAATCCCTTAATAAAATCTTTAAGAAAAATTACTAAGACACCGTCATGTTACTTGCAACTATTGAACTCTAAGTTTAAATGTGTTGATACTATCAAAGATCTAGATGTAACTCTTGAAGTTAAATTAACGTTTGGACACCACCGAGACATAATTTGCTAAGGGGTATAAAAAATTGTGGATTTATTATGCGAACTACAAAGGGTTTTACCAAAGCTTCTTCATTACTAACATTGTATAATTCTTTAGTTAGATCCATATTAGAGTATTTTACTGTTATTTGGACTCCTTTTATTAAGAATATATAACACGGATCGAAACTGTATAAAGAAATTGTATAAATTATCTTAATTACAGTTTTAATAGACCAAGACATATTTGTTGTTGTGCTAGAGAATAAAAAAAAAAATGATCAATTACAACTCGATATGTAACCGTTTCTTAAAAAAAAATAAACAAATTAATATAATAATAATAATAATAATAATAATAATAATAATAATAATAATAATAATAATAATAATAATAAGACGTTTATTAGCCACCAATACAAAAAAAAGCATAGTTATATAAAGAATTTAGTTAACACAAGTAAGGCAACTAAAAAGCCATGCATTCAGACTTCCAGAAAAGAAGGAAACAACTTCCTGGATTCTGTTAAGGCTTATAATAGAAGAAGTGAAAGAAAAAAAAAACAATTCTTATAGACAAACTAAAAAAAAACAAATAGGTAGGCATATACTTATGAGGGGAAAAAGCAATAGGGGGAAAAATGGATGAAACGGAATGAAAAAATTCTTCTTTTTTCTTCTTTTTTTTTTAAACAGTTAATTTTTGAATAATAAATATTAATAGAATATTTTACGTTGTATTCAGTTAGTTAGCATGTGCGTAGTATTTTAATAAAGAAAGGCATTCAAGAAAAATTAAGTTTGATTTAAAAGAAGAAGCTTGGTTTTTAATTTAAAAGTTTTTTCAGTGACAGTCAAATTAATTATTTTGAAATTATTAATCAAATTTGGTACGACATAAGAAAAGGATCGCTTAAAGAGTTCTTTGCTATGGCTAGGAATTGTTAAAAAGATTTTTACGTCTTATGTTAAGATTATGCACATCAGTACGATAGGTAAGCTTTTCAAGTAAGTAAGGCAGAGTTTTTGATTTAAGAATTTTGTAAGAAAAACATAAAATATGTAATATTCGTCTATTGTGCATATTTAGCCAACCTGCTTCTTTTAATTTATAAGAAATATGTTGCCGTCTTCTTATACCAAATATAAGTCTTAAGCAAGAGTTTTGAAGTTTTTGAATTCTACCTGAGTCGGAGTTATCGAGTCATGGTCCATAAATTGTGTCTCAAAAATTTAACGGTGATAATACTAAAGCATCACAGAGCAGTTTTTTGATACTTGAGCTTAAAAAATGTCTTTGACGATATATTGTTTTTAAGGCAGAATATCCATTTTTTAGTTTAAGGGTAACATGTTCTTTGAATCTAAGTTAATAGTCCATTACTAGTCCAAGATTTTTTGCAGAGTTTTTAAAACTTATTATATTGTTATTAAGGTGTACATTTAAATTATTTAAAATATTAGTTCGATGATTGTCACTACAAAAAAGAATAGCTGCTGATTTAGTGGGGTTAATCTTTAGATGTAATTTTTGAGTTTCTATATTTAAATCCTCATTTATATATTGATTAGCTTGGACAACATTAGTGTGATGAAATGAATAAAATAGCTGGGTGTCATCTGCATCGCAATAGTGCTTACAGTGTAAATTTTTTTTAGTAATTTGTGAAGTAAAAAGAGTATAAAACAAAGGACCAAGAATGCTACCTTGGGGTACCCCAGAGGTAACATCCAGTGCATTTGATTTATTGTTATTAAGCACTACTCTTTGTTTTCGATTAAACAAGAAAGAAGACACCAATGCCAACGCAGACTCAGCAAAACCCATATATTCTAATATAGCCAGTAATATTCTGTGATTTACCATGTCAAAAGCTTTAGAAAAATCTAAGAGAATCAACACCGTAGCTTTATTTTTATCAAGTTCCTTAAAAATATCATCAGTCACTTTAGATAAAGCGGTTGCACAACTATACCTCTTACGAAACCCAGACTGGTATTTAGGAATTAAATTATTTACATTTAAATATTGAACTATTTGATACTCCATAACTTTTTCTAATATTTTTGATAGTATAGGAAGTACAGATATTGAGCGAACATCATTAAATTTAACAGGATTTTTTATTTTGGGCAAAGGAATAACATTGGCTTCTTTCCATTGATCGGGAAAGCAGTTTTGTTCTAAACATACGTTTATAATATGAGTGAGTGGTTTAATTATGGCAGGAGAACAAAGCAAAATCAGGGTAATGTTTAATTGATCAACGCCAAATGCTTTAGATTTAATAGATTTTAAGTAATTTATTATTATATCTTGTGTCACCAAATTAAATTTAAATTCAGCCAAATAATTTAACCTATGTTTTTTAAAATACCCAACAAATTCTTCGTCAGGGTTATTATTGTTTTTGTTAATATTAGAAAAAAAAAAATTAAGTTTATCCATCTTCTCATCTCCTCATTCATCTCCTCTTATACATCTTGCATAAGAGGAGGAAGTTGTATATTTGATTTATTAGAAATATTTAGTTTATTAATTTCTTGCCATGTTTCTTTGTTATTACATACTCTAAATCTGTGAGCAGATAGTATTCTTTTGGCAACTTATTCTAATAGGGCTACTAGAGTTAGGCACCTTGCTAGCGACAGGCTGAATTTGAACAGATGAATTTGAACAGATGAACAGTATGAAAGCTTCAACTTGCATAACGAAAAGTTACAATGCTGGGTCTATTAGAAGAGTATTCAAAGCAAGATCTCTAGATTTTTGTTAAGTCTCAAAATAAATTTTTTTTTTAATTCATCTCAATTAAGCGTTGTTCAAGTCTTCTTTACTAACGCTATAATATAATAACGCCCTCATATTTAAAGCTTATCTAAAAATTCAATACCATTTAATCATCTTAAAGAATATAATAATAGACTTGTGATAAGTTAGAATAACAGCAGTGTTTATAATGCGTCCTTAATTAGTCGTTGCTTTTATTTTAGTGGTTTTGAACAATAATAATAAATACGTAAATTGCTGTTCTCTTAAAATTAAATTTAATCTAGATATCATTGTCTGGAATAAATTTGTTGTCATTGATAAATATAAGCGAACAAAAAGTATAAAGCCGTCATATTTGGATGCAGTCTGTAGGAACTAAACTAGAATGCTTCCGAAAACAAATACACACCAACAAAACACGAAAACCTTCGTATGTGTGACCTTAATACGTACGAAATCTTTTCATGACGGTACCAAATATTAATGGGAACTTTCGCCACAGAAATACTTTGTGTTTAGATGTAATAGATAAATAATACAATAGCGAAGAGGATAAAATGCTCAACTGGCATGCAAAAACTGGTACGAACAGCGTATACATTATTCCGATAAACTTGTTGGGGAATTGAAAATTACGCATTGTCTTACTTTTATGTAAAGGGGGACACATAAACAGTAAAGTGAAGTATCCTCTTATAAAAAGTTATCCCCCTTACAAACAAAATTAACGCATTTTTGGATTTTGGCCCACCAGGTATATTAACTTTAAGGCGTTTAACAAAAATTATATTAACTTACTGGTTCGTAAACTACATGATCATTGGTGAAACAGGCATTGAGTTCGTTTAGATCTTATATGAGTGGTTGAACGCAAATAGTTAAAATGAAAAATCAGATGTCATTAAGGTTTAATCTTTAATACGTTTTCTTGTCCCATAGATATTAAATATATCTATCAAAGATACTTTTAAATGATTTTTATAAAAAAACCATTTAAGAATATCAATGAAAGTAGGTTAAGTAGTAACAGATATAAGATGATTTTTTATAGTTTGGTAAATGGCATGATAAAAGTGATGAGCCAATTAGTGTAAAACAGCCTGCAAAGTTTTTCAGCTTAAATCACACTAACTTTCAATTATTAAATAATAAAAAAATTGAATCTACATCATGTGCTTTAAGAATAATTTTTGTTTTCTATCTGAACAAATTAGGATAAACAAAGATTTTTCTAATTTTCTCGAAAACGAATCGACCGATTTAAAAAAATCAAACGTCAAAATAAAATACTTCGAAAGACCTTTTAAACAAGCTATTACTCGATACCCCTTGCCATTTAAAATTTTTAAGGGGATGATCCTGGGGGGCAGAGGGTGAAGTAATTTCAGGTTAGAAAGTTGTCCCCCTTGACAAACCTTTTGACGTATTTCGGCGTTTTTTTTTAAACAGTGCTTTTCAATAAATTCGTGGTGGGAAGTTTTCAAATTAACACCCTGTATATAAAACATATCTAAACATGTATGTATATAATTAATATTGACGTTTTCAAAAGAATTGCTTATTCTCTTTTGTTTCATCGGTTCTATTATATATTATTCAAAGACGTCAAGAACAAATGCCTCTTTTATCATCCCTTAATATTCTTGGTCTATGCCGACATTGTCTTGGGTAAGAAGAACCGAAAAATAGAAAGGTTTAATTTTCCCAGCCTTCACGCCAATTTATTTTACCCGGATTTGCTTGAAAAGGGCCTATTGAATAATAGATGACCTACATTCCAGGGGGCGATAGAATAGCGAATGGCGGTTTAAACATTATGAAAGTTACAAATTTGATCTATAGTTTAATGAGTTACATACCATGACTAAAGATGTAAATCTTAGTCAATTCAGTAAACGGATTATACTATGAACAGTTTCTTTTACAGAATGAAATATTGGAGTAGGTTAAATCTCTTCAGACGTAAACATAAACAAGGATTTGGTAGCTAAATAATTGAGGGCTATTTATAAAGGTAGAATATTAGAAGGTTGGTTAAGTGTGGTGTCGATTTAGTCTAAAGCGGCGATATAAAATATAGATTTATGAGGGTGTTGTATCTTTATAAAAGAAAATAGCTTAGTGAAAATCTATTAGATGTACAACACATACGTATACAGGTTAGTTATTATTGCAGAAATACTGTAGTGTTTCTGTAGTGAGATCCGAAAAAAAGGCCTCAATTTATTATAATTTGTAGATAAAAAACATAAAAAAAACATGGTCAGCACTAAGATCGTTAAATGTCGTAAATCCAAATGATAGTAAGTTACCTCCTAATTTAATAGATCCAAATTAAATAAACTAGCATTTTTCTCATTTTTTTAACAACAGATCTAATGACTATGACGAAACTAAAGAATTTTACGAAAACAACAATTTCAGCGCATCGAAAAAATTTAAACTTTTTATGTGTTCTATAGAAGATGTTCATGAAATTACTCAAAACATGAAACATGCCTGTGGCACAGATAAAATCACGTCAACTATGTTAAATGTTGTATGCTAAAAATATTACTCTAATTATTGTCTAAGTCTATTTATTGATCCTTACGTAACTAATATTATTAACAATTGCATAGAAAAAAATATCTTCTTTAAAATTAAAAAACTGCAATAGGAATACCTTTACCAAAATTAAAAGAACAGAGACCTTTAATGACTTGAGCATTATAGCAATTTTAGCTGCAATTTCTAGAATAATGAAGAAAATTTTATACAGCCAGGTGTACTTATATTTAAATGATAATGGTATGATCTCAGAATTGCAAAACAGGAGTTAAATTCAGATATCGACGAACGGAATTTTAAAAAACATTTATTGATACAAAAGGACCTTAAAACTAGGTGAACAAAAATATGAACAGCAACGGTATTAGCCGAGGCTTTGACATAATATTAATGTTAACGATATATTACAAGTGATTTCTTAAATATAAAAATAGTCCTAAGATAAGCATTTTATAATGTAATATAAACAATTAATTGTGGTTTGAGGATATGTCTCCTCCACCCTCAGTTCTGTCAACGTCCTCGTTGACAAGTCTCTGCAGGATTATCAAAGGGATGGCCTTCTTTCTTCCTTGTTTTTGCCAATGGTAGATGATTAATGCTAAGCGGCATTAAAGAACATAATTGTGCATTAAAACATATTGTGCTAGGTCATGGAAATGTATTGGTTTGATGATATCTTCTTGGATTTTCTTAGGATCTTGAAGATGTCTAATTTCTAGATTGATTGAAATATTGGTGTTTGGGACTTTTATAATTTTTGGAATTATGACTGAAATATTGTTCATGGCTAATAAGTATTTGTGTTGATTATTAAATTATTACGTCACATTGACTTTGAATAAGGTTGCAGTCTTGGAGTATAATCTTCTGAATCTGGAAGCAATCTTCATAAATTGTTTCAGGGCTTTTTGTACAAAATAGGAGTGCATTCCTATAAGTTAAGGTCTGTACCTTAAAATTGTTTAGAACAGTGGCATACTGACAATTTTTGGGTAAAATACATCCATTGGCAATTGGTCCAGAGCAGATCCATTGTGAGTTGACTTCTTCGCATTGGCTATACCATAGTTCGTTGCAATAGTATTCACTAGGACTTATAATTAATTTTGATTCATTATTTGGCACAGGATAAATTAATTCTAAATTACATACATTTTGCTCAAATATGGGTATCTTAATTGCTAGAATGGCCATTTCATTTAAAATTAAAAGTCATACGTTGGAACGTGGCGGGTGCATTTTTAAGGCCGAAGGGCATTCTGAGGTATTCATAGTGGCCATTGTTGACGGTAAAGGCCGTTTTTTCAATAAAATCGGGATCCATTTCTATTTGATGGAATCCTTGGGCGAGATCTAGGGTCGTGAAGTACGTGCATTTTCCAAGATTATCTAAAATTTCATCTATTCGGGGAAGAGGCCATTTTTCTTCTATTGTCTCGTTGTTAAGGGATGTATAGTTAATCACCATCCTAAGTTTGTGAATGCCTGAAGCATCGGGCTTTTTCGGGACTATCCACACGGGTGCGGAATACGGAGATATTGAAGGACAAATTATTTTGTTCTCTAGTAATTTCTGAATTTGAGATTGTATTTCAATATTCATTAGAGGGGGATGTCGAAAGGATTTGACATATATAGGTCTGTCTGTTTTAGTTCGAATTTTATGTTTAGTTTGACTCGTAAAACTGAGGTCACATCCTTTGTGATACATTATGTCTTTGTATTCATGACATAAAGGTAAAATTTTTGATTTTTCGAGAGGGGTTAAGTGATCGAAACGTAAGATGTTTTCAGGGTTAAATTTTTCTAAAATTGGGTATGATGGGTCTAGTATATCAAATTGATCTTGGGGGATGACTTTCATCCTTTGATGAAAATTTACGTGGATGGTAGGCGTGGTGTTGGGAATAGTGCAAATGCCATTTTCAACTTTCACTAAATTGTCAGGAATAATATGATTTTTTATATCAAACGAGGGCAAAATAGCGACACCATTTTCGAAATTTACTGGTATTTTTAAAAAGTTATTGTTAAAGTTGTGTACCGGATGCAAGACGGGTTTATTGTAAGCTAAAGAGAAGGGTATATTATGTTTTCTAACTTAAGGGGTTTTGCTTTCAAAATCTAGCAAGGCTTTTAAGTTTTTAAGATCTTTTGATCCTATTAAGGCATCGAAATCGTTATGCCAATTCAATACTCACATTTTAAATTCGTTTTTTATACCTAGTTCTTCTAGCAAGGAAATTTTTAAATTTTTGGTTTCTTTATAAGTGTTCTTGCATGCGGTTACTTCGAAAGGTTCGATAAATATTTTGTTGGAATATTTGTTTGAAATTTTAGGAGATAGGATAGAGTCAGAGGCATCGGAGTCAATTAAAATTGTCAATTGCTTTTGTGGTAAATAAAAGTATGGGAGCTCAATTTGTTGTGCTACGTTATTTAAGCTGATGGTAAATCTGGGCCTGGTTTCGGAAAATTATCAATTTCGAAATTTTGTTTCGGGGGCCTAATGATTGGAAAAAGTTTGGTTGTCGAAAAGGCATTCTTTGTTGATACTGCCTAGAGGGTCCAGTTATGGAGATTGACATTGGAGTAGGGGGGTCTAATTTAGGTTTATTATGATTTTGGGGAGCGAAGACATTTTTTGGTTTTCCAAAAACTTAAAGCATTTGTCGGATAATGTCTTTGAACTGGTCTAGGTCGTATTCGTTCTGGTCTAGGGCTGACTGGGAAATTGTTGCTGGGGCAATGTCATGGGGGTTGATTCTGGGGTAGTAATCTTACGGGACTTTGAAAGCTATTTTGTTTTACATAGGAATTATGGTTATTATTATTAGTAAATTGGTTATTATGAACCTTAGACAGATTTAAAAAATTTACCTGTGATTCAATCATATTATAGTTAATTACATGCGTATATGCATCATCAAGTGTATTAGGGCGTTGTAACATTAACATCGTTTTTAATGTCTGAGGCGAATTGGCTGTCAGAATTAAAACCGAAGTTTTTTCTAGCATATTATAATGTAATATAAACAATTAATTGTGGTTTGAGGATATGTCTCCGGTTTTGTAAGAGGTGTTCCGCTTCTTCCTCCTTGGCTGTAGTAACTATATAATTGAGGCATTGGATCATTAACTGAAAACATTCTTATACTCTTTGATTTCTCCAAGGCGTTTGACACTATAAATCATCGACTCTTATTGACAAAGCTAAGATATTACGGTTTTGACGTCGACTGTCACTCATTCCATGGTATTTTCAAAGAGATCACAAAAAGTTTTTGTTAATGTTGCGTATTCATAGTTTAGTGCCATACTCCAATCAGGAGTACCTCAGGGCTCTATCCTCGGTCCTCTTTTCTTTATTATTTACACGTCTGAACTTATAAGCTCTCTTTATGTCGGAAAGTTACAAGGCTTTGCTGACGACACTCGGATGTACTATCACTTCTCTTTAAAATACTTTGTTACTTGCAACGAAACTAATAGTCATGAACTAAACAACCTAAAAATTCTCTCTGAAAAACACGGCCTTCAACTGAATCCATCAAATCCAAAACTTATACTGTTTGGCAAAAAAAATCAAAACAAATACAGTCAGTCAAAATGAAACTCGTACACCCCTTACATTTTATTTATTTGTTTACAAAAATATATTTTTTACTTAAAAAAAAAATAATATATACATTTTATATGATGGCATTTGAAAGACAAAATAAAAGTAAAAATATATTTTTCACAAAAAGAAGTTTTAAGAAAAATAAGAAAATTATATTTACATTCGATTTGGGCATTGATCGCACCAATTTTTCACAATATTTAGGTGATATTTCAGACCATTCTTCTTGAATCACTACTTTTAATTGCTCTTTGTTTGAAATTTTATGGTTTCTTATAGCAACTTTCAAATGTGACCATAAGTTTTCAATGACATTAATATCTGGACTTTGCGGTGGAGTTTCAAGTACTTTTGGACAGTTATGGAGCAACCAATTCTTTACTTTTTGTGCCTTATGCTTTGGATCATTATCCTGGTAGAATTTAATTTTTTTTTCAATTCGGAATTTTCGGGCGCTTGCCCTTACATGTTCTGATCCATTATACCCTCTATAAAATGTAGATTTCCAGGACCTGCAGCTGACATATACCCCCAGACCATGACTGAACCACCTCCGTGCTTTACTGTGGCTCGTAGATTTTGTTCTTTGAGAGATTCATTGGGCTTTCTCCACACCCGTTGTTGTCCATCTGATCCGAAAATACAAAATTTACTCTCATCTGTAAAAATTACGTCCTTCCAAAATAAAAAATTTTTGTCTCTGTGTTTTTCAGCAAAGCTTAACCTCTTGATTTTATTTACCTTACTGAACCAAGGTTTTCTTCGAGCCACTTTACTATGAATATAATTTTTTTTTAGAAAATTTCTGACTATTTGAGGATTAACTGTTTTTCGTAAATATTTCTCAATTTCTTTTGCCAACTTCGGTGTAGATATTTTTGGGTTTTCCGCAACTTTCCTGAGGATACAACGTTCGTCGTACGAATTAAATATTTTTCGAGGGCTTTTCCTTGTTTTATTTGATTGATTATTATTATGAGTGCGGCCTACAAATCATTTTGGAAATTTGTCGCAATGATTTTCCATCTTTCCAATGTTGTGTAATTAATTTGCGTTCTACAACGCTTGTTTGTTCACGCTGACGCCCCATATGGTAAAAGAAGGACAAAAAATTAATTAAACTCAATTACAATTACACAGGAGTGTTAAAAGTAACAGATGCTCTTAATACCAAGTGCTAACTATAAATAATATTAATGTTATTGTAAAGTAAATATGATGTACGGGTTTCATTTTGACCATAACATTTTCCTATCTCTTATACTTTTTTATGCTCAGCATGCATTCTTTGCATATTTTTGCTCAACAACTTTAACATTTTATGCTGACTGCAGATATATACAGGGTGTGCCAACAAGGTGTACGGCTGAAATAGCGCCTTAACTATACGAGGTAGAGCAAAAAGTTGTACATCAAAGTTGTAGGGTTGATAAAAACCTACGAACTAAAAATATTTTTATGTATACTGGGTATGTCACAAAAAAGTTACTATAAAATATGATTTTTTTAAATGGTACGCCCTGTATATTATGGTACTAAAATGTGAGGCAAAAAGAGTACTTTACTTTGGTATAACGTTTTTAAAATTTCCATGCGGCGTTGCAACGTAATTAATTTTTTTATGTTATTTATTGCCTTTTAGAGGGTTCGTTAAAAAAAATCATAATTAACTTAAAATTTATTTTGCGCCTATGAAACTTGTACCACAGTTAACCTAGGGTACCTCCTCTAGGCTGACTATGATAATAGTCAGATAATAAACTTGCTAAAATTAAATACGCAATATCTCAAATTTTTCAAATAGAACACCCTGTATATTTTTATCTAATTAAGTTTGTCCCTCAAATACCTTCATTTTTTATTTAATATATCCTATAGCTAAACCAACTACTTTTTGAGATATTTTAACTTTTCTGTAAAATACTATGCATAAAACGGGTATTCTTTAAGTTTTCATCAAGATTGCCTAAAAACATTGGTTTAAACGTCAAATGATAATTGTCAGATTATTAGTTTTATGACAGCAGTAGACAAGATCAATGTTTTTTCTTCAAAAACCATTTTAGAAATTATTATCAGTGTTAATCGATTTTGTTAATCGATCATTAGTTAATCGATTTTTAATTTTTATTGTTCATTTTCTAATCAATATGAAATTTCCTCGTGAGGAATTTGTTGATATGATATATGCCCTTGAAGCTGCTAAAAGAAATAGCCTTTTGGCATCTAGAATTTATGCGCAACTTTATCCTGAAAGGAGACATCCCCAAGCATAAGTGTTTCAAAAACTAAAAGAAAGATTTGAGAGAACAGGAAGTGTAATTTATGAAAAACATGAACGGGTGAAGCCAGTTACAAATGAGGAAAACAGTATGACAGTAGCTTTAAGTGTCGTTGAAGATCCTCATAAAAGCGTTAGGCAGCTTGCTAAAGAATTACCCTTTAGTGCAACATCAATATCTTGCATGCTTCGAAGCGAAAAATTCCATCCTTACCATATTCAATTGTTGCAGGAATTACTTCCGCAGGATTATGAAACAAGAATGGCTTTCTGTTAGTGGGCGCAAAATAAGATTCGTCAGCCTGAATTCTTAAATTTTGTGCTTTTTTCGGATAAAGCTACATTCCATAATAATGGCACTGTTAATAAACATAATTTTCATTATTACGACACCAGCAATCCATGGATAGGGAGAGGTGGGCCGGTCTCTTGGCCCGCAAGGTCCCCAGATTTGACCAAACTGGATTTTTTCTTGTGAGGATATGTGAAGGAAAAAGTCTAGCAAACAACTCCTAACACAAATGAAAATATGAAAAATAAAATTCGGGAGATTTTTCAAACAGTCACGCCAATTATGTTGGTAAAGGTTAATGACTCATTCTCAAAAAGGGTAAACGCTTGCGTACAAAATTTAGGAGGTCATATTGAACACAATTTATAATAATTGTAATTGATCTTTAAAATTTGAAATTAGTGTAACGATGTACATTTCGTGGGCGTACAAGCAAAACCGTATAAGTCCATAAAAGTGACTTGTGAGAAAAATGGAAAAAAAGATTTTAATTTGCCTGTAAAAGTTGTTTTTGAATATGTGATATTTTAAAGCTGTAGACATGATTTTTTAGCTTTTTTTTAATCATAATTTATCAGTAAAACACCTATATCATCTAAGTTTTTTTTTATTTTACGTTTTTTACATACAGGTTGGACTTACATTTTTTTTCTGATAAATTTATTTATTTTGTTGGACATAAGTGATTAATGGTAAATCATCGTCATCATCACTACTGTCTGATTCGACCAAGTGTTCTGGTGCATTTGTGGATGTTGGCAAAGAATTGTACCATCCATGGAATTCGGCCGGAATTATATTGTTATGGCACAGTTTTAGAAGATCCTCTTTCTTCTTTTCAGTGATTGGCAGTTGCTTGCTGTATAATGGTTTTAAGACCTTCGGAAAAGTTGGGGTTTTCCCCCTTCCAAAAACGTTAATATACTTATAAGGGTCAGAATGCATGTATTTAAATTCAATTATGCCTGGCTTGTCTTTTGAGTAACGTAATGATTTGATTAGTAACCAATTGACTGTGTTTCCTTCTGTATGTTTATTCTTATTTCGAAGTATTTTTACAGACAAGGCCTTTAGATCATAGAAGTCATTAAATTTTAATTCTTGGACATTGTATGGTTAACTTTTTTTGTTTTTATTTCTGTTTGATCTGGCGAGTCTAAAAATATTAAGCCAATCTTGAATTGTGTAAACTGGTACATATTTCTTTGCATGTTCAATTGAGCTATGCATGGAGTCCACCTCCATGTAGGAATGCCCACTTTCCACAAAATTATGTTAAATAACTTGAAGGTGCGTAACCTGCACTAAATAAAGCAGTAAAGCTGCAATATGTTGGTTGCGGTTCTGTCCTCCACATGTATCGGACCAGAGTGACACCCGATTTACATGCAGAGGCAGGTGTATTAAGTATTCAAACAAACAAGTGCCTATTTCTGAACTTCCTCGTTTTCCGTTAATCTCAGTCCAGCAATAACAGTTGGCATCATTTGGAGGGGCCGAGTTATAAATAGTAAGGTTAAAAACACATAGTTTTCTTGAGTAGTACATGGGGCTTACGTCGGAGCAGGGTATTTGAAGGACTGACTGCAAATCAAAAGTTGCTGAAATAAATGTCGGGTCGTTAAAAGCGCATATTTTGTCCTTTTCTTTGGCAGGGTAGCAATCCCTGTTACGACTTTCATGTCTTTCAAATTTTTCAATATCGGTCTGACTCTCATCACCTGTCTTATGTTTTTCACAAGTTTGACAAAGGTCTTTTTAAGGGTGAAAAAAGGATAAATTAAATTTGGAACCAAAATACCTTTTATACGTTATGAACGATACAGCTTCTTTTTTTTCTGTTTTACATTTTTCCTCATAAAGGTTGTACATCTTAGCTATTGATAATTTGCTGTCCAAGTATTCCTTTTTAGTTGACTTTCGGGAATAATGGGATGGTACGGTCGGAAAACTTTGAATGTGCCTTTCTACATCGGCAAGAAGTTCTGGCCTGGTTTTGTTCTTGGGTATCGATTTGCCACGTCTGTCTTCACCGACATAGACGCCAGAAGAGCCTTTATAACAAAATGCATTTTTTACAACATCAGCACTTATATCAAGAGTTTTAAAAAAAAATGCCTGACAAACTCTTAGTTTGTTTTTATCTTTTGTACAATAGTACTGTTTAGAATTACTTCTAGGAGCCTTATTTCCATTTCTCTGTCTTCTTCTCTCTGGAGAAGAGCTTGTGACATTTGCAAGAATAAAATCTTTTTGCCGTGTAAAATTATTCATTCTCCAATACGTTAAACACAAAGTTTGCCTTTCCTCTTCTAAAAATTTTGTCTGACATTTAAAACGACACTTTTTACAGTTAATGGCTTGAGGTTTCTTGGCTGGCCGCTGTTTGTTGTTAGTCACATAATCAAGTCCCTCGCTTCTTCTTTTTTTCGCCACAGCTCTTTTCCACTTTTTAGGTTGACTTTCTTTCCATCTTTTAAGCTGTGTGTCATTTCCAAGCTCTACAAAAAAATAGAAGTAAGGCAATTAAGGCATTTTCTAATTTTTCTGTGACAACTAAAAATCTTACCGTCATTTGAATCATCTGTTTCATTAAAGTCTGGATCTAGGATTGAGTCTATCTTCAATTAAGGCTAAATCGTCTTCATTGAAGGAATGCTGAGACACGTGATCAACAGATGGTCCTGATACATTTAAATTTCCCACCTCAGATCCTCTTTCAATTTCTATATTTTTATCTAAAATTTAGAAAAAAACTTAAGTCCGTTAAGCTACTAGTACCACAAACAGGAAGAAAAACTTAAGTCCATTTACCTACGAATACCACAAACAGAAAAAAACTGAAGTCCCTACACAGTTTAAAACTAGCGAATAAAAATCTAATAAAAATGAAACAGATAATAATTTGCTGTAACTGTAAAATGCATTTTAACTCTAAATATCCAAAATTTAAGAAGTTCTATCTACTTACCTTTCGGTGTAGCATCGCGCTGTTCCCCAACCCTTTCATAAAACCTGGACACGTTAGAGCCTATTATTCTATTATAACTAATAGAGTTTTCATCACTACTACTTCTCTGGTTTAGTGTATTATTACACGCCATAAACACAAGTTTTTTCCCTCTGGAAGACATACTGATCAACCGCCACAAACAACAAAATAATGTAAATTGCCGGCAAATAAAATAACACAAGTACGCGTAAATATTTACTTATATGGACTTACAGGTTTTTTCCTGTTTAAACTTGTCTTATGCTCCTAATAAAAATCGCTTAAGTGCACATAACTGATTTTTTTTGTTCAAAATTAAAATATTTTGGACTTAGGCAAATACATGTGGCCTATATCTTTTAAAGTATGGGGAAAATGGACTTAAATGATTGTTGACTTGATGAGAAATTATCGTGCGGAATTAGTGGTACGAAAAACTCGTCAAAAAGTTCGTCAAAAAGTGGACTTAAAGGGATTTGCTTGTACGAACACGATTTATGCAAAAATACGTAAATACCTACCTAGTATGTAATTTAATTTTGCTGTTTTCTTTAGCAGTTTAGGTGAATAATTGTGTTGGTTAATTTTTCAAGTATGTAATATTAATAATAATAATTGTAGGAAAAGTAATAATTCTAACTCTTCAATAATTTTTTCTAAGCAATCTTGATCAAAACTTAAAGAATACCCGTTTTATGCATAGTATTTTACAGAAAAGTTAAAATATCTCAAAAAGTACTTGGTTTAGCTATAGGATATATTAATTAAAAAATGAAGGTATTTGAGGGACAAACTTAATTAGATAAAAATATACAGGGTGTTCCATTTGAAAAGTTTGTGATATTGTGTATTTAATTTCAACAAGTTTGAAAGTTCTTTAAAAACACCCTGTATTAAAAAATTACAAATTATCATAGTGAGCCTAGAGGAGGTACCCTAGACTAACTGTGGTACAAGTTTCATAGGCGCAAAATAAATTTTAAGTTAATTATGATTTTTTAAACGAACTCTCTAAAAGGCAAAAAATAACATAAAAAAATTAATTACGTTGCAACGCCGCACGGAAATTTTAAAAACGTTATACCAAAGTAAAGTACTCTTTTTGCCTCACATTTTAGTACTATAATATACAGGGCGTACCATTTAAAAAAAAATCATATTTTATAGTAATTTTTTTGTGACATACCCGGTATACATAAAAATATTTTTAGTTCGTAGGTTTTTGTCAACCCTATAGCTTTGCTGTAGAACTTTTTGCTCTACCTCGTATAGTTAAGGCGCTATCTTAGCCGTACACCTTGTTGGCACACCCTGTATAGTTGCAAATATTTTGCACGTTATTTGTACAGAATGTAAAAGAAACCTTAGGTGTACGAGTTTCATTTTGACTGACTGTATTGAAAACATAACATTAAATTCAAAATAGATAACCAGTTATTACCATTTTGTAATTCTGCTTGTAATTTGGTTGTTATACTTGATTGTCTGTTTAACTTTTCCCATCATGTTCGGCAACTTCTACAAAGATCGAATATATTGCTTAAACGATTATATTCCAACAGAAACTTTTTAAGTAACAAGTTAAGGGCTATGTGAAACTCTTGTACTTTCCCACTTTAATTATGCTGCTTTTTTATGGCCCTTGTCTTCGTCAAGCGGAACAATATCGTATTCAAAAGGTACAGAATTCATGTATTCGTCTAATTTTTAATTTAAGAAAATCAGATCACGTATCACATAAAATGAATGAGTTCAACTGGTTAAATATGTCTAACCGTAGAACTCAACATTTGGGTGTTTTTATGCATAGTTTAATTACTAATTCAAAATTCATATCTAAATTTAAAAAAAATAAATTTAAAACCAATTTAAATGTCCATGATATAAATACCAGAAATGAATTTCAATATATTATTTCTTGACATAATACAAGAACCTCCAAAAAGTCATTTACTTATAATGCGATGAAAACATGTAATTCCTTGCCAAATAATGGTTTACTACTTTATAACTTAACTAAGTTTAAGTCAATATTTGTTAAGAGAACAGTTGAGCTCTTATTTTTTTAACTCACTTGTATGGTGTGCTCCAAAGGGAACATGATGATGGTTGCATATGATTGCATACAATGATATTTGTTTGTATGCAGTCTCGTTTTGGTGCAGGTT
The DNA here is from genome assembly GCF_022605725.1 of Anthonomus grandis grandis. Taxonomy (NCBI): domain Eukaryota; kingdom Metazoa; phylum Arthropoda; class Insecta; order Coleoptera; family Curculionidae; genus Anthonomus; species Anthonomus grandis. The sequence continues at coordinate 21,657,151 of NC_065558.1, forward strand.
GTGAGTTTTATTTCTCTCCCGTGTTGGGTATAAACAAGCGTATAATAATTTTTTCTTTATAATATGTCATCTTAACATTATTTTTCTTAGTATTATTATATATGATTACCGAAATTTAATAATTAGGGTTATGTTTGAGTAGCGTTAGGCTATATTTCGCCTTTTTTTTTCTTTTTTTATTTGTAATATTTGTCTATACTGTTTTTTTTTTTGAATAAAAGACGAATATTATTGTTATTATTATTAATATTATTTTATATTCAAACGCGTTAAGCGGAAAACGAGAAATTACAAACCGATTTTTGCTTGATCTCAGAAAAAGTGAACTCTCTTGAACAATCTTGTAGATCTAATAATATAGAGGTGCTACAGAAGTAAAAAATTAAAACCTTTTTACAGTTGTACAAAATATAAGCCGTTCTACTAACTTTCAATTTATAGTAATTGCTTTAAAGAAATAGTCAAATGCTACAGTGGTTCCAGAATTCCCAAGTGATGCGAAGGATTTATAGATATTTTTAAAAGTTGAAATGAAGCTTGTCTACATAATATGTTGTGTTTATAATCCTCTTAGTAATAAGATGCCTATTCATGTCTTACCTCAAAGCTATCCTGGATAAACGATAAAATCAGGGATAAAGTTAATATTATATGTGGTGACATGAACTGCTCTTTAATTATTTCGACAGAAAATAATGGGAATTTGCTGCCGACAACTGTAAGTGCAGAACACTTAAATCGAAATTTAACGAAAAAAAAATCTTTTTAGTTCAGTTTTAACCTGCGACTATGATATTATTGCTATAACCGAGACGTGGCTAAACGATAGCATTTCCGATTCAGAACTTTTCTTACAGGTATACTCTGTGTACAGATGCGATATAAAATGCGTAGAAAGATGCGACAATCGTGGAGGGGGTGTAATGCTTGGTATTATGCAGAACTTTGCGATCTCTAATTTAAAATTATTGCTTCCTCAATTGATTTGTCATATAGTTTATATAATAGGAATAAAAATAGTGACTGACACCAGCTGCCTATATACTATTCTCATATTATACACATCGTGGTTTCGTTCGTTACTTATAGGAAACCGCATAGAGGCGAAATTTTGCAACGTCGCGCGTGTACGAGTGCCTGCGACAGAGCACCGCCCCAGCCGGCCCCAGGACGGGATTAGCATAGAGTAATTAAAAGTATAAGAGGGTTCAATCCCATAGTAACAAGTAGGCATCATCTTTACCCTAAACTCGATTGCAGCATCACGGATGCGGTCTAACCGAACTCAAATAATTGACATTTGTCACAGTCGGTAAAATAGTCTACTGTAATACCGATCCGTCATAGAAATGAAAGGCCTGCTATTCAAAATTTTAGAATGGCGCGAAATTTTAAATTATTGACCCATTAAATCAATTTTTAACAGCGTAAAGGCTGTAAATCTCGACCACAAACTCTAAAAAATTATGAAATAGTGCAAGTGTATAGTTCAGTTCAGAGATCTATTAGAATCTTTGATGTACCGCAAATAGTCCGTGTGCCGATGTTGCTTGTATTGTCACATGACATGCATCTTTAAACCGCAAAATTTTATGTGGAAAGAGTCATAAAGTATTATTCTAAGCGATATTTAATCATTTCATTAAATAAATAAATGTTTTAACCATTTTTTTAAGAATTTATATATTTGATTCGTAAAATGTGACTGCATGTGCCCACGTACTATTTTGTTAAACGTCTGACCTTAGTCACAGCACCGAACATAAACTAGAATAGAAGGATCACTCTAAGCGCCGCCCAAAATGTTGCCTTTCTCACTCGCTTTCTGATGCTACTCTTTTTTGCTGCCCGGTGGCGACTGCGTTATACAGGGGCGTCTTCAATATTAGAACTATAATAGCGTTGTGCGGAAATTTTGTACTTTAAAAAAGCCGGCGATATGTTGCGTAGATGGCTGCAGGAGTAAAAGGGGATATACATTTTTTTTTTAATAAAAATGGATTTGTTTACAGAAAAAAATACACGCTTTTCTTCAGTATTTCTTAAATATCTCGGAAAATTGAGATCCTACAAAAAAATTCAAAAAGTGTCTGCGATTTAGAGTACATATTTTTTTTAAATCGTGATTTTAATCTAAAAAAATGCAAAATTGTTGGTAATATTCTGTTATTAGTGGTGGTTTTTAATAGTGAAAGCTATCCGATTTATTATTAGTTGCATTGCAATCATTTGAATGATATAAATTTTAGCCACTTATACCGTCTAACCATACTTAAAACTGCATTTTTTTCGTCATTAAGGGTGGTTTTTAAGGGTTTAAGTTTCAAAATATTGATGTGTACTATAATCCCCAATGTAAAACTATATTTATTTTGCATATTTATATGAATTCTAGGTTGTAAAACACCTATTTTCCTTTTATTAGAATTTTAGTGGTTTTTTCTTTCATCCCCTATTTAAAAAGCAAATAATTAGGCATTTAATAAGTTTTTTTTATTTAACCGCCTTTTTGTATTTCACTGTTACCGAGTTCCATATGCTGAGTGTTGTTATCACATTATTATGTAAATTTTATTAAATATTTAAAAAATGGGTATATTAACGAAGTTATTACTAATTAAGTGTATGTAATATTAGGTAGGTAGTTTTTTGGTCAGTTAAGAAAAGAGCATGAAAGGAACGTAAAGCTAAGATTTAATTGTGTACATTCTAATAAACTTAATTTTAAAGCTATCTACCAAGTGTTTTTCTTACAGTTATTTGTTCAAAAGAAATACTTAATAATATTCTTTCAATTTCATTTTAACAATAATACAAAGTGCCTTTAATTTCAAAAAATTCCATATATTACACGCTGCCCGCCGCGATGTACGACAATATTCCTTATTAAAAATGTTTCAAACACCCCCCGTATCGTAAAGGATTGCCGTCGAAACTAAATAATGATTTACGACCGCGTAAAAAAAGTCGGCACTGTTTAGAAGTCCCTACTTCAAACGGCCGCAAGAGAGTGAACCTACACTAGCGTCTGCGGAACCACCGTTCCTTGTGCCGCCGGCGCTCACTCTCGCGGCAGAGCATAGTCAATGTTGCCGTTTTCATCAAAGATATCATATTTTATGATTAAAACGCGTTCTGGGTGAGCCGTTATGCATGCATGTGCTCGTTCGCAGTCTCGCAGGCTCAATGTTTAACAATTTTGTATTTACTTGTTTATTTTGATATAAACAAATATCATTAGCTAAGTGATTGGTTTACATGTATATCCATTTACATTATGCATGTATTGTGTTATTTCCAGCCACATTTGAAGATGTTCTAAATATAAGGATAAGGTCGAAACGTCGGCATTTTTTTTGTAAGAAATTGGTTTCATTTCCTTATTGGGTCCTACTTCTGGTAACTCTTCGCTACAAAATAAGTATGAAGAAATAAGTTTATCTTTTTCTTTGTTTTTTAATAATAAAATTTAGTTACCTATACTATGGTTTTATTTTGGATTGGTGCCTTTATTCCTTCTATTGATGGTGTTTAAATCATTAGAAAATTATTTTCTTTCTAATTTGAAATATTTTTGAAATAATTGCTAATTTAAACATATTTCTCAAAAGCGATATTTTAAAAATTCCAAATCCTACATTATTACTATTTTAATGCGTTAATGCTCTTCAGTCTGTAATATGCAGCTAAATCTATTATCTATTTGCAGATCAACAATAAACAAATCGCATTTTCTTATCTTACGTTTTTTACGCATATAAAAAAATACTTAGGTATTTATTGAATAAAATATCAAAATGTTTATGAATCCTAAAAATTAGCAATTCAAAGGTTAATGGTTACATTCAGAAAAGTGCAATATGTTTTTACCATTTTTAGAATCCTGCACAGTTTCCTAGTCATAGCAAGCACAATTTTCAACACATTTATCTCATGAATGGTTGAATAAAATAATGGCATGTGATTTTATTACATTATGAGTTCATTGAAATCGTAGTAGGTACCTTTATCAATTCTTAACTCATTTTAGGGGTCTATTTAATATTAGTGCAATCAAAAGTAAACGTTTTTTAAAGAAAATTTAAAGAGGAGAGGCATTGTATAGTATTTTTATTTTTTAAAGGAAAAAAATGCGGAAAAATTAAGTTTTTTGCGTGAAAACGAAAAAAAGTAATAAATAAAGTTAATATTCCCGGTACGCGGCTCAAAAGACACTAACCCAACCGATGGGAGGCACCAATCCACGGTCGATATCCGTTTTGAGATCCAACTTTAAAATCAAGTCTCACTCCAACCCAGGCGCGCCCTTTCGAATTTTGTTCATTCAAACCCGTTAGAATGAACAAAACATTTTTGCGCTTCGCTTGTCACTAATGTCACTATAATCAATAGAAAGTCCCAACACACTGACATTATTACTACGCGTCGAAAAATAGTTCCAGATTAAAATCATTAATATTATAATAAAAAATTAAAATTCCTCATTTTTTCTTTTTGGAATTGACTTAAATTAAGTTATTCTCATCGTATTAATTAATTTTGTAATGTAATTCCGATTGCACTAATGTTAAATGTCACCCATTTTAGTATATAGGAAAGGACAACTATTTAACATTAATAACCAAAGCTGAAAAATCCATATAAATTAGGTATAGGTATTTAAATAGGTACATAATGTCCTATTACTGTACCCTGTACGTAGTGATACAACCTTTAAAAAAATAATTAATAAAAGAATCCTCCATTTAACACAAAGCTATTTTATTTGTAACCAACTACCACCTTAAAAAATATCTCTCAGAACTGCCGGCGCGCAACATATGCAGCCGGTATTTTAATATGAATAGCGGCAACGTAGCACCACACATCTGACCGCAGAGGCACAGTGATTTCCAGGCGGCAGACGCTAGTGAACCTACTGTCTTGTTCTTTATACTGTGGTCACAGCCACTCAAGCGTGAAAAGTTGCACAGGTCCGGCCTTAAAATTTATTTGTATTTAAAACTTTATTATTCGGTATTTTTGGGTTTAGTTTTATTAAGTTAGAAATTCAGGATAGTTGATAGCTAGATAATATTTAATTTAAATATAAGATTTAAGTACGTTAAATGAGTTTAACCAAAAATTTTAATTTCATAAGTTTAGTTTTTAGCGCCATCAGTTCCTTATAACAAGTCAAGTCTCTTTGCTTTGCAATATGTCAAGTTGGAATAATGTATTGACTACTGTTAACCCACTGCATAGCTTTCATCAAATAGTATTAAACAATTTTAACACTGCTTTTCCTGTTGTCAATATTAAGAAACGAAATAGAAAACTAAGTAAGTTACTACGTAACTAAAGTTATTGCCTACTTTAGCCAAGATAGTGGAACGGCTCGTTAAGGTGAGAATGGTTTCATTTTCAAATAGATTTGGCCTATTGAGTCTTCAGCAGTTTGGCTTTCGTGAGTCTGTGAGCACAAATGATGTTATCTTTCTAGAGCACCTGTACAACCGACTGAATGTTGGTGAAGTTGCAGCAGCGGTATTCTGTGACTTGTCCAAGGCATTTGACTGCATGAGTCACAGAGTGCTGCTGAAATGAAACTGGAACTCTATGGTTTCAGGGAAACTGCCCTTGAGTGGTTTCGTTCCTACTTATCAAATCGTGTCCAGGCTGTCAACTTTAATGGTGGTATGTCTAAGGAACTTAATATAAATGTGGGTGTTCCGCAAGGATCAGTACTTGGTCTTTTAATTTTTCTCATTTATGTGAACGATCTGCCACAACTGCAGGTAACTGGCAAATTTACATTGTTTGCCGATGATACCACCATCCTCTGGCACGACTCTGATGTTTCTCAAATGGAGGCCAATATACGTGCAGATTTGTTAAAAATAAAAGACTGGTGTGATGCAAATTTTTTGACATTTAATGTTTCCAAAACAAATATTCTTAAATGTAATACAAATGGTATATGTTTAAATAATGAAGCCATCAACATGCCACCGTTCAGTAAGTTTTTGGGTCTTTCCATAGACAAGTTCCTTAAATTTGAAGACCATATTGTGAATGTATGTAGAAAAGTCTCATCAGGCTGCTACGCCCTAAGGGTTATTGCCACCAGTCTTAATTTCTCCATAGCCAGATCTGCATACTTCGCGATTATCGAGTCGCACCTTCGATATGGAATTTGCTTTTGGGGTTCATGTTCAAATTCACTTTTTAGTTCAGTGTTTGTACTCCAAAAAGGGGCCATTAGATATCTATGTGGGACCAAGCCTCGTGATTCATGTCGCCCGCTTTTTGTAAGTCATAATATTTTAACCCTGTGTTGTATTTTTATTTTGGAAACAGTTTGCTTAGTTTTTAGAAAATATAAACAGGAACTTCACTTAGGAAGCCACTATAATACGCGACAAAACTATTTGTTGAGGCTACCCATTCCTCATTTTGAACTTGTCTGTAGCTCTATCATATATGGAGGTAGAAAGCTGTTTAATAAACTTCCACTAGAAATAAGACAACTTAAGACTGAAAAAAGCCTACGTACAAGGAAGAAAATATTTCTTGCTAGTAAAGCGTACTAAACTATGTAGCATCTAAACTATGATGAATTTTTAATGATTAGCATTTAAGTATTTTTCAAAGTTTTACTATATAATTTTTTTATTTTAAATTAGTTTCTCGTTTTTATTCCTTTAATGTACAGTCTATTGGCTTTGTCTACAACTTCTATGTTTATATTGACCATAAAGCATTTTTGAGTTTAATGAGAGAGTAGGTGACAAATTACTTAGGCCCATTTATTCTGTGGATTAAGGCATTAAATAGTTCCTTTTTGACACAAAAGTGTAAAATGTTTTGGTTTGTCTTCAAATTTTATATATTTCCTTTTTTTGGGAATTGAGATTTATTTTTACATGGTGGTGATTATTAATGGGGATTGTGGCTGCCATATTCAATGTCCTTTATTATAGTTTTTTTTAATTAATACATATTATGATATATTATTATAATAATATACTCATGAAAACCCCCCATCTCTATATTTAGTACCAACTTCTTTTGATAAAAAGTAATTATGTAGTCAGAAAATTGGAAGTATATTTTTTTAAATAAATTTTTACATTAAAAATTATCTGGCTGTCTATACTTTATGCCTTTAAAAGACACAAGTTTTACTTATAAAAAAAAACACACCTTACATCCCTAACATATTTATTAATGTTTGCCTCGTATTTAGTTATTATGCATATTAGGAGAGATTATATAAAAATTAACAAAAATAAATGCTTATACTAAAAACTAAAAATCTTATACAAAACACTACATTTTAGGTATACTGGATCCTAAAACTACAGTGAGGATACTAAATACTTTTATAAATTTAACCACTCTTTTGAATCCGGCCCAAAAAGTTAATACAAATTTTCTAAATTCTGTTTTTTTGCCATTGTTCTTTAGCAGTTTCTTCCATTAAGGAAGGAAACAGTTTCTCTGTTGCCGCCATGGATTCCAACTTCATCTCGCACATCAGCATATGGATTCTAAAGCATTACATTATATATACTTTATTGTGTCGCTGAAGGACAAACAGGGGCAGTAAGCTGAAAAAAACAAAACTTTAAACTTGTTTAATTAATAAAAATAGGATTTTCTTACTATGGCAAAAAAGGGCCTTTTTTCCAGAGAATGGAGGAAGAAGCAGTCTTCATTGTGTTGCTGAAGGACAACAGGGGCAGTAAGCTGTAAAAAACAAAATTTGAAACTTGTTTTATTAATAAAAATATGGTTTTCTTACTATGGCAAAAAAGAGACTTTTTTCCCAGAGAATGGAAATCATACATCAATCATAAATGTATCATATCATGTTTCGGCTAAATAATATATGGATCTTTCTTCCTCCCAAATTTTTTTAATTTTCCTCAAATATTCTATACACCACCTGACAATTCCATTACAGCAGCTCTTTTGTTAACCATCTTAAGCTTAAATCCAAGTTTTATCAGGTATCTCCGCAAGGTTGAGACTGAGAAATGTTTGTCCCTTGCCGATAAGGTGTCTATATGGTCAGAACCTCATTGTTTTTGTATTTAGAATACACACCTTTCCTTAGCAATTTGGCAATATCCATGTCAAGTCCCTTTGATTGTCCTGCATCTTTCCTTTTTATTCTGTGTTTAATCCTTTTTTTTACAGGCATATTGTACTATAGGGAACCCCTGTTAAAAACGCTATTTTTTGCAAAGCACTACAATCATTTGTGAACTGAGTATCATTCCTTAGATTGTTATAGATATTTAGATAAATTTGTTCTTTTAAAACTGCTTGATTTCCTCTGTAGCTTCTACTTCCCTTGCTTCTTTTTGCTTCCTCAATACTAGAAAATGAACTATCAGAACTATGTAAGTCTAAATCACTGCCCAGATCACTCTTATTGTTTTTATCACAAATGTTATTGTCTTTCTTGTACACCCACGGCCTCCATAAGCCCGCACAAATACTTTCCTCTTCATTTGCCAAATTTTCCTGCCTATTTTTCCAGGGTCGAAACATTTTAAGGTCTTTAGGTATAATACCAAAACAAATCCACAAACACAAATAAAAAAACACTGTTCCTCACAGTAAAAACTGCAAAAAATTTACAGGAATACAGGCCAAATTCTAAATTCTTTACTTTCATAAACGTGTAAAAAGCATAACCGGCAAAACACATCAAATAATGACCTCACATGGCCCCCCTCCCAACTATTAAAGGTGATAGACCCATCCAACAAGTATTTTAAAGGCGATAGACCCATCCGTAAAGATCTCTTTAAAAACACGACGAAAATAATACAAAAACAGTCCAAAAATTTATTTGGGTACGGCCCCGTAATTCTTAAATTCAGTGGGATAGAGAGAGATACACAATCACTTGCACAGCCTAAAGTAGGAATTGTCAGAACGCAGGTGTTTTATCTTTGTTTAATAGACTGGCTAAAAAGAGGTGACAAGTCTGTGAGTGCTGGAAGTGTTTAAAATATTTTGTAAGATGCTTGGATTTTAGTCCGCGGTCAATTTTTTGATATTATTTTCTTGTGATATTATTTTCTTTCTAAAAATTGACATTTTCGAAAGAAAAATAAAAAATAGTATAAAACATGGGGTTTTACGTATATTTAAAATGATTTCATAGATAGACAATATAAAATTTTGCCATTTAAACATATATATCATGCAACAATAAATATGACATAGGCGCACGGACTAGTTAGTGCGGCATCTGCGACACATCAAAGATTCTAATAGATCTCTGAACTGGACTTTATTAATTTAATTTTTGAAGAGTGATAAGAGTGATAATGTATGTAATTTAAGTTTATTTTTAACATTTTTTAATTGAATTCGTTAGTTTTTTGACATTAAATTCATCAAATTTGCTTTTAAGCTATTAAGTTAATGCATTAAGACCCTTCAAAAAAATAAATTGTTAATAATGCACTTTTTCATTGATTTTTAGAGAATGCGAAAGAGATTTTACAGCCCAATACGCTATCAAAAAAAGATTTAATGGGTCAATTATGTAAGACAATATTTTAGAGATTTAAGTATAATATATTAAGTCCTATTTTGAGAATTAAATGCTCGATACTTACAATGTAAATTTCACTGTTATTAACAAATTAACAAGGGTAGGGGTAGAATTAAAGTCAATTGTAAAGTAAGTTTATAATTTATTGTCTTAAAAGGGATCCTGGTACAATTTGTTTTTGTGCTGCTTTAGCACAACACTGTCCATGGTATTTTGCCTCTTCTACATTTTAAGGATATGATACAAAAATTACAATTTATCAAATTTATAAATTAAATATTTATAGACATAAGAACTATATTTCTCAAAAATATGCCCTAAAAATTTTATGTTTACTACCTACAGAGGGTACCCAAAAATGTTAAGGGAGTGGTAATATATAAAAACAAACCCTGTAATTAAAATATTCTTTATGGAGAGTATGATATTAAAAATTAGTAGACACTGATGTATACCCTAAATTCTAGATGTCATCGGTCCTTTTTCTTAAATATTCAAGGAGACTCCCTGGATCTTACTCCCATCTTATCGAGGTGAGGTACCTCCTTGAGTAGTGACCTGGTAGAATGGAAGTTGTTTCACTTATTGTGCTTTTGGTACTTCCTAGCAGCAAAGCACTGATGATACCTTTCGTTAGACCTAGTAAAAAGTAGCCTAGCATAATTATGTTCATTCTGAACATTATATTGAGATTGCTGGATTATGACAGCAGGTAATAAAGTCAATGTATCTTCCTAAGGTACTTGTGCCTCAACCAGTACAGGGGCATTTTGAATAATACTTGGGCCAGCAATTGGGAGAGCACACTTTCTTGAACGAGTATGTATAGTACTAGTAAATGAAATATCATCAAAATGGTCTTGACATAAATAACACCTTGTTGAGGTTGGGCTTAAATCAAGTATTTTAAACTATTCGGACCTCCTAATAATGTCACTTTCAGGAAATTTAAAGAAAATTTTATTTTTGTATGAATGCTCAATGGGCCAATAGTATGTGTTAGAACAAGTAGGTGCCTTGCATTTAAAAATGAATTTTCCTGGTGATAACATTATTAGAGCAGTTTTAAAATAGCAAACAACAATTTTAGGTGACCTACAACATGGTGAACACTATTTGATAAAAAAAATTGCACTTACCCCATCCTAGGGATCTGAAACCACACAATAAAACAACAAAAAAGCTTCTATATGATGAAATTACACTTTAATGACTTTAAGCTACATTTTTAACTATTTTTTGTTGAGAAAAAACAGAAGGACACACCCAATGAACGCCAAAATAAAAAGGAATAAGCAATGGCAACGATCGATGATGCGAAGGTGGGTGGTGGGAAGGGACGAAAGAAAATTGATAATCTAATGACAATTATGACAGAAGTTAGACCTCGATGCGGTCTAACCGAACTAAATTTTTTAGGTTAAGTTTTAGAACTTGATGATCAGGTTAGGCTACCTTTCGAACACTCTTTTAATATTTATTTCTCTATGGGGATTAGTAAACATCTGACTTTCGTGGGAGCTGCGTTGTTTGGCGACAAAATGTCCCAAAATATTACGCGAAAATCCAGGCATTTTTAAAATATTTATTCTAATGCGGGTTTTACAGATATGACAATGTGTAAAACCTCCATAAAATTGTATTCTTAAAATGTTTAATATGCTGTGTTTTGCATAATGAAAATTAAAGCGTTATTCTAATAAAAAATAAAATATCAACTCTGATAAAAATATAATAAAAAATCAGAAATAAAACTCTATTAAACAAACTTAGCAACATATAATTAAAAAAAAAAGGCTCAAATAAACCGCCTTTTTTCGCTAAACAAAAACTTAACCTATCGTAAAAGCTATTTTGCACCTCCAAAAGAATTTCAGGTAAAATGGAATTAGTACCTTCGACAATTTTATTTCGCAACTCCTCTAAATTTGTTGGCCTACTAAATTCATGCTTGTAAATGGTCTGCTTAGGTAACCCCACAGATGAAAGTCATTTGGAGACAAATCTGGAGATCTAGGAGGCCATTTAATATCACCAGTCCCACTAATAAGGCGGTTAGGAAAAGTATTTATTAAAAATTCTTTTACCCTAGCCGATGAGCAAGACAGCCATCTTGCTAAAAATAAACCGATCCCAGGTCTACATCAGGAAGGATTTGAATGGCAGGAAGAACTTTGTTTTGCAGCAACTCAAGGTACTTTTGGGCGTTTAAAGTGCCATCAATAAAAAATGGCCCTATAACATTGTCGCCCAAAATACCTGCCCAAACATTCAATTTCTGAGGATACTGGGTACGAAACTGAAAACTTCTGTGCTCGTTTTCCTGAGACCAATAACGAACAATAAAAGGATTGTGTTTGCCATGTAATGGAAAAAAAGATTCATCAGAACACAAAATATTTTTTAAAAATATTCGTTTTTATTTGCTTTTCCATCATGATTTCACAAAATTCCATTCCTCGTCACTGGTCTTCTGGAAATATTTCCTGAGTTTTTAAATACTTAAAACATTTGTACCCATATTTTTTCCAGATACGAGCAACAGTTTTATTGCTCATTCCCCCAAGATCCTCTCCAACACTTCTAGTGGACCGTGTCGTATCAAGTTCTAGGGTACTGCAAACCATTTCTTCCCGCCGTTCTATATCCTGGACCACTTCAACAGGTGGTTCTTGACGTTTTGTGTGGCATTTTTTACAATCTTGAAGACAAAAAGATGTCTCAAAATTTGTAACCACATTTAAAACCGTTTTTGCACAAGGAATCGGTCTATTTTCAAATGTCACTGAAAACAAATCTCTACATTGTACTGTCGAATTGCCTCCATAAAACCATTTAATTAGTTGAACTCTTTCGGAAGGGGTATAAACAGCCATAGTGAAAAAAACACGAAAATAACGCTCAAAAATTATTAATGCAACGTGCAGTAACACAGCAAAGTGAGGTCTGCTGACTCCCGGTTCAAAAAATAAAAACGAAAAATTCTGCCGCCTGCAAACCACAACCAAGCGGTGTTGCCATTATTTTGGGTAATACGTAGCTCACGATGATCTGTATATACCACCAAATCAAAATATTGAGACGTACGAATTATTATTTGAATGCCTTAAACATATCTTTGTCAGGCTAAGGTAATATTGTTTGGTGATTTTAACTTACCTGAGCATAGTAATACGAAAACTTAAATAGAAAAGATACTTTAATTAATAACTTTTTAGAATTTTTTGACTTGCAGCAGCTGAATTCCATATATAATTTTTAAAAGCGGTTACTAGATTTTGTTATTTCGCAATCATCTTAAAGTAGAAAATGTCTTCTATAATTTTAAAAGAGCTGATCTTAGAATACTGTATACTAGTTTCCTGAAAATAAATTGGGATATGCTCTACTCTGTTAATGATTTCAATACAGCTGCCAATTTTTTTATCCGAAAATTTATTCTTATCTAGATAAATACGTTCCTAAAACCTCGAAAAGGAAGCGCGCATATCCGCCATGGTTTATTCCACAAATATTAAGACTAATTAAGCAAAAACATAGAGCCTGAAAAAAATATAAGCGTTCTGCCAATCAATAGGACTAGTAACTTTTGCAACTTGCGCATACTAATAAAAGCAGACATTGATCACTTACATAAATCCTACTGCTCTAACCTTGAGCAAAATCTTTCAACACAACCAAACAACTTTTGGAAATTGATTTTAGGTTCACAAAAAAACAGTTCAATGCCATGTAATATGTATGATCAAACTGGTTCTCTCCTACCTGACCCCCAAAAAATAGCAGACTCCTTTGCTCAATTTTGTTATAACTCATACAGTAGCATATCCCAATAAAAGATAGCTGAAATCGACGGTGTACTTGCCCATTTTAGTCTTGTCGCTCAAAACTATCTTAATAAGACTTTTTCTCAGCAATTAATTGGTCGGGGGGACCGCAACTATGGCCAGCACGATCCCCAGACCTGAATCTTCTGGACTGTTTTTTTTTTGGGATATCTGAAATCGCTTGTTTATGTGTCGCCAGTTGTGGATGAAAATGATTTAAGAAACAGAATTGTAGATTCTTCTAATGTCATACGCAACCTTCCAGGAAAATTCCAACAAAAATTAAGCGACATACAAATAAGCCAAAGGATACCTGTAGATGAAGTTATTAACAAACGGTAAAAATTTCAAGAAATTCGTTAAACGTGTTTTTTAGATATTAATGAAAAATCGATTTAACAAAAAAAAGTTTAACATCCTGTATCTTGAAAATAAAGCGTTTTCGGATATATGTTTAAAAAACATTTTTAATTGAAAAAATACAAGGAATCACTCCTTAAAATTAAAGTTATCGCGTATATTATACCTTTCATTTAAGACCTGCGATTTCGAATTTCGAGGGATTTCGTTTAGCCAGTTTTACTTATCGGTTTTTTCCCCAAAATTCCTGGAACACTAACTTAAAAGGTCAATCAGACTTTTAATTCCAATTTTCTTCATATAACCAACTTAGGTATGGTATATTAAAAACGCTTATAAATGGATATTTTTTGATACTAAATAGCTACTAGGTAATTGAAGCTAAAACATCAAATTTAATAAAATGTAAAGCATAACATAAATGGATTTGAGGCACCATTTGTTATAAGAATTGTGTTAAGGAGTACATTACACATTCAATAAATGCCTTGGATATTGTGGAAAAGAAATAATCTGTTCTAGTTATTAATATTTTGTTTATATTAAAATTATTGATCTAAGAATTTTAATAGATAAATGAAATAGTTAATTGATCTTAGATAAAATTCTTCTTCTTTACAGGGACTCTTATGACCTTATTGGTTTTAATATTTACTTACATAATTGGAAGTTTAAGTGAAAAAATCTACTTTTTGGAAATGCGTTTTTTTATATCTTTGCACTTTTTAAATTACTGTTCCTTTGATTCGTTTTTTATGTAATTGTTCCTTTTTCATCATTTTAAAGATGTGTATATGACGTAACTAGATTATAAAACCCGTCGTTTTATGAAATGCCGAGTCTACAATATAAACGGCGACAACATTGTCAAATATTAATTATTTTTTATTGATTTTGTAAAATATTAATTAAAATAAGTATCGATTCATTAGCTTGGTATCTGGCTAGCCATTTTGTAAATCGACTAGACGTTTTATAAACGACAGATTGTCAAATGGTAAAATTTTTACCATTTATCATTCTTGGGGGTAAAGTACTTCAGACGGTTTGTAAAATACGAATTGTATTTAATAAAATATATTGATACTATCCATGCAAGTATATAAAATTTCCATCGTGTCTATAATAGTAAGGAATAAAAGTAGTTTTTATCTACTTCTGCCTCTGCTACTTTAACAGGGTCCATATTTTTACAATTTTAAACTAAACAAACTAAGCAAAACTGAAATTTTATTATAAAAATACGCCAATAAGCAGACACTAAACACTTTTGTATGCACCAGAATAATAAATGGGTCAGACTTTTTTGACTAAATTTGAGAATCTGGCTATTGTTGACCGCCGTTTTTTAAAGGACTAAAATGCATCACCCCTCACAATGTCAAACGATGAATATCTTTTTAGTGTTTGATAATCTGTCCGAGTAGTAAGAGTCGTTTTATAAAACTTCTAATCGATTTACAAAATGGCTAGCCAGATAGCAAAATAATTAATCGATAATTAATATTTGACAATTTGGCCGCCGTTTGTAAGACGACTAGATGTTATAAGGACAAATTTGAGAGTTCATAAAGAGGATTTGTTAGAACAAGTAGAAATTTTTGAACAACAATGGCTTATTTTAGAAATAAACAAACCTAAAATAGGCTTTGAGGTTTTTTTATCGCCCGCCTCAGTTTAATGTCCTTAGAGCATTAGAGCATTTGGACGCTTCAATTTCATATCGATGGCCTAGGCGCAATACCTCGTATCATCAATTTTGGCTAAATCGAGTTATTATGTTCCTGATATTAGGTGGAACATTGTGCGCTATCTATCAAAAGCTTAACGCACTACTTGCAAAATAAACGCGGGAAATCGGTGTCGCAATAACAGGTATCAACGCGAGTCGGTAACCTAGTGGAAACAGCTCGTATCAACAGTTTTTAAATGGCCAGTAGGATAGGTGGTTTTTGCTTTAGTGATTTTTTGGTTTTCTTGTGAAAAACAAAGGTAAGTATCGGTTTGGTTTATCTGTAAAACGTATAAGGTTTGTTTCTTTTATTTGTTTTTATAATAATTTTATCTAATATCAAAATCAAATCCGGTTAAAATTACGTTTAAAGTTGCTTTTGTTAATACAGGGTATTACAATTTTATCTACATTTTTGTTACGTTGTATTTCAAATGGCAATTGTAAATTATTTAAAGTAATTTTGCATTATTTATGCAACCCTTGGGGTTAAAAAACTTCTAATAGAATTTTTTTTTTAGTTTTCCACCATGACATCCAGGGGTAAACGTTTGGTTCTGCTAGCACGCGAAAACACACAACGTCTCAGAGATGATACAGACAATTTTAATAACCAAGAATCTTCATCAGATTTATTAACAGAATGCATTACGGAAGAAACAAATACAATTAGAGATAATGACATACTTTAACAGGCACTGCAAAGCAGTTTTCTCTTTGAAAATAAAGAAAATATTGATAATATTTTGCCGTAAAATATTGGTGAACTGAGTTATCAGAAGCTACAGGTTTTAGAGAACGTTCAGTCTTATTCTATAGAAAACAACATA
Organism: Anthonomus grandis grandis; assembly: GCF_022605725.1. Lineage (NCBI taxonomy): Eukaryota > Metazoa > Arthropoda > Insecta > Coleoptera > Curculionidae > Anthonomus > Anthonomus grandis. The sequence continues at coordinate 21,673,459 of NC_065558.1, forward strand.
GAAAACATTTTTGAAAAGCCTAATGAAAAAGAAAAAGCTATAATAAATGAAGAAATACCTAAAAATTACAATCGAACAAATAAAGAAGATGATGCAGATTTTGTTCTTTATGAAGAAGAAAATGTCCCGGGCAATTCTGAGTCAAAATGAAGAGGTTGGCTGGAGAAGAATACCTAGGGTATACTAGAAATAACAAAAGCCAAATTTTTCAAAACAAACAAAGAGCAGCACGAGGTGTACATCGTCCAAGTGTTTGAAATACAAAACTAGATTTTGGGGCTCAAAATCTGAAAAAGAACGAAACCAAATTTTTTCCAGCTTTTGGAAAAGAATGAAGTGGGACCAAAATTATGTTATTGCGCTTATAAATATTAAGTCTACTGAAAGAAAGTATGTTAAAAATTCCAGACGCAGTTTAGCATACGACTATTTCTTACAAGTTGGTACAGAAAAAAAAAGTTTGCAAAAAAACGTTTTTATCTACACTAGGAGTGAACGAAGCGATGGTTTTTAGTCAAAGGTAAACCTATATAAAATATACCAAGAAAAGTGTCAGGAAGATAAACAAAAGGTTTTAAATTATTGGTGCTTTTCCGAGTTACTTGAGGATCTTAACATAGCACTGTATACTCCAAAAAAAGATCAATGCAATACCTGTGTTGCTTATAGAGCAGGAGATATTGAAACAACAGAATACAATATTCACATTGCTCTTAAAGAGAAAGCAAGACAGGCAAAAAATATAGATAAAGAGAAAGCCAAGAAAGGTAAATTTTACTTTAAAACTAGATTAAAGGTTCACAATTTTACCATTTATAATTTAAAAACTCATGAATGCTGCAACTATTATGGTGGAGTGAAGTTGAGGGGGATTTATGTTCTTCGATATTTACTACAATTATTATTAATCATTTGGAAAAGTATTGTCCAGACGATTTGCCAGTGATATTTTGGAGTGATGGGTGCGGCTACCAAAATCGGAATGTAGTACTTCCAAATGCACTACTGCAATATTCTGTTAAAAACAAAAAACTGGTGTCACAAAAATATCTGGAACCCGGCCACACCCATATGGAGTGCGATGCTGTCCATAGCCTGATAGAGAAAAAACTGAAAAATCAGGAAATCAAAGCAAGAAAAAAGCCGACCCCATTAATTGCAGAAATGTTGACACATGAAATATTTAAAAACTACGCTAATAAAAATCTCATGCGGTACAGAAGCATAAGAACAGGGCGGTGTACCGATGATCCCACTGTCAATAATCTAAGAGAACTACATTATTATCCTTATAGCACAATAGGATATAAAATTGACTTTTCCGATCAAGTTTGATATTTACAAAATCTGTTGCATTTTATTTTTATTGTATTCGTGGACAAATAGCACTTATCAGCATGTGATTCAATAAGCAATACCACGTATCAAACCACATAGCTAAAAAAACTAATGTTTAATATTTTTGTAAATAAAGTTGTCTAACAAATACGATTTTTAGCTAGGTAAATAGAAATTGCATAGGAGTGTCTTGTAATAAGAAAAAAATATAGTTTTTTGTTTCTCCTGAAAAGTTGTTAAAATGTTGATACGAGGTATTGCGCCTAGGCCATCGATATATTTTTTCAATAGTAGTTGAAACAATAATAATGGGTGACCTCAACATTAACCTCTTAGAATATAAATCTGTAAATGAGCAGTTTGATTTTCTATTAGAATCATTTAATTTTAAGTAAGTGGTTATAAATCCGACCAGGTTTTTAAAGCACAAAGCAAGTTTAACTGATGTCATAATTCTATCAAATGAAAATCTACTAATAGGTAATGTTGAACATAAAGATATGCATGAGCACTCCGACCATCAACATATTTATTGCACTCTTGCTGTAATTTCCCCAAAACATTTAGAAATTTTAGGAGTTTAGATAGGGCTGCTTTTGATTTCGAGGTGTTTAGTTTGACGGAACTACATGATAAGGTACAGTGTTTTACGCATACTCTTATGCAACTTTTTGATAGGCGTGCACCTTTCACCACGGTTAGGGTAACAAAGCCGAAAGCACCTTGGTTTACAGACGCTTTAAAAAAATTAAAAATACAAAAATTCACTGCAATCGAAATATAACAAAAACAAAACAGCCTGGTGATTGAGCAGCTTATAAAAATATTCGTAACATGTTTACATCTGCAGTGAGAAACGAAAAGAAGGCCTATATTAATTTTTTGCACAGACATATGAATAAGAAAGCGCTCTGGAATGGTTTGGACAATCTTAATATTTATAGTAAAGCAAAGAGCAATTCCACATCAAATCTACCGGACAGCTTAAAAAATCCGGCAGCAATTAAGCAGTTTTTTGTCGAATCCGTGCATCAGGTGTCTACACCAGTTACAGGGGAGACCATTCGGGAATATCTGGGTGGCAAAGTCACGGATCAAAGGTTCAATTTAGAACTGGTGGATACTGGTGGCGTATCTGAACCTAATTCGAAAATAAAATCGAATGCCAGTGGCATTGATAGTTTGTCATTAGAGATGATTAAGATGTGCTATCCCAGTGTTATACCGGTGTTAACTCACATTTCTAATACTTGGATCGAGAAAGGTGAACTTACCTCTTTATGGAAAAAGGCAAAAGTATTGCCACTACCTAAGATTTCTAACCCGAATGATTGTTCTGATTTACGACCAATCAGCCTACTGTCTGTATTCTCCAAGATTTTTGAGAAGATTATATACAAGCAGGTGATTGAATACATTGATAAAAATAATTTGCTCTCGGAATCGCAGTCAGGATTTCGTCGTGGTTTTAGTACTGCCTCGGCTCTTCTTGGAGTCTTGGACAATATTATTGATGCTTACGATAAGGGCAAGACAACAGCTTTAGTTTTGTTAGATTTCAGCAAGGTCTTCGACACTCTTCACCATAATTTGCTTTTGGCGAAGCTCGTTTCTTATGTTTTCTTACCGAAAGCTGTGCGTTTTTTCAGTAATTACCTGGCGAATAGATTACAGATAGCAAGGGTGGGTAACTTATTCGCTGCGCCAGTCGATTTAACAAGAGGTATTTCCCAAGGATCCATTCTAGGCCCTTTACTTTTTATACTTTATATAAATGACCTAAAAAATAAAATTCAAAACTGTCGTATGGCTTAATACTGTGATGATACACAAATTTATATACAGTTTACCAAGAATAATGTTTTTGAATCCATGGAATTATTGGGTCGGTGCTTGGATGCAGTGCATAATTATTCAAAAAAAAATGGTTTAGAATTAAATCCTAAAAAATGCCTGTCATCTATATTGGTCCCTTGGCATGATGGTGTTGTATGAACTGTGATCTCATGATAGATAGTGAAAATATTTCGAATTTAAAAGAATATAAAAACTTAGGTATTGTTTTTGACACAAATTTAAGATTTAAAACGCAGGTATCTAAAGTAGTTCAAAGAGCATATATGTCTCTGAGAAACTTGTACAAAAGTAATGCTCTCTTAAGTGTTACTCTAAAGAAGCAACTTTATGAAGCGCATTGTAATTATTTTAATTTTATATATGGATCATGTCTTGACATAACCGAACAACATGCACGGTCTTAAAATTTGATATACCCCGTCACAGCACTGCAATTCTTCAGGTCATTTTCTTTCTGTGCATCAAAGCTAAAAAATACATATAATATTAGTGACTATGTTAACAAGTCTTTTCAAAGCTTCAAAAATAGATTAAAAATAGTATTGGTTGAAAGTCAATAATAAAATAGAGTACTTAATGACTGTGTTCAACTTAGGGAAAATTTTAATTTTATTTCATCAATTTATTTGGTTTTGGATAGTTTTTCTACTTTTATTTTATTTATATTGCTATTATTGTAGAATGTATAATTAATTTTTTTTTAAGTATTTGTATTGTTAAGTCAAGTCGGTCATGCGCTAGGTGTGTTTTTTTGTATATTAAGTTAGTTAAATATTTTCTGTATGTTTTATTTGCTTTTTTTAAAAGTAGTTATAATAATATTGTAATTTTATGTGCACTCGGTTAAGTTAACAGCATTCGCTGCTCTTCGCCGAGTATAAAATAAAGGCCTTATTTATTTGTTTTATTTATTTATAACTTATGATAATGAATTTATTATGTGATTAGCAGTAAAAGAACAGTTTCTACTTTAAAATAAACTCCTGTACAAATATTAGTTTGTCCGGAACTAAAACTCATTTCTTGCAATTGGTTTGAAATTTGGTTTGAAAGTTATATGTATATATATTATTAAAAAATAAAATTACTTATTTCTCCATTCATTTTTACAGTTTAAAAATCTAGTTTTTATATATATATCTCCATGAAAAGTGTGGACAGTTCTGCATTCTGAGAAAATGCATTTATTTCACTATACCCCCGTACAAGGGCTCGAGGAAGGTGACCCTGTTCGAAGAATCACTTACTGTCAAATAATTTTAAATGCCGACATGGTAGATAACACATTTTTACATTTTTACGAAGAATTTTGTGAACGGATAAATTAAATTTTTCTCGCGAAGGGATTACTAATTTTTACAACCTAGATTATTGGACAGACAGAAATCCTTATATGAAGAAGCAAATTTCATTTCAACGAAAATTTAATGTAAATGTGTGGGCAGGTGTAATAGGCAGATTTTTAATCGGTCCGTATTTTTTGCCAGACAACTTAAATAGTAAAAATTACCTAGAGTTGTTGAGAAATAACTTACCTGATATTTTGGATGAAGTGCCTCTGGATATAAGAGATCAAATCATATACCAAAACGATGGATGTCCCGCTTATAATCTCATAACTGTAAGAGATTTTCTAACCAATAATTTTCTCCCGATTTGACTTCTCTCAATTATTAGGTTTGGGGAAGAATGAAAGAACTGGTGTACAATAAAGAAATCATAAATCGAGAACACCTTATCAAAAAAATTAACGTAGTTGCAGAAATAATGAAGGCGGAACTAAGGATAGGCATATCCACTACAGAGATGTGACAAAGATACGGACGTTGTATTAGAAACGGTGGTTTTCAGTTCGAGCATGAGACTAAATAATTCTTGTAAATACATGTAAATATTTTTTGTTTGTGCATTTTGTTAATTCATCATAATATGTATTTTTTGTTAAGAAAACATTTGCGTTTTTTATTTGACTTAGTTTCATATTTTCAATTTGCATTATATATTCCGTATTTTCCTGCGTATTTTTTGTTTGTTAAGAACTACTTGGTGCAAAGTAATTTTTTCGGTTAGATCTTTAAACAATAATTTCTTACGACAATATATACAAATGCTTTTTCATTTATATTTTTCATAAAAAATATAATATTATGCTTATTAAAATCATCTTTAAAAATTTAATACTTAATAATTTGTTTTATTTACTAATAGGTAAAAATCATAAAAGATGAGCTTGTTTGTTACGGGGTCACCCAACGCTATTACGGAGCAACAACAACAACAAAAATAAAATCTTAAAAACTGAACCACATCTTTAAACTGCTGTCAATAAAAAAGAAGAATAATTTTTTGTTAGAATGTGATATAATAATAAAAGAAATAAAGATAAAGGAAGTTTTTGAAAATATTTGAATGAATATCTTATTTACACACTTCAAGTTATTCGCCTATAAACTCCGAGATATCTCAAAAACTCATTTTCTACATTCTATTGGTCCACATTTTTTTTTCAAATGTAGATCCTAGTACGTGTTTCATACCTATGAATAAAAAAAATAATTAGATAAAATATTTAACAAAACTTTTATGAATCCATCACTAAATTCGGTACAATTCGAAAAAACGATCAGATCTCAAAAGCCGTAACACTTGATATAATACTAGGGTTAAATATGTTTAAAATGATCTCAGTTATCACCCTCTTTGTTACAAACGTCGATGAACCAAACAACCTGTATATTCAACTATAACTTAGTGAATTTCGCAAATGATTTAAGGAGTTCTCCAATCTCGAGGAGAGTCGTGATTTGCATCGTGTGGGATAGAGGAAAAATAGATAAAATAATTTTATGATTTATGTGAACGAATTGCATCCCCAAATAGAGATTATGTTAGAAAAAGAAAACTAAAAGAAGCTATTCTTTTTAGACTTAGAGAAAATTAAAACAATTCTTCCGAAATTTACAGAAAACCTTCGTGCACAGGTAACGTAATACAATTCTCATTAATTTTACCATATATACATAAATTTTCTGCTTTCAATAGTTTCTTCTAAAGTCTTTTCAAAATTCCACTTTTAAAAATAGCATTTAAGAAAGAACTAGACACAATAAAAGATATTACAGTTATGAATCGTTTCCAATTAATTTAATAATTGGGAAGCCATTAATTACCTACAACATAGTGCATAGTAAACCTAATATAATTAAATTTATACTTAGACAATTTAAAATTCCATTGTGCGTCATTTTGATAATGTTTCTCTACATATTTAAAATACCTTAATTTAAAGATGTTGTTTAGAACTTCTATCATTCTCTATAATCATTTGACGCATTCTAACCATATGAAAGACACCTACATTTTAATGCAAGGCTTAACGCTATCTATTTATAACACAAAGGTACATAGTTCCATTGTTACATTTGGCCAACTTTTTTCATTTTTCACATGTTCTTTTTTTATTTTAATATTTGCTTTTAAACCTCATCTCATCTTGTTTTGTTTATATGTTTAATATGTCATTACTGGTCTTATTCTATTAAGTAATATTTTATCGTTTTATTTTATCAAGTTAAAGTCTTAATTTCTAACCTTAACTTGTATCTTGTAGTCTTGTTCTTTCGCTTTTTTATTTTTGTTAGTGAATACACAAGATGTAAATAAGGGATGGTAGATTTAAACTGGTTATAAATAGATATTTTTCAATACTAAATAGCTAATAAATAATTGAAGCTAAAATATTAAATTTAATTATAAAAAGCATAACATAAATGGATCTGAGGCACCGTTTATTATAGAAATTGTATTAATCAGTAACTCCGTTTTATTGTTTTATAATATTATTATTGGTGAAGATTTAATTTTTTAAAATGCAAAATATTTAATAAATGGTTTGGGTGCTGTGGAAATAAGACACAATCTCTTCTAGTTGTTACTGATATTTCTTTCATATTAAAATTATTGGTGTAAGGACTCTAATAGATGTCATATATAGTATTGATGTCTGATAATATTCTTTTTCTTCTTTACAGGCACTTTTATGATCTTACCAATTTCAATATTTTCTACTAAAATTGGAAGTTTAATAGAAAAAGTCTGCTTTTTGGAAATACATTTTTTTTTATATTTCTATATACACAATTTAATGTTTTAGGTTAATTTTTTTTTCGTGATCATTATTTTATAGATGTGAATATAATTTTTATAAGTTATAAAGAATAACTTATGTATAAAATATGTTTTAGGATATAATTTATGATTATGAATTTGTTATATGATTAGCAATAAAAAAAGAAATTAGTTTATTTTTTAATATAGAATCTTATACAAAAAGTACTTTGTCTAAAACTAAAACTTATTTCTTGCAATTTTTTGCTTGAAAGTTATATGTATATACATTATTTAAAATATTTAAATTATTATTATAGGTATTTGCCAGCAATCACAGTAGAAAATAAAGGTCTTATTTCACCAGAAATTCCTTTTATTATGACGACCGGTTTCGCGATTACAATATCATCGCATCATCAGGTCAAGGACTAAAAGTAAAAGACACAATTTACATAGATACTACGCTTATTAAAAATTGGTAAAATGCTGAATAAAAACGAATTTTAAAGCGTACTTACATTGTTAAAAACGAGATTTGTCAAAACAAAACAAAAGCACATATAGAATGGTACAGTTAAAATTAAACGAGTAAATCTTATCATAAGATAACAAATAATACACTTAGGTTTAAAACAATAATATCTAAAAAGCACCGTTACAACACAATAGACAAAACGATCTAAAAAACTATGATAAACGCCATTCAAACTAATCTGACCAACAGAGTCATCTATATCTAGTTTTCATAATTAAGAAAGAACGTTACAAAGAAATCTATATTTTATATCATATAACCGAATTGGTACTAGATAGCGGTACCCACAGTAACTTTAAAATATTTTTTAAAACTGTTAAACAGGTGTCTCTACCAGTTTATATTAAGAAAACAACGGGGTTTTTATTAAAATAAATTAACCGGAAAGGGAGGGAAGAGTTATTCAAATAAAATATTAATTAAATTAGTTTCAGGAATGTTAATCTGAATATTAAGAGATTTATCATATTCTTTTTTGAGAGATCTTTTTATCTCGAGTAATTCAAGATTATTTAGATTTATGTTGTCCTGAACTCTATTTAATATCTTGTAATTATTTAGTAGATTCGATGGGTGACCGGTCTCCATAATATGCTTAGCCACTAATAAGTCAGGATTATTTTGTCTAATGCATAGGTCATGTTCTCTAAACCGAGTTTTAAAACTAGGCTTCGTTCTACCTACATAAAAATAACCACACTCACAATAAAGCTTATAAATTCCTTTTCAAAATAATGGATCCGCTTTGTCTTTGTCTTTGGAAATTAAACCCAAAAGTCGTTAATTTAAAGGTGTATTTATTTTCTATGCAATAACTCAAAAGAAACCCAACATAGAACCACTATTTTAGTTTACCAATAAAATAATACGACTTTAATCCAAAATGATACTAAAAACTTATACTCTAATTGACCAGACCTTCAAGTGGCTAAAAATAGTATGTTTACTTGGTGAAAAACGTAGCGAGAGTCCCCCTCTTAAACCCACGACCCAGTCTAAAGCTCGATGCCGACTTAAAACAAAACATATAAAGTATTTTGCGCGCCTTGCGTCTTTGGACCAAGCATAATGATGTCATTGTTGTACTTTTATTTTAATCTCATTTATGAGACTTAACATCCCGCCCCCCTTGAAAGCCTTTCTTTCAACCTATATATAAACCTAAAAATCATCTTAAAACTTCAAACCTAATAAGGTGCTAACATAGCTCTTAAACCAACTAAATTAACCAAATGACAAATATGTCAAACCCTAAATAATAACTTAACCTACTAACAAATGTGCCTATTCTAATCGACCGTGGCATCTTCAGTAGGCAAAATACAAAGCCTGGATGCCGCCCTTTTAAAAATCCCATTTGAGGTTCTAATGGTCTAATGGTCACTACGCGGCACTTATTATCTGCACGCACATGTAGCTCTATTACACGAGCTAACTGCCACTTCATTGGTGGTAGATTTTTATCGCGCACCAACACCATATCACCCACTTGGACTCTATCTCCCTCGCCAGCCCATTTTGTCCTCTGCTGCAGCTGAGTTAAATATTCCTGCGACCAGCGCTTCCAGAAACTCTGCAGGAGTTGCGTTAAGAGTTGATACCGTTGTAGTCTATTTGAACTTAGGTGGTGTAATTGGTGATGTACCAATTAGGAAATGCCCAGGCGTAAGTACATCGAGATCGTCTGGGATTTCGGATAGAGGCGTAAGTGGCCGTGAATTTAAACAAGATTCCACTTGTGTTTATACGGTATATAGTTCCTCAAAGCTTAGCCTTTGTTGTCCCATAACCCTTTTCAAGTGATATTTCGCAGATTTTACCGCGGATTCCCACAGTCCACCAAAGTGAGGCGAACGTGGTGGAATGAAGTGCCACCTAACCGAGGAACCAGAAAAGAAATCTGAAAACACCCGTTGATTTTCCGTTTGTTGTAAAAATTTAAAAAGCTGTTGTAACTCATTATCTGCGCCAGTAAAATTTGTGGCATTGTTAGAATAAATATTCCTACATAGCCCCCTCCTAGCAATAAACCTTTTAAAACAATTAAGAAATGCATGCGTGCTAAGGTCTGACACCAGTTCAAGGTGTGTCGCCTTTGTTGCGAAGCATATAAATACACAAATGTATGCCTTAGTTTCAACATACCCCCTCCCTCTAGTTTTATTTAACTTTATTGTGAATGGGCCTGCGTAGTCCACACCACAATTATTAAAAGGTCTAGCAGGTGTTATCCTTGCTTTAGGAAGATCCCCCATTAGTTGCTGAAAAATCCTTGGTTTTACCCAAAAACACGTTATGCATTTCTTTAAAACACTTCGTACTGTTCGACTCCCAGATAATGGCCAATATTTAAACCGAATATGTGCAAGTAAAGCTTGCGGTCCAGCATGTAACCTCTTATAGTGCTCGTGTAAAATTATTAACCTTGAAACCCTGTTCTGACTTGAGATTATAACCGGAAATCGTTGGCCAAAATCCAAGTTGGCCTTGGACAATCTACCTCCTACCCTTAACAAGCCCTCATCCAAAAATGGATTTAAAGAAATTAATTTGCTAGACTTTGCTACAAATTCTCCATTTTTAATCATATTAATTTCTGTTTTAAAATCCTGTAGTTGCATACTTTTTATGATATGCTCCCAAGCTGCCTCTAGGTCATCAACTGTCAAAGGCCCTGTCTCACGCAAATTCTTAACCATCTTACAGTTACGAACAAATCTCAAAGCAAATGCTGCAGACCTTTGTAGCCGAAAAAAGTTTGAAAACCTGTTAAAATTAAATATTGACTCAATTTTCGATTGGTTTATTGCAAATACCTGTCTCACTACCCTTTACTCGGGTATTTCTTCCACATCGAATTTTTCCTTCATAGGCCATTTGTTTTTTTCTCCATTAACCAACTGGGCCCATTCCACCACAGTTGATTTGTTAATAAATTATCGCAATCAACTCCCCTGGATATCAAATGGGCAGGGTTGTCCTTCGACACTACATGAGACCAGGCGCACCCCTTAGTTAGACCTTGAATTTCCGAAGTCCTATTCGCAACGAAAGTTGTCCAATTGGAAGGTTCTTCTGATAGCCAACTAAGTACAATTGATGAATCTGACCATAACCTAACTTCCAAAGGTTTAATATCAGTGGACTGTAAAACCGATTTTATCAACCTTGCTAAAAGAAGAGCTCCACATAGCTCTAACCTTGGAAGGGATACAATCTTCAAAGGAGCAACCCGCGACTTCGAACACAACAATCTTACATGATATTTTCCCTCTTTATCAATTGACCTTACAAAAATACAAGCCCCATACGCCCTTTAAGAGGCGTCGCAAAATTCATGGATCTCCATTCTTTTTGCTTCCTTATACGAGACGTGCCTTTCTATTTTAAACTCAGATAGCCTTTCAAATTCCTTATTTAACCCTAGCCAACCATTTAGAATATCCGGAGGTAAATCCTCGTCCCATCCTATGTTTTCCTTCCATAGAGCCTGCAGCATTAATTTTGCCCGTATAATCACCGGCGAAATTAAACCTAACGGATCAAACAACTGAGAGACCCGTGAAAGAATAATACGTTTTGTATCCCCTTTTGACTTGCATGTATCACCAACTATTAGAGCATCAAAGTGCAAAATATCCGACTGGTGATTCCAATAAATCCCCAATGTTTTCGCTGAGCCTTCACCCTGTGCAATATAATGATCAATTATTTGATGTTTCTCGTCAACCGAAATTACCCCTGGCCTATTTGAACCCCATTTTCTTAGATTAAATCCCCCTTCAGATAATAAACGACTAATTTCTGTCTTTATAAACGCTACTTCTTTTATGTCACGTCCCCCACTTCGTAAATCATCCATGTAAAAATCTTGGAGTATAATCTTCCTAACCTTAGAGTCCACCTTCGAATCTGAATATGCCAACTGCTGCAAACACTTAACCGCTAAATACGAAGACGAACTCATATCGTAGGTGACTGTATTTAGTAGATAATACACTATAGGATCCTCCTTACTAAACCGCCACAAAATACGCTGCAAATCCCTATCCTCCTCTGCTACCCACACCTGCCGAAACATTTTCTCAACATCTGCAGTTATTACAACATCATGCAACCTAAAACGCAAAAATATAGCAAAAATATCATCTTGCAGCTTCGGACCTACCATAAATTTATTATTTAAAGAGACACCGTTACTAGTAGGGGCACTAGCATCGAATACTACCCTGAGTTTAGTGGTCAAAGAACTTTCTTTTACCACGGCATGATGAGGAAGGTAAAATGTTTCACGCCCTTGTACGTTAATTTTATCATCCTCTATCTTAGACATGTGACCCATCTCAATATATTCCATTACAAAACTCTGAATATAAGCCCTTTAACTGATCATTTCTTTCAAACTTCCTTTCCATAGAAGTGAACTTTTTAAGTGTCATATTTAATGAATCCCCTAACTTTGCTGACCCCAACCTAATTGGCAACTTCACAACAAACTTCCCACTATTTTGCCTAGTTGTTAATTCCATAAAAAACGCTTTACATGCCTCTTCTTCCTTAGTCAACCACCTTTCCTTACCTACTTCCTCTAAAACCCAAAATTTTTCCAATTGTTCTTGGAGTGCCAAAGAACTCAAATTACAAGTAGCCTGCACCGCTGTGCCGTCTTAAAACCCAATTGGCCCTGCAATTATGTACCCTAACCTTGTTTGTTGCATGATAGGCATGTTTTTTCCTAACGAGATTTTTCCTACGTCCAAAATGTCCCAGAATATAGAAGCCCCTAATAAAATGTCAACTTTGCTTGACTTGTAAAAAGATGTATCCACCAAAACCAAACCCTCCGAAATTTTTAAACTACCCATATCAATGCCTTTCGATGGAATACTATTCGAAATTCGATTTATAAGTAAGAACGTACCCTCTACTTTGTAATCCGATATCCTAGATAAAATTGTAGCCTTTATTGAGTGCGAAATATTCATAATACCCAGACCGATCCCTAAAATTGAAATATCTATTTTCTTTTTTGTAAGCCCTAACCTTTCTCCGAATTCCTTGGTCATGAAAGAGGATTGCGACCCTGAATCTAGCAATGCCCTACATTCATGTAAATTCCCAACTTTATCCTGAACCCTAATGATGGCCGTAGACAACAAAACGTCCGACACCGATTCACCCTTACGTACCTGTAAAGTTTCCCCCTTATGTACCTGTAAAGTAGCAGAGCTACTATGACCTGCAAAAGCCTCGTTATTACCTCCTGAATTAAAACCAGAACCTGCGTCTTCCCTTTGACCCTGACCCGAGCTTTGACCTTGATTCTCCTCCCCTGAGCTGCCTCGTGAGCTCACCTTTGAAAACTCCGCTGAGTGGAGCAATGTGTGATGCTTCCGACCACACCGGCGGCAACCCTGTGAATGACACGCTTTTACCCAATGACCCTGCCTGAGACAGTTCCAATAGAGGTTAAACTTGTCTATAAAATCCCTTTTACCCTGCAAGGTCATTTCTATAAAGCTCCTACAATTTTGCAAATAGTGCTCTGTAGAACTGCACTGTAAGCAATGTGACCCTTTATTAAAACTAGCATACGAATTTATAGAGGAATGTGTTTTAAAATTTGTCGGCTTTTTAAATTGTTTTACTTCAACCCGCCTTTCACTTGGAAAATTTCGACAAGTCGTTTCTAAAATGCCACATTTATTAGAAATAAATTTAAAAAATTCATCCATAGTGGAGAAATTATCCACTGACCCTTGCTTTCGCCATTCTGTTCTAGTCACGTTGTCCAACTTTGTCTCAAAAATGTTAATAAGCAGAGCATCCCAGTGCTCAACCCCTAAACCAAGTGATGTTAAAGCCCTTAAATCCCTTCTGAATTCATCGACAAAGTTCCGTAAATCGCTGTGATTTTCTTTTACCATGCTTGGAAAATTAAACATAGATTCAATGTGACTCAGTGCAATTAATTTTTTATTTTCAAATCTATCTCTAAGTAATTTCCAAGCCTCCCTATAATTTATCTCTAAAACCTCCAAAGAATGAATTACCTCAGCCGCGCTTCCCCTAAGAGCCCCCTTTAGATAATAAAACTTTTGTATGTCGGACAAATTTACAAATTTAGAATTTGATTTAACCGTCCAACAATATTAAAAAATGAGTTACAAAAGCTTTCGCGTTCTTTTGTTTGTTCATCAGACTCATCCAACTCCTCAATTTGAAATTGCACGTTTTCAAACTCATTCCACCACTCACTCATCTTTGCCAGACGTAGGTTAACCTCCTCGAACTTAGAATTGTCATAATTCTTCAAAAAATTTTCTTGCAATGTTAAATTACGCTTAAGAATTCCCCGTTTACGAATTAATTGCTTTTTTACCTCTTCAGGTGAAATTTCAGAAGGTTCATCTTTCTCTTCCTTGCCCATTATGTTTTTTTATTTTTATAAAAATCCCTTTTGCTAATATCTGCGAATTAAAACCCTTTAATCAGATTTTTGCATAAGCTGTAAATAGATGAACTATACTGAACCGTTAACATAAACTTATCAATGGCACATGCATGAATAACAACAATTACAAACCCAAGTGAAAACCTTTACAAAAATCATTACAAGTACATACATATAAATTAAAGTCACGACCAAGTAAATAGGTTAATTAGGTATTTGGTACTCACCCTGTATACCTCCCTTTTAGACCTCGTACTAACACTACACTTTCACTGTTAAAATTAAAACCTCGTGTGTCATTGTTCCCTTTTCCCCCAAATATTTTTAGCCCTTGATTATTTATGTACTTTCAATTCTTGGCAGCCTCCTCCCAGATTAGATACCTTTAACCATATCTGGCTCGAGGACCATAAATTGTTGAGTATTCAACCCCGTTGCCGATGTTTTTATAGGCTGGAAATCAAACCCAAAAGTCGTAAGTTTAAAGGTGTATTTATTTTCTATGCAATAACTCAAAAGAATCCCAACATAGAACCACTATTTTAGTTTACCAATAAAATAAGACGACTTTAATCCAAAATGATACTAAAAACTTATACTTTAATTGACCAGACCTTCAAGTGGCTAAAAATAGTATGTTTACTTGGTGAAAAACGTAGCGAGAGTCCCCCTCAAACCTACGACCCAGTCTAAAGCTCGATGCCGACTTAAAACAAAACATATAAAGTATTTTGCGCGCCTTGCGTCTTTGGACCAAGCATAATGATGTCATTGTTGTACTTTTATTTTAATCTCATTTATGAGACTTAACAGTCTTTATTATTAATCAATAAGTTACCTAGTGAATTGATCGATTTAAAGGCAACCTTAACATTTAAAGAAGTTAGAACTCGTTGGATTTTATAAGAGACTGCTCCATTGTATGTAAGTGAAATGAACTTATTTACTGGCTGATTACTTAATATTGTTTGATGTGGTATGTAGACCTTTTGGAACGCATTATGTAATAGAAATTTATTTTTTATTTTGTCTACTAAATTGGGAGAAAAATTATGAGTTTGGGCAATTTGTTTGATAATATTCAACTCTCTATTCCTGCTTTCAGTTGTTTGAGGAATCTGTAGTGCTCTATTTACATAACTATTTAAAGCTGCTACTTTATGTGAGATAGGATGGAATGACTCATTTTGTATGATTGTTCCAGTGTGGCTAGGTTTTCTATATATCTCAAAATCATGTTTATTATTTACGTTTTTAATAAGTAAGTCTACAAAGATTATGGTTTTATTGATTTCCACTTCTAATGTAAATTTAATTTTTGGATGAATGTTATTAATAAATGATAGAAAGTCACTAAGATTTTGTTTATTGCTATTTTATAGTAACATTCAGTCATCTACATATCTATAATAATACAATATATTAGATAGGTAGGGGTTGTTATGCAAAATATTAATACTTTCGAAGTGATTCATAAATGTATCAGCTAAGAGGGGGGATAATGGAGATCCCATGGCTAGGCCATCCTCTTGTATATAGGTTTTATTATTAAAATTAAAGAAATTTAGTTTCAAGTAAATTTCAAGGATATTTATTATTTCTTGTGTTTCGATATTGGTCAATGTAGAATTAAATAATTTGTTTTTAATAATATCCACTACCTCCAATATAGGAATGTTAGTAAAGAGATTTGTTACATCTAGAGAGATAAAAAAGGCATTTTCAGGGATAATGATATCTTTGATTTTGTCCTCAAGTTGAATATTATTTTTTATAGTGTAGGGAAAATGACAATCTATAGTAGTAATTAAGTGATTATTAAGCCATTTAGCTAATTTATATGTTGGAGAGTTAGTGTATGCTACCACCGGTCTTATGGGCATTGAAGCAGGTATATCTGATTTATGAACTTTAAGAAGGTCATAAAGTTTACGAACATTTATGTTATTAGCTGAAAGAAAATATCTTAATTGAGGATTTATTAATCACTTAATTACTACTATAGATTGTCATTTTCCCTACACTATAAAAAATAATATTCAACTTGTGGACCAAATCAAAGATATCATTATCCCTGAAAATGCCTTTTTTATCTCTCTAGATGTAACAAATCCCTTTACTAACATTCCTATATTGAAGGTAGTGGATATTATTAAAAACAAATTATCTAATTCTACATTGACTAGAAATTTACTTAAAACAAAATTTCTTTAATTTTAATAATAAAACCTATATACAAGAGGATCGCCTAGCCATGGGATCTCCATTATCCCCCCTCTTAGCTGATACATTTATGAATCACTTCGAAAGTATTCATATTTTGAATAACAACCCCTACCTATCCAATATATTGTATTATTATAGATATGTAGATGACTGCATTTTACTATAAAATGGCAATAAACAAAATCTTAGTGACTTTCTATTATTTATTAATAACATTCATCCAAAAATTAAATTTACATTAGAAGTGGAAATAAATAAAACCATAACCTTTTTAGATTTACTTATTAAAAACGTAAATAATAAACATGATTTTGAGATTTATAGAAAACCTAGCCATACTGGAACAATCATACACAATGAGTCATATAGATTCCTCAAACAACTGAAAGCAGGAATAGAGAGTTGAATATTATCAAACAAATTGTCCAAACTCATAATTTTTCTCCCAATTTAGTAGACAAAATAAAAAATAAATTTCTATTACGTAATGCGTTCCAAAAGGTCTACATACCACATCAAACAATATTAAGTAATCAGCCAGTAAATAAGTTCATTTCACTTACATAAAATGGAGCAGTTTCTTATAAAATCCAACGAGTTCTAACTTCTTTAAATGTTAAGGTTGCCTTTAAATCGAGCAATTCACTAGGTAACTTATTGATTAATAATAAAGACAAAACGGATTCATTATCTTGTAAAGGAATTTATAAGCTTTATTGTGAGTGTGGTTATTTTTATGTAGGTAGAACGAAGCGTAGTTTTAAAACTCGGTTTAGCGAACATGACCGATGCATTAGACAAAATAATCCTCGTTATTTGCTAAGCATATTATGGAGACCGGTCACCCATCGAATCTACTAAATAATTACAAGATCTTACATAGAGTTCAGGACAACATAAATCTAAATAATCTTGAATTGCTCGAGATAAAAAGATCTCTCAAAAAAGATAAATCTCTTAATATTCAGATTGACATTCCTGAAACTAATTTAATTAATATTTTATTTGAATAACTCTTCCCTCCCTTTCCGGTTAATTTATTTTAATAAAAACCCCGTTGTTTTCTTAATATAAATGGGTAGAGACATCTGTTTAACAGTTTTAAAAAATATTTTAAAGTTCTGTGGGTACCGCTGTCTAGTACCCATTCGGTTATATGATATAAAATATAGATTTCTTAGTAACGTTCTTAATTATGAAAACTAGATATAGATGACTCTGTTGGTCAGATTAGTTTGAATGGCGGTTATCATAGTTTTTTAGATCGTTTTGTCTATTGTGTTGTAACGGTGCTTTTTAGATGTTATTGTTTTAAACCTTTGTGTATTATTTGTTATCTTATGATAAGATTTACTCGTTTAATTTTAACTGTACCATTCTATATGTGCTTTTGTTTTGTTTTGACAAATCTCGTTTTTAACAAGTAAGTACGCTTTAAAATTCGTTCTTATTCAGCATTTTACCAATTTTTGATAAGCGTAGTATCTACGTAAATTGTGTCTTTTACTTTTAGTCCTCGACCTGATGATGCGATGATATTGTAATCGCGAAACCGGTCGTCATAATAAAAGGAATTTCTGGTTAAATAAGACCTTTATTTTCTACTGCGTTTGCTGGCAAATACCTATAAGAATACATCCCAGAACATGGACACCATTCTCCAAACTATATTTAAATTACTTATTTATCCATCAGTTTTCACTGCTTAACAATCTAGTTTTTTTATAACTACCATATTTTTAAATTATTTTAAAGCAGATTTAATTTATTTTATTCTATACATAGAAATGTATAAGAAGTAGGTTCCTTTTATCAACTATTATGGTGTGTTTTAATTTTTATTAACTCTATGTTCCTATTTTTGTCGACTACGTGCAAATATTTCTCTTAACAGGTGTAAATTATTTTGTCACTAATTTGTGTTAATTTGTTATTCTTCATTCTCTAAAGATCTTTCACCCCTATATGACCCGCTGCATAAATGTCAATCCTTTATTAATACAAATTTAGTCGGCAAAACAGCAAAAAAAAATACAATTTTTTCTCATTATGATTAATAAATAAGAACTATACCCGAGTCTAAGTAAATACGAATTCTTATATTACTTTGCTTTTGAAACATAAAAAGAAATTCTTTATGCGCTTGTCAAAAGAAAAAATCAGTTGACATCACTCCTAAAAACTTTATTTGAACTGAGTCCCTAGTTTTTTGATTATAAGAAATAATCACGTGTTGAAAGATATAGTCAAGCTTCTCGCAATTTGTTAAGTAATAGGCTATTTTTACTTTACGGGAAAACTCTGTTTTACAAACCAAAAGTATGGTTTCTTTTATTTAAATAACAGGCAATCTTAATAAATATTTTATTCAAAGGATAACTAAAATAGTTTCGGTCATCCTCCACTAAATTTATTAGAAAAACCATCTATCCTACATGTTTTGGACATATAAGATGTCCATCATCAGGGATATAAAATGAGGGTTTTCATCACAACACATTAAAAGCCACAGTGCTTCTGGCAAGGTCAAAGGTTAAAATTACTAACAATAAATAAAAAGGGTATATTAAGATGCATGAGAAAGTGACTAAACAGGGTCTACACAAACATTAAAATCACATAATTACCACACTAGGATAATTGTTATGTCTTATCTAAGGCTTCTTTTGAGAAAATCAAGTTTTAATTTAACAAAAATAGTAAAAATATAAAAATTTATTTACTAAATGCAGAAAATAGCTCACCATTATACAGTCCTATTGGTAAGAAAAACTGTCCTATAGGTAGAAAGTCCTTCGCAGAGTTTCCATCAGGCTCTATCTGGTTTTGGATAACGGAAGATGTCCAGCGTCCACTATAAGAAGGTCGGTGTTCAATTAGACGAGGATGATCCAGAGTGATCCTAAGTTCCCTTATTGGTCTTGAAGCAAACGGGGATTTTTTTAAATAAATTTCATCTAAATACCCTGACCAATTTCTTAGCATTGGTTGATCAACATCGTGTACAACAAACCGAGTGGGTTTTTATCTACAAGTTTTCAATTCGGTTACCCAGTCACGTGGTAGTTCTCCCCTAACTTTTTGGTTAACAAAACTCATGTCTCTGTCACACTCAAGATATAAGTGTCCTCTGACAGGAAAAATAACTGTGACCGAAGAAAGCCTGGCGACATGTACGACGTAATGAAGGTATCTAAACACCGTAAAATTTTTATTTTGTCCCGCACAGGAATCGCAGAATATGTTCAGATGAAGTACACTAGGCTTAAGTTTCGTAAAAATGTAGTCATTGAGCATGGACACAATTTCATTTGCTACCTTTTCCCTAGTTGTTTCATTATATGTGTAAAAAATGGCATTATTGCAAGCCAATTCATGAATGTTAAATGAAATAAACGTTAGTTGACGTTTATAATAAACGTCGTTTGTCGTCACGTTGGGTAGGCTCAGATTCTTTTGAAAATCCATAGCAATAGCTTCTGTGTCATGTGGCCGGTCTTGTGGATGCATATTGCCTGGATACTCGTTTTTTCTCGTAAAATTTCTCAGCTTTTGCTTTGTGCACTCTGTTCAGAATTCCTAACTTTTGTATTTCAGCTTCTGTTCTTTTCTTTTCTTCTTCATTCCCATTTTCTGTCTTTAATTTCATCTCCAGAACTTTTATATAGCTAAAAATTGATCACATTCACTGCACGTATCCGAACGTGGATATCCAAAAGATAAATTAAATCTTGTATTAAATATCTTTCTATAAAATTCGTACGAAACGGGTGGATTGTTTTGCTCCTTGTATAAACCGTACATTTTCTTAACGCTTAGCTCTTCTGGTAAATACTTTTTGCTTGTCTTTTTGGTACTGTAATGACTTGGTCAAGATTTAAATGAGTTAATATAGATGACCACTGCGTGAATTGTCTTTTCTGATTTTGAATGTTTCTTAACATTAGTTCCCCGTTTGTCACGGGGTGCAGCGCCCTTCATCTTCAAAGAATTTTGAATATTTTCTAGTCTTTCCTTTCCTATCCCATGCATAGACAGAATTGCCTTATAACATACGTCAACATCCTCAGATATACTTAATGTAGCTCGGTTAACCCTTACTTTATAACGGTAAGTTGCATCGTTAAACCTAGCAACATTTTCATGAACTCTATAATCTACACTTATAAGTCCAGCAAGGTACGCGTTTTGCTCATTGTAATTTAATAAATTTAATTGTTGAATTATTACCTTTCTTTCAGCTTCATTTATTATACAAAAACATCGATGCTTTTTGCAATGGCAGTCTTCACCTGTCTCGTGGCTTGCTTGTCGAAGTTTTTTCATGACATCACTTATCCTGCCCATTACCGGCTTTTTCTTGGTTTTTTCCATAGCAAAACGCACTGATAATATTATAATACAACGTAAACAAAAACACAATCGCCACATCTCGTCGAATCGCTTAAAATAAACTGATCGGAACATAAAACGTATCGAACGACCAATGCACAAGTATTAAGTATCGTTCTCATTTGACTATCCCCCTTCTTACTTTTTCCGCGCGGACATTCCCCCTTTCTTCCGTGTACGGCTAAATTTCATCTAATTATAACAAACCGACTATACTCTTTTCTGCCTGTTTCTTTATTCTATCATATTCTACTCAACGAGACGCGTATTTTGATGTGTATAATTAAAATATCGTGAAAAAAATGACTCTCCCCCTTTCTTCCGTAGACTCTTCAATTAATAACAACATCCAAGAATAATAATTTCATTCACAAACTTTTGAACATTCACAACTTTTTTAAAGTTGTTCCAAAGAAATTTAGTATCTTAAATAATATTTCGGGGGTGCTTTTTTTAAAATATTGTTGGACAGTTTATGTTTATAATTATACTTATATATTTTTATAAAAATGTATGCCTATACAGATAAAATTTAATAGTTTCGTTAATATATGTTGAATTATTAACCTTATACTGAAATATTCGCTTTATCGCAACAAAGTTATAAATAGATTATCCAAGAAAACTTTTTTTCAATTTATATATATTTCTCCATAAACTTCTTTCCCATAAGTCCCGAAGGGACTCTTTAAAGTTTTCTAAACTGGCTATTGGCCTTTATTTTATTTGAGAGCTCCATTTAATATTTTAAAAGAAAATGCTAAAATCTTCTTACAACTTTATTTGAAATGTTTAAATTTTTTTGTGATGGATACTAATAAGAAATATTTTTTTAGGCATAAATATCACACAAGAAGTCTAATGTTTAGATTATAATTTATTCTTATGAATAAGATATTGCTCAATTTTAGTCTTATGTTAACGTTCATGGATGCCTTTCAATACACCTGTTATGATTTAAATATAAAAAAATCCTTTTAATATAAAAATATAAAAAACAATTCTTATTTTAAAATTATAAATTTAAACTGACGATGTTGACTGGGAAAGATAATGTGGTAAAGTAAACAATGTGAGAATGAACTGATAGGGAAACATTAATAACTAAATTTTCTAAACCTTTAAGAGCGTCTTGACATTCTTTTCTAAAAACAAAAGGAGTGTTTTTGTGTGTGAAGTTCTTCTTCAAAAAGTTTTGTTAAGAGTTCTAAAATCTTGGCAAAACTAGAAATAAAGCGTCTGTAACTTGCTAACCCAAAAATTCAATTTCTGTTCTTATGGTTTTCAGGCTCTAGGAAGTTTTGAATAGTTTTAGAAAGGTTGAGTTTAGCGCCGTTTTCAGTGATTAAGTGTCCAAGGTAGGCTACTTCTTTCCTTAAGAACTCACACTTGTCAGGCTGTATAGAGCATGGATTTTCTAAGATGCTTGAATACTAACTATAAGCGGTTGATGTGCTTATGAATAGTAGGAGAGTAAAAGACACCAAACATCTTTCATTTAAAATTCCCGTTAGAACATTATTCATTACACGTTGGAATGTTAAAGGTCTTTAGACCAAAGAGCATTCCAATAAACTCGTAACGCTTATTATCCACGAAAAACGCAGTTTTGTATATATCTATCTCGATTTGGTTGAATCCCAACCCCAAATCCAAGGTTGTAAATTATTGGCATTTGCCTAATTGATCAAGGAGAACTGAAATGTTTAGAAGTGGGTACTTGTCGTCAATCCTGACCTCGCTTAATTTTTTAAAGCCTATTACTACTCACCACTTCTGCTTACCAGAGGCGTCAGGTTTCTTTGGCACAACCCATATCGGAGCTGACCAAGGGGATATTGATGATATAAATATGTTATCGTTAAGCATTTTTAAAATTTGTGTCCTAATCTCTTCTTTGTAAACATGAGGTTATCTATAGAATTTCGTGTAAATAAGTTTAGCACTATTGGTATCAATTGACTACTTAATTTCATTTGAGAATGTTAATTGATCCTTTTCAATATGGAAAATATCGAAAAAGTCTAGTTGAAATTGTCTTATTTCATCTTGTTCTTGTATCGTAGGAGTTGAAATTATTTATTGATTGTTAAGTCAAGAAAAATCTAAAAAATTGATTATTTCATAAATTTCACTGGGATTGATTATAGTTGTCAAAAGTTTCATTTTTAAGTTCTATGAAAATGATATCCGTATTTACTAAGTTGTATTTTAACTTGAAAGCTTTTTCGGTGCGGGGCTTTACTTCTATTAGTTTTCTATTTTGATTTTGGCAATTTTGAGTTGCTTAAGGTAAAATGTCAACAGGAATTACTGAAATAAGTAATTTTGTTGATATGTGTATGTTTGTGTTATTTACGTCTTGTCGTGGTGAAAATGTATGCGTGGGAATGTTGAAATTAGTTTTAAGTTAGTTAGATTTTACATTAAACATGCATTCGACATGATATAAAAAGCTTAGACCTAGAATAATATCATACCCGATGTTTCGATAATAGATTAAGCTGTTTACCTTAAGTTTTACCTACCAGTTATATCTCAAACACCAATATTTTTGGAAAAACATGGCTTAAAATTTTTGTAATCTAGTTTTTAAAAACCGAACTTCCTACGCCTGTACCTTTGAGTACTGACTGTCTGAAAATTGCTTAAAAGAGCCTTTTTTTATTTTGTTTTTTTTGTTGTTGATTCGTAGGGTGTGAATATGCGATGCAATCTTTGCATCGCATATATATATATATACATTTGTTTTGTTTGGAATTGATTGGATGGTTTTGGTTTGCCACTAGTGAAAAATTCTGGTTTAGTAAGGCTAAACTATTTTGGTTTTAATCAGTGATAAAATTATCAGTATACTGATTTTCAATTGGTTGAGCTAGTTGCTCAATCGGTAGTCAATGTCAAAAATCGTCATAAGTTTAATCAGGTAAACTTTTGTACCTATAATAGGAACAATAATCGTAGTTTTCGAAAATATTATAAGGATAATTTATTTCGTCACAATAAAAATATCACAAACATATTTTGAATAACACATAAATATTCAAAATTACTATCGTATCACCGCAAAAAATTCCAATGCCGAAACATCTCCTGCAGTAAAGCGCACCATATGCATCGGTATCTTGTAATTAAAAATCGCAATAAACTAAAAGCTGATCTTATAATAAGAAAAAATTCCATTCTACAGTAGACTTAATGTAATATTGAAAAGTTAGTAGGGAAAGTCGTTTTCCACAAATAAAATGCCAATCCTAACTTCTTCCTAACTTAACATTTGGACAAGTGTTCTTGCTTTCATCACACTCTAGCTTTTAAGTTACTTTATGCCACATTTTCTATACAGTCTTGATGACGGTAGATCACCTTAATGTAACGTCGATTATACTCGGTTCAATGACATAACAGATTTGATTGAAGAGTAAGATTTGGATATTTATTTTTTTTAACTGAAATTTGGTTTTTTATTGTGCTAATGATGTGCTTTTTATACCTATTTCGTATAAATGAGTATAACTTTTTGCGTAAAGATAGAAACACTGGGAGTAGGGGTGGTGGAGTCGCGACATACATAAAAACTCGTTATAAATTGGAAAATATTATTTTCATATTACCGTGGGGTTTATTTATTTATTTATTTATTTAACGGTATCCACCAATTTTACAAAAATAAAATAACACAAAAGATATTATTAATAATACAACTTAAGTAATAGTAAGACATAAATCAATCAAAGTTACAAATTAATTTAAAGAAACTTGTTAAAGTAACGAGTCACTAATTAATTAATTCATTTAAGAGAACTCCGAAAACTGCTGAAAGAAACGTGCAAGTCAAGACTATACTTATTGAAACAACGGTGCATTCTAGTTATAGGATTATGCTGTCCATAAGAACTACTATCAAAATCTACATAGAAGAGTTTTTCAGTCTAGTCAATTTTTGCGCTCGAAAATTCAGCCTATTTAAAAGATAATCACAATCAGTCATGCCAGATATTAATTTAAAAATAAAACACAAGTCTGAATTATTACGCCTTAACTCAAGTAAGTCCAAAGAGAGAACTGACATGACCGACTTGTAATCAGTATGGTCATTAGCTTAGTGTAAAAGAACAATTTCTGAAGAATTTATTTTGGACTTTCTCAATATTTTCAATATGCGATTTATAAAATGGAGACCACACGGGACTAGGATACTTCAAACCAGAACGGACTAACGAACAGTACAGAACTTTATAGACAGAGCATGAGAAGTCTTGACTGCATCTAGTTATAAATCCTTGATTTCTATATGCTTTCTGAATTAACTTTTCAGCATGAGACAAAAATGTCAACTTAGAATCGAGAATTACTCCGAGATCCCTAACTTCCGTTACCCTTTTTAAAATAGTGGAACCTCTACTATAATCAAACAATGTAAGATTGCGAATTCTTCCAAAAGTTATTGAATAACACTTCGGAACATTTAAATCTAAACCATTAAGTTTGCACCATTCATAGAGATTATGCAAGTCATCCTGTAACAATTGACATTGAGCATTAGAGTCAATAGACAAAAACAATTTCAAATCATCAGCAAATAATAAAAATTCACAATTTCTTACAAATAATCCTATATCATTAACAAAGATTGTAAAAAGCAACGGACCCACATGTGACCCCTGAGGAACGCCAGATGGCACAGAAAAGCTGCTAGATAAGAAGTTATTAAGCCGTATACATTGCGATCTACCCAGTAGATAGTCCCTTAGCCAACAAATAACATTTGATCCAAAATCCAAAGCTTGGAGCTTTGCCAGTAGAAGCGCATGATTAACTCTGTCGAACGCCTTCGAAAAATCCGTATAAACAGCATCAACTTGTGAACCCTTACCAAAAGCATTAAACAAATAATCTTCATAACATATTAAGTTAGTAACAGTGGAACGACCTTTTTGAAAACCACGTTGACTGTTAATAATAAGGCTTTTACATTGCCATGACAATTGCTTGGTTACAAGTGCATCCAAAAATTTAGGCAAGGTTGACTGCATACAAACTCCCCGATAATTACTGACATCACTAGTATTACCAGATTTAAATATTGGCGTAATATACGAATTCTTCCAAAAAGAAGGAAATACTTCCGACTTTAAAGACAGATTGAATAAAGTGCAAATAGGCTTCGACAGAGTATATACACATTCACGAAGTAGCAAGCTGGGTATGCCATCCGGTCCCGCAGAAGTCTTGCTCTGTAAGCCAAGAATCTCGTCAAAAACCTCTACTAAAGATAACTCTACAAATTTGACATCGAATTGATCCACAAGCCCTATCGTGTAATATTCAGGTATTTGAAATGCTTTATCAGAATATAAGTTTGACAAATATTTGGCAAATAAATTAACAGTATCACCACCCTGATCACTAGTTTCATTATTAAAAAACATATGTTTAGGAATAATATTTGACTTTTTAACATTGCTTACATGTTTCCGGAATAACCTAGGATTTAACAATAGATTATTCTCGGTACGAGAAATATAATCGCGGTAACACTGACCGCTCAACACACTGCATGACTGCCGAAGCCCAGAGAAAACCAAGTAATCACTTTGCAATTAAGACTCCTTAAACTTCTTATGAGCAATCCTCTTACGTAAAACTAAGCTTCGTAACTCTCTTGAAAACCATATAGGAAAGCTACCAGTATTATAGGACTTAATAGGCACAAAATAGCTGATTCCTTCATACAAAAGGAACATGGAACCCCATTGGTAAATTTAACTATCACATCTTCACCTTTTTCCTTTCTTTTTGCCAATTCTCCATAAACTTCTCGGATTTCATCACGCTGTAATCTGGTAATATCCGTTTTAGTTGGGTTGAGTTTATGTTTTTGAAAAGATTAAAATGAAATATGTTTGGTTTAGGTTTTTTTTTATAGACTTTCAACAAATTTAGGTTATTTCTTGAAGAGATTGACAGAGTGCTCTCTTTTGTTTATCCAGCTTTGGATGAGATGGTATGTGTGAAGGATTTTAATGTAAATTTAAAATAGATTGTTTTGAATATTTTAATTTTTGACAATTAATTACACAGCCTACCAGAAATCTTACTAACAGGTACTGTGGAAACCTACTGTATATCAGACCATAAATTGTGATTTTGTGAGATAAATATTTAAAAACAGACTATAATTTTCAAAATTATACATTATCGATGTCTTAAAACTTTTAATTTTAATTTATTTTTAAATGACCTCTACAAATTACCATAGCACAATTCTATCTATGGCTGAATATTGACAAGAAAATAGCTATATTTAAAGAAATAAAAATTACAAAACTTAAGAGACTTAAGAAATAAAGCGCTTTAGAAGTTTAAAAGAACAATATGAGCTGGTGACTGAGAAGCATACAGACAATTAAGGAACATAGTTATCTCCATGGTCTGCCTTAAAAAGAAAAAAAAATTATTAAATCTGTGGCTAAAGATAAAAATAGGAAAAAATTATTGGTAACTTTATCAGATTTAAATATAAAACTCATAAAAAGAAAGATCTGCCCGGTAACTTAGCTAACCCTGAGGATATTAATACAATTTTATCAAGTTTTCTTCAAAATTCGTGTGAAATGTCAAGTCAATTAGATTTCTACAGGTTAACTAAAGTTGTGGATCACCTAAATTTTTCATTTAAATTTACTACGGTTGAAGAAGTTCGTAATATCTTAAATAACATAAAGACAAATGCACGACCTTGGTGCTGATTAGATTAGATAAACTTTGTGATGTTTAAATACTGCAGCCCCTTTATCGATAAATTTATTACACCTATAATTATTGCCTGCATCGAAATTGAATATTTCTCCTAATTCTTAAAAAGTATCTATAGGCATTCCTTTAGCTAAAAAACCAAATCCTAAGTCTCTAAATGGCTTTTGCCTTGTAAACATTTATAAACAAACTTTAACCTGATAATCAGTGTGGCTTTCGTAAGGGCTATAGTACCGCTATCGCTATAGTTAATATTTTTGATAATATAATTTCTACTCATGATTGGGGTGATAATAGTGTGCTAATTTTGTTAGATTATTCCAAGGCGTTTGACACGATAAATCAAAAGTTTCTGTGTAATAAACTTCACTACTATAGATTTAAACAAAGGTCGATAAAGTTAGTTAATTCTTATTTTCTTAATCGTTGGCTAAGAAAAACATAAACAATGATCTTAAAATACTAAAAAAGTGTCAAAAGCTCATTTTCTTGTTTTGAGTCGAACCAAGTCGACTGCTATGCTTTTTGGAAATCGTAATCAATTAAAATTTTTAGGCGAAAACATGAGTATTTATATCAATAATATTAACTTCTCATGCTCGTAATTAAAATATCATAATCTACTTTGATCTTAGATTTAAGCAGCATTTAAAGTCTCTTTTTCAAGCAACATGTAGCTTACTAACACTTCTTCTTCGCCATGTAATAAATAGAGACCTATGTAGAATTTTGTGCAAAACTTTAGTGCTTTCTATATTTAATTATATTGATTTTGTTTACTTTTCATGCCTGAAAGTGCGGGACAGAAATCGGAGACAGCTCGTACAGAACCACTGTGGCAGCTTCATTTATAGCTTAAGGAAATTTGACCATGTCTAGGTTTATTGTTAATATTTTGACAAATTCATATGCCCCGATAACTATTAAAAATAAACCAATTTTTTAAAGAGAAACTCATTCAAGGAACCTACGTCACTTAAATCTATTAACACTCTCACAATACAAAACAGCCTTGTTTCTACGGTCATTCATCTATAATGCTGTAAAAATTAATAATTCAGTGCAGAACAATTTTTTTGTACAAATCTGTCCTAATAAGAAGTCAATTTTTTTTGAGTATTGCTTCAATTTTTGTAGTCAGTGGTAATTTCAGTATGTAGTTCGCTTAGTGCTTATACTTGGTTACTTGTTTATTGACTATATGGATGCTGCTTATGTAATTATTGGTGTAATAATTACATAAGCAGCAGTGTATAGCATAGTAATTATTGTTTGATGGTTGAGTAGAGTAGTCTATGACAAAACTTCTCCATGTAGTTAACCCTGCTTATTTTTTTTTTTCTAAATTATATATAATGAATATTTAAGAAAGGCTATATTTACTTATTTATAATTATTTTTGTAAAATAAATTGTCCTCAAAGTTCGTTAGATGAGTTCTTTGAGATTAATGATCTGAGTTCCATTACGTCAAAGGGCGAAACTGATTTTGTTGGTTTTGCACGAAATCATTGGGTCTTGACTGAGGGTGAGATGAATTTTGTGGGCTATTATATGAATTTGATTTATTTGGATAAAATGGTTTTTGAAAATTTTGACCTACATTTGATATGGAATTTAAAAGACCGTTGAGTTTGGATACTCTGCAATCGTTATGTTGTGAATGTCACCATTTGATTGACATTGACCACATCTTAAACCAAATTTTATTTGAGCTGTGAGTTTATATATGTATTTAAATAACAGGCAATCATAATAAATGTTTTTCTGTTCCTCTCTATTTCTATCTTCAGAATCTCTTTTATTTTGTTGAGTTTAATGTTTGTAGTTTACTAAAGAAGACTAACGGGATCTCGTTTGGTAGTTGTTTAAGTCTTTGTAAGAATTATATTTTGAATGATGAAAAATCTCTGCTCACTTCAAAATGTAGATTTAAAAGCTATTAGTTACATCATTAGTATATATGAGGAGATTTGTAAGTAGTTTTAGTTTAGTTTCAATATTTCAAATTAGTTTCAATTTTTATAAAACTTAAAATCATTTTTTAGAACTTGTGGGCTTACGATTTCCGCTGGCATTTAATGTTGTCTACATGAATTAAGGATAGCTTGTCTTTTAAGAACCCTTATTAATAATACCATTCTTTAGGTTGAGATATTCATTATAGAGGTTTGTTATAATCAATAGTTCTTGTTCGTTTGTCGTGTTCACCATCTTGTTTTTCAATTGCTTAGTAAACCTCTCTATACTCTTCATTCTTAGCTACGTGTCCGCAAATTTTGCTGCAACTAGTTTCTCATAGTCCTGAAAGTGCTTGGAGTTTTCGTTTATTTGTTTTACAGTATCAGACAGTCTTTCTGACATCTCCAGCCTTTTGTTGATCTCATCATCTGAGAATTCAACCATATTTAATTTTTGAAAAATTTTCCATCTTTGCTATTTATTGTAAAGCATTCGTTTGTTTGTAATTTGCTGCATCTGAGATCTCCTATATCCTTTGTGACCTCAGCTATGTCCTCGGTACATTCTGTTTTATACGTCAATGGTACTGCCGCTTTAATTCTGGTTGCCGGCAGGGGTTTCCAGTATGCGTTGACGTCGACTCTGTAGCCTTGTTGTCCTCCCATTGTGTTCTGTGCATGATTTAGTACTATAGTGAATATCCTAATAGTAGCATTAAAATATTTTATTAGGGAATATTCCTTTATGTGCTACCGTTTGAAAGAATTTATTTCTATTATTAGAATATAATATTCAGACCCAAAAAAACGCATCAATAAAGTTTTTACAACAGTCATAGAATTTTCTTAAATTGTGCATTCATACGTACTTAAGGTATGTTAATTTCTGTAGCAATTTCAAAATGTATATCTTATTGTTTGCATCATATTTCATTTCACATAATATGGGCTCAACCAGCAATTTAAAAGCAAAAAAGATGATAAATTTTCAGTGACATATGCCTTTTCATATATACGGTAAAATTTATTTGGTTGCTTTATTCGAAATAATATTTCTGTCTGGCATGGAATAAAAAACCTATCGTGTCTTGGGCAATATACCTAGGCTGATTTATTGCATGAATTTAGATTATTTGTTGTGACATTATTTTATTTCTAAGAAAGTAAAACAAAAACTTTCTGACCTTTTTTTGAGCCTGTTTATACTCGTATTAAGAAAGCTTAGTTTACATTTATTTATTCATTCAATAATATTATTATTGTATCATAAATATCCAATAAAGATATCAAAGAGACATTATACAGTGTGTGTCAGCCAAATGGAATAAATGAGCTAATAAATAGATGGGAGCGTGTTGGAAAAAACGCTCGAACACGTCGATTGGTTTTTATAGTTGCGCATTTTTTTTCTCATAAAAACTTTTTATACAGGGTGTATCAGATAACGGTGGTCAATACCAACATGCTTAGTTTAAACATAACACCCTGTATGTTTTTTAGATTCCTCAGATCATTTTAGACATATTTTGTATACAATGTGCTATGACTGTTTCGGAAATATTAAGTAAAATTCAAAAAATAACATTTAGAAAAGAAAATTATTTATTTTTTAAGATTCTCTACAACTCACTTAATACTTCTTGCCCATTTAGGTCTTGGTAATGATAAAGCAAGCAAAAACTATTTCAGCATTGATATGATAATAAATAAACTAAAAATTGTTGTTTATTTTGGTTTAAAATGCCAGACTTAATGTTGACTCATGTTGCATGACAGAAGTAGTCGTCAGTGCTATAGTCGTTTGAACTTCATTAACTACAAGCCAGAAAAATGGTTCGTTTAACAGAAATTGGCTATGGAGATAATATACGGATGCAAATGGAAGTAGCTCGCTTATTTCACGAAAAATTTCCAAATTTGCCGCCTTTAACCCAGGGGACAATTAGTAAAATAGCAAAGCAATTTCGCGAGCTGGGTCATGTTAGACAGTTAAAAAAAGCAGCTGCCAATGCAATAAGTGAGGATACCGAATTGGCTGTTATGCTTGAGTTTGAGGAACACCCACATATATCTACTCGGAAAGCAGCCCCAGTACTCGATATTAGCTATTCATCAGTTATTAGAATATTAAAAAAAACAAAATGCATCCCTATAAAATTATACCCACCCAGGAGCTCACGGAAGACGAGTTTGACAGGAGAATGTATTTTTGTAAACAAATTATGGCAATGTTAGATAGCAATGTGATCCAATTAGAACATGTTATGTTTTCTGATGAGTGCATCTTTACTCAAAATTACGTCAAAATTGCTGCTATTGGTCCAGGGAAAATCCTCGCTGGACGAGAGAAGACAATACTCAATACCCTGAAAAGGTTAACGTGTGGGCAGGAATTATTCAAGATCAGATCATAGGTCCCTTTTTTATTGAGGGCAATTTGAATGGCGATAATTATTTAGAATTGCTTCAAAATAAGGTAGTGCCAAAGTTGGCCAACTTGTATCCTGATCCAGGAAACCCACAAGTTCCAGCGAATACGATATGAGTTCAACGAGATGGAGCACCATCCCACTACTAAATAAATGTCCGGCAGTACCCCAACCAAATATTTCCAGATCGGTGGATAGGGAGGCGAGGATCGATGGAATGGCCAGCACGGTCTCCCGATCTGGATATGTGAAAAGTATTATATACAAAACTAAACCCACTGACTTAGCTGACTCACGAAGACGAATAACCCTGGCGGCAATTAGATCGATCACACCTGAGATATTGAGTAACGTTAAAAGAAATTTCTATTTACGGGTAGGGTGTTGCTAAGACGTTCGTGGCGAGCATTTTGAACATCTTCTACATTGACATTATTGTTTAGATTTGTATTATGTATGAGTTTTTGAATATGTTCTAACAATTTTTGGCAAATAAATAATTTTCTTTTTTAAATGTTATTTTTTTAATTTTACTTAATAATTCCGAAACAGTCAAAGATAGGTATAGGACATTGTATACAAAATATGTCTAAAATGATCTGAGGAATCTAAAAATTAATTAACAAACAGGGTGTTATGTTTAAACCAAGCAAGTTGGTATTGGCTATCGTTATCTGATATTCCCTGTATAAAAAGTTTTTATGAAAAAAAAATGCGCAACTATAAAAACCAATCGACGTGTTCGAGCGTTTTTTCCAACACGCTCCCGTCTATTTATTAGCTAATTTATTCCATTTGGCTGACACACACTGTATATCCTAAAAATGGCGGGAAAAGTTTGAAGAAGCTATGAAAATGATATACCTGATCATGTTGTTCTGAGTGCAAAAAATTGTTCCAGCCGCAATATGTAAACGTAAATCAGGTTGATGTTAATTTCCTCTTGGAAACCTGAAAAATCATGGACCTGTCAAGCTTGAGAAAGTAATATTAGAGCTAAGTCAACTATACATAAATAATCTTTTCCTTGTGACTTACCTAGGTATCAACCAAGGCTAGAATAGAGGCCTAAATACTAACATGGCAGGACCAAATGATCAAAGGGATATTACTCCATAATGGAAATAAGAAAGAAACTCCGATGCAAGAAATTAAACATAAACATGGTATTTTAAGGAGGGAAATCCATTCGCTAAAATCCTACATAAATAAATTCAAATTCAAAATGCTTGTTTCCAATATCAAAAATCACAAAACAAATGTACGTATGATGTAAGTCAAAGTAGCAAATGGGAATGCATCTCAATTATAAAAACCGTTTCTCAAAAGTACCTCTGCAAGAAGAACTTTAAGTGGCACATCCTTAAAAAAAAAAACAAAAAAGCAAACAAAATAAAAACAAAGCAAAAAAACTTTACGTAAAAATATTTCTTTCAATTCATTTTAAGTTATGAGCGCTTGAACTAAAGAGAACAATTTATTTATTTTATGTACAGAGGACAGCGATAAGCGACGACGTAGCGTAGGTCTCAGAAAACACCAGTACAGAAAAAATAATTATATACCTGCCTTCAACGATAATCTATTTTGCGGTTCCTTTTACCATCATGCCGCTGGCTGAAGCTTTGAGCGGCACCTTTAACTAATAAGCCACAAAAGAGCATATAAGTAAAAACAACTATAAGTAAAAACCAAATAAATATCTTTATTTTAAATCTTTTGGTTTTTTAGATAATAATTTTTAACAAATTTCAGCGACATTTTCTCTAAAAAATATACATACGACTATTAGAAATATTTATTCTAACCGTATTTATTTACTACTATTTATATCCGAGTTAAGCGCCAATTAAACTACCCGAACTTAGCCTGAATCCACATTGATACGTAATTACGGATCCGCTGGGACCAAGTGGTTGCTATCAGCCAATAAGAGACCCGAAAGGTTTCACGTACCTACGTTAAGAAAAACACGGATAGAAGTTGGTTAATTCGAACGTCAATCCGTATTTTTGGTCCGTTGTACTATTTATTGTTATTTTTGAGTTTTTACCAAATTTTTTTTTACTAGTTGTTATTTTGTACCATTCTTTTTAGAATGTTGAGTTTGGGTACGACCCCGGGTTCCACATATTTTAAATGTGACTATTGCGGCTTTTCAATTAATAGTCAGTGCCAAAATTATTTGGAACACCACCGTTTCCTATTATATGTATATGGAGGAGAACCAGGTTTTACTTTCGAGCTTTGCGCCAATGAGGACAATATTTTAACTTTAGTAGCCAAAAGCACAGCAAATTAGATGATGAAATGTTGGGTTTATTCATTATCTATGCCAGAAAACCTCTATGGGATCCAAAAACCCCTTTACAATCAAGGCATAAAAATAGGTTGAAGCAAATGAAGGACGTCAAAACTATAAATACCAAAAACTTGAGTAAAAATATAACGTCATTTTACGGATACGTTTGTCTCTAGTGGATAAGATAAAAATCACGGATAGGCTTGAAAGCCTTACGTATCCCTAATTATGTACCAATGCGGATTTAGGCTTAGACTGAGATCTCAACTGTCTGACAACGGCGACGCGGCTGTTTATATACTTGGCAGACCACTGTTCGGAAGATTTGCCAACCTCCCAATACGTCTCCAGAGTGGTCATACGGTTTGCCCTATGTGTCATTCCGGAATGATGAAGAACAAAGTGGTATTGCCAATATTAGTTAAAACTCTAGTTACTATCAAATAAGATATAGTTTTTTTTTTGAGTAATGTATTGTTAAATTGAAATAGTGTTAATCTATAACAGAATAGCTGTCTAATAGTGAGTTGCCTAGTAAATGTTCTGTCGAAAACATTTTGAACTTAAATAACAAATTTTTGCGTAATTACTAATGGAAGAGCAGTTTTAGAGGCTGAACCCAACAAATGATATTATAATTTATTAGGGATTTAATCAGGCCTAAATAAACTAATTTTAAAAGATTTTAAGGTAAAATATTTCTTAATTCAAGATAACTAAAGATAAGTTTATTAATTTTACTTGTAACATAGTGTATATGTTATTCGCAATAGACGAAATCGCCCTCTGCCCGATTTTTTTGCACACAATACGTTGTGGGTATAGTAATTTACCCACGATGCAACCAGATATATTTTTTCGAGCACTGAGTAAAGATAATTGACTAGAACGTGTTGTGGATACATTTCATCATCCACAACGCGAATGAAGTTTTAGCGCGCTTTTACTTCGCGTTGTAAAGCATTCATTTTGCCTACGTCGCGTTCTGGGTATTCAGAATGCATTGGAGGTGAATTGCCGGTTGTCGGAGATAGTCTGTGACACGTACGGATAGATGACGGGTGCAAGTATTGTTTTTTTATATCTTGTGATTTGTGATTCATGGTGTGTGTCTTAGAGAATATTCCAAGATGAAAACTGAGTTTGAACAAAGATTATGGGAATTAATGTCAAAGAAAAAAGACAGGTCTTGTTATTATCAGACGAACGTTATTAAGGGTTTTGAGCACTTTATTGTAATAGTAATTTTTTTATGTAATTTTATTGATATTGAGGTTTACTGACGAGTCGAATAGTTTCGTGCAATTATTCTTGACTAAGATTGGATCTCAGGAGAATAAGAGAATTAATTTGACATCCTTTCTTGCTCGGCATTATGATGTTTTAATTACGTGGCGTCCTCTTTTCTAACCTCTAACCGATCCTATCCGACTGTAGCTGGGGGCCGCCATAATTTGCCATTCTAGTTGCTTCCCCACCCTAGCACTGAAGGGTCAGTAACTTAATATCCTTTTCTTAAATTCAAAGCATTCAGATAAAAAGAAGGAATTAACGCCCGTAATGAGTTAAAGGAAATTTTTAACCCCACAACTGATAAAACCGTGTTTATAGGTTTTTCAATGAATTCAAAATGAATGTCGAATATAATGGTCTTTTGTAACATGATTCTTATTGGTCACTCAAAATAAATGAGTGCACTGGCTCAACAAAATTTAAACAAGCTAGCAATCCTGTTTATTAAAAGATTTTTACATTGGGATAAGTATACATTATATGTTATTCGCAACGGCCGAAATCGCCCACTGCCCGATTTTTTTGCACACAACGCGTTACGGGTATTAAAATTTATCCAAGATGCGATCAGGGACTTTTTTTTCGAGCACTGAGTAGACCTAATTATCCAGATCGCGTTTTGGGTAAATTACGTCACTCACAATGCGAATGATGGTTTCGTCCACCGTGGTTTTGCTATGTGGAGCATTTCTTTTGCCCACGTCGCGTTCTGTCTATTGCGCTATACCCAGAATACGTCTCAAGTAAAACAATAAACAATATAACACGTTTATTAAAAAGTACACACCTATCACAGAGTTACAGTATATGATAGATATTATATTGAAAACAAAACACTAAACGAAATGTAGAAATAGGAAAATAACAATTATTTGAAAAACACTATTTGTTCTTACAAGAATTACTCTTGTGGCATTTGGAATTACATTTTATATTTAATTTTACACGTGCACATGCTTTAGTCTGACAACCTTTCAAACAGTTACATTTAACAAAACCTTATTTAGAACCTGAAGACAACATGGCTTCCTGGCGCACATTGACAGAAGAATCTGCAGCGACCTCAGGTAAAGATAAAAATACTGAAGGAGATAATTGAAACTCATTTCTGCTCCATAATCGTGTCAATCTTACAACGTCAGAACGTACAATCCTTGATCGATTTTTTCCATAATACATTTCAAGGAGCTAAACGCCCGCGATCTACCTCTCGTACGTTTATCAAAACATTGTCACCTACATTAACAAGTGGAAATTTGCTTTGCGATTGGTTAAGCATTTTATCAGCTTGTTGTTCAAGCCCTTCTCTCTGTATCAGTTGCCTTTTTATTACAACAAAGTTTGTATAATGGTAAATCCCAATCAGTGGCACAGGCCATATGCAATGACTCATTACATTCAATGCACCTATTGTGTGGGACGTACATATTATCACAAACAAAACAATTCATCATATCGACATTTCCATTTACCAACCTTCCCTCGTTCGTATTATTTTCGACTTCTATATCTAATTCGATTTCCATATAAAATTGTGTTTCGTTTTCTCGTTCCTTTTTGATATTAAATTCGGTGTCGTTTTCTTGTTCTTTTTCTAAAGATTCTTTTATTTCAGATGCTCTTCAAGTTGTTCTTCAGTCTTAATTTCATTTGCTACACATTTGTCCAAGCATGAATCCAAAAGTCCATTTCTCTGTGGAGTTCCAAACATGGCTTCATAAGGTGTTCGCTTTATACCTGTATGGAAACTGCGGTTTTTTGTACTCTGAATAATCCGAAGACCTTTTGCTCAATTTTGACAGTTATTATCTGACATCCAGGCTACAAGGCTATCGCGAACATCTTGATTTGCTCTTTCAACGGAACCCTGACTCTGGGAGTGTCATGGTTTACCGTAAATAATTTTTATAGCTAACCAACTTGCTGCTAATTGTTCAATGACCTAAAATTTACTTAAATAATGAAAAGCTTTTGTACAATGCAATCAAATTTACCTGGTTGCTGAATTCCCTTCCATTGTCACTATGCAAAATATTTGGGGCTCCAAACAAACAGAATATATCGAGAATAACATCTGCCACTTAATTTGCTGTCTTTGTTTTAAGTGGTCGTAGTATTACAAATTTAGTTAGGTGATCTTGATAATTGAGGATACATTTATATTCTCTATCATGCTCACTTTGCATATCGATAAGGTCAACCTAAACAAAAACATTAAGTTAGTGGTACTGTGATAATAAAGTTACAGCAAATAACAATGTCATCAAGGTAAATACAATATAACGTAACAGAACACATAACCATGGAAATAACCTACCTGGCAACGTGAATTCATTTCACTCATAATCATAGGTTTCACAACTAATCCTTTACTTTTTGCCTTTTTCTTCAGAGCACACGATTGACACAAGTCCAAATATATATGAATTACCTCTCTAGTAACATTGCAGTATTTCTTTTTTATGTCATTTTCCATTGCCTTTTCTCTTTTGTGTCCTATTTGTAAATGAGCTGTGTGTATTATATCATACATTTCACTTGCTGCACAATAAAAAATTAAACCTGATTAGTTTCCTAAATGTTCCTTGTTAACTAGTTTATCTTTTTCGCCAACTGTTAATAGATCATATCGTTTTAGTCTACGATATTGTTTGGATGATAATTCTAGCCCATCCCGTCTCCTTTGAAGTGCTACTTTTGTCTCATTTCCAATTTCTAAGCAACGTTCGTCTGATAATAACAAGACCTATCTTTTTTCTTTGACATTAATTCCCATAATCTTTGTTCAAACTCAGTTTTCATCTTGGAATATTCTCAAAGACACACACAATGAATCACAAATCACAAGATATAAAAAAACAATACTTGCACCCGTCATCTATCCGTACGTGTCACAGGCTGTCTCCGACAACCGGCAACCTCCAATGCATTTTGAATACCCAGAACACGACGTAGGCAAACCTATAAACACGGTTTTATCAGTTGTGGGGTTAAAAATTTCCTTTAACTCATTACGGGCGTTAATTCCTTCTTTTTATCTGAAGGCTTTGAATTTAAGAAAAGGATATTAAGTTACTGACTCTTCAGTGCTAGGGTGGGGAAACAACTAGAATGGCAAATTATGGCGGCCCCCAGCTACAGTCGGATAGGATCGGTTAGAGGTTAGAAAAGAGGACGCCACGTAATTAAAACATCATATTGCCGAGCAAGAAAGGATGTCAAATTAATTCTCTTATTCTCCTGAGATCCAATCTTAGTCAAGAATAACTGCACGAAACTATTCGACTGGCCAGTAAACCTCAATATCAATAAAATTACATAAAAAAATAACTATTACAATAAAGTGCTCAAAACCCTTAATGCCCTATACAAACATTGATATGACAGCCATGCTCGGCATGTGATATGAGGCAAAAGAATGGCGTATGACGAATGACGAAGGAGCGTACACCCTGTTCAAAATACCATACTATATTTTAAATTCAGTTAATGACACAAATGAATATAATGATATTTCAAGTAAAGTATGTTGCTACAATATTTATGTGTTGAATTAAGAAAGAAAATTAATTAGCTATAAGTAAAAGGAAAAAACGTGTAACATTTCATGCATATGTATAATATATATTAGTATAATAATAATGTATAAGTAGTCACCTAAAGCGAAATTCACTGTGAGTGTAAATCATAATCCCCCAAAATCACATTTACGCATGACATGTAATTAAGATAATACGTGAACTTTTATAATAGAATTGATATAGGGAGATAAAATGAGTAATTAAAGAAAAGCGAAATTATGATACCACTAGATCCGCACTATCAATCTCGTCAGTACAGTCAGAGCCACCCCTCTGTCAATGTAACCTCAGTGAATCGGGGCTCAGTATGACCAGTGTCAATCGGTTGAACCCCACTGAAGTATGGCAGCAGAACTCGGTATGGCTCGGCATGGCTAGCATACAGCACTAAAGTGTGACCTACTGCGAGTCAAGGAACTGACCCATAAGGCAAGGACATGGCCAGGGGAGGTGAAAATGAAAGATGAAAGTGAGAAAAAAAACCCTAGAATACAACCGACATAAGTATTCTAGAAATATCTCTAAAAACGGACCCAACATATTTAAGGATTAATTAGACTCACCTCCACGGAGGGTTTCTTTTCTTCTTGAGCTAAGCAATTCTAACCATCCACTAGATCACCCTGTATGGCAAAATAATTCTAGCAACAGTAAAACCTTGTCTGCAGACACAGCAAAATTACAGTAATCTTTTACCCGATAGCTGCCGATGGAGCTATAG